>NC_138127.1:89932871-90541970 GCF_964188305.1 Podarcis bocagei
CATTAAAGCAGGGATATTTAAGAGATTCCTTCCAACAAGGAAAACGCATTGTTGTTTTTTCCAAATCCAGACCACAAGGGACCACACAATGGAAGGAGTTCCCAGCCCTTATTGGAAAAGCATCTGGTGCAATTGCTCCTTAAAGCAAGAGGGGAAAGCACAGGCGCACAAGTGACTGTAATAGTCAAACTATGATGTCAGGAACCCCAAACCACAATGTCTAAAGAGGAAATTGATTGTGAAGAGAATAGAAATTTCCCATTTCCAAACCTTAAGCCAGCATGGAAAAACAAGATGTCTGCTTTGGAGGGTTTGGTGCAGAGAGAAGGGGGGCATTGCCAGGGGGTGGTTGACATAAATCATTTTCTGAAGCTCTGAGGTCTATTTTTATGACTAACTGAATGTTTGCTAGGAGAGGAAATGCAGGAAGTTCTCCGGTGAGGGATGTCAGCAAAGCTTGTCATGCTTAGGTTTGGGGGTGCCCTTCTAGGGTTTGTAAAGCATGCCTCAGAAAAAGAGCTCCCAAGCTCTGCTCCAACTCAATTAAAATCTCCCCTTCTGGTGTTCCCAACAGCCTACTTCCATCATCCATGCTCCTTCCCACCAGTTCTCCAAAAAACGTCCACTGTGGTGTAGTGGTTAAGAGCGGTAGACTCGTAATCTGGGGAACCGGGTTCGTGTCTCTTCCCCTCCACATGCAGCTGCTGGGTGACCTTGGGCTAGTCACACTTCTCTGAAGTCTCTCAGCCTCACTCACCTCACAAAGTGTTTGTTGTGGGGGAGGAAGGGAAAGGAGAATGTTAGCCGCTTTGAGACTCCTGAAGGGGAGTGAAAGGCAGGATATCAAATCCAAACTCTTCTTCTTCTTCTTACATGGTAGCAGCATTTGGAGGCAAGGCCTTCTTGAAGAAATTATCTTTTTTAAAAAAATTAATTCATATTTTATTTAGAGTTCAACAGTAACAACCCCCCCCCACAATAACTACATCAGTTCATTACAACTGACCAACTTTAACAATAAATGAACAATAATTGAAAAATTACAAAACATCACTTTTAACTTACTCGAGTTTTCATACTTAAGTTTTATCTCTTTACCTCTTTCTTAGTAGGTCAAAGAGGAAAAGACCAAAGAAAGAGGTACCAAAGAAGAAAAAGAAAAGGGGGGGGGGATTACGAGAGAAAAGAGAGAGAAAAAGGAAGAAAACAAAACAAAATTAACACATTTTACTTCCGATTAGACTCGCTGTGTTATTATTTCTACTATTTTTTCACACAGTTCTAAATTATACCAAGAACTAACTTAGTTGGTCTTTAAGGTGCTACTGGAAGGAATTTTTTTATTCTAAATTATTGTATTGCTTTCTTTGTTTTCCTCAGATACCAAAAAAACATTATATTTGTTATTTTACAAGGATCATTCTATTTCTGCCAGGGGAGAAGAAAACATCTACTTTGCACCGAAATGACCTCTCTGGGCCGCAAGCCTGAACAGTGCATACGGGGGGGGGGGTTCTGGCTGCTCAGACGAGAAGACCCCCTTCTCACTGATGTGGTCCAAAGGAAATACATTTTCATGTGGCCCAGGCAATATATTTGGCACCAGCTTGGCTGCAGGAGTTGCTGGAAGGAGGTGTACAAGGCGCCCTCCAATCATTTTAGGGGCTCCACCCTGGATAAGGTTATCCCTTAGCCTTTTGTTCTTCCGCAAGGCAGCAGAGGTTTCGGATCGGAGTTTTCCTTCTGCATGGACTGCCTTCCCAGGTTGACAAAATTACAAGATTTTGAGGGCAAAATTACATGGTGTGAAAATATTGGTTGGGTTCTAGCCAGGGCTTTTCTTCAGGCAGAACTTACCAAAACTCAGTTCTGGCACCTCTCAGATGGGTGCCATTGCCATTATAAGAGAACAAGGGTGAGTTCATGGTGAGTTCCAGCACCTCTTTTTCTAGAAAAACAGCACTGGTTCTAATGTGCTAATGTAACTATTTTGCTGCATGGAGGTTTCACCATCAGATTTCTAAATAAGTAAAATCAGGATGTGCTTAGGATGAATTAATTAGGTTAGAGGTCAGGGAGGAAAACAAATTGCATGTTCTTATACTGGTAAGGTAAAAGGTAAAGGACCCCTTAAGTCCAGTCCAAGGCGACTAGAGGGTTGCAGCGCTCATCTCGCTTTCAGGCCGAGGGAGCCAGCGTTTGTCCACAGACAGCTTTCCGGGTCATATGGCCAGCAGGACTAAACCACTTCTGGCGCAACAGGACATCATGACAAAAAACAGAGCGCATGGAAATGCCTTTTACCTTGCCACCGCAATGGTAAAAAATAATAATTTTTATTAAGGTTTTAAAACAAATTTTAACATATTCAAGAAACTTAAATTACATTTTACATACTCAATATACCATGACTTCCCTTTCTGGTTTAGAGTGTATTATTTTTGTTTTGAATATAGTTTTGTATCCCTTCTATGATAAAATAAACTTATTTCTTAATCTGCACTTAGTCTCTTAGTCCTTATTTGTATTTACTATTTGTATTTGTCCATTGTAAGTGTATTACTCAAATCTTGCAAGTGAGTTCATTTCAATGTATTGTTTCTGTATATATATCTTAAAAGGTTCCCAATCCTTTCTGAAGTCATTATTGTCTTTATTTTTAAGTCTCTCAGTTAGCTTCTCCATTTCCAACGTATTCCATTAACTTTTCTTGCCATTGTTCTTTCATTGGTATTTCATCGCTTTCTCATCTTTGAGCTAATAGCATTCTCGCAATGGTACCTATTTATCTACTTGCACTGCTGTGCTTTCAGATTGCTAGGTTGGCAGGAGCTGGGACAGAGCAACGGGAGCTCACTTCTTTGCAGGGATTCAAACAGCTGACCTTCTGATCAGCAAGCCCAAGAGGCTTAGTGGTTTAGACCACAGCGCCACCTGCGTCCCTCTTATACTGGTGCACACAGCCAGTGAGACTCTCTTTCTAATTTGACAACAGTAAATTCAAATGACGTCTTTGCCCAAGGTACTGGAACAAGTCCCTGTGAGGAAGCATTTGGGTCTTTTCAGTTCGGAAAAATAAGGGGGAACATAATGGACATGTATAAAATTCTGCATGGTGCTGATAAGGTGAACAGAGAATGGCTACATTCTTGGTTTGTCAGAAAGCTTAAAGTTCCACATTCTCCACCCCTCCCACTGTAGTCCTACGGAGAAGTCCCATATGCCCAGTCTGGATTAAAGATTGCAAAGTACGGGGGCCAGCAGCTGCCAAGGTGGAGTCCCTTAATTTCCAACGGCTTCCTTCCCATGCACAGCACATTTTCAAATAAAGCAAAGGCTGGAAGTTATAAACACTGACTTCACCGTGGCTACTTTTTGCATTTTTCCAGGACGGGCTGCAATTTGGCCACGTGAAGTCAGAAAGTGCTTTTAGCAGCTGTAGCTAATTAGGCAGCAGAATCAAAGGCAAATCCAAGAGACTGTGCACAGTCAACTGAGGTGGCGTTGTGGATATAGGCTGTCTAGTGAAAATGATATTGTATTGCCGAGGTCATCACAAATGCACATTATCCCTCTCCCCTCCCCGGGGTTCTTTGTTGTCTGAATTTAGCTCCAGCCAGCTTGTCTTCAGCCAACCGATGATCTCATTCGAGGAAGGAAAGAGGCTCAGCAACGATAACAGCAGGTGATGTCAAGGAGTGTTAAATGTGCTGTCCCTTACGGTCACAATATCTGTCCCAGATGGAAGGAGTGAGCGAGTTTGCCCCGATAAAATTAGCTTTCGCCCAGAAGCTGGATGAAGCTCCAACCACCACTAATGGTAGCCCCACAACCTCATGTCCTCTCCCCAGTGGTGCTTCGCTATGTGTCGCACAATGTCACGGTGCACCAAGTTTTCCCACCACTGCAAGAAGTAGGTGATGAAACAGGTGTGAGGAAATGACATCATGGGATATGTCTAGTGACACTAGGCACTGCAAGGTGAGAAAGAAGAGATGAAAGGCTAGTATTTTCACAATTTGTGCTTCGTATTCAGGATTCTAATTGATCAGATTGTATGGGGATTGAGAAGGAATTATTAGCACCCTGCAACTGGCTGGAAGGGCCATGGTGGTATTTATTTATTTTTATTTAGTTCACAAGGTTTATATGCCTCTTGGTTGTAGGGAAAGCTCAACACAATTTGGTAGAGCATCAGCTTTGAATTCAGAAGGTTCCAGGTTCAATCTTCAGCATCCACAGGTAGGGCTGGGAGTGCCTCCTTTCTGAAACCCTGCCAATCACAGTGTAGACAATACTGAGCCAGTCTGACTCAGTGTAAGACAGCATCTTATTTTAGTTTTCCTCCACTGTGTCCAGGAAACAACAGCACAGTATGCTGGCAACAGAGGAAGGTTCCCTCCACACCAGGGTTTCCCAAACTTGGGACTCCAGCTGTTGTTGGACTACAATTCCCATCATCCCTAGCTAGCAGGACCAGTAGTCAGGGATGATGGGAATTGTAGTTCAAAGGCAGCTGGAGGCCCAAGTTTGGGAAACCTTGCTCTACACAGACTGAGAGTGATTTTCCAGGCTATCAGATAGGAGATGTTTCGAGCTCGACCTGGAAACTTTTTTTTGCATGCAAAGGACGAGCTCTTCCACTGAAGAGCTGCAACCCTCTGCACACTTGCCTGGGAGTAAGCCGCAAACGTGCTTCAGAGTCAACTTGCACAGGATTGAAGTGTTCAAGACAAAGCCAATATTTTATGACAGAAGCCAATTTTGTTTCCTGCAAAGCCCAAGAAGATGGCTTTATCAAGCTAAATGCTGTTTCAAACATCTTTCTTCCAATAGCTCCAATAAACCGATGCCTAAATACTAAAATACTAAATACTAAAAAAAAAATAGGGACGCAGGTGGTGCTGTGGGTTAAACCACAGAGCCTAGGACTTGCAGATCAGAAGGTCAGCGGTTCGAATCCCCGTGACGGGGTAAGCTCCCGTTGCTCTGTCCCAGCTTCTGCCAACTTAACAGTTCGAAAGCACGTCAAAGTGCAAGTAGATAAATAGGTCCCACTCCGGCGGGAAGGTAAACGGCATTTCCATGCACTGCTCTGGTTCGCCAGAAGCTGCTTAGTCATGTTGGCCACATGACCCGGAAGCTGTAGCCGGCTCCCTTGGCCAATAAAGTGAGATAAACACCGCAACCCCAGAGTTGGTCACGACTGGACCTAATGGTCAGGGGTCCCCTTTACCCTTTAAATACTAAAATACCACGGGCAGATCAAAGGGCAACTATTTCTTCCAAGTTTATCACACGTTTAGATGGCCTCACCAATCAAAATCCAAAAACTTATCAGAAGTTCTTCCTGAACTTCTTTTTACTAATCTTCTATGGTGGAGGGAAGAGGAAGGGTTAAGTCTACAGAATGAAGACATAGTCTAGCTCTGACGGAAACAGTTGTTAATTTTGCATCCATTATGGAATAAACATATCAAATTAAGGATTCTGAGATGAGAAGTTAATCATCTGGGTAATGCTCCAAACACACATTTCTTTGTTGTGTTTATATAAACGTTTTATTGCCTGGTATAAATTACACAGAACTCACCTGTCTTCTTATGAAGCAAATCATGTGTTCTCAGGTGCAGTTTTCCATTAGCTGTGAAAGGGCGAAGGACTAGCAGAACCAGTTCTTTTATTAATCTTCAGCACTGGCAGTATGTTTTTCACACTATCCTGCTAATCATGACTGCAACCCTAATCTAAATAGCGTATCCCGAAATATATGTAGGGTGGAGAGCGAGACATAATTTATACCGCTTTTCCTGCGGCACAGATTTTGGCAGCCATCCCAGTTCATTTAGAAATTTATTTCCACGAGACAAAGTGCTTAAAACAAGTCTCCCTACTACTTAGAACCCAATTTATTGCACCTTGCTAAAGCCACAGAGGTGTGTGCATGTACTACGTAAAGGAGGAGTTAAGCACTGCCTGTTGATGAACTTGCATGAATGAAAGGCTTATTGATTATTTGGCTGTCTCGTCTGATAAGTAGGCTGTGCCTTGTGAAAGCACCTGCAGGCCTGCCCTGACTTTCTCTAAGAGGCAGCCTTCTCAATGTAGCCATCTGGCAAAGCTGGCCATCTAGAGATGGTGCAATGGTTAGAGTGCTGGACTAGGACCTGGGAGACCAGGTTTCAAATTTGGCTATGATGCTCACTGGTGACTTGGTCAGTCGCCATGTCTCAGCCTAACCTACTTCACAGGGCTCTTGTGAGGATGAAATGGGGAGGAGGAGAACCAGGAACACGCCAGGTTGAGCTCCTCGGAAGAAAAATGTGCTATATAAATGAAACAAACAAATTGCTGAAACAGATGGAGGGAAACACTAAAGAATAAAATTGATTTATTTTTTTAATAAAAAGATTTTCAAAAGACATCATTGGACAAAGTTTCTCGTCTTGATGAAAACATTTCCATGTTGTTTATCAACAAAGTAAATTAAAAAATAATTATTATATCCTGCAGCTAAAATATATACAAAAAAAATCTGCATTTGTTGATTACAAATCCCATTTCAATAGGATGGCACTGCAGTTCCTACAATTATCCCGGATTTAGACAACCTTCCTTTCGCATAACTTCTTTTTTTTAAATTTTAAACTAGCAACCACCCACCCCTTGACTTTTAAAGAAACATCTTAGAAACAGATCCAGGAAATATTCTTTTTTGAAGCTGAACAGAAGATAACAATTTAATCCGCAACCAACCAACCAAGCAGTTGCTTGGAGTGCACATTTATTTTAGGATTCATCTTACTTCCAAGAGGAATCCCAAGTTTAATAGGTTTTGGTTCAAGTCTAGAACAAGTGCTCACTCTGAAGCCACCAATGCAACCTACCCCGGAATAAACCTCTGCCAGGGTTGTACTACTTTATGTGTTTATATCGGGGTGTAGAACCTTTCTGGCTCCATGGAACTAATCTTTTATCAGGATCAGCCATGTGCGCCAAATTTGACAGGTGGGCAGGATAACCCCCTGCCAATCACATGATGTCATTGCAGCATCACATGATACCGTGGGTGAGAGCTAGGATGGCTTCTGACACGCCTTTTGATTATGAGTAGAAAAGTGAGGTTGGCTTGGGGAGCAGGAAAGTGTGGGGGATGGGGAGGGAGACTTAATAAGCCCTCCTAATAGAATTGCCAAGTGGAAAAGTGGGACCTGCCGACCAGTTTCTGGAGCTCAATACATTCCATACATCTAAGGCAGGCTTCCTCAAACTCAGCCCTCCAGATGTTTTGAGACTACAATTCCCATCATCCCTGACCACTGGTCCTGCTAGCTAGGGATCATGGGAGTTGTAGGCCAAAAACATCTGGAGGGCCGAGTCTGAGGAAGCCTGATCTAAGGCCTGTTCAATTGTTCCAGCACTGTATTTCTGTCCATCTCCACAAGGAAAGACATGCAAGTACAGGAAAGGTAGATGAAACCATTAGAAATCAAGAATTTCTGCATCTAAACATGAACTGGCAGTTTTAAATTGCTAGATTTAGTCATTTTTCCTCTGCTGGAGAAACTAAGGCTCAGTTCAGACACTTAGTGGGCCCCACAGAATCATGTCTTGGAATTCAAAAGCCATTTGGATTTTTCACAATTTTTTACTGGCTCATACAACCTGCAGTAGCCACGTTTATAGCCTCCCACATAATGAATCAGGGATGGCCCTCCAGATGTCGAACTACAATTCCCATCATCTCTGGCCGCTGTCTGTGCCAGCTGAGATGGACCGGAGTTGGAGTCTAACCATATCTGGAAGGCCACAGGTTGCTCAACCCTGCCACAAATCACAGCATTGTTTCATACAGTCAGGAGTCTCTGTGCAAATTTCTGGCCAGATTCTGAGCTGGTCTAGGCTGCTGACAGCCTGAATTGGTCCTCGTTTTTCAGCTGCGCTCTGGTCGTCGTGATAAGATGGTAGCCCTTGGAATGAAAAGTGCCAACAAACTGCTCACAAGACACGTATAAGGTCCAGTGTTATTCTGGATCGTGGAATGTCAATTTCACGTACTCTGACTTCAACTTTTTCTCCCGGGCCCAGGCCAAGACTCCTCCTTTTCTTTTCTTTGGAAAGCTTGTCTTCGGTTATGTTCCGAATGGGAATCAATCCTGCTCTGCCAACGCCGATGTCAACAAAGACTCCAAAGAGAGTAGCATTCACAACTCTTCCTGTCAGGACAGTTCCAACTTTTAAGTCTTCAAGACAAACGATGCTCCTCTTGAAATCAGGTTTATCAAAATCTGTGACGTAAGGAGGAAACATTTTTTTTAAAAGTTATTCAGGTAAGGTGCATGATGGGCAATCTGCAGATGGCCATGTGCTTGATGATGATAATCGCAATACTTTTATTATTCATATGCCACCCACCTGACTAGGTTGCCCCGGCCACTCTGAGCAGCTTCCGACAGACTTAGAAAATATATTCAGCATCTCTGTTAAGGGCAATGTTTCTTAGGCAATTTGTTCTTGAACTTAGTGGGGTGTTTTGTTTTGTTTTTAAGTTAATAGTCAGCAGGACAGGGTGAGCTGACCGGTACCATGAAATGGAATTAATTCTTTTTGTAACCTTTTGCCCCACCATGCTCCAGACTGGAATCACCACCTCTCATGTCTGTTACTTGCAATGGGAGGCAAGCCACCATACCAAAAGAAGATTTCCTTCCATTGTGAATACTAGGCACCGTGGGGTGGTTTCAGGGGTGAGTTTAGGGCAGTGTGAGCAGTGTGGTTTGAGGCAAAACTACAGTAGATTATTGTTTTGCTAAAATCTGCATTTGCTGCTCAAAGTGGTTCACGTTATATGTTAAACCTAGCATCAAAAAACTATCTGTAACTTGGAAAAAACAGGGGTGCAGTTTGGTCGTCCAGGCATACAACTCTTGTTTGTTCAAGCCTGTGTGCGTGTACACACACACTCCTGCTTATAGATGGCTCATAATACAGCTGTATAATCATAATTATAATTTTTATTATATTTCAATGCTTGTGGTCTACATAAACAGGCAGTTCACCTAAAACACTCTGGTGACATTATAAACCAATGAAACACACACCTATTCATACCCCCCCAAAATTCAGAGGTGGTTGGCTGCTGCCATGGCTGCACAGTCTGTACATCTCCAGAACAGAAGGTTCCTTAGGGTTGCAGTCCTCAGCAAACCTCCTAGGGAGTAAGCTTCATTCAACACCTATTAACTTTTTGGTATATATACATGGGGATTTTATTAGCCGCAGCACACATATTAAAGCCCTGGACAAAACAGCAAATCCTGTTGCTTTAGTGAATGGGGAATTGTAGCATCAGGTCCTTCGGTTTAAGAAACATTATTATAAAGGACAATGGGAATGCACAACAGATATCCAAAAGGGCTCGTTCAAGTGTTGGCATAGGTTTAGAATGTGTTAGGATGGCAACACCCAATGTAAAAATAAAGGGAAAGCAGTGCTAGAGGTGACACAATCAGAGATGAAACAGCTCCACATGATTCCAAAAGAAATAGAATATTACCCTCTGACACCAGAGTAATTTCTGTATAATGAATGAAGACTTGATGAATATTACTGTTTTATGTATTGTGTAAAAAAAGAATGATGATGATGGGGTTCTTTTTGAAGCCCAGACATTTTAAAGTCAGCCATGTTAAATATAAACCAGGCTTTCTTGGTCCTCAAGACGCTATCCAGCCTCATTAGAAAAAAAAAACTTTACTCGACTGCTGAGCCAAAAGACTATTGTGGTAGTTAACACATAACTAATTAAAAGCTATGGCGTTCCGTGTGCTGCGCTGGCTCGCCAGATGCAGCTTGTCACGCTGACCACGTGACCCGGAAGTGTCTGCGGACAGCGCTGGCTCCCGGCCTATAGAGTGAGATGAGCGCACAACCCTAGAGTCTGTCAAGACTGGCCCGTACAGGCAGGGGTACGTTTACCTTTACCTTTAATTAAAAGCTACAACTATGTTATATGTTGCAACTTAACAGAGGGGGCAGCAAACAGAGCTTCCCAGAATAATTCACTGCTGGAGATCATAAATAAGTGTGGCAGAATCCAGAATAAGGTCTCCCTAGTTCTAAAGTAGTAAGATTGCCTTCTCCCAACCTAGGGTCCTCTCAGTGTTGGACTATAACTCTCCCTAAGATGGGGCCCCCTAGAAATGAGGGCAGAGAATGCTCAGAGGGCTTGGACTGCTGACTCACTGTTGGAGTAAATCTTGAAAGTTGGGGAGGGAAATGGATGGATCAGAGTATTCTGGACCTGGGCACAGGTGAGTGGGATTCTAAACCGTGCAACATTCTGTTGCAGGTCCCACCTGTACAGGACAATAACACTACGTTTTAAGGTGTTGCTCTTCAGTGCAAATGGTATTTCAGAATCATATTTGGAGACTTAGGCACACGTTAATCTGCACATTCAGATAAGTCACATGGTAAAGGTAAAGGGACCCCTGACCATTAGCTCCAGACGTGGCCAACTCTGGGGTTGCAGCGCTCATCTCGCTTTATTGGCCGAGGGAGCCAGCGTACAGCTTCCGGGTCATGTGGGCAGCATGACTAAGCCACTTCTGGCGAACCAGAGCAGCGCACGGAAATGCCCTTTAACTTCCCGCCGGAGCGGTACCTATTTATCTACTTGCACTTTTGACATGCTTCCGAACTGCTAGGTTGGCAGGAGCAGGGACCGAGCAATGGGAGCTCACCCCGTCGCGGGGATTTGAACCGCCAACCTTCTGATCGGCAAGTCCTAGGCTCTGTGGTTTAACCCACAGCGCCACCTGCGTCCCAAGTCACATGGTACAAGGGTACAATTTCAGACTGCAGGTTTAGGGTGTCATATTTCAAAACCTCCCTTGACATGGGGGCCTAACTCATCTGCGACGGGATTCCAACCAAGCCCTTTCCCTTCTGCAAGAAGGGTATTTCTCTTTCTTTTCCAAAACAGTAGAATCCCAAGAATTGTACATCGTGTGATTTCACGGTTCCAACTGTATGCTACTTTGAGGAAATGCAGAACTTTGCTTGAGACTCCCTTTGTTCAATTTCACCAAGTGCTTGTTATTTTTAGACCACAGTTTTACGCATCTCCCAACACACTGTCACAGTGGGTTTAGCAGGGACATGTTCAAATTTCCCAGCAGAAAAAAAACCCCAACTCAAATCCTAAGTCTTGGAATCAAAAGTGATGCTCAAAACATGTATTTATTTTTAAATACAAGGTGGTGGCGTCACCTGAAATCAGTGGGAATGTTTCTAATATTTTTGGAAAGCTTTGTGGAAGAAAGGCGGGGAAGGAGACCCTATATAGTCAAGGGTAGCCGTAGACTGCATGACATTAAAGTTTCCAGCGAAGGAATGAACTTAATTACTCAACTCCCAAACAGTTAAGCTTCTTGCAATATTACACTATGCAGTGCAGGCACTTTCCAGTGTTTTTCTCCCCCCAAAATAAAAATAACAAAACCCCTAAACCCTAAGTAAATAGTGTTTAATGGTTGTAGCGGAGATGGGCTTAGGCAGCAACTCAAGAGCCACTTATATATATTTTACAAACTGCTCTTAAAAAACAACAAAAAGCTATTCCTGGCACGTCCGAGAGCCACTGCATCCCCTACCCCTGATTTGCTCCAAATATATGATCAGCTGTTAAACATTTGCACATGAAGAAGGTTGTAGTTTTGCTCAGTCCATTGCCTAATTAAGACATAGGCTGCAAGACCATATGCTTTATTCCCCATTAGTTTTATTAGTTCTCTTCACTGATGCTGGCAACCCAAAACGTTTTTACTTTCTTATGTTCGGCTAAGCAGATAATTGAGTGTTTTAAAAATATATGGCTTTTACATAATTATGCACAATTGCTTCTGAACTGTGTTATTGGTGCCTAAATATATACCGTGGCAACAGGAGTCCCATTATAAGGGAGTTTGGTGGGCTTGCTATTTTTCTGAGGTGCACGGCGGGGGGGAATGACAGGCAGAAATTGGGTACGTGGGGTTTTTTATTAAAAAAAGTTTTACCAGTTTCATTGGGTTGGATCCAGACTTCCCATGAGCAGAGTTTAACTCATGGGACACCCTACCAGAGGTAGGAGGAAGACAATTTTCACTGATTCCTCCTTTCCCCCTCAGCTCTCAATGCTACCTCCCAGGCTGCACCAGAAAATCCCCAGAGCATTCGGGGCGGGGGGGGGGGAACAGTGGTCTTTTCATGGATCCAACCCACTGTTTCCCTGTTCTTCAGAGTGCATGCTTCACTCTTTATTTCCTAAACAGATAGCTTTCCATTGTAGGAAAGATCTGAGCCCCTAACCTTCAGGAAGCATGCAGCCCAGCCTGGCCCTCAAAACAGAATGTTACATTTGTGCACAGCACAAATCATTTGCTTCTCAGTCTCACATTTTCTGCATTATTCAAGCAGGGAAAAGGGAGAAGATTTACAATCCATCTTCAAAGAAGGTTGGACCACTAGAGCTGGCCCAAGCAGGTTAGGGATCGATAAACACATCCTGTGTGGAAGCAAACTAAAGCACTCTGATTTGTGAGGTCTGTCCTCCTAGGGCTTTCAAGGACCATGATTTAGAGGCAGGATTCAAATTTCTTAATTACAAAACTAACACATGCTACCCAACCCACAGAGTAACACAATGCTTTCTTGCCCCGGACAACTTAAGGGGAGTTGTCCGCTCCATCCATCCATCTAAACACGACACTGGCTTAATAAATAAGAACACAAGCAGACAAAACGTGAAACTGCGGATGCCTTCAAATCTCTTACCTTGTCGGATGTCAAAGCCTTCAGGTTGAGTTAGCCCATCGATTATTATTTGCAGTGTTTGCCCCGTTGTATTCAACTTTTTTGCAATTCCTTCCAGCCCTTCATTTTTAATTATCACATCCACATTTTGCTGCATGGCTGACTTTCCAATGTCGCCGAGGCTTCCTCCAATGAGCGTTAAAAACCTTATACGTAAACATTAAAAATAACGGAAAGAAAAGCAAAAATTCTATAGATTAGAAACTTTTTGAAGTTCATAATGTTTCAAGCCTGGGGTGCATAGAAATATATTCAACCACCCCCTCTCAATTTGTATGTCATAGTTGTGGTGCCCCAAAAACGCCACACCCATTGGGACCACATTGGTCATACTCCCCTAGATCCACCTCTGGGTGGACAAGCTGACCACCTGCCTATCACCCAACATCGCTTTGTCAGGTGATGATCACTGGGTCTTCAAGGTACCACATAGGCCTTGCACAGAGCCCTGCCCAGTGTTTTGAAGTGCTACTGATCCAAGGCCGGCCCAAGATGCACCTGACATGAACCACAAAATGGCCGCCAGGAAAGAAGGGGTGAGCGAAGATCTACATCAGGAAAAAGGGGGAAATGAAGAACTTCACTGGGAACAAGGGTGTGAGGAGACCAGCAGTGCCTCCTATTCGCCAAGAGGCTGCTGTGGGGAGGGGGCTGCTGCTGAGGAGACGACAGATCCCACCTCCAAGGAGCGTGCTGCTGCTGTTGCTACCACTGAGGCATCATCATCACCATCACTGGGTGATGCATTCCTTAGAAGCGAGATCTGCTGCCCCTGTGGATCTTGCTGCCTGAGGCAGTCACCTCACCTTGCACCTCATGGGTGGGTTGGCCCTGTGCTGATAGGCAGACATGAAGTAACATCCTATCAGCTGACAGGTGGTAACTCCAAGCCTGCTTTTTACAGGTCCTGGAATGTCTATTCCTACATACAGCTAACTGAGAAAAAAAAGCATGGATTTAGGGCCTCTTTTGCCATGACAAAATTCCACTCTGCTCTGCTATAAACTGGAAAGGGGGGGGGATTAAAAAACCCCAACCAGTTTTTGCTTAGGTGGGGAGGAGAGAATTGATTGGTTCAGAATGACGCAGAAAATTTCAGTGTACCAGACTTCTCCAAACCTGGTGCCTCTGGAGCAAACCCTATACATCTTATCTCATTTTCTTCATTAGCACTTTGCAAGACTATAAGAATCCCAGATTTTGAGGGTGTATCCCACAGCAGAAGAGGATGGGAAAGTCTCTTGCTTGAACAGAACTGCAGCACTGGATACAATCCTATATATCTATGCATACATTTTCAACATTAACAGCTTGCAAGACTATAAGAATTCTAGTAATATCTTAACAACTTCCTGTTCACCCCAGAATTATAAATGAAAAGCTATCTTCAAAGAAACAATGCTATTTTCTTGCTCCCTCATAGAGCCTTGTTCAGTCAAGGGAAAGCACTCATTTCCATGTCAACAGTGTCCTTAGTGATTGCAGATGTATTCCCCCCACCCTCTTAAAAGAGAGGCTGTTTAATCTGGTTACATATTTCATAGATCATTTTCACCCAAATAAACGTGCTTGGAGGGCACTTGGAACAGAAATCAATATTAAACAGACAGCTCCATCTCAGCCGTAATGCATATTGACCATCTCTATTTTTAAATGTCATTGCTAAGAACAAAGTGAAATGCTTTTGCGTGTAGAAAAACGTCCTCAAATTTACTGCAAGGTCACGGAAAATGGAGCCGGAATAAATGGGTATTACATGTTAAAAGAAAGGAAGAAAAACAGACTTTGTCACAAGCAACTTCCTCTTCTCCCTAACTCCATTTGGCTTGTGTTGGACTGAACAAAACACACTGGCACACTATATTCAACACTGGATTGTTAATGGACAACTGTCGAAATACTGGATATTTATTCTGATATATGGGAAGCAGGAGGGATGGGTATACTGGAACTTGACAATGTTAGGATGCCTGTGATCATTTGTATGTTTATCTAATGCTGCTTTGTTGGTTTTGAATATTGATTTATTTATTTTTATGTTTAACACACATATTGAAACGCCACCACCATGAACAACAACTTCCAGTTGGCTATATTTGGAAAGCATGCTATAGGGCCTACAATAAATAATCAACCCTTCTCCAAGTATTGCCTTTTATTTGTGTCTGCAATAACTGAGGAGGTGCTTGCTAACGACAAATTGCAATTAACTGTTCATTGACCACTTGTATCAATACCAAATGCACATATTTTAGGAGTATTTATTTTTTTTTTAAAAAAAACCCTACATTGATTAGTATTTAAAGCTAGCTGTAAATAAACATGCACTAAGCTTTGGACAAAAAAGTAAACATATACACAAAAGTTAACAAAGGAAAAATAAACATATACACACTTCAGTAGATGGAGATAAATGCAGCAAACCCTCTTTCTCTTCCCCTCTTTAAGAAAATGCCAACTGAAATTATGACCAACGTTCAGTATGTAAATGCAAAGTAATGGAGAGAAGGTCTGAAATATATAAGGAACACTCGTATTCCACTTCTTAGCCTATGCCAATGAATGCTATATTCACATTTAGGTTACTTTAACATCCAACAATGATGTTTTACATCAGGGGTGTAATGAATTTTACACCAGGGGTGGCTAACCTGCAGTCCTAAAGGTGTTGCTGGGTTACAGATCCCAGCTTCCTTAACCATTGGTCATGCTGGCTTGGACTAATAGCAGCTGGAGTCCCACCACATCTGGAGGGCCACAGGTTAGCCACCCCTGTTTTAGACACTTCTAGGACAAGCCTATGGATGTCTATTTAGAAGTAAGGCCCATCATCTAAATGGGGCTTATTTCATTCATATCAAACCTATCCTCCCATGAGCTCAAGGTAGGAAAAATAGTTCTTCTCATTTTCTCCTCACAAGAACCCTATGAGGTAGGCTATGCTTGAGAGATAGTGACTGGTCTGAGGCCTCCCAATTTACTTCATGGCTATGTGGGAATTTGAACCCTGGGCTGCATATGTCAACCATATGTCAGGAGTGCTCTGATGGTGTTTCCTGCTTGGCAGGGGGTTGGACTCGATGGCCCTTGTGGTCTCTTCCAACTCTATGATTCTATGATTCTACAACAAAACACTGGCTTACTCCAGGTAAGTGGGTATAGGACTGCAGCCTTCCAAGGTTTAACTGGACCTATCAATGTTCACAAGTCAAAATTCATCATATTTTGGACACTCACTGTAACATATATATTGAGATTGGTTTTCATACTTCATTGAGTTGCCCACGTTCTTAGCGAATTAGTTTGAGTTTAGATCTTAAAATGAAAGGCCAATTCAGGTTACAATATTTTTAATGGCGGGTTTTTTAGAAATGGAATATCCACTGGAATGGATGGAAATGATCATTTCCAGAGAGGTTTCTGAAGGTTAGAGATCTGCCAGCAATGACCATGTTTGATGCAGAAAATAGGCAAACGATTCTTGCAGTGTACACATCTGAATGCAATTACTACCACACATGCAGCTGAAATGTTAGTAAATGCAAACAACTAAGCACAATCTAAAACATTAGTTCAATAGACAATTTCTAAAACCTTGTTTTCGAAGAGCTATCCAAAGTACAACGTTGTTCTACTGCAGCGAATTGACCACCCAGTAACAGGGAGAATGCAAATTCCTTTAGCTGCATTCAAAGCTGTCCAAGTGGACTCTTGTTCCACCAGGTAAGTCTGAGTATGGGGGCTTTCCCACCTCTTCTTCCCTGCTGCGGTCCCTATGAACAAGAAAAGCCTTTTTTGGGGGCGAGGAGACCCTCACAGAAGGTCTAGGGTATGGCACACGGAGCTGGCGTGGGATGGAGGATTACCTCAAATATGGCAGATGTAGCTTGAACAAGCAAAACTCTTGCCAGCTGCCACCACCCAAGTTTTGGTTATTCTTCCCTCCAAATGCAGTGCCCCAGCACGACGTACCCCATGCTTTTCAAGAGGGTCTCTCAGTCCCCAGGAGAGGGTTTCCATGAGTCATAATTATGTTTGCACAAGAAGTTAAGGAGACAGATGGCATATCATCTGAGTGCATCTACGAATTAGAAATTTTGCAGTTACCAATTAGCCAGACAACCAAAACAACACGGAATTAACCAACTGAACATGTACTTTCTCCCTCACCCAGTTAAAAAGAATAACAAATGTAAACTTGGAAACTCATGAGCTAATGACTGCAACATTGAGTGATATACAGTGGTACCTTGGTTCCCGAACGGCTTGGCTCCTGAACAAATCGGCTACCGAACGCCGCAAACCAGGAAGTGAGTGTTCCAGTTTGCGAACGTTTTTCGGAAGCCGAATGTCCAATGTGGCTTCCACTTGAGTGCAGGAAGCTCCTGCAGCCAATTGGAAGCTGTGCCTTTGTTTTCAAATGGCTTTGGGAGTTGAACGGACTCCCGGAAGAGATTAGGTTTGAGAACCAAGGTACCACTGTATGCCGAAAGGCTTTGACAATATGAAGCTTTCAATCAACAAGAATGCTTTGCTTATTACTGAGTTGTACCCAATGGTGCTCCTCTGATGGCAGAAGGCTCTTTGATTCAGCGGAAAGGGGGAAGAAAGCTATTTTTGCATGCACGTCCTTCCCCCATGCAGCCCCCATCTCGCCTCTATCCCTGCAAATCTGCTCAAGAGAGGATTGGGAGTTAATTTGGAACAGCATGCTAGGGGCTGCAAGGGTGAATCAGTGAAAGCAGCCTCCCTCCCTGTTCTGCTGGATCAAAGATTACAAGCGGAACCACTGGATACAACCAGTATTTATATTGAACCATACATAGGTATGGCGCTGCCCCAAGGAGCCCATAACAGAAGAAAATACAAAGGAAATGGAAGGAAATGAAGGGAGGGATAAAACGGGTGAAGTATGGCTGTGGCCATACTTTGAACTCAGGATGAAAGGGAGAAAGGTGCTAAGAGGAAGGCACACTTGGTAAACCCTCACCGTGATCAACTCCTACTCGGAACCCTATGTCCTCACTGTGGAAGGATGTCTAGATCCAGAATTGGCCTCCACAGTCACTTACAGACTCACTTTTAAAACCATGTTTATGGAAGACAATCTTACTCGGCTACGAGTGATCCCCAAAGAAGAAGAATACTCATTAGGATACAGTGGTGCCCCGCAAGACGAAATTAATTCGTTCCGCAAGTTTTGTCGTCTAGCGAATTTTTCGTCTTGCGAATCACGAAATCCCATAGGAATGCATTGAAAATCAATTAATGCGTTCCTATGGTCAAAAAAAGTCCAAACAAAGCCAAATTTGGTACAACAACAGTTTATTAACTGCTCTTTAAAGTCACACATACTGTAAAGAGAAGTTCAAAAACTGAAGGGAAAATAAATTAACTTTATAAACAAAACATGTCTTTGTTTTTAGACAAAGGAAACAAAGTCGCGAGACGTTTTCGTCTTGCGAAACAAGCCCATAGGGAAATTCATCTTGCGAGGCAAATCGAAAACGGAAAAACCTTTCGTCTAGCGAGTTTTTTGTCTTGCGAGGCATTCGTCTTGCGAGGTACCACTGTATAGTGGAGAATAGTGGCATGAGAAAATACTCCAATCAAATTAACTGGTATTAATGGCACTTGGAGCTGTGCAAGTTACAAAAGGAGATTCCCATATGTGCAGTACTAAATACTACGTATTTTTTTTAATAAAAAAGCAGCTATGGCATAAGACCCCTAAAATATCAATCTGCATGAAATATAATCCATAAACCAGATGTTGCAATTTTGCCACATAATATACATAATCTGCTTAACATCCTGTCTTAATGAGCATTTTCTCTGGGATTTTCTTTTGGCAAACATTTACATCTAATTAATGAAAACCACCTTACCCAGTAGACTAATGCAATGCAGCGAAGAAGAAAATTATATTACTCTACCAAGATCCCTAAACAGGGAGCTTGGGTCCATTACCTCACTGTAATTTCTAAACGTTCCCCTGGTTTTTCCAGTGCAATTCTTTTGCAATACACACACTCTGAAACTGGATAGTTTGCCCATGCTGTATTAATTGTCATAGGAAGATCTGCCATTGCAGCCTGCTTTTTACATACAGACTTCCTTCGTAATTTTAATATACAATCCTAAGATTCCAGGAAAATATACTGCCTTGAAAGTGCTTATGCAGAAATCTTTGCTTAAAAAAAAAAGGTTTTTAAGTTCCAGAAAGATTTGTATTACAGACACTTAAAAAACATTAATATGCTTTATTAGAATTCAGAACTATATTAAGTTTCCACAGTGGGAAAGTATTAATACATTTTGATCATCTAAACACAGTCAAATAGACCACAATATGTTTTTCAATACATTTAAGGTAAAAGGATTATATTCTGCCTGTTGAAAATATAACTACTATTTTAGATTCCTCTGCAAGCTTCTCGCCCCTCTTTTCAGGAGTTTCTAATTCAACCACAGAAAGTGCCTGCAGATCAAAGCTGGGTAGAACAAGTCACCACTTGGGAGCAATTCTGTTTAAAACCTAAATTTTAATATAAAGATGCTTGGGCTTTAAAGCAGTAAAATCTGATTCAAGGGGGGGACACAGCAGTTTCGAGTATTTGGTGGGCTTTTGATACTTCCAACAGTTCTCAGTCTTTAAAACTGGTATTTTTTGGTATGCAGTACATGTATTACATGCATATTTTTATAGTGGATTTATAGCTCCCAAAGATTGATCATGGAGAAGGCTGAATCGCATTTTGTACTTGTTAAGAGTCAAAGTTTTTGCACCTTCTTCCTCGTGCAGCTTTGTGCCACACGTTTAAAGGAAAGGCCTATCGCTCTGTGCTGGAGTGGATCCTCCCCATGTAAAAGGGTGCCAGGTTTCATATCCAGAAAGTGCTAAGAATTGCCCCTTTTGTGACGCTGGAGGGCCAATGTTAGTTAAAGTAGAGAAATCTGAACTCGATGGCTCAGTGGTGTGTCTTGGTATAAGGCAGCTTTCTGTAGTCTTTCCTTAACATCACACAATAGCCTGGTGACCTACGCACAAATATTCCACGCGAACCATTGTTGGCTAATGAACATCAGTGAAATTTGGACACCAATGATATACAGTGGACGCTCAGGTTGCAAACGTGATCCGTGAGGAATGCACATTCGCAACCCACAGTGTTCGCAACCCACAGCGGCGAGTCTGCGCATGCGCAGGTTGCGATTTGGTGCTTTTGCGCATGTGTGACCGCCGAAACCCAGAAGTAACCCGTTCCGGTACTTCCAGGTTTCGGCGGTCCACAACCCAAAAAAACGCAGCCTGAAGCGTCTGTAACCCGAGGTATGGCTGTAATGTCACACAATAACTACAATCTACAGAATTGGATTGCACGCACAGAGGACATTAAATCAAATATATGTCCTCCATTTTATTGTGTGTGAATGTTTATTTAAATTGACCTCACTTGTTGTTAGTCTCAATTGCCCTCACTGGCATCAGCATGAAGCCAGATCTCACTGATTGTGTCAACTCACACGATGCATATTAATGAAGTCGAGAAACATGGTCATGCCAAACAATAAGAATTGCCCAGACTTGAGTTAATGCACGTTACATACAAATATAGTTGAGTCGGATCCTATTTTTAAAGTATTTTAAGTATTTGGAAATTATTAAATGGATATAACGTTTTCCTCCGAGATGTCTGCTGCAATGATCTCACATGAAAATTCTGCATATTGAACTCCTGCTGGAATTACAGTTTAGATACAAATAAACAAAAGGTGTGTGGGGAGAAATCGTTAGAAAAATAGAAGGGGGAACTGCCTACTTCATGTCTGCTGATATGAATGAACACAATACACCACCAAATGTTTCTTGTGCAAATCCCACTCAAAATAATGGATATTGCACAGGAGAAAATGTATTTATCTCCCTCCCTCCTTCAAGAGGACTAATTCTAGTGTTAGCCCCAAGAAGATGACATTGTAGATCCCATTTTAAACTGGAGCTAGCCAGCTGCACTGGCCTCTAACAAGTGACAGACACATGAACTCTGAAAAACGTTTTGAAGGTCACATACTAAAGGTCACATACTAAAGTGAGGTCGTCTATGCATCTGCAGGCATCTTAATGAACTGCTGCAAACCAGACATTGATGTTTAAGATGGCAAGTAACACTTTTTGGGAACCTAGCATGAGTGTATGAGAAGAGCACGCTGGCTCATTCGCAAACGAGGCTACTTGTTTGCATCCGATTAAATGAGACCACATTAAACGATTCCAACATTAAGGGGAAGAAACACACTACGGTTGCCGATACAAATGCAAGTTACACTTTAACGTTGGTTGCATATAGTGAAAGTTACAAAGACTTGATAGTTGTAAGTGACAATGAAGGCATAGAAGTTGTTCATCTCTGTTGTCTGGGCTTAAATAGGGGCTGAGGACTGGTTAGGCTGCAACCCCAACTACAATTATTCATGAGCAGAATATATGGAAAACAACAAGCCTTAGGGCGAAACTATGCATGATGTTCAATACATCTTTGCTGTGTGTGTAGCGTGAATAGCATCAGATGGGAGGAGCCCCTGAAAAGAAAAAGGGATCAGAGTGGGCATGGGGGGAGAATTGTTACCCTTTCCTCCATGGCCTAGAACAGCATTGGCTTTTTTGCTGCTGCATCACACTGTTGACTCATGTTAAGCTTGTGGTTCACTAAGACACCCAGATCCTTTTCACATTTAAGAATGACATTGGCTAGAAATCAATAAGGTTACAGCATCTACATTTTCAGGCTATCAGACAGTTTTTTCAAAAACTGAAAGAGGTATTCAAGACCACTGCCAAGTGCCTTTTAATTAGCACTTTCACAGAATAGGGATTCTCTGTTTATTCAGCGTTCAACCTAATTTGTTTGCCCAGATATTGGCTATTTAATTTGCATGCTTCCCAATGCGTCAAAGCAAGAGTTTCCCCTCACATTCTTGTGCATACCCCTGTCCCTTTCCTTACTGCAAAAAGACAAGACACATTGGGGGAAGTTGCGCAAGAGCACCAAATCAACTTGAATTGTGCTGCTCAAATTTGCTGGTGTGTAACTGCATCCCAACCCGAAATAGCAACAGCCTGGAATAGCCCTCGATAGGCGGTTGTATGTGTCTGCGAGGAAGCGGGTGCCCTTTATTGAGCAGGCTTTCTGTTGAATATGGACTAACTAGGGAGTTTGGAAACGTGTAACTAGAATGTTGAAACGGTAGCTCTGCTAGCGTTAATTCCAGATGTCTACTGAGCTACACAGAAGTGGAGTTGGTTTCTAGTTAGAAGTGGATTTCGCTCTCTTTGCTTAATCTTAGTGCCTACGCCATTTACACTACTCTGAATCCTTGTAAACCGAAAGGTATGGGAAAGGGTTTGGGGGGGGGAGGGGGCGTAATCTATTAACCAGGCATAGGCCGCTTGCCAGACGTCAGAAAATTCCTAGTTGGCTGTTTCCCAGGCTCCTACTGACCCAGGGCACATCAGAAACCCAGCGGGTGTTGGCAATGAGATACTCTTAGGATTATGGTGGATACGTTAGTGGAAAGGCTTTTACCCACCCTTTCTGATATAGTTAAAATGCCATGCCCATAATGATGTGTCAGGAAATAAGGGGAACAAATGGTTTCTTAAGGAAACATGCAGCACAATCGTGAGTATATTTACTCAGAAGTAAAGACATTTTGCTTAAGGGGGAAACTCCCCATAGGCACTAAGGAGGGATCCCAATGCAAATAGTAGCTTCAGAAAAGATTTCCTCCCAGTGCAACTACTAGTTCAGGGGTGGCCAACTCCCAAGAGACTGTGATCTACTCACAGAATTAAAAACTGTCAGTGATCTACCGCCTTTTTTTGGGGGGGGGGGTTCATGTCAAAATCGTTGAGCTTTTTTTAGAAGTGAGGATATCCTCGTTTTGGGTGGAGGGGGAAAGCCCCATTTTTTCGGGGGGTGCAAAGTTGTTGAGCTGATTTTTGGGTGGAAGAAGGGGAACAGCTACCACCCTAAATGAGGATTTATCATAAAAAGTTGTACAAATAAAGTGGAAAAGAACTGGAATTCAAAACAACAACAGCAACACTATACCCACCTATTTGACTAGGTAGGGGTCCATATCAACAAAAAAACATGAGTATTGATTATTTCCTTTTCTTTTGCCTCCAACTGACATTCTAACATTCTGTGTGTTCATTGTTCTCAACCATAGACTTACCTTATAGACTTCAACAGTCTGCCTGACTTCTGGTTTCTTTAGGCCCCTTTTATTTTGCCTCTCTCTATAGCCTCAGCTACCACTAGCATAGGTTCTTATCAGGCAATTTTGGGCTTCTCATTAAAATGTGTGTTGTTGTTTTTTTAAAATTCACTTCAGTTGAGCATGGGACTCTTTATCTCAGGGTCATGGGCTTGAATTCCGTGTTGGGCAAAATATGCCTTCATTGAATTGTGTTGGACTAGATGACTCTCGTTGTTCCTTCCAGCACTACAATTCTATGATTCTATGTACCAAAGAAGTACTTCACATATGTGGAAACAGGTGGCCCAGATTCTCTTCGAAATGGATAGGCACTCAGCCATAAGAGTTTGCTGTTACAGGGAATAAGCCACGAAGCCCAAAAAATTGCTTGTCAAACTAATGAGTGTTTTGCCAGATTAAAAATATAAAAGGAGCTTTTTAAGCCTCATGATGTTATAGATTCAGTATACTAGGCTATGTGATCTTCAGCGAATGACATACCAGCATACTGCCTTAAAATACCTCTCCTAACACTTTCATTTCCAGCTTAAGAGCAAAGTGCTGCTGCAGGCAACAGAATATCAGGGCGGCCTTCTTACACCCAACAGGGATTGTGTGCTTGCTTCAGCACAAATAAACGTGGCAATATCCAGCGGCATTAACACTCCACTTTATTTCCTCATAATTGGTTATAAAGAGTTCTGCACCTACTGCTAGCATCATAAAAGCATAATTTGCAAAGGAAATGTAAACATATGACTGGAAAGAAAAGGGAAGTAATAGAGAACTGCCACTAGGCAGACATTTCATTTGCAAATCCTTGTACATTATTTATTCTGCTTTTATCCTCTTCTTCCTTAGAAGGAGATCTGGGTGGCTTGCACAATCCCTCGCTGCCCTCTTACATCTTCCCAACAACCAGGCAAGGTAGCTTGTGCTGAGAGCTGGTGACTGGCCCAAGATCACATGGGAAGTCTAGCTGTTTTGCCTGGCTCCACCCACTTTTGCTTTTGGCCCCATCCACACTTGACGTATGGGCCCCAGAAGGTTGCGCATAAGAGACTGTGGTCCTCAGGCCACAAAAGTTTACCCACTTGTAAGACAAAGCACCACTGAGTAAGAAAGGGAAACCAGCAAGGCACCAATTGCAGGGGAGGGAGGGAGGGAGGGAGGGAGGGAGGGAGGGAAGGAAGGAAGGAAGGAAGGAAGGAAGGAAGGAAGGAAGGAACAAGGGAAGGAAGGAACAAGGGAAGGAGAGAGACTTCTGGGTGCAGGAAATATTTCTGTTGCTTTCGTTTTGAGCTCAGTGTTTTGAACTGAGTCCTTCCTCGGTGACAGCTAATTTCAGTCCAAGTCTCTTCATGATATTGCAAAACTGGGTTCAAATTTATTTTTCTTCCTTTCTTTTCCGCTTTATCCCTGGGATAATAACACCTGATACAGCAATAACATGCTATGGCAGGGTGCCATTTCTGCACAGATATTACAATCTATGCTTGACATGGGAACAACACAAGGAGCACATGTGTGTCACCGTCCAGAAAGGTTAGCAAGTTATCACTGCGCAAAACAACTTAACATTTAGGACCCTGGTCCATTAGCCCCAGTCAATGTGACAGTTCCAACATACACAGGGGGATTCATATAAGCAGCAACGGTTTCTTTCGTATGGGTGAAGGAATGCCTTGTGTGTGCCAAAGGACGCCAAACAGAACTGAAAACTTTTAACTTCGCCGTCATTATAGTACAAGACTTATTAAAGTCAATGTATTGCTCCCCTGATTTTTCCATTATCCGAGAAAAATGACCATTTCCTAAATGAAAAGTTAATGTGCTAACTGTAGAGCCATTGTATTATTGCTTACCTCATTGCAATATTATATGATTCTGGGTGGATGCAAGTTTGATCCAAAGGATTTGGCCGTCGAATGATGTTTATTGCCGCTTTGGTTTTCTTCTTACCCTGCTTCTCGTTTGCAGCTGCTTTATGACCCTCAGCTGCAAGCTCACCCTGCTGACTGATGTCCAAAATGATGGAAGAGAAAGAGAAATGTGGAGTTGCCGTTAAAAAAGAGTGTCCCTGAAAAGAGTGTTTACCTCCCCCTGTGCTAGCACTACAAGGGGCCAAGGAAATGTGATCTTATGAGTGAAAGCGAATTTCATAATTAACAAACCTTTGGAAATCCTGACCAAAGCAAACCCACAAATGTCCTAATCGCATGGCGGCTATTATGTTAGACTCACTTGAAAGATGTCTGGTGCAAACCTGGGCAGAAACATCATTTTAGGGGAAGTCCCATTGGGTGAGAGCATGCTTTGAAGGTACAGAATGTCTGAGGTTCAATCTACAGCTAAAGGACTGTACCTAGGTGGGGGACACACTGCTTTGTTCAACCCTAAGCACCTCCAGGTAGGACCGAGGAAGACCTCTCTCTGAAACCCTGGAGAGCTGCCATCAGTTTTGTAGACACTAATGAGTTGCACAGACCAGTGGTCTTAGTCCTATGTTTTAAGGACTGGGAAGCCCTCCACCTAAGTCCTGAAGAACCACTTTTAGCCGGAGTAAAGGTGAAAGCAAAGGACCCCTGGACGGTTAAGTCCAGTCAAAGGCGATGATGGGGTTGTGGCGCTCATCTTGTTTTCAGGCCGAGGGAGCCGGCGTTTGTCCACAGACAGTCATGTGACCAGCAGGACTAAACAACAGAACACCGTGATGGAAACCAGAGCGCACAGAAATGCCGTTTACCTTTCCACTGCAGCGGTACCTACTTATCTACTTGCACTGGTGTGCTTTGAACTGCTAGGTTGGCAGAGCTGGGACAAAGCAATGGGAGCTCACCCCATCTAGACGGAGTTGTCATTATTGGGCTGGTGGGCAAAGGACCTCTAAGAGGACAAGTCAGCTTCATATATTTTTAGCAAGCCTTCTAGATTTACTTATTTATTCACCCATTTCTAATATGCATTTTCATTATATATATCAAAGTGGTATACAACATATAAGAATAAAATCAGCAGAAAACATTCATAAAAACACCAGTAAATACTGATTGGTGAAAAAGAAAATCTACCCAGCAGAGGCCTGTCTAAACAAACAGTTTGCAAAAGACACTTTAAAGATGGGAGGAGTGGTTCCTGCTGAACCTCTACTGGTAAGGAGTTCCTAGTCAATGCCAACCAAACCTCAGGGGTGTAGAGAACCACCAGAAATCCCCTATCAGAGGATCTCAGTGATCGAGGTGGAGCATAAGGAATCAGATGGTCCTTAAGGTGGAGAACTTTATCCCAGTTGGCGTCTGTATTAGACATGAATGGATTTTATATATGTGCTGTTGTTGATTTAAACTGTGTGTGTTTGTATATATCATTGTGTTAGGCGTTTTTTTTTTACAAATATATATACTTTATTACATTGTAAATCACTTTGGGGTGACTCATGGAAGTGATTCATACATGAAATTCGTAATAATATGTTTTCTTGCACTTCCTCAGGCAGTCCTTTCCCAGGAGGTCCTTAGCCCAAATGGTTTTGTACCATTCCTTGATACTTAGGGAACATTGGAAACTGCCTCGTGCCAAGTTAAGAGCTTTTGCCTGTCTGGTGCAGAATCGTCTACACTGATTGGCAGAGCCTCTTCAGGGTTTCAAGCCAGGGCTATCTCAGGAGCTTTTTGCCCAAAACAATGGCACAGAAAAGCTTGGCTTACTTGAAGAGAAATGTGTTAACCTTGAGATTAACCATTAATCATCTTTTTTTAAAATTAGAAAATGGCATGAGCTTTTGTAGGTGGTTATCTACTACTTCAGATGCTAAGCTGCAATTTGTGTCTGAAGAAGCAGGCTGTGACCTATTAAACCTCATGATATTTTGTAATAAAAAAATTTAATGAACTGTTAATTAAGGTAATGTGCAGCCAAACGTATATTTCTTCATGATGAAAGACAAACACAGTTTTCCTATTGCAGTACTTGATTTTATTTCCTTACTATTACTCTGCTACAACGAATGGATGTGCAGCTATTTCCAACTTGCATCCTTACTTAATTTTTATGGCTTCTCACACGAGATACAAGTCCAATCTGAGATTGGCAGACATGACTGCGTATATTAAACACATGTGTATCAGTTTGTGGGCCAAAGTGTATAGCGCTGGCCTGGCAGTCCCTTCTCCTGCAGAGACTACTCAAGTTGCTCCTCTAACATAGATATGGGCTCATAACACAGACCGTTCCATCTATAGCTGGTTGGTGCAGCAAGCTCAAAGGTTTTAACATCTAATCTGTGTACTTTGAAGTTGGCCTTCAAAGTATCTTCATGTCTCAGGGTGGGGTCAGCCTTTGAAGTGAGCCCCAATGCTCAGCTCCAGACCGAGTTCAGCCGAGTTGCTATTGCATTACAGCACTACTTAAAATTTAATTGAACTTTTGTTTGGGGTTTCTTCCATTGGAAGGGATGGGGAAGTTTTATTATGACACACAGTTCCAATTTGCCAGAGAATGTCTGCAGCTGCCAAGATCAAAATAGTGCTAGAAGGACAGAGAAAGACCCAGGCGGCAGGGCCAACAGCCAGAGATTATGGGAGTTGTAACCCAGCAATATTTGGAGGGCCACATGTTCCCCATACCTTCTCCAGCCCCTATGCCATATTGTCATTCTATAAAACATTGGCATACTAGTAACATGGCAGTTTCAAAAGAAACCAGGTTACCCTCTCTCAGGGCCATGGGAAAAGACGACTTCCAACTTACTGTCTTCCTTTTAATTTGTTTTACTAAGCTTCTGCCTCCTGTTGGAAGATGAGTGATTCTCTACATTCATTTAAACAAGTAGGTGGCAAAGTAATAACTGTAACCTGTTGTCCACATCACACCTTAATACATTACCTGCAGTGAGTTCTGATGTGCTCCTGGTTAATCCTGATAAAGCCAGCACATTGCTGAAAGGATTTTGGACCCAGTCCTTTAACATCCTTGAGCTGCTCCCGATTAATGAACACTCCATTCTTCTCTCGCCATTCAACTATATTTTTAGCCCTGTTGGCATTCAGTCCTGCAATATGTCTAAGAAGGACGGAGGGAAGAAGGTACCCACACATCAGTGTAAGCATTGAATCACTTGTGTAAGTATTAAGCAATGACTAATGCAAAGGCACAATGTGAATTCTGTTTGTTGTACAGATGTCAGGGACTGGCTGGACGACAAAGGAGTGGGGGGAGGCACCAGCTGGGGAAATCCCAGAGGGGGGAGGCTTGGAGCCTTGGGGGTTGGTGGTGAGACACTGAAGAGAGGTCGGAGGTGGTGGGGAGATTGGGAGGAGGCACTGGATACTGAGGGACAACAGGGCTTAGTGAGCAGGAGGAACCAATGGCAGGGAGCAGTTCAGATTCCAGGGCTGAGGCGGGGGTGGAGGGGAGGAAGAGACTGCTGAAAAATCCTGGGAAACTCCCTTTCTGGATGTGACAAGCTCCCCTCTGGTTTCCAAGAATGCACAGGATAATGAGGAGGGCAGAACAGAGACCTGCTTTTGTTCGAAATAAAAATGGCCAGTTAAAGAGAGAGTGTGTGTGTGTGTGTGTGTGTGTGTGTGTGTGTGTAAAAATCATGTTTACCATAGTGGGAAGTTTGGCTCTATGCGAGAAAATAAATGAGCCACAATAATAATAATAAATAATAAAATTTTATTTATATCCCAACTTCCCCAGGGACAATATGTGAAGCGAAAACAGATTCTCCCTCCAAATGCAGGAATCAACATGGAAAATGAGCAAACCCACCACCCTGTTGCTGTTGGCATCCATGTGTCTCAAGAGACGATGGAGTGCACCTTCAGGGATGAAATCAAACAGCTGCATTAGCATCACCAAAGCAACCTCTCCAGGGCGCAAGCCTGGACAGTGAACATTGGGGGTCCTGGATTGCCCAGATGGCAAGACCCTCCTCTCGGCCTCACTAATGTGGTCCAAAGGAAAGCAGAGCAATACGTTTGGCACCAGCTTGGCTGCAGCAATTGTTGGAAGGAGGCCATACTAGGAGCCATCCAACTGACTTAGGGACTCCACTCTGGATTTGTGTAGTGTTTACTCCTTAGTCTTTTCTACTCCTGAAGATGTCCCGCAAGGCAGTGGATATAAACCCAACCCTAGTGTAGTATGCAGAATAAGGGATGTGGTAATGAGTGTGGTCAGTGGGCTTGGGAAAAGGCTCAGAACTTTATTTTCCTCTGTGTATTGTTAAAACAGTGACCCTTTAGCTAGACACAGGGTTGATATTAAACTAAGGTATCAGAGTAGACCCAATGAATCAAAATAAGCACATCCGTTTCAGTTCTACTCTCTCAATATATCTTACAGGCTTAAGGCCTCTCAGAACGCAAGGGGAAACTGTTAATGAAAGGAGAGTTGCACCCACAGAAGAAGAGAACAACAAACATTCTGTGATCAACAGACCCTTTCTCTCTTAAGTGTTAAACGTGAGGATTCAAGCCACTGGTCTCATTTGGGAGCCATGGCAGATTTGAACCTCTGAACCCATTTGATCCAACTCCATGTGGTTACTGAAACACACAAGTCTTCCAAGCTCACCTTAATAATATTTCTGAGCAGATGTTAATATCAACTCCGACAAAGCTGACACATTCCTCCACCACGCTGTCTAGGGTTGCTTTGAGCAGGGTCTGAGATACGTCATGCTGCAAGATTTGGGGGTGCAAGGGAGAGGGGAGAAACAAAAAAAAATTCCAACAATAACTGAGCAATATCGGATTACTGAAATACGGAAACCACACAGAAATGAGAATTCCAGAGAATGGCAATTTTAATAAAACATTTGCTGGTATAATATCAACACGTGAAAGAGCCCAGGAGATGCACATCTGATGTACTGCCACTGCTCATACTGCAGAGCTAGCGTTATTCCCTTGAATTTATTTTCAAGCTGTCCTTTCCTTTTAAAAACAGTTTGCGAGAACTCCAGATAGGAGCTATGCACATGACAGACAGCCTATCCTATTTCTTCTCAAAACAAAGACCCATTACTGGGCAAGCACTTGCGTGTTTTTCCTCTAAAAATGATATAATGGAAATGAAGACAGAAGGAATCATTGCAAGAAGGAATTACTGCAATGTACTGGTTTTACTTATGCGTACCCCCTCCAAATTTGCTACATACTTGGATAGCAAAATACTTAGTAGATTATTCACTGCAAAACCTGCCAATAAATAATAATCTGCATCCTGATCCAACGAATGGCTGTACATGTGCTTGGGTCACTACAAGGGGAATTCCATGTGATAGACAAATTATTCCCAGCTAGATCAAGCAGCAGGAGCAACTTTGGGGAAGGAGGAATTGAGGATCGGGTGCAGCCTGACAGGTGTGGTTCCAGCTTCTTTAAATGGGTTGGGCCACCTGCAGTGTTCCACATGATGTTGTGCATGTATAGTGCCGGATTGGGATGTTGCCCTTTAGTTAATCAACCTATTACTTTTAAATAACTCTGCATATCATCAGGACCACAATACAGATACTTCTTTTTCCTACGGAAGGAAGTAAAGGTAAAGGTAAAGGGACCCCTGACCATTAGGTCCAGTTGTGGCCGACTCTGGGGTTGCGTAGCTCATCTCGCTTTATTGGCCGAGGGAGCCGGCATACAGCTTCTGGGTCATGTGGCCAGCATGACTAAGCCGCTTCTGGCGAACCAGAGCAGCGCACGGAAACGCCGTTTACCTTCCCACCAGAGCGGTACCTATTTATCTACTTGCACTTTGACGTGCTTTCGAACTGCTAGGTTGGCAGGAGCAGGGACCGAGGAACGGGAGTTCACCCCGTCGTGGGGATTCAAACCGCCAACCTTCTGATCGGCAAGTCCTAGGCTCTGTGGTTTAACCCACAGCGCCACCCGCGTCCCTACAGAAGAAAGTAGGAGACACCATTTAGGAACATAGGGAGTAAAACCACTGGTTTATCTAGCTCAGTATTGTCTCTACACTGACAGGCAGAAGCTCTCCAGGATTATCAGATGAGGAACACTCCCAGCCCTACCTGGAGGTGCCAAGGACTGAAATTGGGTTGGGCACATACTCAACCACTGAGCTGTGGCCTCTCCCCATGTAATAATAATTTTAAAAAATGATACCAGTAATTGTTAGAATGAAAGGTCATCTCTCGTATTTATTTCCCCATTGCTTGATAGAGCAATACAGGAAAACAAAATGGACGCAGGCCTCCTTAACTCACAGCTTGGTCCGTTAGAATGTGACACTCCCTCAATTAAATTCACCCTAGCTGCGGGTTAAACCACTGAGCCTAGGACTTGCCGATCACAAGGTCGGCGGTTCGAATCCCCGCGATGGGGTGAGCTAATGGTCAGGGGTCCCTTTACCTTTTAGTGATTAAGCTGGACAAAACCAGGTTTCAGTAGGAGTGGTGCAGCATTACCGTATTTTTCGCCCTATAGGACGCACCGTCCCATACGGCACACCTAGTTTTTTGGGGGGGAAATAAAGGGGGGGGGAATTATTTTCCCCCAGGCGCGGGGCTGGGGCGGGGGAAGCTCAAGCTTCCCCCGACCCCAGCCCCCAAACAGGCAGCTCTCTGCAAGCTGTGGGAGCGCTCCCGCTGCTTGCTGAGAGGTGCGCAAAGCCTGGACGCGCTGAGCTCAGCGCGCGCAGGCTTCAGCATGCAGGCAACTCTGCACAAGCAGCGGGAGCCTGTATTTTTCGCCCTATAGGACGCACTTTTCCCCCTCCAAAAATGAAGGGGAAATGTGTGTGCGTCCTATGGCTTCAGCATGCAGGCAACTTTCCACAGCGAGAGTTCAGCGAAAGCCTGCATTCGCCCCATAGGACGCATACACATTTCCCCTTCATTTTTGGAGGGGGAAAAGTGCATCCTATAGGGCGAAAAATACGGTAATTAGCAAGACAGACATAAAGCAGAAGAATATATTAATATCACACACAAACCACAGATTTAGTCCCGTCCCACCCCGGGCAGCTAATTGTTCCCCCCTAAAAGCTACTCTTGAAGCAGGAACATGCTCTGTGATGTGAGATGCTATGAGCGCCCCTTCCGTGCAAACAGGCCTCTTTGGATCCCAGCCTTTGTGCCATTTTTCTAACACTGTTACCAATTAAATATATGCTCTTTTATTGCTTTAATACGTGAGCCACTCTGAGAGTTCTTTGCTGAAGTGTGGCATAGAATTTTACATGACATAAAAGGTGGAGGAGGCAGTGAGGGCCCCATTCTGTGTATCACTGTGAGAAGGACATGTAAAAACACATAGTGGACAAGATCCAAAAGCCCTATTTGCACTCCCAAACACATTTCACGGGTACGCAAGGGCTTTTCTGATTTCCTCCACAAACTGATGTTCCTCATTAAGCTCATTACTTTTTCTTCTCTCTCCACAACTAGCTTTTAGCACGTATGATTTTGTTCTGTGTTAATGCTCAGTATGAGACTAAATGGTTCAAGAAGTTTTTCACTGAAATTGTATAATGACCACTTCCTAAAAACACAAAAAAATCTGCACAAGTACACGAGAAGAGCCCTGCTGGACCAGACCAAAGGCCTAACCAGAACCCATGGAGCAGACACAAAATCTACATCAGATCTTTCCAAACTTGTCATGTTGGTGACACTTTTTAGACATGTCGTCTTCCTCTTTGGTGATCACTCGTATGCAAGTAAGATGGTCTTCCATGAATATGGTCTTCTTAACTGTGTGTCCATAAGTGACTGTGGAGGCCAATTCTGGATCCACACATCCTTCCACAGTGGGGACATAGGTTTCTGGGCGGGAATTGATCACCGTGTGGATTTGCCAAATGTGCCTTCCTCTTAGCTCGTTTCTCCCTTTCATCCTCAGTTCATGCTTCTTTGAAGTCCATGATGCCTTTGGTTGAGGCTATTCTCCAATTGGAGCGCTCGCAGGCCAGTGTTTCCCAATTTCCGATGTTTATACTGCATCTTTTTTAGATTTCCCATGTAAATCTTAGCCATGTATCATTTTGTGACAGAGTAATTCAGTCTTAAAGGTAAAGGTAAAGGGACCCCAGACCATTAGGTCCAGTCGCGGATGACTCTGGGGTTGCGGCGCTCATCTTGCTTTACTGGCTGAGGGAGCCGGCGTACAGCTTCCGGGTCATGTGGCCAGCATGACTAAGCCGCTTCTGGCGAACCAGAGCAGCGCACGGAAACACCATTTACCTTCCCGCCGGAGCGATACCTATTTATCTACTTGCATTATGACCTGCTTTCGAACTGCTAGGTTGGCAGGAGCAGGGGAAGACACAAGATTTACCCACCAGGGAAGAATGGCAGATGAAGTTGATGGACTACATGGAACTGGCGGAAATGACTGGCAGAATCCGAGACCAGGGGGAAGAGTCGGTGGAAGAAGAATGGAAAAAGTTTAAAGACTATTTACAGAAATACTGTAAAATTAATGAATGTTAGAAAAATGTTGGAATGAAGTTATATGGCTTTAGTAGAAATGCTATAAGGAATTAAGTATAAATAGATTAATAGAGCTTTAAAGGGAAAAATATGGTTAGAATGTGTTAAGACAATTATAGGATAGAAAACAGAGGAAGATGGAAAGGAATTGCTGAAACAATTAACAGAAGTGGAATACAAAAAGGGAGGTGAGAGGAGGTCGAGGAAATAAGGGAAAGAAAGATAAGATGTTGAAATTGGATTGTGTTTTAAATGGTTTTTGTTTTGTTTTGTTTGCTTCTTTTATTTTGTATTGTATTGCATTGCATTGTATTGTATGTTTTTTCTTGTTTGGTTTTTTGTAGTGTTGTGTTTAATTTGTTGGAAATCTATTCAATATTATTTTTTAAAAAATACCGGTTGGCAGGAGCAGGGACCGAGCAACGGGAGCTCACCCCATTGCGGGGATTCGAACCAGCGACCTTTTGATCAGCAAGTCCTAGGCTCTGTGGTTTAACCCACAGGGCCACCCACGTCCAATTCAGTCTTACTGGAGGTTAAACTAACCCTTTTCCAGCCCCAGGAGGAGCACTGGGAGCGTTTGGGCAATGCACTAACATTGTGATGCACAGTTTGGAAAGCTCTGGTCTACATGCTGAACGTGAAGGCAAGAGTCCTCTGATGCTGCTGTTCCCCTGCCTCCGATACTGGAGAGAATATATAGCCATCATGACTAGCTGCCACTAATAGCCTTACCTTCCATAAATCTGCCTATCCCCCTCCCCCTTTTAAATGTCTGAGTTAGCAGAAATCACTTCATTCTCTGGTAGCGAATCCCACTGTTGAATTATGTGCTGCAAGGAGAACTACCTCCTCTTGTTTGTCCTGAATCCATCTTCATTGGGTGACCTGGGTTCTTGCTTGCTTGCTGTCCCACCTGAGGGCGCTCTGAAGCAGTCTGTAGGACTTTTTCTTCCAGATAGTATTTGAGAGTTTGATTAGCTGGGGTTTGCTTTTGTATGCTACATTTTTGTCTTCCAAATGAAATTAACAATGCCAAGATATCAGAATAGGACCAAATGCAAAAGCTAGTACGTTTGTAAACTGTAAAGGTAAAGGTACCCCTGACCGTTAGGTCCAGTCGTGGACGACTCTGGGGTTGTGCGCTCATCTCGCGCTATAGGCCGAGGGATCCGACGTTTATCCGCAGACAGCTTCCGGGTCATGTGGCCAGCATGACTAAGCCGCTTCTGGCGAACCAGAGAAGCGCACAGAAACGCCGTTTACCTTCCCACCAGAGCGGTACCTATTTATCTACTTGCACTTTGACGTGCTTTTGAACTGCTAGGTGGGCAGGAGCAGGGACCGAACAATGGGAGCTCACCCTGTCGTGGGAATTCGAACCGCCAACCTTCTGATCAGCAAGCCCTAGGCTCAGTGGTTTAGACAACAGTGCCACCCACGTCCCTTGTAAACTGTACTTAGGGATAAATATATGCAAGATACATTTCAGTCCTGCGGCAACCAAAATCTTCCCAATGAGCACCACTGGGAAGATCAGCTAGGCCTTTTGCTACAGTCTCGGCACCCATTGCTCCCTTTTCAGGGTTTGAGTACTTATTCCTGCTTTTAAAAGTTCACCATACTTTGAAAAAGTTGAAGCGTTTTAAATTTATCTATACGCAGTACATGCACTTGAAGCAACAATAATGTCAACTTTACTGCTCGGGCCCACCAGAGCCAAGAAGCCTGAATGCTTTGTAAATGCAGGAGCTAATTCAATCACCATGTTGGCTTAGCTCAGGGGCTCTTATAAGTCACTCATATAAATCTGGGTTGATCTGCAGTGGTTTTGTGATGCATCTGTTCGGGACATCATGCTGGCTTTGAGCCAAGATCCCAGATTATTTCACCCAATAGTTTGTTTTATCTTGTAAGCCACTGAGCGCTTCCAAAGTTATTTTAACCAAATATGACATGCTACCAGCATCAGCCTCCATTGACTCGTATTTGTAATTCATTAAATTGTGGTTAATATCAGATTGGTTCCCTAAACTGTGCTCTAGCGAGCCCTCATTCCTTTATCACAGTTTATCAAACTTAAGCATACAATGACCATGATGAACAGCAACATGAGATGCATAAGATAGGAAAGCTTCCTAAGCTCAAAATAATACCAAACACCATTGATGTTTCAAATGAAGATGATGTCATGCAGGCACCATAATCCTCTTCTGTGTATTCAGCTAGATAATCTGATTGTATGCAATAGATGCTGAAGCACAGACACCAAGAACCTGTTTAAAAAACCTCCGGACATCAAGTATCTGTATTTTATGAAGTGGTATATATTGCTTAAATGTACAGGGATAGACAATGTGATGCCTTCCAAATGTTGGTGGGCTACCCATCATCCCTGACCATTTGGTCATGCTGGCTAGAGCTGATGCAACGATGTTATACCAGCAGTCTCTGCCAGGAATTGGAACCATATGCCACCCAGAGAACAGCTGCAAGCCATCTGGACTGCCTGATGAGTTTCGTCTACTCAGAAGTAGTAGCTTCCTCACAGGTAACCCCTTACTCCTGAGGATTCCAGCATCTGGCAGCTGACTGGGCCTGCACCTTCAAGCACCAGTGCTTCCCCCGACTTGGTGGCAGTTCAGCTTCTGATCACGTGAAAGGGCCCTTTAGTTCTTGCGGATGAGGTTGAGCTTCCCTGACCCCTGAAGGCTCCAGATCATCCTTCTCTGTTGTCCACTGCCCACTGACATAGCCTGCTTCATTGTGACATCTACTTTGGGGCGTGCCAGATCCTCCTCTGAAGAGGATTCTCCCATCAGGGGAACGTTACGTTAAGAGTGCAGTTTCAGAAGGTTCAGTCCACTATATTGATTCAAAGTGGTACCCAGTCATAGCCAAACATAGACCTACACTTGTTCCGCAATCTCAGGAACCATCATGCCAAATTTTGTGATGTTATCTTAAGAGATGTCCTAATGGATATCGAATGGATAGACAAATATTTTCCAAAATATTGATATCATCATCATAAATCAATCAATCAATTTCTTGTGCATAGCCAAAGGCCTTTACAATGTACAGAAGAGGGCAAGAGCAAGGCTTTCCTCTGAAATCGCAGGATATAGATACCAGTGGTACCTTGGTTTAAGAACAGCCCTGTTTACGAACTATTTGGTTTACAAACTCCGCAAAACTGGAAGTAATGTCCCGGTCTAAGAACGGAAGTCATATGGTGAAAGGGCACCGGTGGCGGGAGGCCTCATTAGGGAAAGCGCGCCTCGGTTTAAGAACGGTTTTGGTTTAAGAACGGACTTCCGGAACGGATTAAGTTCGTAAACCGAGGTACCACTGTATAGATGTTTGCCTACCATGCATTTTTTAGGGCTGAAGTAAAGCGGCTGTAGGCGGTCAATGTAGCCAGGGAGAACCAAAGCATATACGTGTGGTTTGTGAAGTCAAATGAGAGGACAGGAAAGCGTTGACCAAAAAGAACTATTAGCTACCAAGCACAGCCAAATTTGGAGATGTCTAAAAAACACAGCTGAGATTTGGACCTCATCATTCAGAAACATGTATCAAGCAATATTTGCTTTTGATGCCGTGAGTTTAAAATATCGACATTCACTTAGGGTTTTCATTTTAAAAAATTGGAATAAAAATGTAAACTATTTTGAGTCTTTTTACACCCCCCCTTAAATGATGACTTGACCTAAATCTGTTTAGAAATGATTCTCAGTCTCCCTCCCCAGATGCAGTTGTCAAGTGCTACACCAATGTCTCCAAAGTAAAGAGACTTAAAGCACAGGATTCAAAGCTGTCAATGATTGACACGGGACAAAGCGATGGAGAAATTTCTGGAACAACAATGGCATACCAGCTCCGCCCATTGCATGATGGATAACAGCAACAATCGGGGGAAAGAAAGACATAGCATCTTACAAGGACAGGAAGAAACACGGTCAGAATAACTGTCACACACAGGAAAAACAAGGATATAGTTTGAGTTCCTCACTTGCAGTTTTATAAATCATTTAACGTGTCAACGCGAATAGAAGTTATTAATATTGCAGTCATTGTATAAGGGATTATTATTATGACCGGAATGTAATTGAAACTAATAAAATTTTAGATTTTAGAACTAAAGAAAATAATCAAATCTAGCACACACACACAAACAAATCTAGTATTTTTAAATTGCTGCAACCTGCCTTGGGAACTCGTGGTGAAGGGCAGGTAAGAAATCCAATTAGTACTGCTAATTAATTAATTATATAACTAAATTATATAATTCGGTATTTGAATGATTGGTATCAATAATTCTATTATAAATTGGTATTGTTATAATGAGGCTACTATTGGATTGTAATTGGAAATGAATAAAAAATTATTATTTTATATAATGTATATATAGACAAAGCTGTCAATGATCTTGCAGAACATTCAGTTCCCTGGAAGCAGAAGGTCAAATGCCCAGAACTAGAGCCAATCAAACTTTGGAGGGATCTATGGTGCAATGCCCAGTTATCTTCAACAGGGCTTATGAAGCAGATACACGAAAGCCTGGCAGAAAGCAGCGGAAACTGAAAAAATCACGAAGACTCCTCATCTAAACAATTCCCATTTTTGAGATCAGCTATACAATTTCCAGTGCTTGTTGTGGAACAGTCTGCTTAAGTTGTGGAATTCTCCCCACACAGGTGAGTCTAGCACATTCCCTGTATAGTTTACATTACTTGCTGAAGTTGCACAGCCCTCTGACATATGTACGTTCAGAAACAATCCTATTCTTCTTCCCATTTATTTGTTTTAAACTGTTTTTAATATTGTATCTTTAAAATTGCTGCAACCTGCCTTGGGAACTCGTGGTGAAGGGCAGGTAAGAAATCCAATTAGGACTACTAATTAATTGTGTGTGTGTGTGTGTGTGTGTGTGTGTACATATGTGTGCTTTTGTAGGGAATGTTTGGGAGGAAATAAGACGGTAAAAAACAAATAACAAACTACGGTAAATACTGATGTATGTAATTTTTATTTCTCAGTTATATTTAGTGGTAGTATGGTTGTAATGTTTTTTGAAACATAAAATCATTCAATAAAAAAATTATTATTTTTTTAAAAAGGACTACTAATTAATTAATTAATTTTAAATCTTCATTGTGGTTGTCATCATCACCTCATTCTTCCAGCATGCAGCACTCTTTGTTGGCACTCCAATTCTGTGCTACAAAGATGTCTGCAAATGTGCTGGCAACATCAACCCCACCTTTCTGGCATCTCTGGCTATACACTATAGTGCTGAAAACTACTGTTATTTTTTCAAGTTATGAAATGTGCTAGGTAGTAACTAGGTAATGAGAGCCAGTGTGGTGTAGTGGTTAAGAGCGATAGACTCGTAATCTGGGGAACCGGGTTCGCGTCTCTTCTCCTCCACATGCAGCTGCTGGGTGACCTTGGGCTAGTCACACTTCTCTGAATTCTCTCAGCCCCACTCACCTCACAGAGTGTTTGTTGTGGGGGAGGAAGGAAAAGGAGATTGTTAGCCGCTTTGAGACTCCTTAGGGTGGTGATAAAGCGGGATATCAAATCCAAACTCCTCTTCTTCTAATCTCTATTACTGTTTGCTTTAATTGTTTTAAAATGTTTTTACAGTGGTACCTTGGTTTATGAACTTAATCCGTTCCGGAAGTCCGTTCTTAAACCAAAGCGCTCTTAAAGCAAGGCGTGCTTTCCCATAGCAGCGGGGGATTCAATTTACAAATGGAACACACTCAACATGTTCTGCTTCCAAGGCAAAGTTCACAAACCAAAACACCTACTTCCGGGTTTGCAGCGTTCTTAATCCAAGTTGTTCATAAACTAAGCTGTTCTTAAACCAAGGTACCACTGTGTAATTGCCTTTAACTGTTTTTTTTTAATTGATAATTTTAGCATTGATTGTAGACCACTTTGAGGTTTTACTGCAATCAAGTGGTATATAACTTTTGATAAACAAATAAAGTTAGGTAACTTTAGATGCCAGGTTTAGGGTTGCCATATCTTGAAGAGATATGGGACGCGGGTGGCGCTGTGGGTAAAACCTCAGCACCTAGGACTTGCCGATCGCAAGGTCGGCGGTTCGAATCCCTGCAGCGGGGTGAGCTCCCGTCGTTCGGTCCCAGCTCCTGCCCACCTAGCGGTTTGAAAGCACCCTTAAGTGCAAGTAGATAAATAGGTACCGCTTCATAGCGGGAAGGTAAACGGCATTTCCATGTGCTGTGCTAGTGCCGGCTCGCCAGAGCAGCTTCGTCATGCTGGCCACATGACCCGGAAGTGTCTCCGGACAGCGCTGGCCCCCGGCCTCTTAAGCGAGATGGGCGCACAACCCCAGAGTCAGACACGACTGGCCCATACGGGCAGGGGTACCTTTACCTTTACCTTTTTATCTTGAAGAGCAAAAAAGAGGACGCATTTGCCGACTCATGATTCACCAGTCATGTTTTTCCACAGGTGAGTCCATGGCTATGTATGTTGCTAAATGTAGTTGTAATAGCTACTGGAGAGGGAAGCCTAGTGTGATAAACTGCTGAACCAAACCTTGTACAATTCTGTGCCTTCTAGATATAGGTGTCAATTCCTAGGGGGTCCATGTCCCTTCTTTTCTTGGGGGTGGGCACCGAACTGCAGCCCTGCTTAGCTTTGCAAATGTGCTAGCAGTTGAATGAATGAATTGATTTATTATGGTCACAGACCAGAAATACGGACATATACAGCAACAGAGAACATGTAAATATACATAGGTTAAAATTAAACTAAGCTGTTCAAAAACCAAGGTACGACTGTATGCATGTTAAGACATTGGCCATTAGATTCTCCTTAGGATTAAGAGAGGTGATCCTTTAAGGGACACATTTTAACACATTATCCGACCAAAAACGTTAATATAAACTGCAAAACACCGATATTCATTGTAAAACTGGAGTTTTGCCACTTGTCACAATGTCCATCTGCTATATACACTCCTTTATTCTAGTTTAATTCAAAAAGCACCTATGGCCGGAGACAGTTAAAATGGAAATAAAAACTGCATAATCAGTTTTGATATAATTTTAATTCATTTTAATTAATTTAATTAATTTAATTGATTTAATTTAAAACGGTATAATCAGTTTTAAAATTATACAATCACAAATGCAAATACCTAGATCTCATGGTCCATTTGTCTACCTATTGATCTATCCATCATACACTCTCACACACATAATCTATTTTCATTATTTATTTTTCCCTTCCTCCTTATAACTCTTGTCCCAGTGGCACCTCCCCTTCAGAAGTGGGGCCTGTCGTCTCAATGTGAGGGCTCCTTGTACCCTTCGACTGTGGATCCAATCTCAATTCCTTCGCACTGCTTGCTCCCCCCACTGTTTATTTGTCATGTAATTCCAAGGAGTGACTTGACTGTCTGTACAAACAGTCTGGTGAGCAAAGCATGAGAGAGAAGGAACAAGGAATCCTTTGAAAGGAGTAGCTATGTGTATATTTCTGTCTTGCAAAAAAAGGCTTATTAATTCTCCTTGTCAACGTGCTGCAGCTTTGCCCAACAAACACATGCAGCTTAACACCTGCAAGAGCAGTGCTCTAAAGCACCCATTAAGGAAGAGGCACCCGCAAGTTTCTAATATTCAAAAGATAACAGCTGTACCAGATGGAGCAGACATCTGCTGTGAATCTATGCATGCTAAGGGAAGACACAAAACTTGACATATTTATAGGAAAAATAAAGAACACCCCCCTCCTCTCCCTTGTCATAGAGTATATGTCTAAACTCTGATCACCGAAGTAGTATTTTTGGTCATCCCTATTATAGTGGTACCTCTGGATGCGAACGGGATCTGTTCCGGAGCCCTGTTCGCACCCTGAAGCGAACGCAACCCGCATCTGCGTGTGTGCAGGTCGCGATTTGCCACTTCCGCGCATGTGCGTGACGTCATTTTGAGCATCTGCACATGCGCGAGCGACAAAACCCCGAAATAACATGTTCCGCTACTTCCGGGTTGCCATGGAGCGCAACCCGAAAATGCTCAACACGAAGAATATTTAACCCAAGGTATGACTGTATTTTTCAATTTCAACATAAGATCCTTGGGGATCAAGTTTGTGAATGACTCAAAATAGGGACACTAATGTGAGTCTCAAGCTACGTTGACATCAAATCAACTTCAGTTAAAAGCACAGGAATGGCATCATTTCTGTCCACCTGGTTAGATATTATTTGCCTGTTGTTGTTTTTAAAAAGGTTGTTCCTTTAGCAAACTTCTGTGGCTCCTCCATCTCCCCAAGGCAATGAACAACAAAAACTTAGCACCCTTCTGTTCCAATGAAACAGAAAGGAAAGGGGGCTATGCTAACTATTCCATTTTGAAGTGACGTCATGTCACAGGCAGACAATCGCAACAATCTTCCCCAATTCCAGATGTTTTAGACTACAACTCCCAATAGCCCCAGCCAACATGGTGAGGGATGATGGGAGGCAGCAAAGCTTCTGAATAACACACGAGTAGGCAAACTAAGGCTCAGGGGCCGGATCCGGCCAAATCGCCTTCTAAATCTGGCCCACGGACGGTCCAGGAATCAGCGTGTTTTTACATGAGTAGAATGTGTGCTTTTATTTAAAATACACCTCTGGGTTATTTGTGGGGCATAGGAATTCATTCATTTCTTTTCTTCAAAATATAGTCCGGCCCCCCACAAGGTCTGAGGGACAGTGGACCGGCCCCCTGCTGAAAAAGTTTGCTGTCCCCTGGGATAACAGCTGCTGGAAACCACAGGAGGGATGAGTGCTCTTGTATTCAGGTCCTGCTTGCAGATTTCCCCCAGGCATTTGCTTGGCCACTGTGGGGCCAAGGATGCTAGACTAGATGGGCCAATGGTGTGATCCAGCAGCTTCTGCTTATACAAGTTTTTACAGATACAGTCCTTTCTCATGTTACATTTGCTTCATGTTACGTTCTTTCAGGTTACGTCCCGCGGCGACCGAGAAGTACCGGAAAGGGTTACTTCCAGTTTCGCCGGTCGCGCATGAGCAGAAGTGCAACATGACGTCACGAGCATGTGCAGAAGCGGCGAATCTCAACCCTTGTATACGCAGATGCGCCGCTGCGGGTTGTGCTCTTTTCATGTTGTGAATGGGCCTCCGGAACAGATCCCGTTCGCAACCAGAGGTACCACTGTAGAACCCTCTTCTAAGAAATAATTCCAACTAAACATCCTTTCCCATCTCTGTTGACGAATGATGCATTGGAAATATTTCACATGATCCTTCTTATAGTGCTGCCGGTTTTTTAAAAAAGACAACTTCATTTAAAGAAGTGGGTATTCAGAATAAATCATTTTTGTGGAAATCAAGTTTTTCACATGGGTTCTAAGTGAGACTTTTGGCTCTCACATTTTGAGGTTATCGCCAGCAAAACAGGAAGTGCCACAGGATAAAATTAGATCATTCAAATGTCTGGTTACGACTGCAGCAATAAAAAATAAAAGTGTTACACACTGTAATTAACCATCAAAGGAACTTCTGATATTAAAATTACACTTTAACCCTTAAGCTTTATAACCAGCAGCTTGTAAACCTGCTTTATACTCATTTCTCCCTTTGAAGTTATTCACTATTCAGAAAAGGGCCTGTAAGGATTTTTGGTTTCCATGGATATTTTCTTTTGATTATTTCCATGACAAATTTGTCAACTTTACAAGTGAAAGGGAGATTACGGAGGCATGCACGCATACCACAAAGCAAGTGGTCATATGGCAGTAGTTGCCACTGAAAGACAGATGCGTGGACGTTCTAAGCATCTTCAGATAAAGTAAAGGTAAAGGGACCCCTGTCCATTAGGTCCAGTTGTGGCCGACTCTGGGGATGTGGCGCTCATCTCGTGTTATTGGCCGAGGGACCCGGCGTACAGCTTCCGGGACATGTGGCCAGCATGACTAAGCTGCTTCTGGCGAACCAGAGCAGTGCACAGAAACGCCGTTTACCTTCCCGCTGGAGCAGTACCTATTTATCTACTTGCACTTTGACATGCTTTCGAACTGTTAGGTTGGCAGGAGCAGGGACCACCGACCTTCTGATCGGCAGGTCCTAGGCTCTGTGGTTTAACCCACAGTGCCACCTGCATCCCCGATAAAGTACTAAGATGTAATTAGGTAATTTTGATTCTTTTTCAAGTAGGAAAGGCAAAAGGGGGAACCTGCAAAAAAATTCTATTAACCAAAGTTTACACTGGGACATTTTTTTTCTTAACTTCATTGATCAGGGGCAGGGGTCAGCAAACTTTTTCAGCAGGTGGCCGGTCCTCTGTCCCTCAGACCTTGTGGGGGGCTGGACTATATTTTTTTTTGGGGGGGGGATGAACGAATTCTTATACCCCACAAAAAACCCAGAGATGCATTTTAAATAAAAGCACACTACATTCTACTCATGTAAAAACATCAGGCACGCCTCACAAATAACCCAGAGATGAATTTCAAATAAAAGGACACATTCAACTCATGTAAAAACATGCTGATTCCCAGACCGTTCGCAGGCCGGATTTAGAAGGCAATTGGGCCGGATCCAGCCCCCGGGCCTTAGTTTGCCTTCCCATGATTAGGAGTCTTGGGAAAAGCCTAACAGCAGGAGATGAGGGGTACTTCACACTCTGTGAGGGACTCAAAATGGCGACCATCTAGGATAGGGGATAGGGAATCTCAGGCCCTGGTGTGGAAGATGCAGTCCTTTCTATCTGGTCTTTGGGATTCTCCTCAGACCATGCCCTCTCCTCAGGCCACATCTTTCACTGGCTCTGCCACAATACCTCTTTTTCCTAGATGCGGGAATAGAAAGATTCCTGTATTGCAGGGGCTAGATGACCTTCAGTGTCTCTTCCAACGCTATGTTTCTATGAACGATGTGGGCATATGTAGAAACCACAGACTTATGTTCTCAGGTTTGTGACAACCTGAATGTACCTGACTGTTGTTTCACAGGTACAATATTGCCTCTCTGCAAAAAGACGGTGGTTATAATCAAAACATACGGAAAGGCCCATGTGAGACACAATGCGTAACATCCTTTCATGTGGAGAATTAAAAGACAATCAACATTAGAAAAACACCTTACATCTCATGTAGAAGCCTCTGAAAGTTCAGACCAGAGGTTTTAATCTTTAGCGTCTCCTTTGGAAAACCCCTTTCAATTAGATTCTAAGAACAGAAGCTTATTCCTCTGATGTTTGATAAAAGAGCCTTACTTCAAGACTCTCTTTTGAAGATTTTTTTGCATGTGGTTTCTCCCTCTCCTCCCCACGCTGGACACAATTCTGGATATTTTTTGTTCTAGTTTGTACTTTTATTTGGATTCATTTCTTGTCGTTTCAAAGTGAAATGCTGTTTGCTTTTAATAGCAATATGTTACTCGAAATATCCCCAGAGGCAAAATATATATATCATCCGCAAGCAATCAAAACATTTGAAAAAACTGAAAATACCATTACATTTAAAAGTGCATTTTGGATTATCCATCTGTGTTGAATGTACTTAGTCGTTTTTTAAAAAATCAACAACAATACCAGCCACTGTTATGACTGTTACAAATGCAATGATGTTGCAAAATTAGCAGTGGAATTTAATTTAATTCATGTATTGATAATGCTGATTCAGCCAGTTTAGGACTTGTCTCTAGGAGCTAAAAGGAAGAGAAACCAACACACAACAATTGGTAGTGATGGGGTGTTATTCAAATACTTGCACCCTCGGTGCCACATTTTTACTTATTGTAAATCTTTTGGCAGTGTAAGGTATTTGCACGGGCTTCTCATTTGCTACCTGGCTAGGTTTAAGGATTTTGTGTTGCTATACAAAGCCCAGAACCACTTCAGCCAGGATACCTTAAGGACCACCTGAGCCCTTGTATCCCAGTTTGATCACTGAGATCATCAAGAGGAACATTATCCACTGTTCCCCATGTTACAGAGAACTATCAAGATATGATAGAGGTAAAGAGACCCCTGACCATTAGGTCCAGTCGTGGCCGACTCTGGGGTTGCGGCGCTCATCTTGCTTTATTGGCCGAGGGAGCCGGCGTACAGCTTCCGGGTCATGTGGCCAGCATGACTAAGCCGCTTCTGGAGAACCAGAGCAGCGCACGGAAAGGCCGTTTACCTTCCCGCCAGAGCGGTACCTATTTATCTACTTTCACTTTGACGTGCTTTCGAACTGCTAGGTTGGCAGGAGCAGGGACCGAGCAATGGGAGCTCACCCCGGCGCAGGGATTCAAACCGCTGACCTTCTGATCGGCAAGTCCTAGGCTCAGTGGTTTAACCTACAGCACCACCCGCGCCCTATTATCAAGATACGATAGCCATCTTCAAATATCTTAAGCAGGGGTCGGCAACCTAAGGCCTATGGGGGTCATTTAATCAGCCCATGGACCTTTAGAGACAACTCAGGGTTTAGACTCAAAGACAATGGAGAAAAGTCTTCCAAGGAAAAACTCAGGAAAGTTAAAAACTGAAAGGAAAAATGCTCATTTTCTCTGCTTTCAGAAAAGCACCCCACTTCCATTTGATTGGCACAGCAGCTTAAAAGAAGCCATCCAGGGTTGCATGTGTTATGTTGAATGACCCGTGAAAGACTGAAGGCTCAAAGAAGATCAGAAAACATTTGACATAACAGAGGAGGTGTGAGTTCAGCACCAGTTTCCCTGCGATTCTCCAAACAGAGTAGATAAACACCCATTGTGTTGCTCACAACTGGTACCAATTTCAGCACTGCTCCTTTCGCCCTCAAATTGCTTATATATAAGCAAAACGGAAAACAAGAGTCACTTGTTTTATGACTGAAAACTATTTTTAATGAGGCATATCTTTATGAGCAGGCCACCTATATGCATAATTAACACCAAGGAAAAGCACTTCCAGAACACTACTGGGTTTGAAATTAAGAGAGTCACCAAGTTTGCACACATCCTCGTTCAGACGTTACAGTGACTAACACATCTATAAGTGGAATATGCCAGGAATCTTTGACCCGCAGTTCATTGCACACCGCAGGAGAGATTGCACGGTACTTCTAATCACTTTAATTACTTTAGGAAACTAACAAGACCCACTTTGGGCTCAAATAAAATAAATGTTTACTTATACACAGCAACAAGGTGGCAGTTTGTGAGTAAAATAGTTTAGCAGTCAAATGCAGTGTTTATAGAAGAATAAAATTATTAATGCACATAAAGATTGAAACAGGTTATCCAAAGCCACACTGCCTGGACCACCAGATTACATTTAAGGCTGAGTTACACATCACTTTAAAACACAATTAAGCCTAACTATAGTTAAAAAGTGAATGTTAGGGCAAATAAATTGCAGCTACTTGGCTCTTTCCCTACTCCAGCCATGGTGCCATGATTTCACTGTAAACTTAGAATCATAGAATCAGAGAGCTGGGACTTAAGGAGAATTTACAGTCAATTTAAGGAGAATTAAAAGTTAACACTGTTCCATTTATGTCTGTTCATTGCTTATTGGTTTATATTTAAAATGTAGTTAGTTGCTTTTTCCCCCTACCAAAAAAAAAAAAAAAGTCCGTCAAAGCAGTTTACAATACAGCTAATAAAACTGTGTGTTGTACTCATACTCAAAGTCATACTCAAAGTAAATCCACTGAAATCAAGGGACATTACTAACTCATTAAGTATATTTAAAGGATTGAATATACTGTGAATATGGTATTAAAATTATATTTATGCAATCTTATACTCTATGATATAGAGCAGTGTTTCCCAACCTTTTTAGGGCAAAGGCACACTTGTTTGATGAAAAAAATCTCAAGGCACACCACCATTACAGCCCCGTGACGTCAGTGCGCAGCGTCACGCCGGGAGGGACGCACGAAAGTGAAAGTTTCATTTTTTTTCCTCCCCCTTGCCGGGGAACCTCCAAGCTTTGGGGGTGGGGGGGAGGAGGCAGCAAAGTGAGGCAGGAAGGAGAGCGCGGCTTGGCTGGGTGAGCTTTGGCAGGGGCAGGGAATGAGAGCCGCGAGGCGGGCGCTGCGGACGGAGGCGCTGCCTGCCGAGCTCGCAGGCAGCCAGGCAGGCAGACGGCGAGAGCCCTGCGCTGGGCGGCCTCTCCTCGCCGCCGCCGCCCCGCCTCTCGCCGCCCGACTCGCCCGCCTCCCTCCAGGCAACATCTCGCGGCACACCAGGCAACATCTCGCGGCACACTAGTGTGCCGCGGAACAGTGGTTGGGAAACACTGATATAGAGTATAAGGGTGCATTGGATTATGATGATAATGATAAACACTGTAATATGATGTATAGATACAGAACTAGCATTTTTATCTTCCTTTGCTTGTGTTTGTAAATTATTTTCTGAAATGTAATTGGGGGAAAACCCAAAACACACATATATATAGTGATGATTTTAAAACCAGCAAGTAATCAACTACAATCCTCAGAAGGCTACAAATACAAAAACATGTTGGGACAAAGTTCTGCTGGTTAAGTTAAAAGTCCATCTAAACAGCTGTCTCTGTCATCTCCTTTTCTAGAGTTTTCGAGAGAAAACACAGCTTGGAAAGTGTGAGTTATAAATTCACAAAAGATATTCACAATATTCCAGAAGAGCGATCTGTAAAGTAGCTGTTTTTATGCCTTAATTCTGAAAGCAATCCATACAGCCCATAATAATCTTACTTCTCAAGCTTCTGCAATTTATTGAAACATCTGCGTAAGAGGACACAGTCCCAATTTCTCCACCCCGGCGTTCCCATCTGTGGCTTATTCATGCCGATGCAAAAACGGAGCAGGAAATTCTGATTGAGCTGCCTTGACATGCACTTTCCCCCATTGCCATGTACATAGGTGTGAATGACTGCACAAGGTATACAGAAGGAGAGAATTAGATCATCGTACCCAGCTAATAACCCACAGTGACTTCAGGATGCTGAAGAGTCAGTGATCTAATTAGGCAATTTGTTTCATGAGCCTAGCTTGTGCGTTCTAGTAACATTTTAATTGCAGCAGTCATTAAATAATGTAATTGTTTTCTAATGGCTTGTTTTCTCTTTTATGGCATAATAACATATTTTCTTTTGCTGGTGGCCCATAGGCCTTAGTGGAACCAGGGTGGGCAACATACCCCCTCCAAGCACTTGTATCTCACCTGGAGTTTGATGTGAAAACTGCACAGGGTTTAAATGGAGCTGAAGCTTAATCCATCACCTCCCTAATGGTTAAAAATTATTGGGACAGCTAAACAGACTGCTCTGGGAAGTACTGGACTCTCCTGTACTGGGGATATTTAAGCCAAGCCAGGATAGGTACCCGACTGTCAGGAATGCCGCAGTTGCATCCTGCTTTTCAAAATAATTTTATTTAGACAGCTTAAAGGTAAAGGTAAAGGGACCCCTGACCATTAGGTCCAGTCGCGGCCGACTCTGGGGTTGCGCGTTCATCTCGTTTTATTGGCCAAGGAGCCGGCATACAGCTTCCGGGTCATGTGGCCAACATGACTAAGCCGCTTCTGACGAACCAGAGCAGCGCACGGAAACGCCGTTTAACTTCCCACCGGAGCGGTACCTATTTATATACTTGCACTGCATGCTTTCGAACTGCTAGGTTGGCAGGAACAGGAACTGAGCAACGGGAGCTCACCCTGTTGTGGGGTTTCGAACTGCCGACCTTCTGATTGGCAAGTCCTAGGCTCTGTGATTTAACCCACAGCACCACCCACGTCCCCCTTAGATAGCTTAGGCATCCCTTAATTAAAGTCATCTCTAAACGGTGCACAAGGAACACAGTGCTATGAAAATAGAAACCGGTTAAAACTATACAATCAAAATCCAGTAAAAATGCAGAGCCTCCAAGAGTCCCTGTTTTCCAGGGACAGTCCCAGATTTACAGAAGCCATCCTGGTTTCTGATTTGATCCTGGAACATTCCGCTTTTCTTTAGGACATCTCTATTTTAATTGGAGAAATGTTGGAAGGTATGGAATTAGGCGACTCCTGAGCCAAAGGGAAAAGTAACAATAGAGCCTTTAGAAGACATCTGAAGGCAAGTTTTTAATGTTTCATGTTTTATTACTAGTGGCTGGGTCAACCCAGTCAGGTGGAAGGAGTATAAATAATAAAATCAACATTATTTTTACTACTACTACTACTACTACTACTACTACTACTACTACTACTACAGTGGTACCTTGGTTTAAGAACAGCTAAGTTCATGAACAACTTGGATTAAGAACACTGCAAAGTAGGTGTTTTGGTTTGTGAACTTTGCCTTGGAATAAGAACATGTTCCGCTTCCTGTTGAGTGTGTTCCCTTTGTAAACTGAGTCCCTCGCTGCTATGGGAATTGTCTGTGTTGTATGTTTATATTTTGGAAAATCAAATAAAAAAAATCATTATTATTTAAAAAAAAGAAATTTAAAAAGTCTTTGGCAAGCACTGGAAGCTCAACAGGGAGAAAGCCCTTCTGATTTCAACAGGAAGTGAGTTTCATAAAACAGTACTGGATGCAGGACTCCTGATGGATGCAAGCCATGTACCTGAGCCATGGGGAATCACTAACAGTGAACTCCCCCCCCCCAAAAAAAACCACCTCATTGATTGGGCAGGAATAATATTAGGCAGTCCCTGAGGTATCCTGGCCCCAAGTTGGTTAAGAGCCTTTTAGATTAATCCAGCAGCCTTGAATCTGGCCCGGTAACGTAAGGGCAGCTGGTTCGAGCTATTGAGCACTGGAGTTATGTGCTTGTGATACAGTCTGTCCCCATCAACAGTCTAGCATTGCGCAAGGGGCTGCCCTAGATTACCTCCAGGGTCTAAGATTCTCTTTGGAATACCATCGCGCAACTCTGGGGAAACTCTGGCTTGAATTACAATATGCCACAAGCAGAACAGAGGCCAAAGGGCAAATAAGAGAAAGCAACTGAAAAGTTCTCGGAGGAGAGTACAGTTTTGATCAAAAGTACTCAAGTCACAACATTTAATTAACAACAGTATGTTCAGAACTGCAGCTGGAATGCAATCCTCGTCTTTCCTTTTTGCAGGCTTCTGGGTAAGGTAAGATGCTTATTAACTTGACTATCCAGTTTTTTAGTTTCTTAGTTTTAAATGACTCTCAGCAGATCAGGGTAAACAGACACACACACACACAGACACACACAGACACACACACACACACACACACACACACACCCCTTCCTGCTTTTCGGGTGGAATCTAACCCTTCCTCATTTTTCTGCAGCACGTTCCAGTGTCATGTCATAACAACTGTTCTGAAAAAAGACCCGAGTTCAAATAATACATCTGAAGTTTGTGCTCAAGTTCCAGCTTGCTTACTTTCAAGTGCAATCTCCTCAAGAACCTCAAACCGCCCCCGCTCCTGCAATAGATGAAGCTGCCTGCAGTTCTTGAGGTTTTCCACATAAAAGGAATATAAAGTTCAAATACATCTTTCACTAATTTTTTTTAAATTACCATGGCCAGGATCCAGCGCAGTATGTGTACGTGTACACACACACACACACTTTATCTTCAGAATTCAGATTTTCGAAAGGTATTCTTGCAAAATCGCCAAAGCAGCTCTTCAAATAGCTTAGAGGATTTCACACAAGAGTCCTAAACAGCAACCAGAGGGGACGTAGCAGTGGCAGTATACAGTGGTACTTCGGGTTAAGAACTTAATTCGTTCTGGAGGTCCGTTCTTAACCTGAAACTGTTCTTAACCTGAGGTACCACTTTAGCTAATGGGGCCTTTCGCTGCTGCCACGTGATTTCTGTTCTCATCCTGAAGCAAAGCTCTTAACCCGAGGTACTATTTCTGGGTTAGCGGAGTCTGTAACCCGAGGTACCACTGTATATGGGTCGCACAGACGCACCTTAAAATCATAGAATTGTAGGGTTGGAAGAGACCCAAGGATCATCTAGTCCAATGCAGGAATCACAACTGAAGAATCCCTGACAGGTGGTGATCCAACCCCTGCTTAAAAACAGATTTAACTTGGGGGGGGGGGAATCCACCAGTGGCTCTGGATTCTGCATGAAGCATTTACAATAGGCATGTGCTAGGTGCATGGTTTTGCATATTTAGAGAAAGCTCGCAGGTCACTTGTAGAGCGCATTCAGAGTTCGTTCCAGTTTCATGCCCAGTGAAAACGATATGAACTAGGAGATGCCGAGAAGGCTCTTTGGAGAGCTACGGCAAGCCTGAATAGTCAGACTTGGCCAAGAACACAGACTTGGCTGCTTTATAGCAAACCAGACCCTTTGTCTACCTAGCTTAGTACTGTTGACAATGAAAAACTGCTCAGGACTCCATTCAGGCAGGAGTCTTCTCAGCCCAACCTGGAGGTTAAACCAGAGGTTGAACCCAGGAGGTTTTGCATGCGAGCTATGTCCCTTACCCAATGGCTAGATGGATGGTCAGGCAAATAATAAGGAAATTGTTTAAAAACACAACCAAAATAAATGAAGCACTCTAAAAGAAATTATCGATTCAACAGAAGCCCCCCTTTTCCCTTTTTGTTTAATTTTACACTTTATTATTCATTTCAAAAAGTAAACTGAAGAAGCAAAACAATCTGAAAATGACATTAGGAAATAAATAGGCAGCAGCATTCCTAATTATCAGTGGACATGGGAACAGCTTTGTGGTTCTATCATTCTACTTTTTGTTAAGCCCACACTTTTTTACTTATGGATTTTTATTTTTTTTAAATACCCTCATCTAGAGACCCAGGTAGCAACACTGCGCTGGGATGTAACCAAATCACCCAGGCTGTCGATATGATGATTCCTTTTCGAACATTAAGAACATGGCATGAGAAGCAGCCACATCCACTTCAGATACACACATATAAATAGCCAAATCCCTGTTGTAAACAATAGGTTGAATCCAAAGGGACCCTGTTAGTCTGCACCATATCCAATAACATTTCAGAATTCAGACAGTGCACCAACCTCTACCATCAGCTCTGCAGGTAGCACAAGATGCTAAAGGTCCAATTTGTAATACCTATTTTGTGAACAAAGGTCTGTTCACGTATTGTTGGATCCAAGCCAAACTGATACAATTTCATATTTTAGATTAAAGTGGAGTAACTGTATTACATTAAAAAACCCTAAAAAACCAAACCAGGAGATATTTGGTACATTATCTGATTAGTAGTCTTCCATGTATAGGAAGCTCAAAAGTAAGAAGATGACATTGATTATAGATTTTATTGATTTAGATTCACGGGTTTATGTTAAAAAATGACTACCAATTTGCCTTGAAAGTCGTAAGAGCAGCTAGGCTAGACTTATATTATGCAGCTTTCTCATAAACAATTAGCTTACCCCACAAGCATCTGATCAAAACAGGTTAGCCAGAAACCCTCTCATCCTCTTCCAATCCTCTCAGTGATAAAATTTATGTTGAATTTTCTACTTTAATGATTTATTTTCTTTCTTTCAGACGATGCCTTCAATTAAGTTATAACTGCGCCATCCCCTTTAGGCTTGCAGGTTTAATGTTCTGGAGAGGGAGAACTATTAAAATAGTATTGCAGAAGTTTAAAGACCTGGCAGCTATAGGATATAAATATCTTCTACATCTGCTTCCAAACTCAAATCTGCTAAACTCCAGTAACAGCAGTGAAATTAGCCCACCCTTATAGAAAACATTAGATGAAGCTTTTCTGAAGCTTTGTTCAAGGGTTTTCCTAACGCAGTACCTATAATGATTACAGATTGTCATATTCAGACCTTGGAACTCAATGAACGAGAAAATCAAAGTAACAGTTCAGTCCTATGCATGGCCAGTCAGAAGAAAGTACCCTTGTATTCAGTGGGATTTACTCCCAGGTAAGCATGTGTATGATTGCATGGAAATCCTAGTGAAAAAAACAACCAGTTATCTCTACGTCACAAGTAGCATGAAGACTGCTAATAACACATGCTCACTAATTCAGGAAACTCATTGGTTGACTTGAGTATTTTCAAGATAAAGGTAAAGGGACCCCTGACCATTAGGTCCAGTCATGGCCGACTCTGGGGTTGCGGCACTCATCTCGCTTTATTGGCCAAGGGAGGCGGCGTACAGCTTCTGGATCATGTGGCCAGCATGACTAAGCCGCTTCTGGAGAACCAGAGCAGCGCACGGAAAGGCCGTTTACCTTCCCGCCAGAGCAGTACCTATTTATCTACTTGCACTTTGACGTGCTTTCGAACTGCTAGGTTGGCAGGAGCAGGGACCGAGCAACGGGAGCTCACCCCGTCACGGGGATTCGAACCGCTGACCTTCAGATCGGCAAGTCCTAGGCTCTGTGGTTTAACCCACAGCGCCACCTGCATCAATACAGTTTTTTGTTTACATAAGCATCTTCATTCATGTAGTCTGTTAAGGAAAGTATGTATTGAGCACACTGAGATATGAATGGTACACATATTTAATATTAAGCGTTAAGGAACCCTGGCATTTCCTTCAGCATTACACAAATACAGGGGGAAATCTAATACAGTAATGTCTGTTTAAATTTGCAAATGATCTGGAACAAGCAAGCATCAAGAGAATTCCTAATAGTTTTGGCCATTTCAACAACTATCCAGGACTTCTGCAGCCAGTTCCACACCACCCCCCCCACCAACACACACTTCTTTTTCTTTTTTAAAAGGGGGAACGTTTTTTCATGGAATTTCTGCATTACTCTTCAGGCCAGCATCCAAAGTCGTTTATTCTTGTATTCCTGAAATTCTGTCTACCTGTAGGCAGCTTCTCTTTCTCCAACTTTCCGCCAGGAAAGCTGAATTGGCTTGAAGCTCCCGCTTGCTCCACTGTTCCATGGAAACAAGCAGTAAAGAGACTGTACCTTTCCTCCCTTTCTTCCTCTTTTGAGGACTGGCTATCTTGGAAGTCAAAACTTTCCTCTCCGGAAAAACAGCTTCAGAAATGCTGATCGCAGCAATGGCAGGCTGGCCGGCTCACACGACCCATCCGCTGCGAAAGGAACTGGGAGAATACCTCAAGCAAAACTTGAGGTGTTCAGCACAAGCCAAGAAAGCCCTCCTATCATTAATTACGGGGGCTTAGCAAAATAGTGGGAGCTGCCATGGTTCGTTTAATGGGGGGAATGGGCAGGCAGAATGAATCTTGGGCTTCTTGTTCCTTCTCAGCGACTTGAGTTCCAAGACTTGGCTGCAGTTACTGGAGAAATGGCTGTTTCAGTAGCACAACCAAAACACAATCGTTTACTTTCCAGAGCATGTGGACTTAATATTATGAATGAAAAAGAAGTGCATGGGGTGGTGTTGTACCTTTTCCATTGGCTACAAAGGGCCCATTCATATGATCATGTTCACAGCATTGTTGAAACTACCAAACGATAGCTTGTTAAGGGAACGCTCATAGATTAAAGTTTTGAAAATAGCCATCCTCTTGAGAGGGAACAGCAGAATTGGCAAGTCCTGAGTTGGCAAAGATGGGTCTCCTAAGTTTGGCTCCCACTGGCAAGTAATAATAGTGAGGTGGTCCAGGATGAATGATCCCAACTGTAGCTCAGTGTGTCAGTTTTATGGGCAAGGTCCGCACAGAAGCGATGCCTTGGGTTTTTTTATTATTGTTGAATTCACAATATAACATGTGCATAACTTGTAAGCTCCCCAAAGTTCTGTGGCACTTTCAAGACTGATATTTATAGTGCAACACATGCTTTCAATGATCGCAGCTCACCCTAGTCCACACAAGTTTGTTTCTCAAGCTGGTAACCTCCAGTACCTTTTTGGTTTGCTGCAACTGACTGACACAAGCTATCCTTCTGGAATTTTTAGCCAAACGAACAAAAGTTCCTATTGCCTGCCTCCTGTTCTAACAAGCACCCAATTTCAACCCAGTGTTTCTTTTAATATTTGCTCTGAACAATTAATATTTGCTCTGAACAGCCAAAGTCTGAAAAGAGAGGCATAAATATTGAGCCCCCTTTTCAGTTCCCCCAAGCCTAGTTAGTTTAGCTCTCTCGTTTTACAAGACCCACCGTGACTAATGAGCTAACGCAAATCATTTAAGCCAGCATTACAGTGACAGCATCTCGTCCAAAGTTTCTTACGTTTTCAACAAGTACAATGCATATTAATAATAATAATAATAATAATAATAATAATAATAATAATAATAAATTTTATTTATATCCCGCCCTCCCCAGCCAAAGCCGGGGTCAGGGCGGCTAACAACAATCAAATAATCAGTCAAATAATCACACAATCTAAAAATATTTCATTATAAAAATTAATTAAATCAAATTGATGGCAACCAATTAAGCAGAATTATGTGCAGGTTGCCAGAGGAGGGAGTCAGGCTGCGCCCTGACCAAAGGCCTGGCGGAACAACTCTGTCTTGCAGGCCCTGCGGAAAGATGTCAGGTCCCGCAGGGCCCTAGTCTCTTTTGACAGAGCATTCCACCAGTTTGGAGCTGCAGCCGAGAAGGCCCTGGCTCTAGTTGAGGCCAGCCTAACCTCTCTGAGGCCTGGGACCTTAAGGCTGCAATCATGAAAACCCCTCTTCAGAGTTAAGTTTTCAGGCCTATATATAATCTGATTCTCTTTAAAAAAATTGCTGAAGTAACTGTGTAGCAGGTAAAAGTTGCCATTTTAACATGAAGGGGAAATATGGTGAAGGAACACATGCTTCTCTGAGATCCATCAAAACTGAGTCCAAATTAGAAAACCAATTGCTGCACTGAAGGAATGCACTGTTAAGACAATAACAGCCGCTTTTGTTGGCAGGGGAGCTTGTATATTTTGTTTTCCCAGCTGGTGAGAGGATACAGTACCATTCCTTTGGCTGCCTGGAAACCATTCAGCATTTCTCTAATTTTCAAGCCCTAGTGCACTGTCCCTCATTCTGACATGAATGTGTGTGTGCATGGCATGAACTGTGGTGAAGCAGATGCCTTTTGGAAATTAACAGTAGTACCTCTAGGGAAGGGCTCAGTCTGGAACAGGTTGAAATATTTTGCACAATTGTCTGTATGCAACATGGTGCCAAAGAAATACCCACAACATAGACACCTGAACCATGATGTGGATGGCTGTCCATTGCATCAACACAGCCTAGAACAGCGGTTCTCAACCTGTGGGTCCCCAGATGTTGTTGGACTACAACTCCCATCATCCCTCAGCTCTGGCCTTGCCAGCTAGGGGTGATGGGAGTTGTAGTTTAACAACATCTGGGGACCCACAGGTTGAGAAAGGCTGACCTAGAACAAGGGTGGGCAAAAGCTCCTGGAAACAGGCATTAGTCACTGAGATTCACTGGCAAAACAAATCTGACTGGTAATAAATTGATTGGTTTGGACTGGACTGGCATTTCAGAGACCTGATTTCACATCTCTTCCTGAATTCACCATGTGATGTAGTTTCCAGTTCTCTGTGTGTAAACTTGTAGTAAATGGAGTTCAAAGGTCCTGAATAGGACCTCTGAACTGAATTTAGACAGAAATTGACCTATAGCACTACTGCTGCAACATCTGGGAATCTGGGCATGCTCTACAACAAACTGTTTTTCTGTAGTTCTATGGCCCAGCCTCCAGCCTCAATGTAACGTGTAGGGCAGCCCACAAGTGAAAAGGCTCTTGCTTTTCATGCCCTGCTTCTGGGCTTCCCAAGCTACTGTTGGAAACAGGACAGAGAAGCGGACACGGAGCAATGGATCCAAACTACAAGAAAGAAGATTCCACCTAAACATTAGGAAGAACTTCCTGACAGTAAGAGCTGTTTGACAGTGGAATTTGCTGCCAAGGAGTGTGGTGGAGTCTCCTTCTTTGGAGGTCTTTAAGCAGAGGCTTGACAACCATATGTCAGGAGTGCTCTGATGGTGTTTCCTGCTTGGCAGGGGGTTGGACTCGATGGCCCTTGTGGTCTCTTCCAACTCTATGATTCTATGATTCTATGGTTCTTAATAGGGTCATGTGTGTTGACATGAGTTAGTATCATTCCCTCTATTTCTGATGTTCAAGAGTGAATATTAACAAGTACGTAGCCAAAGCAGCAGCACCCACATACAAAAGGATAAGAGACCTAAGAGGGATGGGACCCCACAAACAGCAAAGTGAGGACTGAGCATGCTCAAGAGACTAGAACATGCTAACTGTTTGGCAGGGGAGGAATGGAAAATTGGGAAGCTGGCTGGCACACTAAACAGGAGCACTGCCATTGCAATAAACTAGTACATTATTGAAAACTGAAGAGAGCGCACTGAAAGAAGTGTCACTTGTGCTTCCTGGTGGCATGTCTTTCAGCATTGAGCACAGTGCTCAAAACTCCCTGGGGTAAGAATTTATCTAGAATGTATAACTTGTTGCTGAAATGGAATACACAGGATGAAACAGTCAAATCAGCTATGATTAAGTGGGCACAGGATGTCGGTCATAACATCATGTCAGATGACTGGGAATGGTTATGGAACACCGGTATCAAATTTACGGCATGTAATGCCTTAAAGGAAAATATTATGAAAATGGTATACAGGTGGTACATGACCCCAGTCAAACTGGCAAAAATTTATCATCTGCCCGATAACAAATGTTGGAAATGTAAAGAGACTGAAGGTACCTTCTACCACCTTTGGTGGACATGCCCGAGGATTAAGGCTTTCTGGGAAATGATCTATAATGAAATGAAAAAGGTACTTAAATGTACTTTTCTTAAAAAACCAGAGGCCTTTCTCCTGGGTATTGTCGGCCAATTGGTCTCAAAGAGGGATAGAACTTTCTTTATGTATGCTACCACAGCAGCAAGAATACTTATCGCGAAGTATTGGAAGACACAAGATCTACCCACTCTGGAAGAATGGCAGATGAAAGTGATGGACTACATGACATTGGCCGAGATGACAGGCAGAATCCGTGATCAACGAACAGAGACGGTGGAAGAAGAGTGGAGAAAATTTAAAAGCTATCTTAAGGACCATTATAAACTTAATGAATGTTAAAGTGTTTTGGTTTCCAGAAACAAAGGGATACAGTGACACAAGGTCAGAATATAGAGAGGACTAAGATGACAGAGGTCGAGAGTAACAGTTGGGAGTTGCTATAAAAATATGGACATTGGGATGCAGAAAGGGGGGTACGGGGAAGTCTGAAAAAAGAGGTTTATGAAAATGGGTGATGAAACTATACATGTATGTTTGTTTTTTTAAAGTGTTTGTTTGTTGTTTAAAACTTTCTAAAACCAATAAAAATTTTATAAAAAAAACAAAACAAAACTCCCTGGGGTGCATTTGGCGACAGGGGATTTCATTAGCATGAGCAGTTTCTGAGCTCTGGGCGCAGTACTGCACCTAAGATTTCAGATTAAAACTGCAGAGTGGAAGGAAAGGAGGACCTTTTTCTGCCTTCCTACTTCCAGCTACTCTCTGAAGACTGGAGAAGAGACCCTCTTAAGAATATTAGGGGGGTGGGCAGGGGAAGGACTAGACGATGTGAAAAATGAACACAATATTTTAGCTGCAGTTCATTCATTTTCAGCTTTCTATTCTTGTTATTAAAAAGCGAGCCTAAACATTCCATAAGCTAGGTTTAAGGTGCCATTTAGCTCTTAGCTTTCACATCTCAGTTTCTAATAGTGATTCAGCATGTACTTACATACACGAAGGCACACACACAACGCTAAAGGAACAATTAAAATGACTGCCTTTGGCACCACAAATACAGCTACACAGATACTAATTATGTGTCAGTCATATAAAGTACAGTGCTTTAAAGTAAATAAATCAAAAGGCATAGATTATTTTTATTTGCTTGAGCTAACTTTCAACATAAGCAAGCAAAACGAAAGAAAACCGTGGTACATAACAGATATCTTCACTTTAAAAGCAAACATCAAGTCACTTTTTCAATGCTTTGACAGGTGACAGTTGAGATGCGTTTACAGCTTTCTACCAAGTTGTACACCAGCCTCTTAATTTAAACTTCAAGAATCAAAGCAAAGTTGTGAGAGTTGTGAACGCAGCAGTGTCTGGAAGTCCCTGGTTCGAATCTCACCTTGGCCATAAAATCAGTCAGTGACCTTTGGCAGCCCTCTCTCTTAGCTTCAACACAAACACACACCCATGCAATATGGGGACAACAATACAGCTTTTCTTATTAGGAGTATTGTAAATTATATATTCCAAGCACTTGAAGAACTTGAAAGCACTTATAGAAATGTGGTGGTGGTGTTGCTGTTGTTGCTGTTATGTGCCAAAATGTTTGCCCTTCTTAAACAGTCCATGGAAAGATTTTCATCATTTCTTAGGGCATGGGTACCTGTGCTATTTCCAGAAGTAAACAAATACTGAACACAATAAATGCACACTTCTACAATTCAGGATTTGAAATGGAAGCATTTTTTACACCCAAGTAGCTAGGTGCTTGTAGAAGAGGGTGGAATTGGGATGAAACAATAGAGCTGTGGTCAATGGATTTTAAAGAAACTAATACACACACACACCCCAAACAGCCCTTAGTAGGATTCTAACAGGCTGCAAGCCTTTGCAACTCTTAAGGCATACTGACTATATTTATTCATCCCAAGAGCAAATACCTCTTAACATGAAAATTATTACACTGACGTGTTATCTTCTCCATCATCAGTGTCAAAGTGGTAGCATTCAGATCTGGAATGTGTACTTGCCAATTTCATTTGATCAACATGTGTTTTAATACCGCCAAATGCAAGGTCACACATCAAAGAATGTAGGTCAAACTTGAAAGAGGGGGTGCTGCATCCTGGTGAGGGCTTGACAAGCAAAAGACTCTAGGAGTTGTGCAACATAACTGCCCAAAGATGAGCTCTCAGTAGGGCCTAGGAAAGCAAAATGCCATCCCTGTGATGGATAAACAGAAAGAAGTCACGCAGGAGCTGGTATCATGGATATGGATGCAGAATACATATTGTACTGAAAGGAGTGCAATGTGCTTTATAGAAAACAATTGTCCAGGAGTAGCCAATGTGGTAGGGACGTGGGTGGGGCTGTGGGTTAAACCACAGAGCCTAGGACTTGCTGATCAGAAGGTCGGCGGTTCGAATCCCCGCAACAGGGTGAGCTCCCATTGCTCGGTCCCTGCTCCTGCCAACCTAGCAGTTCAAAAGCACTTCAAGTGCAAGTAGATAAATAGGGACCGCTGCGGCAGGAAGGTAAACGGCGTTTCCGTGTGCTGCTATGGTTTGCCAGAAGCGGCTTAGTCATGCTGGCCACATGACCCGGAAGCTGTCTGTGGACAAACGCCGGCTCCCTCGGCCTATAGAGCAAGATGAGTGCGTACCCTCAGAGTTGGTCACGACTGGACCTAATGGTCAGGGGCCCCTTTACCTTTACCTTTAGCCAATGTGGTGCCCTCCAGAGATTTTAGACACCCGCTCTCATCAGCCTCAGCTAGCCAGGGATGATGGGAACTAAGAGTCCAAAAACATCACTGGTCACTGAATATATGGATTACAGCTTCTACTACAAACAAGCAAGACAAAGGAAGATGAGAGGTCAGGGTTTAGTGGTTGAAAAGTGTTGAGGGTGTGTGTCTCCCTTGAAGCAGGTTCTCCACCAGCCAGCCTCCAGTGCCACAACAGTTTCATTACTCAGAAGGTCAGACAGGCCAAGGTTTAGGAGAAAGGGGCATTTAGGCTGAAATTTCAGACTGAAAACCCTATGGAGTCTCTGTAAGCCAGCCCAGTTCTTCAGTTGTGTGCACCTTGTCCCCATGTCTTCTGGTGCATCACCTACTTAAAACTGGTACCTGACTCTGGTTTACTTCTGACATATTTTTTGACCCTCTGGTCCTTCTGATCCTCATCTATCTGACTCCAGAGAGCCTCTGGCCCCGTCTATTGCCTCAGACCCATTTTGGAACTAAGGCCAAGGTCTGTTTGAGTAGAAAGGGAGGTGGCAACATGCTACAAGAAAATAGATGCCAGCGAGCTTTGGGAAGCTTGGTTCAAGGAACACTTTGCTGAAGAAATTGATCTTGAGGAGGGTCTTAAAGAAGATAATGTACAGGAAGAAGAAAACAGCGCCAGACCCAGGGATCCACAGATATGGATACAGAGTTTGAGGCAAAGGAGGCTCAGCAACAGCTGAATTTGTGTGTGAAACAGAGAAGGAGCAGGCAGGCAGGTGGGTGTGGGGGGTGTGGGGGGTGTGGGGGTGTGGGGGTGTGTTGAGATTTAACGGGTGAGGAGAGAGTAAACCTCAGGACTCATAATTGACTTAAGAACCCAGAACCATGACTGGCTAATCACCATGTCTTCTGGATCCAACAGAACAGAACTCCTATTTGAGGGAAGCAGCCTAAAGATCTGTGGAAGCTGGTCCAACAGGGTAAGGGGAGCAACCAAGCTCAGTTTGGCCTCAACTGGACTCTGCTTGTCCACCTCTTTATTTATGAGTTGGGGGAATGGCACTGGCTGTCAGAGTCCTCCTCTTTAGACTCAGTGCTGCTTCTGCAGAAATCAGCAGGGAAGAAGATGGCATTGGCTCCGGTTTTACCTACTTTTGTTCTCCCTGCCTTCTGCCCTGGGAGTCTAAATGGGCACCAGTCTCCACTGCTAAAGAAAGCATGAGCTAAAAACCATTAATGCCCACAGCTGCAGGCTGAAATACGTGCAGATTGCATGAAGCAAACTCATCACTCACATTCAGAAAATAAACGCAAACATGCCCAATTTCCACCCACCATAAACTGACCGACCGTCAATTAGAAAATACACACACAGAAGCACAAACTTGACTTGCCGGCAGTTATGAAAAGCAAAGTGAAACGCAGCCACCCAAAACCACGGTATAATTATGACCTCAAACAATATGCCATACAATCCTATTAATTTGGAATTCATAAGCTCAGCCACCATATTGCATTAACGCTTAAGACGGTGTAATGTTAAACTCTCTAGGAAAGAAAAGTGCATATTGTATATCAGTACAGTAAAGATAATATTTGTAGAATTCTACCTTTTAAACACGCACGCAGGGCACTGCTATACGTCAAGTAAAGGGGCTCGGGGTGCTTAAATTTCTGTTTTGTTTACTTTCTCTTACTTCTTTTGAGCAAATAAGGTCATGAATCTGAGATGTTAAAAATATACTTCCATGAATACTTTATTTTGGAGTATGGTAATAGATGCAGAAAAGGAAACTGAGCGTTTGGATGGAGTCCCTTCTTTATATGCTTGACTTTCAAATAGCTGGCAGGTCATTAAAGGAGTGATTGGCGAAGATTAGGAGAAAATTATGATATATTACTCACTAGGCTCTCAGTTTTCAACTGGAAATTAAAACCTAATCACTGCTATGATGACTGGCTAAGATGATTCCCCCCCCCCCCTTTTGGTTAGCACCTCAAAAATAGTGGACTGAAGAAACATACGACAGCAATAGGCTTTTTTATTTTAGATTTTAAGAGTTTTGGTGATGTAGCACATTGTAAAAGTTGAAAAGTGGTTTATATATTGCCAATCCATATATTCCATTGCTCAGGAAAAGCATGGAAGAACTACCTGCTAAGCAAAAGACAAAGAAACAAGAAAACCCCATTAAAATAATTATGCCACAAAAAGTTTTCAGGAAGAATATTCATCGAGTCATGTTCAAAAACACATCAGAAGCACCACTGTTGGAACTGCAGTCATTCTGGGCTCAGCAGCACTATTAAATTCAGATGCAAGGTTCTGTTTAGGTTGGACAGGCCCCAACAGTAGAACAAAGTCAGTCTGTCTTAGTACCATAACCAAATTCTACAAGTTAACAGCTTTTCATGAAAAGCTGCCATTTCAGAATGTCAATCAAGATGGAATATAAGTGGGAACTCCTGCAGAAATAACCAGCTGCAGGTTTGAAAAACATTTTTTGTTCTTTCCCCTTTCTTTTTCTTTTCCCTTTTTTCAGAAAGTGGAAACACAAAAGATATGTGAATGGGATCTCTTTTCAGTCATGTAACTGTAGATGGCCATTTTCACAACATCAAGGACAAAAACACAGGGCGATATTGCAAACGATGTCTTGAAAAAGGACCTTTTGTGGGGTGGTGAATGATTCCAGTTACAAATGAAAGAATTATTAGCAAATGGAAACTCATTAATATGAGAAAGGTTTCTCTTTTATGAGATGGTCATTGGAGGCAGCAATTTTTTATTACACCTGAATTACGATGATGTATTGCGTGGGTTCTGAACTGGCCTTACATCTTTTCTCCTTTCTGTAAATGCAATGTAGTTCATACTATGATTACCTTACATGGCACATAAATCATACACTTCTGGTATGTTTAATGCCAAGCAACAGTAAACATGCTCAATTACAAAAACAGCAGCATGGCATTCCTTGTAGATTATTATACAGTAAGCCTTCAACTTATGTGGAGGTTTGGTTCCAGAGATCGCACCTCAAACCAAACTCACATATAGTCAAAACCCATTGGGTTCAATGGTGGATAGGACTGCCAATGTCATTCCTCATAATCCTGTCCCTTTTCTGCCATGCCCCTTTTGTTTTTGTTTGCCATGAGCATAAAGCTGTGTGCAAGCTGCGAGCTAACTGTATTATAAAGCCAGAATTTATAAATATCAACTCACTGGGATAGATTCTAAGAACAGCGAGCAGAGCCCTGGTCATGTAATATGAATTTCATGTTTTTTCCGTTCACAACTGATTCCCCCACAAAGCCAACCCTAAAAGGGAAGGCCTTCAAGCAGAGACAGATGGGGAGAATCCCTGTTGCTGAAATGGGGTGGGGTGGATGCTTTTTGTATCCAAAATCAGCTTATAGCTGAATTCAGGTGCCCAGAGCTCTCCCCTCTAAAGAGCAGTCATGGTACCAAAGGGATAAAGCTACTAACTTATTTTACTCAAACCAGTCTTTGCTGACATGGAGCCATCCAGATGTTTTGGGTCACAATTCTCACCACCCTCAAGTCAACATGGAAGGCACCAGGTTGGAGGAGGCTTCCTCAGGGCACAGGGTTCAAGATTGTTGTTGTTTAGTCGTTTGGTCGTGTCTGACTGTTTGTGACCCCATGGACCAGAGCACACCAGGCACTCCTGTCTTCCACTGCCTCCCACAGTTTGGTCAAACTCATGTTGGTAGCTTTGAGAACACTGTCCAACCATCTTGTCCTCTGTCGTCCCCTTCTCCTTGGTCCCTCAAATCTTTCCGAGAATCAGGGTCTTTTCCAGGGAGTCTTCTCTTCTCATGAGGTGCCCAAAGTATTGGAGCCTAAGCTTCAGGATCTGTCCTTCCAGTGAGCACTCAGGGCCAATTTCCTTAAAAAGGGATAGGTCTTCTTGCAGTCCACGGGGCTCTCAAGAGTCTCCTCCAGCACCATAATTCAAAAGCATTCATTCATCGGCGATCAGCCTTCTTTATGGTTCAGCTCTCACTTCTATACATCACTAAAGGTAAAGGTAAGGGTACCCCTGCCCGTACGGGCCAGTCGTGTCCGACTCTGGGGTTGCGCACCCATCTCGCTTAAGAGGCTGGGGGCCAGCGCTGTCCGGAGACACTTCCGGGTCACGTGGCCAGTGTGACGAAGCTGCTCTGGCGAGCCAGCACCACTGCAGCACACGGAAACGCCGTTTACCTTCCTGCTATAAAGCGGTACCTATTTATCTACTTGCACTTAAGGGTGCTTTCGAACTGCTAGGTGGGCAGGAGCTGGGACCGAATGACGGGAGCTCACCTCGCCGCGGGGATTCGAACCGCCAACCATGCGATCGGCAAGTCCTAGGCGCTGAGGTTTTACCCACAGCGCCACCCGCATCCCCTTCTATACATCACTAGCTGACCCCAAATGCACACAACATTATGGTTTGGGGCCTTGGATTGGCTATATCCTAGGCTAGACAAGCAAGACAGAACATGGCTGACGGAACAGCAAAAAAGATGACAGAAGAGACATCCAGATGCCATCTAAAGTACTGGCACTACCGCATCCAGGGGCAGCAGATGAGTGACGGGAAGCTACAGTGTCACCAGGGGGCCCAAGTGGCAGCAGGTGCCAGGGGCCTGGTAGCAGCACTATGGCTCAACCCATTCAAGCATGATGGCATCCCTGCATAGAAGTTCAAGCATCCAAGGCTTTGGGTACATTGTATAAAAAAACAACCCTGCAATATTTTGCACTGAAGTATACCTTCAAATTTGTAAATGTTGATGATTAGCATTCTGTCAAATTATGTTACTTATTTTGCTAACTTGTTTTGCAATTTGTACTGGATTTCCCATGCCTAAGCCAACACTCATGGGAGTTGCAGTCTAACAACATGTGGAATCCAAAGTTTTCCTACCCCCGATAATAATATGTACACAACTACTGGCTTACACACAAAATTTTCTGCAGTTCCTTTTGTAACTATCATCTGTTGTGTTGTTTTGTTTTGCTTTTCTTTTAAAGGCTACTAATTTGCATATGATGGAAACCAAGCACTTGTCTGTATTGGTAAAATTAGAGTTCAACGTAACTGTGCAAACATGACATAATAAAAAACTGCAGACTGGCAAGCACTTTCTCTATGGAAAGCTGCCTATCTGATTACTATAAATGCATTCTTTTTGGTATACAAATATTTTATTCTATATACTTCTCACAAGAAATAACATTGAAAGGCACTCTTACTCCCCCCCTTCCCTTTCTTAAAATGTTGGGAGTTAGCAACCATAAGCCAAGATTACTATTCCATTTACAGGGGTGTTAAGAATGCAAATGGTTAACAGTAGTATAAACTCTCTACTCGGTTTAAGTTTGGATGTCTAAAGCTATTACACACGGCATTCATCTGCATTCCCTGTTTATGGGAATGAAATATGTAGTCATTTGAAGTCCACAATATGTATACTGTGTTTGTAATAACTGCAGATTTTACAAGCACATTATTCTTTCCATTAGGATTAAAACCTCACCGAATAGCAATTTGTGAAAGAATTCTAGCAGAGCCCTGAGCCCAGAACTCTGACCTCTGATGAGATGCTTGGCAGCAAGGAACTCTAAGTCTAGGCTAAACATCTGGTTTCAGTTAGACTTCCTAAAAAAATAGCCGCTGTACTGGGGAAACTGGTATTCACTTAGCTTTGTCTATATACTTTGACTGACTTCAGTGCTGCCGCAGAAAAGGGCGGGGGGGAATACCCAACCAGGATGGCTGTCAATCACCGCAGACTTCTTGGTGGCCCATGCAGAGGCAAACGTTTACATTAATGGACACTGTACGCTATTTGTTCATTTTTCTTCTGAGTTTTCCTTCTATTCCTTCCATTGTTTATTTCAGAAGTGATTGCCAAATCACTGCCTTGCAGTCCAAAATGCATTTTGGTTTGCAAATCTGTGTCGTTCCATAAAAACCCAGATTTTTATCTATTGTAATCCTTCTCTCTCTCTTTTCTACTTGTTTGGAATAACCAAATAAATAAATAAATAAAATCCTAAAATCTTATTTAAAAATCTGTGGAAGACCTGTGAGTTTGAGTCTACTATTGAAGGTAATAGTGGAAAAGAAAAAAGAAACCCTGTTCACAAAGAGAGAGACACAGAGCAGTGTTAGAAACTGTGATATGAAGGTTGGGAGCTAAATGACACCTTAACCCTAGGTTATGGGCGCAACAACGGAATGTCCAGGCATGCATTTTTATAACAAGAATACAAAGCTGAAAATGAACGCACTGCAGCTAAAATATTATGTTTATTTCTCACACAGTCTAGTCCTTCACCCCCCTAATATTCTTAAGAAGGTCTCTTCTCCAGTCTTCAGAGAGTAGCTGGAAGTGGAGAAGCAGAAAAAGGTCCTCCTTTTCTTCCACTCTGCAGTTTTACTCTGGAATCTTAAGCGCAGGACTGCGCCCAGAGCTCAGAAACCTCTCGCGCTAATGAAATTCCCCATCGTAAAATGCGCCTAGAACAATGGGAGTTTCAAGCACACAGAGAGATGATGTAAATTAGCAGCTAACGTATGAAGCTGTGACTCAGAACTTTCCTGGTTCAAATCTTGCCTCTGCCATGAATATACTTACCCGGGTGGAAGCCCCATTTAACTTAACCTGGGAGTAAGCCCCATCAATACAGTCACTTCTGAGTAGACATATCAGTCTGGATAGCTCAGCTGGTTGAGCATGGTGCTGATAATGCCAAGTTTGCAAGTTCAGTCCCTGTATGGGAGAGCTGATTATTCCTGCACTGAAGGGGGTTGGACTAGATGATCCTCAGGGTCCCTTCCAACACTACAATTCTATGATTCGATGTATAAAACTGCAGCCTAAGTGCCCATAGGTCAGTGATGGCCAAACTTGGCCCTCCAGCTGTTTTGGGACTACAACTCCCATCATTCCTAGCTAACAGGACCAGTGGTCAGGGAGGATGGGAATTGTAATCCCAAAACAGCTGGAGGGCCAAGTCTAGTCTCTCTCTCAGACTTGACAGTCCCTCCATGACCTGCAAAATGGAGATGAGATATGGACTTTCTTTAAAATATGGGTTATTAGCCTGTGGTCCTCCGATAGGCATTGTTGGACTCCAACCAGCCTCAGTAAGTCTGGCCAATGGTTAGGGATGTTGGGAATTGTAGTCCAGCAACATCTGGAGGGCCACTGGTTAGCCATCTTGTGACTCCAAGGATTTCTGTGAACGTTAAGTACTTTGAACACTTGGAAGTGCTAAATAAATGCCAGACATTATTATTATAATCTATTATTATTATTATTATTATTATTATTATTATTATTATTATGTATTGTTATGAAAATTATTAAGACGTTCATGAAAAAAATTAGAAGAGGAACAGGGATATAATCTTAAGGTGCAAGTCACATTTATTAAATCGAAAAGAATTATACTGTAACAGTGCTGCCAGGGAAACACCAAGAATCAAGTAACCGCTACCATCTTTAAAACAGGGAGATTTTTAAAAAACACTATTTCCTTCTCTTTTTGGGGTTTACAAAGTCCCAAGTGCAACAGAATCTGTTTCTCCAAGCCAGCCATAGAATCTTTATATTCAGGTTTCTTCAGTGCCTGAGAAACACTTTAGCTAAAAAGAAAGCATGGCTGAAATCTTGTATATCACATTGGATTGTCAAAAATAACAAGGTCTGAGGCTTTAAATCAGATGTCCATTGCAACTCAGTAATTCAGAGGGAAGAATTTATACACACACCAGATTCACACAATTTTTCCACAGGTACTGAGGCGTTACTCACAGGAGTGAATATGAAGCTCATAAATTGGTTTCCAGAGGCCTTCCTTAACTTGCTCAAGGACCAACACCCCCCCACCCCCACCCCCCGAATCCAGCAGTCAGTATTTTGGTCAGCCGTGACTGGAGAAAAAATTGTTCCAGTTCGCTTTTTACTGCACATCCAGCAAATTCACACTTCCTGAACCAATAGGTGAAATCATGTTTCAAGCCTTCTTTGAGTTGTCTGAAATAATTTTTATTCTGCAGAGCCACCTCAAGACATGTTTCTGCCTGTAGATGTCATCTCCCTCCCCAAAAAATCTTAATTCAACCCTAGGACAAGACAGTGCAGTTGAGGGCGCAGACTCAGTGACGGGCCACAGAGCAGTCACTGATGCACAGGCAGTTTTGTCCTCCAAAATTTCACTCTTTCCCCTTGCTTCCCAACACCTACTGCCACCACACTCTGCCTACTGATAGGGCCGATTCTGTTCTCCAAACTTCAAACACTAATCAGCCTAGCCTAGATATATTTGCTGTAATGTATACGCTGTATCACCCTCTGTTCTTTCTGCCGTGCTTTTAGACTTCCATATTATCAATGTATTATGCATTACTCTCAAAAGGATTATTCATGGAGTATTTCTATATGCTCAGAACATTATAAAAAGTAGTGCAAGGCCTTTATTTTCACCATTCATGCTAGTTGGTTGCCCGGGACCTCAAGATGCAAGTGAATCAAATTATTTTTCTTTCTTTCTTTTTCTTTGAGTTTGCCAAGAGGTTGTTAGCCTGGAGAAATCTTTTTCAGCTCCATAAAACATATAGTGTTTATTACTTTAGTTTATTTATATTTATTTAAGTCTCCGAGGTGAAACTCCAGTGGCGGCAGTGTTACAGTTCAAACAAGCCAAGGCTTAAGTTATAAATGTGCCTTTGTGAATTGGTGGTTGCATTTTGCATGAATGCAGGGGGTTACTAATCAAGGTCTTGCTATTTATTCATTTGGGGCGGAGACGGGCGGAGGCAAAAAAAAATAAAAATCCAATTTCATTCCAGTATAAAATTTTACTGTTAAGGCACAAAATCCTTACACTGGCAATCAAGATTCAATAAACTGGGAGGAGAACTTTAACAAAACAGTAGCATCATAAAGCTTGGCTTTTTCTTTTTTAAAAAAAGTATTATGGCCTCAGGGTGTATATTTAATGTAGGTCTTAATATACACCCTCCTAAAAGATATATTTTAATGGACACTAAAGGTCAAAAAGCCTACCACACTTTAAATGTGTATCGTGATAGCTAACCCTATTATAGGAGCCTTTTATATTAACCAGGCTTGTAAGTAACCACTTCTTCTGATCACCTGGAATAATTAACTCAGGGGACCTTTAGAAGAAATGTTTCCTTTTATTTCTTGGTTTTCAATTTGTTTGCAAGTCACTTAAGTTATTTTACAGAGACAGAGACCTCCCACTCCGTTCCAGGATTTGCTATCATCACAGTTTGCCATTACCTCCTAATCAGATTATTGGTTCTAATCTCAGCTCGTTACATACAGTGAAGATACCAGGTAGCCTGACATCTGGCTGGTTGATAGGGGATCAAATACTTATTTCACTCGTTATAATGCACATCAATCTCTCTTTCTGGCTTTTCTGTTAAGCCATGGGATGGGAAACTTTTGCTCATGTGATTCACAACATAGAATCTTGGAATTGTTGAGTTGGAAGGGATCCCAGGGGACAGCTAAAGATGATCACATGATGATCACATGATTTTGTGTGTGCGTGCATGCACAGATCTCTAAAACACAGTATCGTAACAACATTGTTTTGTTAGCCCAAGGACTGTGCATATCCATAACTTCTTCCCGAGTCCTCCAAATCTTTTCTGAGGTCCCCCCCCCTCCAGAGCAGATTTAAGGAGGCTTCAGGGTCACAGGGGAAGACGTGTGAACTTCCACTGCACAAACAGCAATTACTGTGCTAACAAAACTACTTTGTTGTATGCAGCCTGGAATCTCATTGTCAAATGAATGTGATACCAAAGGAAAAAACTGCTAGTTAGAGAAGGCCTAAGGTCCACCATGTACCTTTGTATAGAGATCATGTTAATTCTGTAAGGTAAGTATATGCAAGTTGTTCCCCTTGTGTTCTGAAATAGTTCTTATTAGAGTCACTGACATTCATTGTTGGAATGATTTAAATCAGGCATAGGCAAACTCAGCCCTCCAGATGTTTTGGGACTACAACTCCCATTACCCCCTGACCATTGGTCCTGTTAGCCAGGGATGATGGGAGTTGTAGCCCCAAAACATCTGGAGGGCTGAGTTTGCCTATGCCTGATTTAAATCATTCATTTATTTGAATTTATTTATTTATTCATTTAAAAGGTTCTTTTCCAGAATTACTTGCTCAATTTACTTTTATAACCCACAGTATTAGAATGGCAGCAGGTGGAGAAAAAACCCCAACGAAAAACACAAGGCAATGTGTTATATTCAGGGGTTACCTTCTTCCAACAGAAGGCATCTTCTTTCAACACAGGAAGATCTTTCTATGAAAGGAAGGAAACCTTTGGGTCCAACATGTAACATAAAATGGACATACCTCTGCCAGCTTAACACAAATCCCCTCCAAAACAAACCAAACATTTAAGTTTTTATCACACTTCTCAAAAATCCTGAGGCTGAAGTTTTGGTGAGTTTCCTTGTTTAGTCTTGTAGTGGTCAACCTTGGTTGAACTTAACATTGGAGGAAATGTGAAACAAAACAAAAAGAAGAAATTGGCAAACTGTCTGCAGGCATATGATTTTTGCAAAAGTTTGAATGCAGTTTTAGAATCATCATCTGGATGACAGCAATAAAGACAACATTCATCTTAAATAACCCTGAATGTATGCAGTTGAGTAAATTTGAATTTGTTTTGATTTAAGGTCTTCCAAAGTTGAGGCCAACTTGCTGAAGAAAAACATTAAACTATCTATAATCCTGTGTCAACATATGATGCTACTGGGAATGGTAAGTGAATTAATTTTCCAAGGAAAATTAATTACTTATGACTTACAGTTGTAAAAGCAAACAACGTAACTCTGGATTACGGCACATTTAATTTTTGTTTAGAGTAGTGATTAATTTAATTTCATATAATTCATGGCATGTAATGGAAAGCAGAACAAAGATGAAATTTTAGACAATGACTGACATAGAAAAAAGTGTATATTTTTGTTGGTGATCCAAAAATAAAGGTCAAAGATAATAATCACTGTATAATAAAACAAGATATTAGTTTCTATAACAAGAGTGTTGTTTTGAGGGGGAGAGTCGTTGCAAAAAAGTTGTTAGACGGATAAAATCTAGAAAGTATGAAATTGTAAAACACAACCAAAAATGCATGCTTTATATACATATCTGTTATAGAAAACAGAAAAGAGAAGAACACAACCCCTTTTAAAAATATTGACTGTGTGACACTATGTTGCTAAAGTCACAGGATGAAGTAGAATACTGATTAAAATTGGGAACAGTAGAGAAACAAAAAGATTAAAGAAGTTTTTAAAATAATCTTGGTAACTTTTTCATGCTAAATTATACAGCTTCGCAAAAGCTTCAAAGATTTTTAGAACCTCAGTCAGCATGAAAATAATTACAGATAGGTAGCCGTGTTGGTCTGCCATAGTCAAAATAAATAAATTCCTTCCAGTAGCACCTTAAAGACCAACTAAGTTAGTTCTTGGTATGAGCTTTCGTGTGCATGCACACTTCTTCAGATACACTGGAATCTGAAGTGTATCTGAAGAAGTGTGCATGCACACGAAAGCTCATACCAAGAACTAACTTAGTTGGTCTTTAAGGTGCTACTGGAAGGAATTTTTTTATTTCATCAAAATAATTGTTCAGCTGGTTCTAGGAGCCCAATGGGGCTCAGAGTTTATTTTCTGCTTCTGGAACATTTTTTAAAAAAGAATTGTACAATTGTAGAAAAATAGACACTACAACAAAATTGTTTACAACCAGTTATAAGGAGAGAGAAAAGCAACAGTGTTACACTGCTGAATGAAAGGAAAGAAACAGATTTTGATATGACTTGGGGGTCAGCTGTTGGGGAAAAAAAATACAGTAAAAAAAAAATTGTACCAAGCCAAGCACAAGACAAGCCCTTTTATATGAGTAGGGAGGGGTGCTTGACAAATTCTAACTTTCAAAATTCCTACGTATAATGTAATTCCTATATGTAATGTTGGACTGATGCATGTATCAGAACTTAACAGTCTACCAGATTTCACACTTATTTGAAGGCTGAAACCAGATTCTCGGCTATTTGAATGCACAGGAACATAAGAGAGTCCTGCTGGACCAGGCCAAAGGCCCATCTAGTTTGTATAGCCCAGCAGTGTATAAGAAGGGAAGAAGCAGATTACTGGAGCAGGGAATTTGGTGCATGGATGCAAGAGATGCTCGCAGCTAAAGTAGCAAATTCTATCTTAAGAATGTGCAAAGAGCCCTGCTGTCCCTCTAGTTCAGGGGTAGGCAACCTAAGGCCCGGGGGCCGGAGCAGCCCAATCGCCTTCTTAATCCGGCCCATGGACACTCCAGGAATCAGCGTGTTTTTACATGAGTGGAATGTGCCTTTTTATTTAAAATGCATCTCTGGGTTATTTGTGGGGCATAGGAATTTGTTCATCCCCCCCAAATAAAAATATATATAGTCCGGCCCACCACTGGCCCATGGCTGAAAAAGGTTGCTGACTCCTGCTCAAGTTAAGCATCCTGTTTTCACAGTGACCAGCCTAATGCTTATGGGAAGCCTGCAAACAGGACCTGAACGCAATGGGTTTACTGATGTTTCCAGCAAGTGGTATTCAGAAGCACACCGCCTCCAATTAGGGAGGCACAACATGGTTTTTAGCATTACAATCCTAACATGGATAAGAAATATTAAGGTGAAATCCAATGCCTTGCTCTGTGTTCTTCTCTCAGCTTCTGTCCTTAAGAAACCTTTTTTTTAAAAAAACAACAACCTTATGTTTTATTTTCTGTCTCACTAGAAACAATTGGGGTGTAAAGACTTACAGACATGCTCAAAAGTGTGTCTATTTCCCCCCCCCCCTCATTTAGAGGAATGTCAGGGACAGCTTTGGATCCAACCTGCCATCTGGGATGTCCCCTTTTTCGCCCTACCAACATCAGAATGCCAACATTCGCTGGGCCAGGTTGTCAAAGGAACTGTTGCCATCACAAAGAAGAAGAAGAGGAGGAGGAGGAGGAGGAGGAGGAGGAGGAGGAGGAGGAGTTTGGATTTGATATCCCGCTTTATATTTACCCCAAGGAGTCTCAAAGCGGCTAACAATCTCCTTTCCCTTCCTCCCCCACAACAAACACTCTGTGAGGTGAGTGGGGCTGAGAGACTTCAGAGAAGTGTGACTAGCCCAAGGTCACCCAGCAGCTGCATGTGGAGGAGCAGGAACGCGAACGCGGTTCACCAGATTACGAGTCTACTGCTCTTAACCACTACACCACCAATGGCTCTCAAGGGCGGTACCCGATGCCCTAATTCCATTATCGCAAGGATTTGAGCTTGCACAATGGAATTCTTCCCCCATCCTCCCCCTGTGGATACCCCCCCAAAAAAGTGCTCTGGGTGGTTGGGGAAACCCTAATAAAAGATTTAGGAGACATATGAGAGAAGGAAGGGGATAAGTCCTGTTGCAGCAGGGTAAACCATTGCATAAATGGAACAAGAGGTGCTAATTTGGAGCACTGTCATCTATGGAGAAGGAGGCTCTGACTGATATCAGATCAACCTTTTCAGAATCAGAACTCTGTCTCTTGACACCAGAGGGGTAGTTCTCATCTATTCTATTGCCCCTGGCATATCCTCCCAAAGACCATATCATTGCACCCTAAATCTGTATTCTAAGCAAACTTAAAAACAACAACAACAACAACCACAACAACAACTTGTGGATTAATGTGGAAACAGAATGTTGTTGTTGTTTAGTTGTTTATTCGTGTCCGACTCTTCGTGACCCCATGGACCAGAGCACGCCAGGCACTTCTGTCCTCCACTGCCTCCCGCAGTTTGATCAAACTCATGCTGGTAGCTTCAAGAACACCATCCAACCATCTCATTCTCTGTCGTCCCCTTCTCCTTGTGCCCTCCATCTTTCCCAACATCAGGGTCTTTTCCAGGGAGTCTTCTCTTCTCATGAGGTGGCCAAAGTATTGGAGCCTCAGCTTCAGGATCTGTCCTTCCAGATCACTCATTTCACATGCTAGCAAGATCTGATCCTTCCAGATCAGGATCTGTCCTTCCAGATCACTCATTTCACATGCTAGCAGGGTTATGCTTAAAATTCTACAAGGAAGGCTCAAGCAGTATGTGGACCGAGAACTCCCAGAAGTGCAAGCTGGATTTAGAAGAGGCAGAGGAACCAGAGACCAAATTGCAAACATGCGCTTGATTATGGAGAAAGCTAGAGAGTTCCAGAAAGACATCTACTTCTGCTTCATTGACTATGCAAAAGCCTTTGACTGTGTCGACCACAGCAAACTATGGCAAGTTCTTAAAGAAATGGGAGTGCCTGATCACCTCATCTGTCTCCTGAGAAATCTCTATGTGGGACAAGAAGCTACAGTTAGAACTGGATATGGAACAACTGATTGGTTAAAAACTGGGAAAGGAGTACGGCAAGGCTGTATATTGTCTCCCTGCTTATTTAACTTATATGCAGAATTCATCATGCGAAAGGCTGGGCTGGATGAATCCCAAGCCGGAATTAAGATTGCCGGAAGAAATATCAACAACCTCAGATATGCAGATGACACAACCTTGATGGCAGAAAGTGAAGAGGAATTAAAGAACCTTTTAATGAGGGTGAAAGAGGAGAGCGCAAAATATGGTCTGAAGCTCAACATCAAAAAAACGAAGATCATGGCCACTGGGCCCATCACCTCCTGGCAAATAGAAGGGGAAGAAATGGAGGCAGTGAGAGATTTTACTTTCTTGGGCTCCATGATCACTGCAGATGGTGACAGCAGTCACAAAATTAAAAGACGCCTGCTCCTTGGGAGAAAGGCGATGGCAAACCTAGACAACATCTTAAAAAGCAGAAACATCACCTTGCCAACAAAGGTCCGTATAGTAAAAGCCATGGTTTTCCCAGTAGTGATGTATGGAAATGAGAGCTGGCCCATAAAGAAGGCTGATCGTCGAAGAATTGATGCTTTTGAATTATGGTGCTGGAGGAGACTCTTGAGAGTCCCATGGACTGCAAGAAGATCAAACCTCTCCATTCTGAAGGAAATCAGCCCTGAGTGCTCACTGGAAGGACAGATCCTGAAGCTGAGGCTCCAATACTTTGGAAACAGAATAGAGTTATAGGTAAATGCAATCAAAAGTGACATAGACCAATTTGCCCATTGTTTTAGTTGAGTCCTACATATTTTTTTAGTATTCACTAGTGATTCCAGTTACGATCTTAAATGTTCTCAAAATGTTCATGTAAGCACATATATTGTATTCAGTGCAAGGACAAGTAAACTGATTAAGAAATGACCAAAATACACAAACCTCATATATAACCTTTATCATATATTCACTGAAGTAGTTAAGCCAGGCTTCCTCAGCCTTGGCCCTCCAGATGTTTTTGGCCTACAACTCCCATGATCCCTAGCTAGCAGGACAAGTGGTCAGGGATGATGGGAATTGTAGTCTCAAAACATCTGGACGGCCAAGGTTGAGGAAGCCTGAGTTAAGCAGTAGCTTGATGGAAGCTGGAGTTGCATTCTGCACTCAGAAAGGTGTTAAGAATATTATGATTTGATATAATGCCACTTTGTTAAAAGACAGAAAACCAATTACTTTGGGACAAAGGGGCAAAAATGTAAAATAGCCGTTTGGAAGGGGGGGACTGCACAGTTTAACGTTGACAGCAAAACCCCACAAATCAGACCACTGAACAATTGTTTCCCTGCAAAATGTGTGGTTTAAGCACATCTAAGCAAATGGCACTCTGCTCTTTGGAAGTTCTGTTCACCTCATAAATTAACCACCTCATTTCCCTCATCACACACACGAAAAGAATACAAAGTCCCTTCATACATATTTGTTTTAATAAAAGTAATAAAGCAAGTCCAGAAGTTATAGTTGTTATGACATAATCACACCTCAGAGGTTTAAAAATCACTCAGCAGCACATCATCCCTCAAAATCACTTTTTGCAAGCAACTGTCTCAAGACACCAGCCTTCTATTGTACCTGAAATACCCTGCAGTCCTATTCATATATACATTTCTAAGCACTAAGTGGAAAAACACATCTATAGTTTCTATCAGTTACACACACACAATCCAGGACTACTGAAGTAAACACAGGGAATCTATGTACATCTTTGCCTTCAAGTGTAAAACAGCAGTAAGTTGTAAAGATGAAAGACACTGAGTATCTATTATATCTATGGGTTTGTGTATGTGGAGTAAACATACACATCTCCCCTCAATCCTTAAAGCACAAGATTTTTCGTATATGGTTCTTTTAGAGTGAAGCATCTAACCTTGAAAAGCTGCCATATTGTGTGGAAAGCTCTAAAGGTTGGAAAATTCATAACCTCCTAATAGATTCCTATTCACTGATACTAAAATTTCGACAATGTGATTATTTTGTGTGAAAAGTGTGTTTGTTAAAACTTCCTCAGACGTGGAAAGCTGTACTTTTAGTTTTTGAAAGATCCACATCTTATCTCAGATTTGTACTTATCGAAGTGGAAAACATTTGAAGTGAAGTTCAGTGTAAACCCACTGAAACTGATATCATGTAATAAACATATGTCCGCTCCATAATTAAAAACTATGGTTGTTCAGAAGTTTCCATTTTCTATCAGTGGGAACTCTCCTAGGCAAGGAGTTTCAAAGCCAGGTTGCCAACACAGAAAAGGCCGTCTCTTCAGAAACCACCTGTCTCACCCCAAAGGCAGGAGAACTCAAAGCCCACATAATTCAAAAATATAGAAGTGTCTTCTGAGATAGGCTTCTCATTCTGTAGTGCCATAAGTTCCTTACCCCGGTGTGCATTCTTAAGAGGGTCACAACTTGCATGATAGAACCTTTTTGAACAGCTGCTAAAGTGCAATTCACTTAACCAGGAGTGGCGTTATGCAGTCAGTCCCAGAACGTATCACGAGAGGGATCCCGATATTCCCTTTCAACAAAGCCTGACTGCATACACTGATCATTGGGCTTGGCCCAAGCATAAAAACTGCATACCGAGAGCAGATAGAAAAACATCCACTCTCCTTGCCAACAGCGAAGAACTGTTGGCTTCCCAATGGGATCCAACTGAGAAGACCCTGCTACAATTTAATGGGCCTATTCATGGCACTAAATGTCGAAAGAATTAGGTGCAAAAACTTTAAAACCCAGCCTAGATTCATATGACAGCAATACCGACAGGACACTTGAGATTATGAAAGGAAATCTCCCACTGTCAATTAAAGGGGAAGCGACCCTTCGTGAAACAGCGTTCCCTCAACTTCCAATAGGTTATTTTAAGAAAATGGTCTCTAGCCCCTTTCTGTCAATCTTGATTTTTTTTTAAAGTTACCAAAAAGCTTGACTGTAAAATATCCAGTTTCATTTTGGAATGGAAAAGGCCCCAGAACAAAATGTTTGGGAAGAGGAAAGGGGGTGGGGGGAGAAACCCGCTACACATTAAACCACCAAGGGAAGAGGAGAAGGCCAGAACGAGGGCAAGAGGAGAAGGCATGGCGTTAGCCGCATTGTATTTAAACTTCACATTAGGTATTCCAATTATACTTTATAAAATCCTTCTTTGATCAGGACCCTGGAGCAATACATGGAAACTAGGGGGAGAAATTAGTTCAACTGTTTTCCCTTAAGGAGTCTACATATAAAAGCATTATTCGCAGATTTTATTTGACACAAAATGCTGCAGTTACATCTGGAACCAAGTATGCTTCCCTTCTGGGGGCTTGAAAAACTATACACATTATCTCTCATATGCTTAAAGGATGTTAATTTCCCAAATGTGTTAAGGAGAGAAGATTTCAGAGTGTAGAACAAGGAGGAATTTATTACTGAAATATTTTTTTTCAAGCTGCGTTCGCAAATATGGCTGGTCAATAAAATCTGCAACGTCAAAATGGTGCAGATTTTTTTTACTGTTAAATTTGTGGCAAAGGATCCAGTACAGGGCTAATCTTTTCTGCTCTAAAGAAACTTAAGGGCCTCTGTAACTTAAGAAATCCTGGGCTACGTAGGAGAAGACTGCGCTGTGACTCCATCTTACAGAAGTCTCAACCCTCCACTGATCTGGGGTGATGCTGGCACTTTGTTACCACAGAACAACTATTAGCCAAGTGTATTTACTTTTACCCCTAGGTGGACTTAATCCCAAAGGTCTTCCTCTTCCTCTTCTTCCTTCAGCTGTTCAGCTGAAAACAAACAACTATGTACGCTTAAAGGAAGAAAAGTCACAAAAATTTAATCCGCTCCCCTTAGACTTGTTCTGTTGCCGAAGGATAATAACACTTTTGACACACAAGTTGAACAATTTGTCTCCCTAAGTGGCACTGAATGCTCTGGTGATTCAGAATTCCTTTACATCACTGAGCATGCATCTTATATACCTTCTGGGGTGATATTTTCACTTAAAAACTTCTGACAAGAGGTTTTGTCTACCTAAAGGTATTGTCTACTCTCTGCTGTCACTGGAGGAGCAGGGAGGAACCGGCAAGACACACTTGTCATCTCGCCCATGCCGGATTATTAATTTTGGTACCTGGTCTCCTCAGCAGGCCTGCATAGCCTTTAAAACACCAGACAATGCTCTCAAGGGGGCTCATGCCAATGTTTGATCTAGTGGCAGCAACAACAGATCACATATGTGAGGCCCTCCACTCCTTTGATTTATATGCTCTCACTAGGAATGCTGCCAAATTATTTTGATCATGAATTGAGACCAAGATTTAAAAACAACAACAACAACCAAGGCTCCCCTCCAATGTTTGGTTACTAAACTCACTTATAAAAAATGCACTAGGACACAATTCCTTTTCGAAATGTTTTAATTTGTGCTCTCTGATACAATAAGCACAAGACGTTCAATTTTTTCTAGCTCTGTGGAGAAACATCAGTGATCAGAACATGCATCAATAGAAGCCATGTGGGTTCCAAGCATCTGGTAATTAATAGTATTTTTTTAGTATTTTAACTTTTGTATGGTTTAAAGTATGGTTGTGATCTCACTTTGATATTGTTTTATCTTTTTGTAAACTGCTTTGAGGGTTTTGTTTTTCTGCTTTTACAATCAAGCGGGTATAGATTTTATGCAACAAAAATCAGTGCACCTGACTCTCAAATATTTAGGAGAACTCTAAGTTTGACAAACTGCCTCCTTAACAGTGTCAGCTTGGTGAGAAGGATCTAGCAAATATGAGATTCACTTCCTGAAGTCTGGACATTTTTGAAGGCCTAGTATAACCTAGCACCCACAAAAAAAAAAGATAGAATTTTTGTTGTTTAGTATTGTGGCTAAAAACCACAGCTGCTCTTCTGCTTTTGAAACACCGAAGGTGACCACTAAAGCTACTGTAAAAGAAGTAAATACTATTTACAGTGTTTCTTCCTGCAACCCCCATGCCACTTTCCACACTACATTGGATGGTCCCGTCCCCCCCATGAAGGGAAAAAACCATCAGATTTACACTTTTGAAAATGGTTTTCATTGCAACGGATTACATGTTCATGGCCACATACAGTGGTGCCTCGCAAGACGAAATTAATCAGTTCTGCGAGTATCTTCGTCTAGCGGTTTTTTCGTCTTGCGAAGCAACCCTGTTAGCTTAGCTGCTAAAAGGCTATTAAAGGCTTAGTGGCTTAGAAAAAGGGGGGGGAGCAAAAAAAAATCTCAAGACTCGCAAGACATTTTCGTCTTGCGAAGCAAGCCCATAGGGAAATTCGTCCTGCGAAGCGCATTGAAAAACGGAAAACCCTTTCGTCTAGCGGGTTTTCCGTCTTGCGAGGCATTCGTCTTGCGGGGCACCACTGTACTATATACACCACTGCCAATTTCAAAAACACTGGAGATTTCCACTATATGCTAACATACGTATTTGCTCAAATGTATTTTTTAATCATTAAAATGTTTCCACTTCATATTTAATTAATTTTAAAGCTATGGGGAATAAAGGCTCCCGGATCAAATAGCTGAAGAAATGTCATAGACGAGGATATAGGCCAATAGCCTCTGAGTGGAGAATCAATATCTTATAGTGTTTTCCCAAGAGGGCTTAAAAAAAACCCAACCCATTGTTGTAGCAATGTGAAAGAGAGAAGGCTTTGCAGATCAGGTTACCAGCCTGATCTGATGTTTTTAATAGACAATAAATCTGGCTGCAGCCATCGCTAAGTCTCAGTCGCAATCGTTAAAGCCAGGGAATTTTTAAAGAAAAAACCTGCACCAGGACTTATAAATATTTATTACCATTCCACAAATCTTTTAAAGCAGACATATAACTAGTTGACACTTAATTACCAAGCACTGTTTCAGTGTTCCTTCATATCAGGTTGGATTATACTTAGATTAAAATGATCTGCACTGCCTTACCTGGTACATTCCAACTCCAATGTGTTTGGGCTCAATTTTCACTAGCTCAGCTAATGGGTCCTGTACTCGTCTCGCAATGGAAACTGGAGGGGAGAAAAGAGCAAAAAAAATTAAAAATAAGAATGGTGTCCAGTGAAATGTAGGACTAAGTAAGTACATTTTGTTGCATCTGTCCAGTGTTGGTAACTTTCATTCTGTGGAGCAAGAAAAATAAAGTTACAGGATAGCAGGGGTGGGGGGGGGGCAGTTCCACATGAGAAAATGCCATTTTATTGTAAAAATATGTAGCACATTTTCATCAAAGCACCTCTAGAAACTAATCCCATTATGTAAACTTTTTTGAGGTCTACTTTTTAAAAATGCAAGTATGAGATTAAGTAAGAGGAACCTACATGCCTCCGTAATCAGATATCAACACAAACACACCATTAACCAACTATTGAAGCAAACATAAAATTAGCTTAGGCAAATTACATAAATAGTTAACAAAATTTATTTTACACCACATTTTGAGCTGGAAATCTGGGTAATTTAGTAATTTAGACAATCAGAACATAAAATATCAGATTACTGTGATGTGTGGCCCTCTTAATCAGTTGCTCACTTTTCTCCGTCTCTTTTTAAAAAGAACACTGTTAATATTTTTTCAGTCTGCTGTACACTACTTTGGAAATATTTCCCAGGAAACCGTTTATAAATCCTTAAATAAAGAAATAAACAAAAGTCTATTTTTCATTCAGTAGAATTAATCAATTAATGGATGCTGTGGATAGATTTTGTCAAGTGAACATTTTAAGAAATATGAATTTCACTTGTAGCTACCCTGTTCTGTGAAAATATCCAAAGTTATAACTTTACAAATATTCTAGCTACATAGCTTTACAAATATTCTAGCTACATAGCTCTACAAATATTCTAGCTACATATTCTAGCTACATGTGCAAAATTTATACATCTGAGTTGAAACGGTTGTTTTCAGTACACAGTTTCAAAACATAAACGTTATCATGCATCATATATGCTCTCTTATACTGTAGTCATCAGTTACCTCGGTCACATAAAGATAAAGGTAAAGGTATCTGTCAGGGGTTCAGGAGCAGAGGCGAGGGCAAGGGAGGAAACAGAGAGCGAGGGGGAGGAGGCCGAAGAAAAGATGAGTGATGACGACGACCCGAGATCTCCGAGTCTTTCCAGTGAATCAGAAGATTCACAGAAAGGAGCGCCAGTGGCCAGAGCAAGGGGGGAGCCTAGGGGGACACCCCAGGAAGAAGGGTCCAGAGGGGGCTCAGAGGGCAGCAGTTGGAAATCTGGGCCAGCGTCACCAACAGAGTGCAGTGGAGAGGAAGGCCGCCAGGTACCGAGCTCTGGCAGCTCGCAGCAGGGAGGAGGGCATGAGTCAGGAGTGGCCACACCTCCATCGGGGAGCGAAGAAACGGTTAAGCGGAAAGTGGAAGGTTGGGCGCGCGCGCCAAGTTCAAATGCACAGGAAGGTGGCGCAGTAAGCAGCCCGGAAAGGGAGCCAGGTCCTAAAGCCCGACGCAAGGAGACAGAAGGGTCCGGGGGGTCCGCGTCAGAAGAGTCCAGGAAGGAAGAGACAGCGGGGGGCAGAGGGACCCAGAGAAGAACGGTCAGGCGGAAAAGGTGGAGTAAGGCTAGGGTATTAAGCTGGTGTACAGGAGGCGGAGACTCAGACGGAGCTTCGCCGGTCTAACCCATAAGACGTAGAGCTGCACGCAGCAGCTTGAGAATGGAAACTGTAACTCAATAAAGACTTTTATAAAGTGAACGCTGGCTAGCGTGATCCTCTGTGAGCTAGGATCTGGAAGCAGCTCTGACAGTATCCCTGACCATTAGGTCGTCACGGACGACTCTGGGGTTGCGGCGCTCATCTCACTCTATAGGCCAAGGAGCCAGCATTTGTCTGCCGACAGCTTCCAGGTCATGTGGCCAGCATGACTAAGCCGCTTCTGGCAAACCAAAGCAGCGCACAGAAACGCCGTTTACCTTCCCGCCGGCGCGGTACCTATTTATCTACTTGCACTTTGATGTGCTTTCAAACTGCTAGGTTGGCAGGCGCAGGGACCAAGCAACGGGAGCTCACCCCGTCACAGGGATTCAAACTGCCGACCTTCTGATCAGCAAGCCCTAGGCTCTGTGGTTTAGACCACAGCGCCACCCGCGTCACATACATTGCACTAATATTCACTAAGTTTGTGCATCAACTGCAGCCAGATATCTGACACTGTGTACATGGTCCAATCTTCCTATTGCATTGTTGTTGCTAGTCCTGGATAGTTTATATTGATATTCAGTGGTACCTCTGGTTAAGAACTTAATTCATTCCGGAGGTCCGTTCTTAACCTGAACTTTAGCTAATGGGGCCTCCCACTGCTGCCGCGCAATTTCTGTTCTCATCCTGAAGCAAAGTTCTTAACCCGAGGTACTATTTCTGCGTTAGCGGAGTCTATAACCTGAAGCGTCTGTAACCCGAGGTACCACTGTATTTGCATAGCGTTTGTTCAAGCACACAAAAGTATGCACACACTCCTTAGCATGTCCTCAAATGACAATACCATGATATCACTGTAACCAATATCTCAACTAATTTCTCATCAAATAGTAACCCGAGAACAATGTTTTCTCAAAACGGTCTATATATCTCTATCTATATACCGTATTTTTCGCCCTATAGGATGCACTTTTTCCCCTCCAAAAATGAAGGGGAAATGTGTGTGCGTCCTATGGGGCGAATACAGGCTTTCGCTGAAGCCTGGAGAGCGAGAGGGGTCGGTGCACACCGACCCCTCTCGCTCTCCAGGCTTCCAGCAGCTCTGCGCAACCCTCGGGAGCCCGGCGCCAAGCCGCGCCGGGCTCGGAAGGGTTGCGCAGAACTGCCTGCGCTCCCAGGCTCCGTGCAGCTCTCCGCAAGTCTGGGTAGACCGGCGCGGCTCCCTAGGCTTGCGGATAGCAGGTTGTTCTGGGGGCTGGGGTCGAGGGAAGCTCGGGCTTCCCCCGCGCCAGCCCGTGCCTGGGGGGGGATTTTTTTTCTTTATTCCCCCCCCCAAAAAACTAGGTGCGTTCTATAGGGCGGTGCGTCCTATGGGGCAAAAAATACGGTATGTTGCTATTCTGCAGAGAACAAACATTATTTATTTTATTATTAGAGCTGCAATAGCTAACAGATGGCCAAGCCAATTAAACACTTTTAGTTGACTAACATAAATCACAGAATCATGGAATTGGAAGGGCCTCCAAGGATTATCCAGTCCAACCCCCATGTAATGCTGGAATCTCAACATAGATTGAGGTAGATAGATAGATAGATAGATAGATAGATGCACACTCATACAGAGTTGTCCAATTAAGCGGAAGCATATTTTGAGCTGGAACAAGATTTCACTGCTGACAATGGAGATTTCAAATTCTACCCCTTCCCTTGCAGCCCTCAGTGTACCACTGCTCTGAAGAGTCACCAACAGATTAAAACTGTTACTCCATAAATTGGCCTCCCTCCACCTCTGCCAGCTGGATTGCTCTGCTAGATCAGTGGTCTTCTGGGGACAGAATGAATTTTTCCATTGGCTCTGCACACATAGCTATTTGGCTTTTTAAAAGCCCACACTAATAATATCAATGGAGGGTTTTAAAAGCTTAACTTTTAAACTTTTTATTTATCCCAAAGCCAGGGAGTTGCAGGCCTTTGTTTCGATAATTTGTGTTAATAGATAGGAAGCTGCCTCATACATAGACCCCTGGTGCGTATAGCCCAATATTCTCTACACTGACTGTAGATCTCTCCATGGTTTCAGACAGAGGTCTTATTCCAGCCCTACCTGGAGATAACTGGGACTTGATCCTGTGAAAAGCATGTGTTCTACCACAGTGCTACAGCCCCTTCAAAGAACGCTGAATGAGCTGCACTGCTCATTCTGTAATTCTCAAACTGTGTACTATGAGTAATTAAAGGCTCAATTTTGTCCAAAGCATCCACACACAGAGGGAACAGGCAGCTGAATCTCTGGACAATTCCTTGTTCTAGCCTTGCATCTTTCCAATCAGTCATTGTGGATAATTCTTTTTTGGCACAACAGGACCATTCAATCACTCCCAAAGCCTAATTACCCATCAGCAAAAGATTCTCCCTGTCATAGCTGCCCGTCACCAGTCCCGGATTACGTTTAAGCTAAACAAGCTATAGTTTAGGGACCCACAATTAATATACTTCTTATTAATTGTATTTCAGTTCAACAATCACTTCGATAAAATACATATTTTGTTATGTGCAAATGGCTCTGGATACCTATTAGGTCCATAAATTACCATATAGCATATATTCAACACTAAAACAGCGACAATTTGTTGTTGACAAAGGACAGCTGGACATATAAAACTTCAGTAGCTGAGGGCCTCATCAAACCTAAATCCGGCCCTGTCCATCACAGTCAGGGTTGAGGACTGCATAGAAACACACAAGAGGCAGAAAGACTTCACTGCTTCAGCTAGGTCACACCCCAAACAGGAAGACATGTGTAGTCCTTCCTGTTCAGCAAGGTCAAACACCCAATTCAGCTGGGTAGTGCTATTCTGAAGCCTGAGAGTATGTCACTCCAAGAAGGTATTTGCAGTGTGTTGGTACGCCTGGCATGATATACCAGGAAGTGTCCATGTCAGCTTTAGGGCCCTGCGGTCTCAATTTCGATTCTGTATTGCAAGTAACAATCTGCTGCATGCATTTTCCTTTCCAAGCTTTTCAAGTTCTTGTTTATGTATCTGCTGAATGGGTTTCGTTCGTGATACTTTTCAATATTCTGGAATGTTCCAAAATTCATTTCTGATAGCTGGGGAGGGGGGAGAAATTTGATTCAGTTTGTACTCAAAGGCGAGCTTACCTAATGCACAGATTCCGAAAGAGGTATGCAAACCAAAACACAGCCGTTCTTTGAAGTTCACACTTCACTGAATTTTGCAATCCAGTTCTCCAGCCAAGCAATGTGTACAAAAATACTGGGTTAAAAGTCTGCCTACATTAGTGAAAACTACAAACAAACTGTGTGTATTAGGATACATTTGCACCAAAATGCTGGTGAATTTTCACAAAGACTTAAAAAAAGAAGAAGATATTGCACAATGATGTGGAAATGTGGAGGAATGGACATAACTCTGGGAAAATGAGAAACTGAAATTGGAATATTTGCTCATCCCTACTGACAGCTCACCGCATGAGGTAGCTGCGCACAGAACCAAAGGTTCTCAGTTCAAGACCCTGAAACTCCTGTCAATTGGTACAGAAATTTGGCCAGGGAAAAAAGTAGCTGAGTTTTATGGAAGCAACCGACCCTAGAAATTATATCCATGCATGCATGTAAGTATTTCATGCAATTCATATACCATTTGTTTGCAAAACCCCTCAAAGTGGTTTTACAAAAAGAATAAAGCAATAAAATCAGTAAAAAACCCCAACTATTAAAAGCAACTATTTTAAAAAATCAAATAATAATCAAAATAATGATAAGCCAAAAAACAGATGAAAACATTATATGTATCTGGGCAGGCTTGTCTAAACAAAAGTGTTTTTAGCAGGCGCTTAAAAGAGTACAGTGAAGGTAGCTTGCTAGAAGTTAACAGGCAAGAAGCTCTAAATCAGTGGTCAGCAAACTTTTTCAGCAGGGGGCCAGTCCACCGTCCCTCAGACCTTGTGCGGGGGGGCGACTATATTTTGAAAAAGAAAAAAAATGAACGAATGCCCCACAATTAACCCAGAGATGCATTTTAAATAAAAGCACACATTCTACTCATGTAAAAACACGCTGATTCCCGGACGGTCCATGGGCCGGATTTAGAAGGCGATTGGGCCGGATCCGGCCCCCAGGCCTTAGTCTGCCTACCCATGCTCTAAACGGTAGCCACTAGAAGATTGACAAATGCAGAATGACTATACAAGGCACCTATCCTTCCAAGTGATCTCTTGACCATTAGCTACAACAGTTTCAGAAAACGATGATGTTTACCTTAACACATAATTACAAACACACTGCCCTGAAAGGGTCACAGGCATTTTGATAGAAACTGATGCTTCAAGGCAAGAGAACAAACCCGATACGTAATTGTTTACATGAGATCTCTCCAGTACCACAACACAAAGGCACGCACCTACGCACATCGCGGAGAGCTGCATTCACAGGTCTATATCCCCACCTTCCGATAAAGATGCATAGTTAAGGTTAAGTTCACTGCTCGGTCACGCACAAGTTTTCACATCCTTTATTACAAGTTTTAACATACACCGACAATGGCAGCTCGCAGGCTTGGCTTAGAAAGAACCACACTGGTGACATCCGATCCGCCAGCTTCTATAACAGAGAACTTGTGAATTCAAAGGCTTTCACATATGCCTTTCTTGTCAAAAACACAAAAGGTTAATCAGTGCAAGCAGTACAGCTTAGGAGAGAAATGCTCTCCTATAATAATCACACATATAATTACCAATTGGAGCTCCAGTGGTAAGAGATCAAGAACAGTCTTTAAAAGGCGGTATTATTTTACCAAAGAAGAATGGGGGAAGAGGTAACAAAGGGTTGGAGTAGACGGTTTTGCTTTGTTTTTGTTTTTTAAAGGAAGAGGAAGACAGGAAGAAAGTTGTGAAGGGAAGCCCAGTTGCAAACACAGCACAGAACCAATTTATCTGTGTATGTTCAGAGACCCACCTTTACATTAGGCACGATCGGAGCAGCCAACACAAATTAAAATAAAACTGTGCAAATAAAATACAAGACTGATTCTAACGGACACAATATATGCCTAACATCAAGTAATGTAAAGTGCCATAATACTCTGAAGTAAAAATTAACAGCAAAGTTTGAGTCGTCCTTCGGTAGCCAACACTTTATTTTTCTCTGAATTTAAAAATAGCAAATAGAGGGGTGTTTTCCTTGGCACCACCCTCTGCTGCCAACAATTAATATTTTCCATTTATTGTCTTTCTTTTCTTTTTAAAAAAGGATTTTTATTCTTTTCATTAAACATTATGAACAGCAAATATAACCATGCAGAATTATTTCAGTTACAAGCTGGTACAAAGCAAAGCACAGATGTTCTCAGCTTCTGCTGCCAACCACTGACATCCTTGAAAGCCAGCAATGGAGAATAGGAACATTAGAACAGCCCTGCTGAATGACGCCATTGCCCCATGTAGCCCAGTATCCCCTTCTCACAATGGCCAACCACATGCCTATGGGAAGCCTGCAAGCTAGGCATGAGCGCAATTGTCCACTCTTCCCTCATGATTTCCAGCAACCTGTGTTCAGAGGAATATTGCCTCTGGCAGTAGAGAGAGAACATAACAGGCATGGCCCCTAGCCACCGACAGTCTTACCCACCATGAACAGAACTAATCCTCTTTGACAAATCCCTCACAACAATTCCATGAGTCAGATTAGGTCAAGAGAGTACCTCTCTTCACAACATCATGGGCCAAGATAGCCTTGACCCTGACCTACATGCACAGAGTTATACACACATAAAGGTAAAGGGACCCCTGACTGTTAGGTCCAGTCGCGGACGACTCTGGGGTTGCGGCGCTCATCTTGCTTTACTGGCCGAGGGAGCCGGCATACAGCTTCCGGGTCATGTGGCCAGCATGACAAAGCCGCTTCTGGAGAACCAGAGCAGCGCACGGAAACGCTGTTTACCTTCCCACCAGAGTGGTACCTATTTATCTACTTGCACTTTGATGTGCTTTCGAACTGCTAGGTTGGCAGGAGCAGGGACCGAGTAACGGGAGTTCACCCCGTCGCAGGGATTCAAACCGCTGACCTTCTGATCGGCAAGCCCCAGGCTCTGTGGTTTAGACCACAGCACCACCCGCGTCCCAATATACACATAGATGACCCCTTTTCAGACCTTTGGGGGTCTACCACAAAGATTGGGGTCAGTGGCCCACCTTCTCACCCCACTTGGCCACACACAAGTCGAACACACAGAGAAGAAGAGTATCCTGACTGGCGCAAGATGAACCAGAGAGCTTCATACCAGAGTAGGGATTCGAAACTGGGTACGCCAGAAGCACTGCACCACACTGCTTCTGAACATCCCCAGAGGGACATGGTTTCTGTTACACAAAAGCTGATGATATATCTGTTCGTCTTCATGACACAACAAGATTTTATGTTGCTGTTTCTTGCCACAAACTAACAGGACTTATACCACAGGGATTCTTTCCCTGGGAAAGAATAACATTAATAGTTACTATAGACATTTTGAAATATTCTAACAAAATATTAAAGTGTCGAGTAGAATTATTTTACAACACATTAAAATTAACTGACTTCTATATCAATTTTTGGGAGCAAAGTAAGAGACACATTTCTTTTTAAATGCTTATACTAATCTTGAATAGTGTTTTCATTCACAGATATTGGATTTTTTTCCCCAACAGAAAAATATAAGGAGTTAAAAATAAGTATGATGATGATGAGGCTAGAGATTCTGTTTAAAAAGTTTCTTTTAAAGGTCAGCCGGGACAAACATCAAAGCACATTCATAATCTTTAAAATAGTGTTGTCAAAACAAGACATCTGAAGGCTGGAGGTGTGAAGTGAATCTTGTGAAGTCAGACCATGCTTCTTTTAAAATTAAAAAGAAATAAGAGTGATACAGTGTTTTGACTTCAACACGAGGCTGTTTCAGTTTATTGACGGAACATAACCTGAAGATTCCTACTGCGAAGCTGAGGCAAAACCTTTTAGGTCATCAATTAGGAATAAAACACGATTGCAACATCTGGCATGACAACAGCATATTGTGCTGTCATGCAGGAAACCCATGTAAAATTTCATGGCTGGAGGGGAGGGGAGGAGCCAGGTGGCAAAGCGAATCTCATACACACACTTTTCACCTCGGCATCTCTGGCATACAATGCAGATGTTTCAGTACGGATACCATCTTATCATCCAGATAGCCTGGGGCGCCTTGCAAAAGAAGTGATTTAATAACAGTTTGGTGGTCTCAGTCCACCTCCATGCTACATATTTGACATGACAAAGCCACCGCACAGTTTTAACATTTTTGCCCATGAGCAGTGAAGTGTCTTGACAGTGCTGTTGGGGAGAGAGGGAGGAGGCTGAGGAGCTCATCTTAAGCAAAAACCAGAACAAAACGAAAACCACAAGGGAATAATGTCGACTCCTTGCCTGGCTAACAAACTGAGTTACATTCTTCTTCCTCAAAGCACTGTTAATTCATTCCCTTCTCAGGAGTGGCATTTTATACCCAATTTTTTACAGTAGCTGAAACAGTGGTGCTACAAACGCATCAGCTCACAACCAAAGGATACGCAAGCAAAATATGTCCACATACCCTAATGCAAATACAACTGGAGGGATGGTTTCTAAGGTGAAAAGGAGGGAATAATTTTGTGTTGTGATTTTATCTTGTGAGATCTACAGGTATAGGGCGGTGTACAAATTAACAGCGACAACAATTTTCTCTATTGTCTTTCCTTATCCCTCCCACTTTTCTTCATGTGTCTCATCTATTTCCTAGAAAAGGAAGTCTGTTTCTCGGGCAAGAACCTGCAGGCAGGCAGGTTTGGTCACTGTTATTTTGCTATATACTGTACAAGAGGAGCAGCCAAAGTGGTGCGCTCCCGATGTTGCTAGACTGGGCAACATGTTAACTAGCCCTTCTTATGAAAATGTGCCCTGTAAAGTAAACTGGAAAACTGACCGCTTCCTTGACCAGGAAATAGAGCACTAGACCCACAGATGGGGAACCTAGGTCAAATTAGATACTACAGAATCTCATTTTTAGGAGTTTAAGCTACTCTGTTGAGGATGAGGAATCATTTCATAAGTTGAGCAGACACAACAAAGAGGGCGTGAAAACACACCACAACGCTATACTGGTAATGCAGGTGGTATTTGGGTGCTCACACAGATTCTTTGAATGTCAACTGCTGTCCAAAGCACACAGACATTGATCAAGTCAACTACAGCTCCCGTCATCCCTGACCTGAGCTGGCAGGAGCCAAGGGGAGCTGAAGTCCAAAACACTGGAAGCAAGTTGGGGAAATAAGTTGTCTTGTGTGGGTTACACCGAAAAAGCAGTCTGAAAATGCATTCGTAAATAAAAAATGGTAATAAATAATAGTGTTTAAATCCTCCTTACTATGTATGGCATCCAGTTATGCAGCTGCCAGACATAGGCTCCATAGGGAGATGTGCTGAATAATACTAAAAATGTAAACATTGCCACTTCATTCTGATCACTGCAGTTGTGGGTGGGGAAAACGTTTCATCATAAAGATGGCAATATCTAAAACAGGCTTGAAACGGTTTGCCCGTATTTTCAGAATGCCGGCAAAAAGAAAACCATGACAAATTTTAAAAGATTCATCAGAAGATAGATCACACCTAGGAAAATCTTGCTTGGAATACATGAATAATTTAGAAAGGGGTCTAAAATTTGCTTACACATTTCGGGACTCGGGGGGGGATACATCTGGAAAAGGAACAATGAAGAAAATTGTTACTATAGCAGCAACGAGTCCTCTTGGCTTGTGCTTTTAAATAATAATATGCATAATAAACATTAAACATGCTTTTTCCAATTTATATTGAAAAAGTAATAAAATATTACTTGATTTGGCTCAGTTACGTCCCTTTCCTCATATGGGGAGATATTTGTAGTGGCATGGAAAGCACTGTTTCATCATATTAACAGAGGCCGCAATCCAGGGAGTGTTAGGCACAGAGTTGTGAAAAGGGAATAGGGAGACACATAACCCCAGTGTTAAAATGCTGGAAGTTGGGAGTCACCCAGTGAATTTGATTGGCAGGAGACAAAGAGAAAGCACTCCATACAATTCTGAGTAATAAATTTGAGGAATACGCTGCCATAAGGTAGTGATGCCCACTAGCTTAGATGACTTTAAGCCACCTATTAAAAGAGGACAGGTCTGTTGATGGTTACTAGTCATGATGCCTATAGACAACCTCCAGGTTCAGAGGCAATGTATCTCTGAATATCAGCCTTTGGGGAACAACAATGGGAGAGGGACACTTTCCATATGTCCTTACTGAGGGCTTCCCATAGGCATATGGTTGGTCACTGCTGGACTAGACAGGACATTGGTTTCATCTAGCAGGACTCTTCCTAGGTCTCAGAATCCACAATTCTCTCCCTCTCTCCTCATCTGAATTCAAAACACACTGAGAATCTACAGTTTGGATTTTTCCAAGGGGGAAATGCCACCAGCACAGAAAAAAATCTATAATTTCTTGGTGGGTTAATCCCATTACGTTTTGTGGGGCACTGTATAAGACTGGCAATAAGCAGGTTTGGTGGAGGAGTGGCAAAAGTCTTTCTTGCCAAGAAACAGGGCCACCAAAGGCTGACCTGTTCCTCCAGTCCAACAGTGACAATACACCTTAACACCTATTGGCGAAGAGCTGCCAGACACTTCTATGCCAAAAATTAAAAGTGTTGTGCCTCAGGAAACAAATGTGCCCATGACATTGGGTAGACTAGCAGACACCAAGTAGAATGCCTTAGGGTAGGCATGGGGGCCTTGGAGGTGAAACCAGTTGCCAAATGATGGCCAGTAGCAATCACCCACCGTATCCTATGAGCCACACACTACAGGACTGGCTTTTGTTGTTTAGTCGTTTAGTCATATCCGACTCTTTGTGACCCCATGGACCAGAGCAGTCTTCCACTGCCTCCCGCAGTTTGGTCAAACTCATGCAGGAAGCTTCGAGAACATCTCATCCTCTGTTGTCCCCTTCCCCTTGTGCCCTCAATCTTTCCCAACATCAGGGTCTTTTCCAGGGAGTCTTCTCTTCTCATGAGGTGGCCAAAGTACTGGAGCCTCAGCTTCAGGATCTGTCCTTCCAGTGAACACTCAGGGCTGATTTCCCTCAGAATGGATAGGTTTGATCTTCTTGCAGTCCATGGGACTCTCAAGAGTCTCCTCCAGCACCATAATTCAAAAGCATCAATTCTTCGGCGATCAACCTTCTTTATGGTCCAGCTCTCACTTCCATACATCACTACTGGGAAAATCATAGCTTTAACTATACAGACCTTTGTTGGCAAGGTGATGTCTCTGCTTTTTAAGATGCTGTCTACATACAGGACAGGCTACATATGCACAAATTCACATCCAAGCTACTACAGTTTAGCCTAGGGACCCTGGAAGCCCCATACAACTGGTCTGCACAATTTGTGACTTGCAAAGCCAAATGCAACCTACTAGCCATGTGTGGTTACTCACCAGAAGCTCTATAAACCTTCAATTTTTGCTGCTTCAAAAATTGGGAGGGATGAATGTCAAGCATCTGGTGAACTACAATACAGAACTGATGAGCTGCATTCAACTTAATAGGTCACAAGTTATGCCCTGCCCTACACCAGCTTTGTATATCATAATGGCAGACTCCCCCCTCCCTTTTTTGCTGCAGTTCCAACCTTTTCTTCACAGGTTTCCCCTCCTTCTTGTGGTATTTAAGGCCAAGATAATAGGGGGGAAATGCCTGAGGAAAATAGTAAGAGGAGGAGAATCAGTTTCTCCCTCTTCCCCTTCTCACAGTCGCGGAACACAGATCAAATGTTTGCAATCAGATATGCAAGTTCTTTGCTGGATTCCGTTCTCTTAAACAAACACTTTGAACATAGTTACCCTATAAACTTAAACCACTTGCCAGGCAACATCAACTGAAATGGCTTCACCGTTCTAAGCCAACAAGAACGGTTGTGTATTGAAATATTATGAGCCTTCCAGATGCTAGTGGAATGGGCACCATTTTACAAAATGACCATATAAACAAACATATGACAACCACAAGCTATTAGATGAGGATTAGCTCAACCTCAATCTTCCCATAAATAAGAACATTCTGCTTTTTTTTTGTTTGAGCCTTGGTCGTTTCTCCGTGTCGAAATGTGCAAGTACAAAACATATGTTGCACGCCTGCAGATTATATTTCCTTTGCTTTAAAAACCCAACTCAACGTTTTAAAATGGTGTCATTAAAATAATTCTTAATTAAAGCTAAATATATACACCTATTAAGGTACTCTGAGAATAGGGGGAAAGTGTGCAGCTGCCATCCTTTTAGGTAAAGGATTTCAGCACATTATCTAACACAGCAATGGGAATTTTTCAACCTATTTCTTGGGTTTGAGATTAATTCTATGCCATAAGAACCTTTATAAAGTTATCAACAAACCACCCTACTCCTTCGACATTCTGCCACTCGTCACAGTGACCAAGGAACAGAACTCAAGAACAGACTGTGTAGGAAGTAGTGTAATGGATCTCAGTGGCTAAGGTCCAGAGAATTCCCCGGGCTCCTCTGATTTCTGGGGAAAGGGTCTAATATCTCTAGCAAAAGGTTCCTGAACTTCTCCCACCCCCAACCCAAGATCAACTTGCCAGATGAAGCTCTGTTATTTTCTACTTTAATAAAAAATAAAATCATTTTGGTCCAGTCTTTGGTGCTGTTTCCTGGAATGAACAAAGTACAAATTTGTCTCTAGCTCCTTCCAAACTTTCTGGGTTTTTGTATTGCTGAATCGAAAGGTCATTTTCTGAAAGAAGCTGATTTCTGCCTGATAATATGAAATAACTATTATGTGTATCAATTATTACTATTTTTATTGTTATTAATTAAATTTATATACTGTCCTTCATCAGAGGATCGCAGGGCAATTTATAGTATAAAAACACGAAAAAACATAACACAATAACAAAATTAACAATGCCCCCCTCCCCGAGAAACAGAGAGAGAGAGAGAGAGAGAGAGAGACTAGAACTACAAATACATAAGAAACAACCAAAAATGAAAGCACTGCATTTGGGAAGCAAATTAAGAAAACACATAAAATCATGAGAAACAAGAATGATGTAAACGTGGTTGACTCTAATTAAAACTTAAGTATGCAGTAACACCTGGAAACACCTGGTGTCATTTATTTATTTCAATACCACCAAAATGGAGGGAAGAAATACCAAGGCAGTGAAGAGCATAAAATCAACAATAAAATTACATTCGTAAGTGCAAAATTGAGTGCAGTCAAAAGACAGCAGTCATACAGTCAGTCTGAATGCATTCTCATTTTGAACCACTATAAGTTTACATTGAGTTGTATTAATTGTGTGATGAATTTGTTTGCTTTGTGCCTCATTTATATGCTATTCTGTCCTGATATCCCTATGGTAATTGTAATGCTTGTTCATTCTTATGCTATTTTGAACCACTTTGGGTGCAACATTGTTGTTGGAAAAGTGAAATACAAATATTAAATCAAATCTCTTTACTTTCTGCAACACAATCAAATGTCTGCCATTCATTCCTATGGGGAAATGTAATGTTTGAACAGCTTAGTTCTCGAACCTTTTGGCTCCCAAACACCACAGACCCAGAAGTGACAGTTCTGATTTGCGAACTATTTTTGGAAGCCGAACGTCCGACGGGTCTTCCACGGCTTCTGATTGGCTGCAGGACCTTCCTTGCGGAACGGATTCCATTTGACTTCCAAGGTACGGCTGTACTGTAAGCATGAGTACTGTTGTCCATGAGGGGAGAGGAGGAAGAGCAAGGAGAATGGCTCCAGGTGTGGGTAGGGGAGGGAAACTGTTGTATAAAGTGGTGGAATAGAGGCAGCCTCATATTAAACTTGAGAGGGAAAGATGGAAGGCACAAGAAGAAGGGGACGACAGAGGACGAGATGGTTGGACAGTGTTCTCGAAGCGGGAGGCAGTGGAAGACAGGAGTGCCTGGCGTGCTCTGGTCCATGGGGTCACAAAGAGTCGGACACGACTAAACAACTAAGCAACAACAACAACAACATATTAAACTTACCCGGTCGCCACAGCAGACAAGGACTTCCACCTAGGCGAGTGAGTAGACTAGCAGAAAAGGAAAAGAACTCTCTGTCCCTTCTCCACCAGACCACTTGATTTCCATGGTAGCCTCAGTCAACGGGAAGCCCAACCCTCCCTCCACCAGTCTGTTTTTTGGGGAGGCATCCCAATCTCCTACTCCCGATAACTGATGCTATCCCAAGTTCTCATGCTCTATGGCAGGGGTCAGCAAACTTTTTCAGCAGGGGGCTGGTCCACTGTCCCTCAGACCTTGTGGGGGGAGCCGGACTATATTTTTTTTGGGGGGGGGGGGAGAACGAATTCCTATGCGCCACAAATAACCCAGAGATGCATTTTAAATAAAAGGACACATTCAACTCGTGTGAAAACACACTGATTCCCAGAGCGTCCACGGGCCGGATTGAGAAGGTGATTGGGCCGGATCCAGCCCCTGGGCCTTCGTTTGCCTACGCCAGCTCTATGGCCAGCATGGAAATGCAGACTACTAGCTTATTAGCAGGCCAGCAAAGATTTCTCCTTTTAAAAAATAAATAAATACAAAAACTGCAGTCTGGTAATCTTTGTGGTCTTATTTCCAAGGATGGGTGGAGGAGGGATGAAGTGGGAAGAGGATGAAGGCCGGGGATGGAGCCTGCCCTCTCCTCCTATCTGTAAGATTTCAGGGGCTTTTCCTTGCCCATGATAATATTTACTCAGTGATCGATTGTTCAGCTTTCTTGTGCCGCAGGAGATTTCTATCCTGTTGACCTGAATTTCACCTTCTAAGTAAAGGATACAGTAAAATATACAGTAGTCTTTGTGTTGAGAATTTGCTCTCAGTAGGGCAGGATTTGTGGCACAAATTTGATTCCTCATACATCTTCTCGGCGGGGTTAAAATGAGACTTATTTTAAGCAGCTGCTCAACAGCTGTACTTCATCCAAAACTCAATTCTGCAAAAGTTGTCAGGTTTTTGTTTTGAAAAGATTAGAGTGTGGATTACTTCTGACACTATAAAACTGATAACCTGCAACATGGCTATGATTTATAAAAACAAAATGACAGTCTTCTGTTAACAAAAAGGGAGATTTAGAATAAGTAATTGAATGAATTAATAAAATGAATAAAATGTGGAAATACTTTAAAAAAGCACAATAAGCAAATATATTGTGTAAGCTAGCGGGGGGGTGGGGAAAAGAAACATGACTCTACAAATGTGTACAACCTACTTAAAAGCTAAAACTAAAACTAGCATTTTTAATTACCTTGGCTTGGTAATGAAGCAATTCTGAAAGGAAATGTACAAATTATAAGCAGGGCAATAAGCGACTCGATTTCTAAAAGCTAAACTGTAATACAGAAGCCTCTCTTTTATTAAAGCCTGCATTACCTGTGTCAATTAAAATATCATCTCATTTTTCTGTACAGCTGTAATCCTAAACACACTTATAGAATCATAGAATTGTAGAGTTGGAAGGGACCCTAAGAGTAATCTAGTCCAACCGCCTGCAATGCAGGAATTTCAGCTAAAGCATCCATGACAGATGGCCAGCCAACCTCTGCTTAAAAACCTCCAAGGAAGGAGAGTCCATCATCTCTCATGGGAGTCTGTTCCACTGCTGTACAGCTCTTACTGTCAGAAAGTTCTTCCTGATGTTTAGTCGGAATCTCCTTGTAACTTGAAGCCATTGGCTCAAGTCCTACCCCCCAGAGGAGAAGAAAACAAGCTTGCTCCATCTACCATGTGACAGCCCTTGAGATATTTGAAGATGACTATCATTATCTCCTCTCAGTCTCCTCTTTTGCAGGCTAAACATACCCAGCTCCCTCAACTGTTCCTCATAAGGCTTAGTTTCCAGACAGCTGATCATCTTGGCCATCCTTCTCTGCGCACCTTCCAGCTTGTCAACATCCTTCTTAAATTGTGATGCTCAGGACTGGACACAGTACTCCAGCTAGACATAGAACAAAAGGAATCCAAACCATCACCACCACCACCTCCAAAATATTCAAGAGATCCTTTCGCAGATAGTACTGAACTAATCTGAGATGAATTTAGTGTTTCCCCACCCAATGATTTTTGCCATCGTTAACATTTAACAATATTAACCACAATATTTTCCATGATTGCCTTGCAACTAATTGTTGATTTTAGTACTGATTTGAGTCAGATTACCGATTGTTATCTAGATAAAAGAACACAGAAAAATGGGTGCTAGAATTCTGCTCTATAGACTGATATCATGGCCTCAATGAAATCACGTTGCAGACTAAGGTAGTTGCTACAATGTGAAGTATTCCAATGGTCGTGGAAGTCTAGTTCTGTAGTATTCTCTCCTTGTGGAATAAAAATGTAAATTGCAATGGAAAATACATTTATATCAGTTGTTCGAGGGTTTTTTATGAGATATTAGACACGAAGAGGCTTGTAAAAGTAATAAAAGCACTTCAGGACATTTTAAACAAAGGATATTGTGCCACACACCATTAAATGTGAAGCATGTGAAAATTATTTGTAAAAGATAATAATAATAATAATTTGCGCTGCTCGCTATTTATTTTAGGGGCCAAGTTCAACCTTTTTAAATTACCGTATTTTTTGCTCTATAAGACTCACTTTTTCCCTCCTAAAAAGTAAGGGGAAATGTGTGTGCGTCTTATGGAGCGAATGCAGGCTGTGCAGCTATCCCAGAAGCCAGAACAGCAAGAGGGATCACTGCTTTTGCTGCACAGTGATCCCTCTTGTTGTTCTGGCTTCTGAGATTCAGAATTTTTTTTTTCTTGTTTTCCTCCTCCAAAAACTAGGTGCGTCTTGTGGTCTGGTGCGTCTTATAGAGCGAAAAATACGGTACTTCTATACATGCTTTAGTATCTCTTAAGGAGGCTTAGTTACTTTCCTTTTACAGATGGTACTGTTTCACTTGCTGTTCCTACCATTGGAGGGTGGTCCATTGGGGCAAATGGGGCACTGCCCCACCTGTGTCACCCTGCCTTTAGCCAGCCCCCACCTACCTGCCCAGGCTGCAGCACTGCGTCTCAGTCTCCTCCTCCTTAATTTCAGAGTCACCCTTGTAGAACTCAGCAGCGAGGAGGATGAGGAGAAAACTAGAATTGGTTGGCTCTCCCTGCCATTGGTTCTGGCTTCACCTACTGTTGGTCTCTCTGCTTTCTGCCCAGTCAATCCCAATGGACAATGGACTACCTCTGGTGCTTTTATTTTATTGATTTAGATCATGCCATCCAATGTCCTCATTCCTTAACTATGGTGTTCTATTAATAACATTGATAACTATTGGTAACCACATGCCAACATGCAAAAAACCCAAGGTGAGAAACTCATAACACAGGCATATAAAAACAATAAGACAATAAGGCTCCAAGACAGAAACCAACAGCGAAATTCACCTGCAAATGTTAATCTACATCCAGCATTTACCCACTCGAGACAGGAAGGGGATGTAAACTCAGTGGAGGGCCATTTGCTGTGCATGCAGAAGGTCGCAGGGTCAATTCTTGGCATCTCCAATAAGTATGGAGAGTTCTCTGCCTGTCAGTGTAGGCAATACTGAGCTAAATGGACCAATGGTCTAATTTGGGTTAAGGCAGCTTCCTTATGCTCCCTGTATTCTGTCCAAGTTCCTACAGTTTGTGGCTGAGTGCAATGCTAGGATTTGTGGCACCAGTTAGCTTTGACAAACCACTGAACTTTACGCTGACACAGATTTTTCTCCTTTCCTTTCCTTTCCCCACCCTGCCTTCATTCTTCCCAGCATCTTGGCTACCTCAGTGGTTTCCCAACCAGACCTTGCCAAACAAACAGAATCATTAGAACAATGCAGAAATTCCAAAGCAATGCAGTTTTAGTCACAATATATTTTGGTTCAAAAGTCTTGTTTTCTACTCTCACAACGGGAGTCTTGGATCAAGTTTTTGCTTCAGGACTCACATTTATTCCCCATTAAATTTGTCTGAGGGGAGCCTTCCCTATCAAACTTGCCTCACTCACTTAGCTTTGTAACCTGGGGTCCCCCAGATGTTGTTGGACTACAGCTCCCATCATGCCTGTGCTCTGGCCATGTTGGCCAGGCTGATGGGAGTTGTAGTCCGGCACTTTCTAGAAGTCCACAGGTTAGCCACCCCTGTTACATACAAATGTATCACAACTAACTTGAATATGTTGCAATATTCCATGGAGTCTTTATATCCTCTGATGTATATCTAGTATGGCAGAAACCGGACACTTGTTTTGATGATGCAAAACTCACTCATATACATTGCAGCTTATATAATAAATATAGTGGCCTGGATCCAGAGAGCTCCTTGAAAACATTTCTGCTTATGCAAGGAGAGGGTTCACAGATTCCCTACGAATCTCCCCACCCACAACTTCAGCTGCTTTCACCACTTCACAAGCACGCCTGGAGCCCTTTCCAATCTCAGAGACATGTTTTGGAGGGTGCAAAGGGTTGAAAGAGCAAGGTGAAAGGCTATTTTGGGCAAACAAAATTTTGTTCATAGTGCTTTGAGTCCAAACTAGCATTATTTATTTAGATAATTTATATACCACACAGCATTTTTAGCAAAATCTCCAAGCAGCTTACACAGATCACAAAATATTACAAATATAATGAAAGTTTATATATATATATATATATATATATATATATATATATATATATATATATATATATATATATTTGCTTTCGTAGATTTTCAGGGGTACAGGAATGCAGGTTTTGGTGTCTTCGGGTGTCTTCCCGTGTAAGAGTTGGGGTGTCTAGGCGACGTTTCGACGAGGTCTCACTCGTCATCTTCAGGCTGGTGCTTTCGGCTTCTTGTTACTAGAACAGAGCAGGGTCTCAGTGTTTGAGTTCCTATAAATACTGTTGAGGGGGTGTGGTGTATAGCCTCCAACGTTCTGGGCAGAGAGGAAGTTCCCAGGTTAATGTGCCTTTTCTTCTTTTGTTCATTAATTACTTGAGGGATATCTTGAGTGATTACTTGAGTGATATTCTGAGTACCACTTAGGAGGGTCATTAGGTGTGGATTAGTTGCTAAAGCTTTTGTGTCTTGATCTCTTGAGCTTGAAGAGTTTTTCTGAGAAGATGGCTGTACTGCACTTAGTTGTGCTCTGGCTTGGCTTCGTGTATAGGGGCGAGCTGTGGTTTTGTGCCCTGTGCCAGCCAGATCTGTGTAGGGATTGCAGGGGGGTGCAGCATCCGGAGGTGCCACTATGGTTTGGCTACTGGATGGTGTCTGTAATTTATCTGTGGAGAGGGTCTGGGTTTGGGTCTGGTGTGGTTGATTGGAGATGGCGTTCTGTGTGCCTCTGGTTCTGGTGTCGGTTTTTGTGGGGAGGGCTAATTTCCAGATGTCTGGCAGGCGGGACGTGTCGTCACGCTTGTTCATGTTGTGAGGGTGTTTCTCTATCTCGATGGCTTCCATGATTATTCTCTTGTGGTGATGTTCCATGTTAAAGAGCAATTTGGAATCTGCAAAATTAATTTCGTGTCCTGTTTCTTTCATGTGTTGGTAAAGAGAGGAAGTTTTTTCTTCTTTTTTGACGGCATTCTTGTGTTCTGCGATACGTGCATTTATTCGTCTGTTTGTTTGTCCAATGTACGTGGCTGGGCAGACTTTGCAGGGTATTTCATAGACCCCTTGGTTTTCTAACTGGATTTTATCTTTTGGGTTTCTGAGGATATTGGCTATTTTTTGGTTGGTGCAAAAGGCTGTTTTGATATTGTGTTTATGGAGGATTTTGCTAATTTTATCTGTAGTGCCCTTGATATAAGGAAGGAGGGCCATGCCATTGTTTTCTTCTGTGTCTTGGTTTTTGGGGGGTGTTTCTTTTTGGATTAGCTTCGTAACCCTGTTTTGCTGGTATCCGTTGGCGATTAACACATTTGAGAGATTCTGTAACTCAGTTGTCAAGTGGTCTTTGTCAGCCAGGCGTTTGGTTCTGGAGATGAGAGTCTTGGCTACGGAGTTTATTTGTGCAGGGTGGTGGTGTGATTGTGCATGTAAGTAGCGGTTGGTGTGTGTTTTTTTCCGGTAGATAGTGTGTCCTAGGGAGCCATCAGGTTTTTTGTAGATTAGGACGTCAAGGAAGGGAAGTTGGTTGTTGGCTTCTATTTCCATAGTGAATTGTATTTTGGGGTGTAGGCTGTTGAGATGTGTGAGGAAGCTATCTAGTTTTTCCTTCCCGTGTGGCCAAATTACAAAGGTGTCGTCAACATATCTGAGCCAAAGTTTGGGTTTGTGTTCTGACTTGTCTAAAGCATTGGTTTCAAAGTGTTCCATGTACAGATTTGCGATGACCGGTGAGAGGGGTGATCCCATAGGTGCTCCTTCTATCTGTTTGTATCTTTGTCCATTGTGGATGAAGTATGTGTTGGTTAGGCAGTGGTTGGTCAGGTCCAGGATGTATTCGGGGGGATTGTATTTGTTTTGAATGGCTGTCAAGGCTTCATTAATGGGCACTTGTGTGAAGAGAGATACAACATCGAAGCTCACAAGTAGGTCATCGGGATGTAGGTTTTGCTTCTTTATTGTTTCTATGAACTGGAAGGAGTTTGTAACGTGTGAAGCGATAGATTCTGCATAGGGCTGAAGTTGCTTAGCGAGAAATTTAGCGAGATTTTGTAGAGGTGAGCCTATGGAGCTGACTATTGGTCTGAGTGGTGTTCCTTCTTTGTGTATCTTGGGGAGACCGTAGAGTTTGGGGCATCTGGATGATTTTTCTCTGGGGATGATTCTTAGCTGGATTTCTTCACTGATAGGAGAGGCTTTTATTTTGGATTTGGTGGTTTTTTCCAGATAGGTGGTGGGATCTGTTTTTATAGGTTGGTAGGTAGGGTCTTGGAGTAGATTTGATAGTTTTGCTTGGTAGTCCGATGTGTTCATCACAACAGTGGCATTACCTTTGTCTGCTGGGAGAATGATTATGTTGTTGTCTTTCCTCAGGTTGGTGAGTGCTTTCTGTTCTTCTTTGTGTAAATTGCTTCTGGGTGGTTTGCTGGAGCAGAGGATGTTGGTGACTTCAAGTCTGATTTTATTGGCTTCATCTGGGTTGATTTTGGTTAGGCTAGCTTCGACTCCGCATATGATGTTTTCCGTGGGGATGCGTCTCGGGGCGACTGCAAAGTTGAAACCTTTGGAGAGTACTTTGGTTTCAGTTGAGGTGAGGATCCTGTCTGATATGTTATGTACTGTTTGTTTCATGGGTTGTTGTGGAGGGTGGCTGGGCTTCTGGCGTTTCTCTAGTTTGTGGAGTTTGTTGGTGTGTATGTCTGTCTTATGTGAGGACTCTGTTTCAGCTCTCCAAACGGCTAGTTGTTTGCATTTGTCCCAGAGTGCAGGGTGGATTTTGTTACAGAGTTTGAGGTGAAGAGTGAGCAGATCTTTGTTGGTTTGGTTTAGTAGGTATCTTTTCTTATGTAGTTCGTTTCTGATTAGGGATAGTTCAGTTCGTTTCAGGATCCTTTCGGTAGCTGGGGTTTTAGAGTGGAATTTAAGTTGGAAGCATGTGGGAATTAAGTTGTTGTCTCGGCAGTTGCGTAGGAACAAGAGATCACATAAGATGGTGGCTCTTCGGATTTCTAGTTTCTCGTAGGTTCTTGTCAGCTGGAAGGTTTCCTCCCCGTAGAGGTGAGATAAGACCACTTGACAACTGAGTTACAGAATCTCTCAAATGTGTTAATCGCCAACGGATACCAGCAAAACAGGGTTACGAAGCTAATCCAAAAAGAAACACCCCCCAAAAACCAAGACACAGAAGAAAACAATGGCATGGCCCTCCTTCCTTATATCAAGGGCACTACAGATAAAATTAGCAAAATCCTCCATAAACACAATATCAAAACAGCCTTTTGCACCAACCAAAAAATAGCCAATATCCTCAGAAACCCAAAAGATAAAATCCAGTTAGAAAACCAAGGGGTCTATGAAATACCCTGCAAAGTCTGCCCAGCCACGTACATTGGACAAACAAACAGACGAATAAATGCACGTATCGCAGAACACAAGAATGCCGTCAAAAAAGAAGAAAAAACTTCCTCTCTTTACCAACACATGAAAGAAACAGGACACGAAATTAATTTTGCAGATTCCAAATTGCTCTTTAACATGGAACATCACCACAAGAGAATAATCATGGAAGCCATCGAGATAGAGAAACACCCTCACAACATGAACAAGCGTGACGACACGTCCCGCCTGCCAGACATCTGGAAATTAGCCCTCCCCACAAAAACCGACACCAGAACCAGAGGCACACAGAACGCCATCTCCAATCAACCACACCAGACCCAAACCCAGACCCTCTCCACAGATAAATTACAGACACCATCCAGTAGCCAAACCATAGTGGCACCTCCGGATGCTGCACCCCCCTGCAATCCCTACACAGATCTGGCTGGCACAGGGCACAAAACCACAGCTCGCCCCTATACACGAAGCCAAGCCAGAGCACAACTAAGTGCAGTACAGCCATCTTCTCAGAAAAACTCTTCAAGCTCAAGAGATCAAGACACAAAAGCTTTAGCAACTAATCCACACCTAATGACCCTCCTAAGTGGTACTCAGAATATCACTCAAGTAATCACTCAAGATATCCCTCAAGTAATTAATGAACAAAAGAAGAAAAGGCACATTAACCTGGGAACTTCCTCTCTGCCCAGAACGTTGGAGGCTATACACCACACCCCCTCAACAGTATTTATAGGAACTCAAACACTGAGACCCTGCTCTGTTCTAGTAACAAGAAGCCGAAAGCACCAGCCTGAAGATGACGAGTGAGACCTCGTCGAAACGTCGCCTAGACACCCCAACTCTTACACGGGAAGACACCCGAAGACACCAAAACCTGCATTCCTGTACCCGTGAAAATCTACGAAAGCAAATATCTCACCTCTACGGGGAGGAAACCTTCCAGCTGACAAGAACCTACGAGAAACTAGAAATCCGAAGAGCCACCATCTTATGTGATCTCTTGTTCCTACGCAACTGCCGAGACAACAACTTAATTCCCACATGCTTCCAACTTAAATTCCACTCTAAAACCCCAGCTACCGAAAGGATCCTGAAACGAACTGAACTATCCCTAATCAGAAACGAACTACATAAGAAAAGATACCTACTAAACCAAACCAACAAAGATCTGCTCACTCTTCACCTCAAACTCTGTAACAAAATCCACCCTGCACTCTGGGACAAATGCAAACAACTAGCCGTTTGGAGAGCTGAAACAGAGTCCTCACATAAGACAGACATACACACCAACAAACTCCACAAACTAGAGAAATGCCAGAAGCCCAGCCACCCTCCACAACAACCCATGAAACAAACAGTACATAACATATCAGACAGGATCCTCACCTCAACTGAAACCAAAGTACTCTCCAAAGGTTTCAACTTTGCAGTCGCCCCGAGACGCATCCCCACGGAAAACATCATATGCGGAGTCGAAGCTAGCCTAACCAAAATCAACCCAGATGAAGCCAATAAAATCAGACTTGAAGTCACCAACATCCTCTGCTCCAGCAAACCACCCAGAAGCAATTTACACAAAGAAGAACAGAAAGCACTCACCAACCTGAGGAAAGACAACAACATAATCATTCTCCCAGCAGACAAAGGTAATGCCACTGTTGTGATGAACACATCGGACTACCAAGCAAAACTATCAAATCTACTCCAAGACCCTACCTACCAACCTATAAAAACAGATCCCACCACCTATCTGGAAAAAACCACCAAATCCAAAATAAAAGCCTCTCCTATCAGTGAAGAAATCCAGCTAAGAATCATCCCCAGAGAAAAATCATCCAGATGCCCCAAACTCTACGGTCTCCCCAAGATACACAAAGAAGGAACACCACTCAGACCAATAGTCAGCTCCATAGGCTCACCTCTACAAAATCTCGCTAAATTTCTCGCTAAGCAACTTCAGCCCTATGCAGAATCTATCGCTTCACACGTTACAAACTCCTTCCAGTTCATAGAAACAATAAAGAAGCAAAACCTACATCCCGATGACCTACTTGTGAGCTTCGATGTTGTATCTCTCTTCACACAAGTGCCCATTAATGAAGCCTTGACAGCCATTCAAAACAAATACAATCCCCCCGAATACATCCTGGACCTGACCAACCACTGCCTAACCAACACATACTTCATCCACAATGGACAAAGATACAAACAGATAGAAGGAGCACCTATGGGATCACCCCTCTCACCGGTCATCGCAAATCTGTACATGGAACACTTTGAAACCAATGCTTTAGACAAGTCAGAACACAAACCCAAACTTTGGCTCAGATATGTTGACGACACCTTTGTAATTTGGCCACACGGGAAGGAAAAACTAGATAGCTTCCTCACACATCTCAACAGCCTACACCCCAAAATACAATTCACTATGGAAATAGAAGCCAACAACCAACTTCCCTTCCTTGACGTCCTAATCTACAAAAAACCTGATGGCTCCCTAGGACACACTATCTACCGGAAAAAAACACACACCAACCGCTACTTACATGCACAATCACACCACCACCCTGCACAAATAAACTCCGTAGCCAAGACTCTCATCTCCAGAACCAAACGCCTGGCTGACAAAGACCACTTGACAACTGAGTTACAGAATCTCTCAAATGTGTTAATCGCCAACGGATACCAGCAAAACAGGGTTACGAAGCTAATCCAAAAAGAAACACCCCCCAAAAACCAAGACACAGAAGAAAACAATGGCATGGCCCTCCTTCCTTATATCAAGGGCACTACAGATAAAATTAGCAAAATCCTCCATAAACACAATATCAAAACAGCCTTTTGCACCAACCAAAAAATAGCCAATATCCTCAGAAACCCAAAAGATAAAATCCAGTTAGAAAACCAAGGGGTCTATGAAATACCCTGCAAAGTCTGCCCAGCCACGTACATTGGACAAACAAACAGACGAATAAATGCACGTATCGCAGAACACAAGAATGCCGTCAAAAAAGAAGAAAAAACTTCCTCTCTTTACCAACACATGAAAGAAACAGGACACGAAATTAATTTTGCAGATTCCAAATTGCTCTTTAACATGGAACATCACCACAAGAGAATAATCATGGAAGCCATCGAGATAGAGAAACACCCTCACAACATGAACAAGCGTGACGACACGTCCCGCCTGCCAGACATCTGGAAATTAGCCCTCCCCACAAAAACCGACACCAGAACCAGAGGCACACAGAACGCCATCTCCAATCAACCACACCAGACCCAAACCCAGACCCTCTCCACAGATAAATTACAGACACCATCCAGTAGCCAAACCATAGTGGCACCCCCGGATGCTGCACCCCCCTGCAATCCCTACACAGATCTGGCTGGCACAGGGCACAAAACCACAGCTCGCCCCTATACACGAAGCCAAGCCAGAGCACAACTAAGTGCAGTACAGCCATCTTCTCAGAAAAACTCTTCAAGCTCAAGAGATCAAGACACAAAAGCTTTAGCAACTAATCCACACCTAATGACCCTCCTAAGTGGTACTCAGAATATCACTCAAGTAATCACTCAAGATATCCCTCAAGTAATTAATGAACAAAAGAAGAAAAGGCACATTAACCTGGGAACTTCCTCTCTGCCCAGAACGTTGGAGGCTATACACCACACCCCCTCAACAGTATTTATAGGAACTCAAACACTGAGACCCTGCTCTGTTCTAGTAACAAGAAGCCGAAAGCACCAGCCTGAAGATGACGAGTGAGACCTCGTCGAAACGTCGCCTAGACACCCCAACTCTTACACGGGAAGACACCCGAAGACACCAAAACCTGCATATATATATATATATATATATATATATATATATATATATATATATATATAAACACCACCTGTGCAGGATATGAGTAATCAAATGGGTTTTTAAGAGATGTTTAAAATGTTCAACAAATAATGCTTCCCAAATCTCTTTTTTCCCCTCTCTTTCTTTTTTCCTTTCCTTCTCCTCCTGCGATGAGGCTACATTTTAATATTTTAATGTTTCAATATTTTAATGTTGTATTTTAATTTTGTTTTTAAGTTGTAATCATTCAACTTGTTTTTATTATTGCTTGTAAGCCGCTCTGAGCCTGGCCTTGGCTGGGGAGGGCGGGGTATAAATAAAAAATTAGTAGTAGTAGTAGTAGTAGTAGTAGTAGTAGTAGTAGTAGTATTTTGGGAGCATATTCCCAAAGGTATATCCTGAAACCCAAAAGGCTCATCTCTGTGAGATTCCTAGGTGGCAATCTGATAGCGATCGTTCTCATGGTTCTCCTCTAATGATCTCTAGGATTGGTTTGGTCTGTCGTCAAGGAGGTAGTCGGATCTCAGAATAAATCTTGCCTCCTTCAGAGTAAACCTTGCCCATCCCACAGTAGACTTTATCTATTTAGCAAAATAAATAAAAATGGCTCCATTTTGCAGTCTATGGCCCAGTCTGCACTTCCCAGTAAACCAATATTTAACAGTTTACTGTGAACAAGCCAATCATGTATGCTTTGCTCCTCCTTGCTAGCGTGGAACAAACTTTTATCCCTGTCACTGCATTCTGTCTAACCTGGGGGTTATGGCCTATTTCACTCCAAACGAACTAAGATCTCTAACTAAGATTTTCTGCTTTGCCTATGATGGTTTATTTGGGTGAAATATGCCACAAACCCCAGTTCAGACGTAAGGCTAAGCCTTATGGTTCGCTTCTTCTGCGTTAGAGCCAAATGAGTGAAATTGGCAGGTTCGCTAGAAGCCATTACGGTTTATTGTAAGACGCGAATTAGGCCTGTATCTCCTCTTATCCTCTCCAAGAAACAGCTAGTTTCACACTTGAGCTGAAAAGGCTTGACAGCATATTACACTGACTAATAATAATGTAGCCTTTTTAAAATATGTTTCTAATCCAGAGTTAATTCACGTTGGCTCTCTGTGGTTAGCTGCAAGTATTTTCCACTTAAAACCACCTCTCTCCAGTGCGCCGTTAAGTGTACGACTTTTCTCTGGCAAAGTTTTCTAAAAGTGACCTTCTCTTCCAAAGCAGCCAAAGGGGAACAGTGCTCTTTTAAAGAAGCCGAAGAAATTAGCTCAAGTAGACATAAAGGCACTATGTCCCACACATCTAATCATCAAATGGTTTTACTTTCCCTGAGATAAAGTCAAAAGAAATTATATTGTCTCCGATCTTTACCTTCCATTTGCTGGGCACTGTGACAGCTCTGAACGGTACATCTCTATCTGTAAAAGCACCCAAGGGTATAAGCCCCTGTAGCATGACAGTCTTAAAAGTCTTAACAAGCCCCAAATGCCTAAAAGGCATTCTCTTGCAATGGGAAGTGCAAGTGGTTTGCTGAACTTTGAATGTACAATAATCCAATGTATTCTGCCCTGTGGAGAGAATACAAGCAGATGGGACTTGACAATGCTAAGCCAAGCTGCGCTGCGTGACCTTTTGCTCTCTTTTTCTTTCCCTTCACTCAGGAGCCATCCTTTTACTTATCCAGGCAGCTCCTTTTACCCATAGTTAGTACCTCCATTCAAACACAGGGACGTAGGCTCACCTCTGATGCACCCTGCAGAATACCTTCCCAACCTGTAACCCAAGACGCATTCAGGGTAAGTCTACACCAGCACTGCCCCCTACTGCAGTGGTGAAAGTTAAACATTTTGCAGGGGAACACACAAAACAATCTGCTGGAGATGGAGGGCTGGTCTCCAAAAGACTCCAAAAGAGTCACCAAAAAGAGAGGAGCAAAGAAACAAGGGGAAGGGCTGTAATTCAGTGGTAGAGCATCTACCTCTCCTGCAAGTAGTCCAATCCCTTGCATTTCCAGGTAGGACGTGTAATGTCCTCTGTTACCTACCATGGAAAGGCTGCTGGCTCTGTCAATGAAGACTGTACTGAGCTAGATGGACCAACTGGTCTGACTTGGGTAACCAGTAGATTCCTGCGCTCCTGTTTGCTGGTAAGAATTGCTAGAGACACACAAAGACAGATGCATCTGTGACTAAGAATGATAAGAGGCATTTTTTGTTCTGCCCAGACACTGAGGTCCAGCTCCGAGGGCCTTCTGGCGGTTCCCTCACTGCGAGAAGCCAAGTTACAGGGAACCAGGCTGAGGGCCTTCTCGGTAGTGGCACCTGCCCTGTGGAACACCCTCCCACCAGATGTCAAAGAGAACAACAACTACCAGACTTTTAGATGACATCTGAAGGCAGCCCTGTTTAGGGAAGCTCTTAATGTTTGATGCATTACTGTATTTTAATATTGTGTTGGAAGCCGCCCAGAGTGGCTGGGGAAACCCAGCCAGATGGGCGGGGTATAAATAATAAATTATTATTATTATTATTATTATTATTATTATTATTATTATTATTATTATTATTATTATTATTATCCAAACTCTAATAAGAGGCAGGGCAGTAAACACACTGTTGCAGCTTGATGCAGCAGCATCCAAACAAGATGCGCAAATTCTGCGCAGAAAGGTACTTCCATGCAGGAATTATTGCAAAGTTTGCCTCTTGAAGACTTTCATTTTTTCCCTTTGCAAGGTGCTTTCCAGTGCATGCACTAGCAGTGAAAATCTATTATGCGTGATTATCTACGGGGTAGTGGTTAGAGTGCAGGACTAGGGTCAGGGAGACCCAGGATCATATCTTTACTTAGCAATGAAGCCCACTGGGTGACCTGGGGCCATCAACATCTCTCAGTGTAATCCACTGCATAAGGTTGTTGTGAGGATGAAGTAAGGGCAAGGAGAACTATATGTGCTGCCTGGCGCTCCCTGGAGGAAATGCAGCGTACATTAACAAGCACCATCTACGTACAGCTCTTTTAAATAAATTAAAACCAGGAGCCTCCTACTCAGCATTGATCAGGAATTCTAAGAAACCAAAAAAGAAATCACTGCAGTTTTGAAATCAGTGCCACTTGAAATGGTCCAGTTCATTTAATTGTGTCCACACATAGAGGAATACCTGCTCCTGCATCTCAGGCACCATTAAAAAATTGGTTACTATAGATGAAGAAGTGTCCAGATGCATAGCAAGCAAAGAAAATAGCAGTAGATACATGTTTTGCTTATGGAAATGCCTTTCTTTCAGGAAGGAATAGAAGACTTGCTTCCGAGATACAGTGGTGCCTCGCAAGACGAAAAGAATCCGTTCTGTGATTCTCTTCGTCTAGCGGTTTTTTTGTCTTGCGAAGCAAGCCCATTGAAGGATTAGTGGATTAGCGCTATTAGCGGCTTTTAGCGGCTTATCTGCTGATCGGATCAGCTGATAAGCAGCTTAGCGGCTTAGGAAAAGGGGGGGAGGGAAAAAAACCAGCAGGAACTCGCAAGACATTGTCGTCTTGCGAAGCAAGCCCATAGGAAATTCGTTTTGCGAAGCACCTCCAAAACGGAAAACTCTTTCGTCTAGCGAGTTTTCCGTCTTGCAAGGCATTCGTCTTGCGGGGCACCACTGTAATTGGAACTGGATAATTCACGAGATCAGGGCATGGGATATGGGAGAGATTTTTACTGTGTCAGGCCATTGGTCCATCATCTACACTGACTGGCAGTAGCTGTCCATGGTTTACAGCAGAAGTCTTTTCAGGCAACATTTTGCATTGAACCCGGGACGTTCTGCATGCAAATCCGATAATCTAACACTGAACTACACTCCATCCCTCAATTTCACTCTAAATCAGTCCAAGGGAAATTGGCTTGAAGAGACATTATGCCATGTACATTCTAACAACTAACTTCTGCCACATGGCAAGACAAGAGACAGTTCTGCAGCTGGACACAGGCTCCCAGGCTGCTCTGACTAGCTTTTGAGCGAAGCAAGTTCATCTTGAAGGCATCGCAGTGTAGGAACAAAACCAGAAAAAGTGTGCAGTCTCTGCTTTAATAGGTGAAACGGAAATTAAAATGAAAGTGTCCCTCTGTGCTTCGTTGCACTAACTTACAAAAGTAATACAGACAAGCTATACTAAGGAGATCTCTTTTGACATAGGCTAGTATAAATGCGCTTGTCGGTTAAGAGGAAATGCCCTTTCCTATCTTATTCCATGTCAGAAGGAATCTTTGTACTGCGGCCTGTCTATATTTCTTTCTGTGAGTTGATGCAATGAAGCACACCGAGTGGCTAGGCTTGGTAAAAGAAGCATAAAAAGAGAAGTCGGGGGGAAGGCGACATTTTGAAACTACGCTAGGTATCCCAAAACAGAACTAAATCAACGTAGCCGGTGCCAAGCAAAATGCACGGAGCCAATCTTCCCAATAATTGTATTTCACTGTAAGAGCTATCACCAAGCTCAGTTTTAAGGAGGCTTATTCTTTCAAGATTTGGCACTTCCACAGTTGCTTCGGGTTAGAGAGAGAAAGAGACCCATTAATTTCAAAAAGGATTTATCTCCTGCAAATGCACCAGTTGATCAGTGGTTGTCTGTATAACACAAACAGCCAAGTTAGTTCAGAATGCTTTTTGTTTGTTTCTGACAACATGTTTTCTCCCACGCCTATCATACAAATCAGCACTGCCCCTTGTCGTGAAAGGAATTTGAACAGTGTAATACAGTTTTTAAAGAACCCTAAGAATTGCCTGTGCAGGATCGGGTCTATCTCAGTCAGCACGCTCTCTGTTAACAGTGGCAACCCAGATGATATATTGCATTTGCTATTTCTAAAAAAATAGATTTTGTTATTTTTCGTGTTAAGAAATGGAACTGGTGCAATGCTTCAAAGTACCACCAATGCACAATGGAGGCAATCCAGGGAAAGTCAAGCGTGCTTAAATTACACTGAAATCAGCGAGATGAAATTGCACTATTAAGCACTTGAGCCCTATCAATTTCAATGGGACTTGAGCCTGCTAACTTTCTCTGGATTGCACCCAATGGCTGCTGTCCAGAGAAACACAGTGGCAAATCACAAATAGGGGAGAGTTAAAGACAAGAAGCTCCCTTACAAAACTTGATAGCGCCAAGGGATTTCTGAGGAACTTGGCAACTTGACCTGTCATAGGGAACCAAAACACATATAACATTGAACAATGCTGCACAGAAAGTATCTCTAGACCAGGGGCAGCCAACATGGTGTCCATCAGATACCGTGGACCCCAGCTCTCATCATCCCCAGACAGCATGGCAAATAGGGATGGTGGGAGCTGTTGTCTGACAACATCTGAAGGGGCCTGTGTTGGCTTCCCTTGTTTCACAGGAACTCCTGCAATTGACTTAGGCACCATCTGTACTATGCATTTAAAGCAGTATCATACTATTTTTAAACAGTCATGGCTTCCTGGGAAATGTCATTTGTTAAGGGTGCTGAGAGCTGTTAGAAGACCCCTATTTTCCTCACAGGGCTACAGCTTAAAGAGTGGCTTAACAATCAAGCTGTTGCTGGTGCACCTCATCAGCTGCCCCAGACTCTCTGCTTTCATGTTTCGGAAATGTAAGTCTCTAGCCCTCCTAGAAAGGAATTTATGGGGCAAAATGGGCAGGTATCTTCTAAGCAATTTCTGTGAAAGGAGAGTTAGTGTGGTGTGATCTCCACAATCTGGACCAGCAAGGCATTGCTGACTTCCCATGATAAGCAAATTTCTCTGATTTTGTGTTGTGCCATGCCCACCCCCATACCAGCTATTTTGCAACTAGTACCTCCATCTCTCTCTCTCAAAATTCACAATGTGCCCACTGGTCCAGAAAGACTGGTTACTTCTGCCTTGCATCCCAACACCAAAAAGGATTGTCTGAGGAAGATATAAGTATAGAGTGTGCTATGTTGGGTTGCAATGTGGTCAGTAAAAATTCCCAGAGGATTTCTTAGCCAATGATTTTTGCTCTCATTTCCACCAAGGGACCCTTAAAGGGACCAAAATGAACAACAACAACCCCATGAACCAAGCAATAATACCCTGGACTTTCTTGCAATATGCAGTCTGGCTGATTGACTCTGAAGCTATTTGCTCAATAAGCACTTTTCTGCAATGTTTCCTTGGTGTATGAATTGCAGAAGCTTAGCTTTCACCTCCTCTCCGAATACTATGACTTTAATTCTGAGCTAAAATCCAGTTACCTGAAAAACAGTCAATTAAGTCTGTCTTGTCTCATTTCTATTCTTAAGGGTGGGTAAAACTGCTTCCATGTAGGAATCAACTGATTTTGCTTCTAAGTAGTAGCCATTAAGAATCACCAGTGTTTCTCCAGCATCTGGAAGAAATGTGCTGGTCAAGGTTTTTTGTAAGGCAACACAGAAGCAATAGAGGGGAGGGAATTCCTTTCCTTCCTTCTCTCAAACAGCTGTTCTGGATTATGACACACTCATCTGTGCGATTTCATATTAGTGGTAGATTTCATTCTTTTTCAGAAGTCTACAAATCTGTGAACAAAAACATTTGGGATACACACTGTACTAAAATAGTCATCCATCAAGCCGAAGTTGCCTACCATCGCTCACTGAACTCCTTGGCTCCCCCTTTCCTCCCTTCCCTTTCCCAGCTCTTCATCTATCAAAATGTAGACTGCAAGCTCCTCGGGGCAGAGGACTTGTCCTCTTTGCTTCCAGTACTCTACAAAATGCCAAATAAATAGAATTTGTGCTAAATAATTAACATCTCTAAGGAATTTTATGTATGCTCAGTCTCAAGCAAAAGCGCTGGACAGAAAATCTTAGTGATTCAACTCTAAGGAGCCTGTTTCACACCTGCCTGCATACATATCGCTTAATAGCTCATCATTTGACTACTCAATGTTTTTGATGAGTGTCACCTGCCCATTCTGCGTTTGCAAGGACTCATTCCTTTAGTGCAACAGCACCCATGTTTTGTAACTCCCTGTCTCTTGGCACTAGGCAGGTACACGCAATACTGAAAACTTTTTTTAGTTTTGGCAATCCCACGCAGACACACGATTTAAGGTTTTTTTTTAATCTTTGCTTTAATGCAGGCAACCTTATGAATATCTGTTTTTCTTCTGATTCTGTATTTTAGCTGCATTTTATCTATAATTTTATCTGTGCACCCATTTGGAGAATACTTTGTTCAAGTGTTTTATAATATAGGTTTCTATCCCATTCTTAAGGAAATCAGCCCTGAGTGCTCACTGGAAGGACAGATCCTGAAGCTGAGGCTCCAATACTTTGGGCACCTCATGAGAAGAGAACTCCCTGGAAAAGACCCTGATGTTGGGAAAGATGGAGGGCACAAGGAGAAGGGGATGACAGAGGGCGAGATGGTTGGACAGGGTTCTCAAAGCTACCAGCATGAGTTTGACCAAACTGCAGGAGGTAGTGGAAGACAGGAGTGCCTGGCGTGCTCTGGTCCATGGGGTCACGAAGAGTCGGACACGACTAAACGACTAAACAACAACAACATATAGGTAAGGCACAGCAGAAACAGTCAAACACACCTGTGCTGTAAGAATTATAGATCATCATATTTTGAAGGTGACCTAGAACACTAGTGGCCCCTTGAGACAGCAGGCCCTGGGTTGCAATCCACTCAGCCCATGATCTAATCTAGTCTTGCAGGGAGAACTAGGGGGCGGGAGGAAGCCACCCATCTTAATAAATGTTGCCAATTGCTCCAGACCATTACTGGGCTACATGGACCAATGTAGGCCATCACCCGCTATCTGAGCTGACCTGGGGCGATTCACTATCTCTCTGCATCAGCTCCCTACATTCAAAATAGCAATAAGAGCAATCTTATTTGGCTGAAATATACAACAGCCAATGAACCAATCAACAAAGAACCCGTTCCCCTTTTGCTGAGACAATTGGATTTTGGTGGGTTTCATTAAAAAATATATATGCTATGCTGAACAGAAGCAGAGGCAGCTTTTACCAGAGATTACAGATCACCGGAATCAGAATTATAGATTATCAGAATGATAGATCTTAAAAGGCTACCAAACAGTGCACAACTTCATTTTACAAAAGCCTCCTCTGACTGAGTTTATATAACTACTCTTTATTAGCAGATACAGGTCTCTTCACTTTATTTTGTCAGATTAATTCTCCCTTGCTCCTCACTATCTTATTTTGTACTGAGTGAAATGCTAAAGTGGCAAACCGGGTTAGGATCACAGCTATCTTGTGCAACGCCTGCAAAACCTTTTATTTTAATTCCAAATGCCACACTTCATCATGCAGCTGTCAGCTGCTGTCGTTGTTTCAATGTACTGAACTAAATCACGCCGGCACACAACTTGACGTCGATTAACACAATTAAAACGAAAAGAGAAAAAGTCAGATTTCCTTGATTTAAGTGTGACCTCGTGGCCTACCAAACCAAAATGGAGATCCAGTAAACAAGAAAAAAACAAAATCACCACAGAAACTAATCTCACCAGACTAGACATCTCGCTAAACCTACATGATGACCCGCCAAGTGCTGTCACTTTCCCTGAGAGGCAGGCATTTAATGCCCCCCTAACTATGTATGAACATTTTATTCATTATAGGCTTCCAAGCAACTTGAACAGATTCTATTATTACTTGCATATAGTATTAAGTTCAGGGCTTTTTCAAATCAACATTTGTCTGCAAACGCAATGATGAAATTTGTAACTGGAAATTGCATTCTTGCAGAGGGCAAGAAATTACAGGCCTCCCGTGTGTGTGTGTGTGTGTGTGTGTGTGTCAGTGTCAATGTTCAGCCCTTATGGACACCCCAAGTGCTGCCACCAGTTCTACTTCTGCCACCTGAGGCTACAAGGGGCCGGATTGGCTGGTGCCATTTTTGGGATGCACGTTCAACTCTGTCCATCTACCTTTTGCCCGGAATATATGCAGCCGCTGGGAGAGAGAGCAAAGTGTAATGTCTGACATGGTGAGAGCATGCAGCCTCAACCTGGAGTCACGAGGCTGAATCCAACGAAGTCCTACTCAGAGTAGACCAATGGGTATGACTAACGTAGGTCCATCAATTTCAGAGAGTCTGCTTTGAGTCTAACTGTGTAGGCTTTGGACCGGGGAACGGAGTAGCAAAGCCAATCCCAGAGGACTTGAATTGACCACCTATCATTGGATAGGTGCAGAGTCCAAGCTCCACTTTCTGAAGGCGTCAGTTGCCCTATGGGGTTCCCTGTAGAAACTCTGTAAGGCAGCTGACACCAGTGGGCTTGCTCTAACCGACAGACAGCTGACCAGAGGTTAGAGCAAGACTCCTTTTTCAATGAACAAATGAGAGTACACATTAAGCCTCCCGACCGTGCACTGTAATTAGGCACATATAGCATCAGGTAGGTGTACTTTGGGGAAATGGCCTCGCAGGCCAAAGCAGGAGCTGTACGGGGTCTACCATATTTTTTGCTCTATAAGACGCCCTTTTTCCCCTCCAAAAATTAAGGGGAAATGTGTGTGCGTCTTATGGAGCGAATGCAGGCTCCATGGCTTCAGCGAAAACAATGCGAAGCCTCCGGAGCTCTCCTGGCTTCGTTTCGCTGGAGAGGCGCTGCGCAGCTTTCCCTCTCTGCGCAGCGCCCCTTCAGTGAAGCGGGAGGAGAAATGGAAGGGGCTCAGTTTTTCCTGCCGCTTCGCTGAAGGGGTGCTGCGCAGAGAGGGAGAGATTCTTTTCTTTCTTGTTCTCCCCTTCTAAAACTAGGTGCGTCTTATGTTCGGGTGCATCCTATAGAGCAAAAAATACGGTAATTAGGTCAACAAGCTGAAGGCTCTCCATGCCGGGCTTAGCTGGTTGCAACCCATGGATCCTAGCAAAGTGAAGGAGGTAAGGAATAAGTTTGTCCTTCCTCCCCGAAAACTGGAGAAGAAAGCATAGAGAATGGTCTTTCTGAAGACTGCCCTGTGCCCACAGGTCAGGAGAGCTGACGGCAGCAGTAGGCAGTAGAAGCAAGACGGCCTTCTCAGTACTGATGCCCTCCCTGTGGAACTCCCTTCCATCAGATGTTAAGGAAATAAACAACTATCTGACTTTTAGGAGAAATCTGAAGGCAGTCCTGTTAAGGGAAGTTTTTAATGTTTGATCTTTTATTGTGTTTTTAATGTTCTGATGGGAGCCGTCCAGAGTGGCTGGGAAAACCCAGCCACATGGGCAGGGTATAAATAATAACTTATTATTACTTACTTACTTACATATTAATATTAATTAATAATATTAATATTATTATAGGGATGCGGGTGGCGCTGTGGTCTAAACTACTGAGCCTAGGGTTTGCCGATCAGTAGGTCGGCGGTTTGAATCCCCGCGACTGGGTGAGCTCCCATTGCTCGGTCCCTGCTCCTGCCAACCTAGCAGTTTGAAAGCATGAAGTGTAGGTAGATAAATAGGTACCGCTCCAGCGGGAAGGTAAACAGCGTTTCCGTGAACTGCTCTGGTTTGCCAGAAGTGGCTTAGTCATGCTGGCCACATGACCCGGAAGCTGTACGCCGGCTCCCTCGGCCAGTAAAGCGAGATGAACGCCGCAACGCCAGAGTCATCCACGACTGGACCTAATGGTCAGGGGTCCCTTTACTTTTACCTTACTATTTTATTATTATTATTATTGCTGCTACTACTACTAAGGGAGGGGATGGATGAACAGAGCTGGAGGTTCTCAACCATCACCTCAGGAACTATCACAGCAAGAGCGATAGTCATTCCTTCTATCGATATGGTTGCAGGACTACATTCTACGTGGCTCTCCAAACCAGACCGTAGCTGGTCATGTGAACTCATCCTTGAATTGCAACCTGCCAAGCTTTGCACACGTGCAGTTGCTATTTATTCATATTTTGCCCCCCACCCACTTGACAAAACACTCTGCACATCTCTATTTTTGAGGAAATACAGTATTGATTTTTGAAGATTCCGGGTGCTAAACAAACAGCAAAGGCCCTTACTATTTCACTTAAAGAGCAAGTTAGTCAAAATAACATGGAATTGAAACTCACAACTGGAGGAGATGGAAGCAAAATCTTTCAATAAAATAGAGTGGACATTGCAGTTCAATTAAAGGAAAGTTAAGGGTTAGGGTTTCTAAAAAAAAAGAGAAGAATTTATTGAATAAATATTGGCTGGTAAATGTTTCTATAGATAAGGAGAAATTAAAGGAAAAAGCACAGAGATGTGAGACAGAGGAAGAAACATGATAGATTCTGGCAAGCGATGAATGAGAAGCACAAAGTCTGATGAGGAGAGAAATCAGAAATAAAAGATCAGCAGGAACTACAGATGAACCTATCTGACAGTATTAACGTTAAAAATATATAGATTAACTTTTTGTGTTCTAAGTATTTGTTTGGTTTAGAAACAATCTAAAGGCATTATAATGGACACAAAATTAAACACGTGAAAAGCCAAAAGTTCCCAAAATTATTATTACGTTTTTCAGCTGAAGTACTCAAGAATGGACAGATCAGTTAATTTCTAGTCTGAATCAATTTTCCAAGTGTTCTTACCTAAGTCTACAAAGTTTAGCTTCTGCATTAACCTGTTTTTTAAATTATTATTATTATTTTAAGAAAACCACACAAAGAGGAAAGTTCATATTTAAATCTCATATTTAAATCATATTTAAATCTGAGATCTTTCGATGAAGGGTGGTATGTAAATTGAATAATCAATAATAATAATATGCATTTATCACAAATTCACGTTAAAGAACATATTGTAGCTCAATGCTCACATTTCTATATGTATTTTATTCTAAAATATGAATTTCAATGCATTTTGGTACTTTACTTTTTTAGCCCAAAAGTGTATCAAAAAATTTGGGGAAATGAAAAATTCAAAGGATAGCATTATCCTGTTCTGCACACTGGGAAGTGCAGATTTGGTCAATTTGCATCAATATTCATAGAAATTAAGTTCTTCAAACATCACTAGCAGTAAACATAGTTCGTATTATGCAAGTACAGATATGTTTCAGGTCACCACTTTCCCTTTACAAAGACTGTTAAATTATTGTTAATGAGACATTCCCACATACAGCCAGTATAAAGCACTTCTCAGTATGCCTAGCTGAGATGGCTTGCAACTCCCACAGTCCATCTCTGTCTGGGCTTGTTTATGCTGGCCACTGTTATGATGGAAGGGTAAAATGCCCCCTTTTTAGAAAAAGAATGTGTTTGCCAATATCCTATAACTTCTGGAAGTACCTTTGCAATTTTGATACCCCCTGCAATGAGAAACAGGTTTCTTTATCCAGGGAGAATGTGTTTGGACGTAACACTAAACCACGGTTTAGCACTACGCGGGTGAGCCCCTCCCACCTATTCACAAGAGACAAATATTTGGAATATTTTGCTTTTAATGAACTCTGCTTGTCATTTAGTCCTAACTGGGCTTGTGGTTAAACACTAACTATAGTTAATTTCAACAAGCTGGCTTCATTGCCCATGGTTTGAAGTTGGCTTCTTTTGAAATTAACCATAGTTAGCATTTAACCACAATCTCCAGTTCAGACGAAACAAGATATTGTGGTTATTTAAAATTTCTAAATTCTTCCTCTTGGCCACATAAGACAAGAAGATAGATAGACACGCAGGGTGAATAAGTGAGCATGAGGAAGATGAGTACATTTCTGTAGTGTTAAACCAAGGTTTAATCTTATGCCCGAATACAGCCACAGAGAGATAAATTATGTAAAAGCTATCACATTCAGTTATTCCTCGTTTAATTTCCCTATTGGAGCTATTTCTACCTAAGAAGCAGATACCAAATTATCAAGATACAGCCTTTTCAAGCATATTAGATATATTAGTCGATATGTCAGATGCCCGTGGCAGTAAGTATACTACATATGGCATTAAATAAACAAAAAAATATGCTGGTTTCCTATCATGTAAATATGAGGGAGACATGAATCCCAATTATATGGCTCAATCCTAGGCAACAAGTAGGTCATCACAGTATTTACATATTTACAGCAAGTAGAGTTCTCAATTTATAATTTGTTTCAAAGATGATGAAAAGAAATAATGAAAGGAAATTCATAAAGAGTTAAGGGCGGCAACAGTAATATTATCTTCTCTTATTTAAGTGGTTGTACATATATATACATTATGAGTGTCATGAAAATACTGAAGTAGCCAATAATTACCTGCACTTCGTAGGTTAGGATCTAAATCAGGCATCTCCTTGGTAGCTTCTGGACTAACACTGTATATTGAGGCTCCTGCTTCGTTGGTAATGCTGCAAAACAGAAAGCAAATCATTAAAACCTTGCAACACAAAATACATTTTTTAAAAATCTTAATAATGGGTACACAAAATATAAAGATACAGGCTCAACGCTTGTAAAATCTGCAACATCCATTATATGAAAGTACAATTTTGTGTGATCTTGGGCTGTGATCCTAAACATACATTCTTGAACTGAAATATAAGAGATTTATTTCAAAAATTTAGGAGCTGTAATATTCCACATCACCTCTCACCCACGCCACCTTTTCCTTTGATTTCAATATGTCACAGGTAAATGAAAAAGTGCTGTTGGATTCTTATTTTTGTTCCCCCTCCCATCTGAAAATTGTATCTCCCTTCTCCATCTTAGACTGTTTACATACGAACACGCTCCACTGTTTTCAACAGAGCTTGTGAAAGACTGCATCCTATCTTTTACACTGGGCTTTGTACTCCTCACACCAATTGTTATTTCACAAAAAGCATTCTGAACACATATAAAAATGTGTGTATCTGTCATAAAAGCATCTGCATACGCAACTGAATGAGATACAGAGTTGTAAAGAACTTTGCAAAACTGGAAATCACTAATTGCTAAAACTATTTTTCTTTCTTTCCACTATAAACTTTATTTAGGGCACATTTTATAAAAAGCTAAGATAACACAAGTAACGAGACATAACACGGCCCGCCCACCAGAACTAGAACCACTCTGTTCCTAATTGCAACATATTTTTTCTAAAATTATAAATCGGAAATTACAGCCGACTGGAGTGTTGTCAACAGTCTTTTTTTCTCCCCCCCCCCACCCCCGAATCTCGAAAGCAGCTTTACTAAATAAAGCAAAATATATAATGTCAGCTACTTCTCTTCAGAGTCCGGGTGCATTTGATGGGCACACTGATTTATTACACATTTCTGTGAAACAGCAGACACATAATTATCTCCTTTTTATTTTGCACTTAATTAATATTTGTACATGGTTCTGTGTATTATGAAAAGTGGCCCTGGAAATTTTATTCAAGTCAGTTGAGATTCAAATGCAAAAATAACACACACACCAGTTCAGTGTGGGGCTACTTACCCCTCCCTCTCTCACACACTCCTATACATGCATTTTTCTGCGTTCCTAAATATAAAGCACAAAACCAGCTCGCAAGATTGGAATAAAACCTATCATTTTTGTTCCTATCCTGACTTAACAGAGAGCACCAGGGTTCTCCCGCATCCACACCCACAGCTGTCTTCTCTAAAAAGTAGCAGCATCACAACATCACATACAAGGCCAGCTTTAAAACCTGAAGTTGCCAGTCCCCCAAAGGCAGAAGTATCACCTTTCCTTTGCTTAGGCACACTTCAAATGTCCCCAAAGTTTGAATCAGAATGAGATATGAAGGTGAACTGAAATAGCGATCAAGGCTGTATGGTATTTGAACCAGGCCAACGGAGAAATCTTGAGGGGAGGATCGGCTGGGATAAAACGAACTCGTTCCCACCTACTACCGAAAACCTCCAACTGAATACATTGAGAGAGACAATGAGATTTCTGTTCGTAGCAAAGAACCAGTCCCATTAAAGATCTACAGGTCAGAGGCAATTGGGCTCAATTTTATTCATATATTCAAAGTCCGAGTTCCATACAGCTGCGGAAGTTGCCAAGAAATCACTTATGGAGAAGGAAGCTTTGAGAAGTAAGTAAATAATGATCAAGAGCCCCACCCCACCAACAAATGTGTGGGTAACTCTACTAGCTTTAGGATGGAGGTATTACATGGGTGGGACGTGGGTGGCACAGTGGATAAAACCTCAGTGCCTAGGACTTGCTGATCGTATGGTCGGCGGTTCGAATCTCCGCGGCGGGGTGAGCTCCCGTTGTTCGGTCCCAGCTCCTGCCCACTAGCAGTTCGAAAGCACCCCTAAGTGCAAGGAAGGTAAACGGCGTTTCCTTGTGCTGGACTGGTGCTGGCTCACCAGTGCAGCTTTGTCACGCTGGCCACGTGACCCGGAAGTGTCTCCGGACAGCGCTGGCTCCCGGCCTCTTAAGTGAGATGAGCGCACAACCCTAGAGTCGGTCACGACTGGCCCGTACGGGCAGGGGTACCTTTACCTTTACCTTTTTATTACGTGGGTGTACCTGGCCAGAAAGGCAGGCAGGAACCAGACCAATTAACACACTTTCAGAATGCTCTGAATTATAACACAGATAGCTAACAACGCAACTTGAGAATGCAAGTCTCCTCCTCTGATTCACAGGTTTGAAAAATGGAGAGGGAGGGAAGGGGAGAATTAACTTTAGTAGTAGGTGGATGGTTAGTTTTCTTAGAAGCAAATTTGCTTTTAAATCACTTCTCTAACATTTTCAAGACTCCAATACAAAAGAAAAGCCCAAACTGAAACATATTTATTCTGTTTCAAAAAGCCGTTTTTCAGCATTCCATTCATCATTAATGGCATTTATAAGCAACACTTTCCCAGACAAAAATGAGTTTTTGGAGTCTCATTTGAAAATGCTCCAGATTGCTAAAACTGCTGGTTACTTATTCTAGCTGAAATTCAGTGTGTATATATAGACTTGACTGAGGTCAGGTAATAATGCCAAAAGTTTTGCAGAGAAAAGTTTTAAATCATATTCCTTAGGACGCACAAGAGGAATTGCCTCCCTAGTAATTTATCTCAAGACTCTTGTCAATTATACTTGGACACGACTGCAAACATTTTCAAATGTGTATTTTGTCTCTTAAATAAACCACATTAAAATACCGTCCAAGTTAAACACATTTTACTTCACAGTAGCATAAGAATAGGATTGGAAATCTACACAATGACACGATGCCTGGATTTTCTCAAGACCGTCGTCTGGAAGTAATTTTTATTTATTCATTAATGACATAAAAAGCAACTTAACAGGTATCCAAAGATAACCAGTATACTATTGATTTTCAACCATGAATATTTTAAATCATTTATTAGATCAGTGAACACTGATTATTTTGCTCCTGGAGCTAACCTTGCTGAACAGCCCAAGGAAAACTACCCTCTTCTAAATAAAGGATATTGGAGAAATAAATTGCTTAAAAGTAAAGAAAATAACAGAGTCAGAAAAGGGGAGAAGCACTTCTGTGGAAAAATGCATTTGCAAGATTTGCATGCCTTTTTTTTACATATGCAAAAAATACTTAAATGATATCAGATACAAATGGAGTATGCTCTCAAGCAAAGCATACAATGTATTTAAAAATTTACAGATACAGTAAAGTGATTTCCCTGCCTGTATGTCAAGATCTCTTACAACCAGTAGAAACGGCACATAAATATATATGACACAAAATACTATCTTGAAAGTTTGTGCTTTCTTCTTTTTGTGAGGACAAAATATTGCATGCAACTGTCAGGAAAATTAAAGGCATTACTGAGGAGGTATTTTCCAGAGGAAAAATCTACTATTATAATTCTTGCTGAGAATCCCCCCCCCCAAGCCCAGATGTAATTACACTTATTGCAGCTCAAATTGGAATACTCCCTCACGAAACAGGAGGCAGCATGAACAGAAGGGCATGTTTATAGCGAACGTTTCACCCACTGTTAAATAATAAGTAAGTCTACAAAATCTTATCTGTTTCTGAACTGCATATGCATGATTGCCTGTGCAGATTAGGTGAATCTTGTATATTTTATTCTTGGTCAGTTTTACTATGCTTCGTGCACTGTATGCTGTACAAGGAGCCACAGATGGGAAACTCGTTGTTCTAGGCGGTGTCTGACATGAGGTGGGATAAGGCAAGACATCACCCTGTCTATGTCTGCTCAAAAGGACAACCTAAAAGTATCCCACTTCTTTTCAACGGATGTAACAGAGTCTGGTCTAATTTGCAACAGAGCCTTATCTGTGGCAGCCCCCAAATTGTGGAATTCACTCCCCACAAAGACACATCAGGCACCTTCATTATACAGCTTTTGTAATATACTGAAGACATACTTCTTTGCCACTTAAGAAATATTTAGGACCCACCTCAAGTTATAATTGTAATGTGTTTCAAACTGTTCTTAATGCTTCATTATACTCTGTTGTGACTCGCCCTGGGACCTTGTGGTGAAGGGAGGATAAAAATAAATAAAAGTCCCTTTCCTTTTTTTCCTCCCACTTCAGGTTCTAGCTTTGAGCCACACAAAGGATGAAGAAAAAGAACAGAAGCAAAAGGAAGAGGAATATTAAATGCCACAAAGAGCATGGAGATTTTGAGGTTTGATTCTTGGTGACGATCACACAAGAAATGTCTTTTTAAACATTTGTCTTTTAATTAAGCATAAACAATATTTAACTGGCTTCTTTAAACGATAATAAAACAAACGTCCGCACCACACATCAAGTGTCATGGAAGGCTGAAGTCACATATTCCCTGCCATCCCTGAATAATAAGGTTATAATTGGTGAGGTGGACTGCACAGAATGTTGGACTAGTTCCACAGCCGTTAAACTCATGGGTGATCCTAGACCAGAGCTCCTTGGAAGGGAACCACAGGATAAATATGAACAAAAGTCAACCTCATAATGGCTGTCCCTGGCCTCAAAATAGTCTGTTCCTGGCGTCAAGTTCCAAGCTCAGAGCCCTCTCACTGCAATGTGCATCATCCTGGCTCAATCGGTACAAATGTAAACAGTTCCAGCAGATGACTGGAATGAGATAAAGGTAAAGCCCTTCACACTTTTAACAGATCTGTACAAATGATAAATAAGCAGTACCAAATGGATCGAAATTTTAAGAGCGCTGTTAGAAACAAATTCAGGGGATAGCGTGAGCAGAGTTAAAGTCATCAGGTTTCTAGGATTAATTTGGTCCATACATTTTCTTCTTTGAAGTTCAATATATGGAAGACAGTGATATTAAATAAATTTAAGAAAAGAATAGGGGAAACAGCGTGTCTCATGTGGATTTTTAATCTATTTCATCCCCCCTTTACTTAAAGACTGGGGGGGAGGGAACAGAGCACGAATCTGGCACTCTCTGTACATCTTACTCATAGTTGGTTGCCCTCTCAAAATTAAAATATATAAAACAGGCAAAGGAGAAATCCTTTTACTCCTATTTGTGAAGAATGCAAAATATTCTGCGGCACACAGAATTCACTCCAAAGTGATTAATTTGTCCTAATTGATGAACAATTAGGTATGCAAAAAAGCTTACATATTCAATGCACATAGTCTAATACAAAGATCCTAAGATGTCCACCATTCTCTCTTGGACATGCTGTTTTTAATCTCAGGTGCCGTTACATACAATGAAAATCATTGGGGGGGTGGGGGGCTGAAGAGACTTTTCCCAGAAGAATGAAAGCAATGAGGATTGCAAAGTGCTTTGTGCAATAAATATGTAAAACGTGAGGTTTAATTATAGGTGATTGAAGATCCTAACTGCATTATCCTGGGCTCCTTCCAAAGGAAGAGGGGTGTAAATTGAAATAAACAGTAATAATTTTATCCAGTAAAAAATGGCAGCAGGTGGTGTGTTGGAGAGTCACCCTCCCAACACTAGTCATGGCCGTTTACCAGGACTGGACTGTGGTGGGGCAGGAGAGCCTCAAGGTTGGAGCTGTGGAAGAACTTCTTCATACAGTAGTAGGGAGTTTGCTACCACCAAATGATGGTGATGATCTTAATTACCCACCCTCCACCCTAAGGCCCCAGGCTAGCTTACAACATTAAAATCAGGCTTCCTCAACCTTGGCCCTCCAGATGTTTTCGGCCTACAACTCCCATGATCCCTAGCTAGCAGGACCAGTGGTCAGGGATAATGGGAATTGTAGTCTCAAAACATCTGGAGCAGCCTTTCTCAACCTGTGGGTCCCCAGATGTTGTTGAACTACAACTCCCATCACCCCTAGCTAGCAAGGCCAGAGCTCAGGGGTGATGGGAGTTGTAGTCCAACAACATCTGGGGACCCACAGGTTGAGAACCGCTGAGGATGGCCGAGTTTGAGGGAGCCTGATTAAAACCTTTTAAATCAGGCTTCCTCAGCCTCAACCCTCCAGATGTTTTTGGCTTACAACTCCCATGATCCCTAGCTAGCAGGACCAGTGGTCAGGGATGATGGGAATTGTAGTCTCAAAACATCTAGAGGGCCGAGGTTGAGGAAGCCTGCTTTAAATCAACTTTCAAGTACAAAATATACAACTCAGGCATCAAAGATCAGAGTAAAGAGGTGTATTTGGGGTATTTGCCCAAAGTGGTAGAGTGAAGTTACCAGAAGCATACTTGTGGGGAAGGAGATCCACAGTTTGGGATGCAGCACAGAGTCCTGCCATCCAACGTGGAAAATGTACAACCATTTATTATTAATCACTAAATCCACTTGGAGACGCTTTGCAGGAAGCAGCTGATAAATGGAACGAAACAAATACAGTGGTATCTCGGGTTAGGAACTTAATTCATTCTGGAGGTCTGTTCTTAACCTGAAACTGTTCTTAACCCGAGGTACCACTTTAGCTAATGGGGCCTCCTGCCACTGTCGCGTGATTTCTGTTCTCATCCTGAAGCAAAGTTCTTAACCCGGGGTAATATTTCTGCATTAGCGGAGTCTGTAACCTGAAGCATCTGTAACCCGAGGTACCACTGTAAATAAATCTGTGCTAATTGGTGTGCACATTGGCAGACAGGCATGTTGGCCAAAGCTATAGATGCTGTTGAGAAGTATAATGAAAGCAAAAGGGAAGGAAGGAGGCTATTTTTCTCTTTCCTCCCCTGCACGCCCCCCCCCCCTAAAATGGAACTCAGAAAGTGGTCAGATAAAACTCACTTGAACACCAACCAACTATTATTCCTTTCTCAGTTATTCTCAGCAACTTGTTTGCTTTGCAAGTCAAATCAAGGAAACCCCCGTGAACAGCATCAGAACTTATCAGACAGTAGCAAAGAGCATTATGTTCATCGCCAGTTCTCTAAATGTGTTGCTTTAGCACCATCTGGTGACTGCCTGTGCTTACTGCTGGAAATTCTGCGGGGAAAACCTAAATGATAAATTATACTTCTTTTAGTACACTGCAGACATACATACAAGCAAAATTAAGCTAATCATGTTTTCTCTTTATTACATGTCAAGAACATTTGGAATTATTATTCTTATTGGAAGGGTTAGATTTATTAAGCTGAAACCAGCCGCCAGGATGATTATCACATGGAACTGTTCTGGAGGGCTGAGGGACCCTCATTGAAAAACGGCACCTCCCCTTCCCCCAGCAAGAATCTCTACTGGATTCCAGTCCCTTCCACAAGCATTCAAGGCCTTTTCACTTGCAGAAGAGACACTCTGGATCCAGCCCAGGGAGCTCTGCAACATACAATACTCAAACCAGCTTTCTATTTTATTAGCACTCAAGACAGGCATTAACATATCCACACTTTATAGAAAGAGATCGCATTTTCCAGTACTTTCAATGAATCTCATTTTTACTAATTAGGATTTTAAAAAAATCCATGCTAAAGTGTGGATGCCAGGGACAGCCCACACATACAGCAAGGTGAGGCAACAGGTGGCAGGATCCAGAGGGGTGGCAGATCCCAATGTCAAAGTTTATCCCCTCCTCCTTGTCCCCAATATAGATCTTCACTCCCCACTTCTTACCTGACAGTGGGGTGTGTGTTGTTTTGTGGTTCACCTCAGGCACCAAAATGTCTTAGTCTGGCTCTGGTGGATGCCCTAGCTGAAACTGGGAGTGCCCCAACAACTGGTGACATCCCCACCTTCATAGTCCTCTGAATTACAGGACATTATTACACTGGCCCTTTCAAGCAGACCTGCTTGGGTAGCAGCTACCTCCCTGTGGCACAGTTCCAAGCCTCTAGGCAGTTTCATCTGAGTTTACCATGAAAAGTTAGAGAAGGTAATTAATTACATCTTTCTTTTTAACCACAGCAAGCTTTGGAGCAGGGCATAGCACAGTGGTAAACTGCTTCTCCAGTAGTGATGTACGGAAGTGAGAGCTGGACCATAAAGAAGGCTGATCGCCGAAGAATTGATGCTTCTGAATTATGGTGCTGGAGGAGACTCTTGAGAGTCCCATGGACTGCAAGAAGATCAAACCGATCCATTCTGAAGGAAATCACCCCTGAGTGCTCACTGGAAGGACAGATCCTGAAGCTGAGGCTCCAATACTTTGGCCACCTCATGAGAAGAGAAGACTCCCTGGAAAAGACCCTGATCCTGGGAAAGATGGAGGGCACAAGGAGAAGGGGATGACAGAGGACGAGATGGTTGGACAGTGTTCTCAAAGCTACCAGCATGAGTTTGACCAAACTGTGGGAGGCAGTGGAAGACAGGAGTGCCTGGCGTGCTCTGGTCCATGGGGTCACGAAGAGTCGGACACGACTAAACAACTAAACAACAACAAAACTGCTTCTGCTTCACATGCAGAAGGTACCTGGTTCCATCCTCACTACTTCTTATAGGTCTTTTCCACCTTGCCTGAGAGGCGGGGGTCCTGATTTCAGCTACAAAAGCTGAGGCTGCTGAAGACTCTTGGGCTGGGGTGTTGAGGGTGGCTGACTCTTGTTGAGTGTGGCTGCTGTTGCTATTGGGCTTTTGTATCTGTTTAAAGACTTTGTTATTTATGTGGAAATTATTCAGTTTGGTTTTGTATTTTTTTAATGTTTTATTTATTGTTTATGACTACTTAGAATTATGTTGCAGCTATGCATTTTGTTCACGCTGTGAGTCGCCTTGAGCACGGTTTGAACTGTGGAAAGTTATAAAACTATGAATGTATGTAGAAGAGCTGCAGCTTTTGGAGTTCTCAGAGATCTTTTGGGAGCTCCTCGCAATTCTGTTTTTTGATGTTTTCATCTCCCTGGACAATTTGGTTTCGCCAACAAACTCAGCCAGCCCATTCCACTGCTCACTGCTAATTACGGATCATTTATGAACAAGTGAAAAAGGACCAGACTCAATACAGATCCTTGGAGGAACCCGTGTATTATATGCCTCCTTTGTGAGAACTTCCTACTTCTTCCTACTCTCTGCTTCCTGCTGTGTAACCAGTTCCTGATCCACAAGAGTACCTCTCCACTCATCCTATAATGATATTATTATTTATTAATATTATTATTAATTAATTATTTATACCCCACCCATCTGGCTGGGTTTCCCCAGCCACTCTGGGCGGCTTCCAACAAAATATAAAAATACAATAGTCCTTAGATATTAAAAGCTTCCCTAAACAGGGCTGCCTTCACATGTCTTCTAAAAGTCTGGTAGCTGTTTTTTCCTTTGACATCTGGTGGGAGGGAGTCCTATGGCTGCTAAACTTATTTAGGAGTCTTTAGTGAGGGAGTTTATCAAAGGCTTTTTGAAACATCTGGGGGGCCAGACAACATTTCATACTCTGGCCATACATTTCATAATTTTACCATGTTCCTCACTTTACTCCCCTTGCCCCAGTACAAACAAAACGTTACCATGATTAGGTGGACAGAGCAAAACCACATGCAGATACACAAATTCTGATACGTCCATGGTACCACCCCACCTTCCTCTGTTACCGTTCAACAAAGCAGCACTTCACTTTTTCAACACACTGCCGCCACCCCACTGCCAAATCACCAGATCAAGTACAATGTGCTTATCAAGTCTGTCCTTCTGTCTCTAGAGAATGCAGCCAACATGACCTTCATCAAACAGACTCAAGCTCCAACAATAAAGAGGTCAGGAGCTTAATTCTGCTCTTGAGAAGACTAACCCTTCCTAATTTATTCCTAAGTGGTACTTGTGCTCTTGTAGGCCGTGGCACAATTCTAGAAGCATATTCCATGTGTTTGCCAATACAGATGGAATGTAACTCCGCCCTGGTCATCTGTTTTCTTTAAGGTAGATTCTCAATACATTAAAGTGTTGTTTTTTTAAGGGGGGCAAAAACCCCTTTCCCTCTTGCGAAACGAATGCCATCTATCCTCTATTGGATTTAAATCTCTACTTTAGCTCGCTCAACACTGTTCCTTATTCTCCCCATAAATGCAGTACAAACATTTTGTAAACAGATACTTTCAAGGTTATGTCAAAGGAAGCTCTTGTAATGTTTGATGAGTGAAAAGGAGATGAATTTGCAACCGTATTTCTGCACGCATACAAGAGGAGGCCTGGTTTTTAGCCCAGTTCTCAAAAAAATGTCAACTGGAAGTAGAAGGAACACGAGCGCTTATTTCAAACATTGCGGCCTGTCAATGTGAAGAATTCCCCAAAAATTCAAGATAAAGAAACCCTTTCACTATAAACTGAAGCAACACAGTGTGCTTACAATAAAATGCACCAGGTACAATCAGGATTCAAAACATGCCAAGCAAAGCATCAATGCTAGGCCAACAAGTTGGGTAGAAAGAAAACACAATAAGAACACAGCCGGCACCTAATCATCATAGACTTAAGAACTGAGTAAGTTGAACTACTGTCAGCAGCCCATGGCAACAGCTGAATTGTGCATAATTCTAAACCACGAATGCTTCTCAAAGGCAATTTCTTGCCAATTTCTTCCTGACAAAGTCAAACGTGGTGGTTTTTTTTTTGTACGCGCCCACATGTGCGCTCAGATAAATAAATAAATTCAACTCCAATTAAGTTAGCAGAATGTTGGATTGACAGTTCGCAGTGCCAGAGCCAAACCCAGCCCTAGCGAGAAAGGACCCTAGAGGCAATGGGGCGGCATTCACTTACACCAGGTCCCCATTTGGCAGCTAAACCTGAGAATGCATTTGGAGGCCAGCTACGGGTCAAGGAAGGTGGCATATGTCTCAAAAATCATGCATCTCAGACGGGGATTGTCAGCCTTGCCGTGTGCCATCATCCTTGGTAAATCCCTGCCATGGAAAAATACACGTATTTTCACTTGTGTGGGAGAAAAGCGTCGTGATTTGACAGCCGATTCGAGGAAGGTTGGATTTATGTCCAATTTTATTATTTTGTTAACCTTAGGATCTTTTGGAATAACTCATGTATCAAATACTGACATATTTAATCATTCTCTCACATTTTACAGAGCTTATTGAAACCCCTCTTCTCAATAAATTTAAAGGAGTCAGGGAAAGTTCATGAAGAACAATGTTTATAAGTGGGGGGGGGGGGAGAGAGAAATCACAGTACCCTGAAACATGAGAAATTGAGAATACATCGACATAATACAGTATTTCCCCTTCCCCCATCAGACATACACTTTTGATATTCTCTAAGCTACAACTTTATTTGGTGAAAATCATATCGGTTATTCATCTATGCTAAGTCATGGTCCAGCAAAACAGCGCTAAAAAGAAAGGGCACAAACAATAGTTAGAAAGGTGAAAACTAGCATATAGGTAGAATAAAATACCAATACTATTATGCTAAAGCTCCTACTACATCCCAGTGGAGTTTCAAGTACTGTGGCCGCCACTTCCCCTTGATGGCATGCGTCTTCTACAGTATTATTCCTGCAATAATATGTCTTTCACCACTTACAATAATATTTATTTGACCTAAATCCAACCCAGAATTAGGCGTGCTTGAGACCATTTATTTCAATGGACTTAAGCAAGCTTAATTGTGCAATGAATTTAGGCCTTTATGTCCCGGGCACATGAATTGAGCCATGACAATGGAAATCCACATTCAACAGCCCACTCCATCAGATTCATCTACTGTGGACCACTACGCATGTTGTTTAATAAAGCTCTAAGCAATGACTAGCCTGTAAACTTGACCAAAAATGGGGGGGGGGGTCTTTGAAACACTCTGTTCAGCATGTTTGGCTCACAATGCACGGATAGGCCCCTTGCGTGCTGGCTACAGAAAGTGATGCAAACTTGAGAGTGTACAACAGTGCCTCAGCAGCATCAATATCCACAGATGGAATTAGAGGCGCAGATTTCTGAGTCATATATAAGGGCTTCAAATAGGCTATTCGTTCATCCTGCCCCGCCCCCATGCTTGGTCCAGAAACTGAAGTAAGTACAGAATTACTGCTGACAAGACAAGAGATGTTACACCTTTGCTCAGTGATCTTGAACTGGCTGCCAAACTTCACATGGTCAAATTCAATGTGTTTCTATTAGTACATAAACTCCTTAACGGCTTGGGACTTTAAGGATCACCTGATCTGTGAAACTGGCACTTTTAAAAATGCCACATAATGTTCATGCCACACTTTCAAGGAATTATATTTTAATGCGGCAACACCTATTCACTGAAACGGCCTGCCTTTCAATATTAGGCATTGTTTTTGACAAGCCCACCCAGCTACGTAATGTGTGTGTTTTCTTCCCCAAAGCAATATTAATGTGCTATATAATGCCCCATTTTCTTCTACAGTATAATTGATTCATTTTCCATGTGTCACTTGGAGACCCTTTGGGCGATAAGCGATTAGTAGTTTAGTAAATAATTACTATTATTATTATTATTTCATCTATGTTTTGCAAAGCTTGTATTGCCTACTATTTTTAATGTATGTTTCATCACTATTTTCCATAGAATCATAGAGTTGGAAGGAACCCTGAGGAATAGCTAGTCCAGGGGTCAGCAACCTTTTTCAGCCGTGGGCCGGTCCACCGCCGCTCAGACCATGTGGTGGGCCGGACTATATTTTGGAAAAAAATAATAATGAACGAATTCCTATGCCCCACAAATAACCCAGAGATGCATTTTAAATAAAAGCACACATTCTACTCATGTAAAAACACCAGGCAGGCCCCACAGATAACCCAGGGATGCGTTTTAAATAAAAGGACACATTCTACTCATGTAAAAACACGCTGATTCCCGGACTGTCCGTGGGCCGGACTGAGAAGGCGATTGGGCCGGATCCAGCCCACGGGCCTTAGGTTGCCTACCCCCGATCTAGTCCGACCTCCTGCAATGCAGGAATATACAAGATCAAACCCGCAACCTTGGTGTTGTCACCACCACGCTCTAACCAACTGAGCTGTTTTAATTAAAGTTATTTGATTAAGTGGTATGTAAGCCTTGCTATTAAAAAAAAATCTCACAGGAAAGAAAGTGTTTCAAGGAGGAAGATGATGTGAAGTTCCAAGTACTCAGACAGAAGGCACAATCAAGATACATGAGGATGTGATTAATCTAGAGTAGCTCTTCTGGGGCCTTAAGGTGAAAGGCATTTTGCAGTCAGGGAACACATTCTACACACAGCGGTCAGGATGAGCACTTGCTAAGCAGAGACTGCACCCCAGAAATTCGGGGGGGGGGTGAGGCCTATATGGCGACACCCAAGCTCTTCTCCCCAACAGGAATAGAGCAGCAGCTCATTCTGAACTGGAAAAAAAATGTTAAAAATATATTTTAACAAAAAACCAGAAGCCTACTTACTGGGGAATCACAGACCCAGATATCCCCAAAAAGGCAAAGGAAAAATTTCTATACGCCACAGTCGCAGCAAGAGTCCTCATTGCGACAAACTGGAAAAGTGATAAAGTCACTTCTAGATTAGAGTGGACTCAAAAAAAATGCTTGAATATGCTGAATTAGACTATCTATCAGAAAGAATAAAAAATAAATCAGAGGAAGTGTTTGTTTCAAAATGGGAAGTCTTTACAATTTATTTGAAAATAGTAATGACAGTTTAAACTCTGCAGCAGCATTTGAATAACTTCAGTAGGAGTTTCAAGTTTGAGGGGAAACCCATGATAAAATAAATATTAAAACCAAAATATGTTATGATATGGCAGTGAACAATTGATGAGAAATAGAAGTAAGACGCAGATGGCAGAAGTCAGGTCTACAGAAAAAAATGACAATTTTTATGTCAAAGTATCGTGAACACTATTCAATGTATTGTTTGTTTTTTGTTTTTGTTGTTGTTGTTTTTAGTTGTCAAGTGGTGATGGATATTTGTTTATTTTCGTATTTCTCTTTTTTGTGTGATGTATTAAAGTGAAGAGAGAAAAAAGGGAATATAGCAGCAGCACTGCAAGCTGCACTCTGGACAGTCAGCAACAGAAGCAGCCAGGAGACAGGAGACAAGCTCTGTCCAAGGGGTGGGGAGGAAAAGCCCCAACAACACCTCATTCTCCACCACAGCCACCCTGCTCTCACTGTCAGCCCCAGCACCGTAGCAATGAACAGCTCCCTGCCTAGGCATGGCTCCAGGAAGATGTGCCTCTACAGATAAGACAGGCAGCTGCCATCCACACGGAACTCATCCTCCTCCCCCAAGGCCCAAGTCCTTGTTCCCCGGCCAGATGCATTGTGAGAGAGGTGTCCAAGTAACTACAGAGAATCCGCTGTGGCCTGCTGCCCGACAGAGGGGAGCCACGTTCCTAGACACCTCTTACTCACTTTGCTTGGCACTTTGCTTTGCTGTGGCGCTGTGGGTTAAACCACACAGTGCAGGGCTTGCTGATCAGAAGGTCGCGGTTCGAAGCCCCGCGACAGGGTGAGCTCCCATTGTTTGGTCCCTACTTCTGCCAACCTAGCAGTTCAAAAGCATGTCAAAGTGCAAGTAGATAAATAGATACCGCTCCGGTGGGAAGGTAAATGGCGTTTCCGTGCGCTGCTCTGGTTCCCCAGAAGCGGTTTAGTCATGCTGGCCGCATGACCTGGAAGCTGTACGCCGGCTCCCTCGGCCAATAAAGCGAGATGAGCGCCGCAACCCCAGAGTCGGTCATGACCGGACCTAATGGTCAGGGGTCCCTTTACCTTTTAAAGGAGCTGGACTTGTTGCTTCCCAAAGCAACAAAGGAGTGTTGGGGATTACTGCAGGAGAGAGAGTCTGGAGTTGTCTATCACTGCAGGCATGTCTTGCCTTACCTCTCCTATCTGCCCTGGTTGACCCTGGATATAGTGTGCTTTCTGCCACCTTAACTTAAGTCAGCGTAATATACACCAACTTCCTGTGCTTGGAATTGCTCCCTAAAACAAGAAATAGGATCGTTTTTAAGGTTCTGTATTTATCCCTGTCCTTCAACAAAGATGTTAAGTTGCCCAGCCTGCCATTCTAGGCAAAAATAAAAAATAAAAATTCACAACACAATGATGTTGTTGCTTCATATGACAAAAGCAACTCTGTGACAACTGCCAAGCAGTCTTCTATGCCTGCTGTGTGTGGTGCTCATGCAGAGACTTTGGATGGAGCACTTCAGAAGATAATTGATTGGAGTGGGGTGAAGGATCTGCGGCAACTTCCCCAACACACAATGGGAATTGTAGGGGACAATTTGGATACATGGGGTTGCATCCAATCAAGTTGTCCTGTTCACACAAGGGCTTTCGCTTCCCCTCCCCACGTGCCCCACAATCTGTCCTGGGGGTTTCCTAAACAAACACACACACACACACACACACACACCTATAAACAAATTTTCAGGAAGGGGAGAAGATGGAAGGAAAATTCCATGGTGCAAACTGAAGTCCTTGTGCAAACCAGATATCTGCATTGGATATGTCATAATTCTGACTATTTTGCAATTATTATGAAAACATCTTCCCCCAGTCCTGGCTTCTTCTAAGGGCACACACTTTTACAGTCATGATGAATTGGTTCCCAGAAAAATCAGTGGAACAGGACGACTTTAGCCTAATAAAATGTTTCATTTGGAAGAGGATCTTCCAATACAAAGCGCTACATCTTCCTCTGGCTTACTAAACCAAACGTAGCAAACTGTGCAATTGTGACACTGGAATCCTTTATCCATTCATCTATGAACCATGCCCTCAGCACATCTCTGCAAAGAGAAGAACGATCAGATATCTGTCTTCATCTTGTCGGAAAACGATGACATTTTTCCGTAAGAAAAGGGTCCAAATGGCAGGTGTCAAAGAGCTTTAGCTTCACACGTGGTGCTAGGAGGCAGAAAAAACAACAGCAGCGTGTGGTCATGTCAGAACTACACAGTAGCTGCCGTAAGAATGCATATCTGAAAAGAGCAAACCTCAGAGTCTGTTAAATCAATCTAGTGCCAGATGCTGTTATCAGAAGAAAGCTGGTGCTGGCAATTCATCCCCCAGCAGAAATACACATCCCAAGTCCGTGGCAGAAAGTGAAGCCCTGAAATGGCAGGTCTTGTGATTAAAAAGGTGACAGTTACCTGCATTTGTCCCCCATTGTTTTCTATTGACAGCATGAGAACAGAGTTTCTGTCTTAAGTCATAAAGCCATTGTGACACAAAGCTCCCCTTTCCTTACTGAAAATAGCACCATAAACATGAACTTCCATAGTCCACTTCCAAATGAATCATCCAGCTAAAGGAAATTCATTTATGCTTTCAGGCTCTACTAAGCATCCTCCCAACCCATAGTTTGTGCTAACCATAGTTTAAAAGCCAAATCACAACTAGAGTATGACAGGCAAGCCGTGGTGTAGAGATGCTTGCCTGTTTTTTGTTTTCTGTCCTGTCAGCACTCAGCTCCCCAAGGTCACTCCCATCTCCATGGCACAAGAAAGCAGCCACTAGAGGTAAGAATGGCCAAACATCACACCAAACAACGCTTTGTCAGTGCATCGATTTCTATAAATCAGGGGTGGATAACACATGGGCCTCCTGACGTTTCTGAACCACAGTGTTCACCATTCCTGGTGACTGGCCATCCGAGCTGGCCTAATCGGAGTTGTAGTTCAGCAACATATTGAGGGACACAATTTAGACATCTCTGCCCTAGACAAACTTCAAGGAAGCTGATATGCAGAACCGGGGCACAAATGGAAATAAATGACAAACTAGTCTATAACAATATGGCATTCTCACAGAGATTCTGCAGGTGTAGAGCCTGTTCAGATATTCTGCTTTTAAGGTGTTCAATTAAGTGTGGTGACGTAAGAATGAACTAAGTATGTGTTGCAAAACCCATGCATCTTTCTACACTCATTAAAGAGTCTAGATTGGCAACAGCTGCCTGATAAAATGTTGGAAAGGGATTTGTTATTGACGCATTTGACTGCAAAGCACTTTGTGAGGCCATTGTTCTGAAAAGCAGCACAGAAGCCTTTTAAGTAAATTAATTAATGCACATATGGGGAAGCTAACTTTGACAAGTTAGCTTGCCATGTAATGTTTGGAATGGCCTATGCAGGAAAACAGTCAAATAATCCTTCATATATGGTCCCAAGGTAGAAGAAGTGAACCTGAAGCTGCTATCAAGTTTTCTTGATACTCATGGGTACAGATTTGGGAAAGATGTCATGGGTATAACATTGCTCCCATTCAAGAAAGTGTGTCGCACAACCAAAGTCCTGCACAACTGGTTCCACTTGCACGGTGGAGCTTCCAACTGGTTTGTAAATCAAACAGCAGGGCCCAATCCTGCCAACGGGTATGGCAAACCAAAGCACTTTTGAAGCTCTGGGGAGATTTAAAAACTGTGTGTGGTGAGACATGGAGGCCATCTGTCCAAAGAAAATAAGATTTAAAAGAAAAAGTCGCAGAGGGCACATGCAAACCCTCAGACATGGCTAAAGTAGACCACTGGTCCCATACAAACCCTAACAATGTTTAAAAATCAGAGCAGGGATCCAATTTGGCTTCCTTGTTCTTCAAGGATGCCTGACAGATAATTTGAGATTCATTGTGATGGTAAAATAAGGTTGCTTTGCTTTTCATTAAATGCTTCTATCATTTTATTTTAATTAAAAGAATACCAACTTCAAGATGTCCGGATACTCAGAGAGAAAGTTGATACTCTGAGAGACTTGGGCTGTAATCGTATGCATATTCACTTGGAAATTAAGTCACCATTTAAATGAATAGAAATAAATTCCAAGTAAATATGATCAGAAGGCTCAGGGTGTGTGAAACAAAACTCTTGGCCAGGAGTAGAAGGCGAGGGATTGAAAATATGGCAGAATACATGGCTTTATTTCATTAACTTTCTTACTCTTGTATGTTATTCCATATAAGCCAGAGAAGGGTACAAGTTAGTTGGGATTTACACCATCAAATTCATGGATCAACTTCTTTGACAACTACTTCCACTTTGACAAAAATTTACATATATTGGCCTGGTTTGCACATAACACTAACCCATGGTTGATTAAACCATGGCTTTGCCTTACATGCAAACTCTGCTCAGCAACTTAACCACAGCTTCTTTTGGGCAGAAACCTACAATTTGAAGCCGAGCTTTGTTGTTGGATTACAAGCAACAGGTGAGAGGACTTTTTCTGTGCTAGCACTGTAAACTTTCCTTTTTAAACAAGCTTTTGATTCTGTGGCTGTTTAATGTATCAATAGTTAGCGTGACTCCTTTGTGTTTCAGCTCCTGTTTTAATGTCTAGTTTTGCTAATTTGTTCTTTAATTGTTAGATTATTCCTGCTTTTGTTTCTTTTCATTGGAAGCCACTTTAGGCAACTCTATGTGTGTGTCGGGGGCGGAGAGCAGGCTATAAAGTTTTTTAATGAAGAAAAATAAACAAATCTGATTTTGCATCCCTTATTTGTCTTTGCTTATCAAATGCCAACAGAATGATCCAACAGAGCTTCTATCGCTTACGGTATTTGTATGCCAATAACAGACTGCATGGTTTTTAAAAATCCTGCCCCGTCTGTCATAAAGAATATTGCTGTTTGCTGGGAGGTAGTAATGGGACTGGGCAGATCCAGTCAATACATTTAACGTCCAGCAGAACAACAAAAAGAAAAGGAGACTCAAAAACGAAACTGCATGTTCTGCTAGAATATATCATTGTGAAGCTAAAGAAAAAGAGAGAGAGGAGATATGCAAGACTACCATTCAGAGCGGAAGGCGCACAAGAGAGCCAAGCCACCCAGCAAAATATTATATATAAAAATGTATTTTTAAAAACAATTCCTGAAGTGTTTCTCATCAGCCCTAAAGACCTATAGTCAGAAAAAATTATACTGATAGCCACATCGCAACATGAACGGATACCGTGAAATACTCTGAAATCATGCAGTCGTCTTCCTTCAGGCCTCTTTTTGTGTCTTCTCTTCATTGCTCTCATTGTCAAGAGTCCTAAAGATCGTTTGTGCCAGTTATCGAACACATCTGCTCAGCATCTGTCATCACAGATGCTGATCTGAATCCAAACCAGCTCCAAATATTGGGACATCCGATCATCACCACTGCTCCACTCCCTCGAAGACAGAAGAGCAGAGATACAATCCTGCTTTCAGAGATCACACTTACTTCCCATTAAAGCAGTGTTAAATCAGCCCAGGGTGTTCCAGTGACATCGTACATCTAATCACTGTAGATCTTCAGACATTGGTTTAACGCAGCTTAGGAAATGACAAACACGGGACCTAGGCAGAAATCTCCTGGGAAGAGATGAATGCTATATTCGGCCAGATCAGGGCACAGGAAATCCACAATTAGGATCTCTGTGGATTTTCATTTTACCAACCAGCAGTCACACACAGCTTCTTTGAAGATGGTACCCTATGCCACTTCCCCAATCTAAATCCGCCCCCCCCCATCTGCTATTAAATCTATGTGGGGAATAGCAACATTGGAAGTGAATTAGATAAGGGATATAGCATGGGAAGAAAATATCTAAATAAAGGCCAGTGGAAGCAAATAGTATCCTCAGGAAACAACTGCTATTAATGTTTCAGCCCTGGCACTGCAAGGGTGAAATTATACAGAGTAGACTCATCAAGGGAACTGTACCATTGGTCTCCCCAAAATTTCCTTTCCAAAGTTCTTCCACACAGCAGTGAGGCAAGAGTGTTCCAGCAAAGGCACACGTCTAAACCATTTCTCCGAAACGCTTCTTAACAGGTTCAAATGTCAAACAACATTTTATCAAATGCTAATTCTAGCGCATTCCAACCAAAAGTACTAAATAGCTTCCGATTTGCAGGCTGACTAATTTGTTTGCCGAATAATTAATTGCATTTAATTAAATGAGACAATTCAATTGGGCTAGAGAGGGGGAAAGGTTGTGTTTGGAGGGAGTACTGCACGTCAACTGCAGGAATAATTTCAGAAACAATGAAATAAGAACAGACACCGACATGGGGGGGGGGAGCTATTTCGAATCAGTTATTCAAACTGGCTTGGCTCCTGAGATCCCACAAGAGTTCCTGAGATTCAAAACATATTAGTTTCATAGTGGAGAGACTCAGTTCAATGATAGGTAGATAGGTAACCATCCATTTTGTTTTCCATTCTGAATTAAAGGCCTCAAGTAATAATATATTACTAGAAAAAGTAAAGGCGGGGGAAGGCTGTTACGAAGGTGATATCACACACTTCCATTTATTGAAGCAGTTTGAAAATCCTGCCTGACAAAATGTTTAGTAGGTTCCAGGACTTCCTTTTTCCGCTGACTATAAATAATATTTGGGAGTATCTCATTTCCAAACCTTTAAAATGTCAAAACCCGTAAGAGCACATTTTTAATGCAGGCCAGTATGTAGGACTGTAACTGATCTCAGGAATTTGTCAGAAGGTCCATGAGGACTAGGTAAGGATTTGCCTCCTAGATTACAAAAGTTGACATGCTGGATTTGCATTAAGAATATCTAATATAAAGGCTTGCCGTGCAAGGTAGAGGAGTCTCAAGTCATTCATAAACATTAAGAGCTGGAAGGGGGGTAAGTAAATGTGCAATAACACCCTAATGCATCAGGCCAATGGCCTATCTAGTCCAGCATTCTGTTCTCACAGTGGCCAACTAGATGCCTGTGAGAAACCAGCAAGGAGGACTCAAGTACAACACCAACCTTCCCTTCTGTGGTTTCCACCAACTGGCATTCAGAAGCATTGCTAGCCCTCTCCTCCATGAATTGGTCTAATCCTCTTTTGAAGCCATCTAGGTTGGTGGCATAGGGACGCGGGTGGCGCTGTGGGTTAAACAGAGCCTAGGACTTGCTGATCAGAAGGCTGGTGGTTTGAATCCCCGTGACGGGATGAGCTCCCGTTGCTCGGTCCCTGCTCCTGCCAACCTAGCAGTTTGAAAGCACGTCAAAGTGCAAGTAGATAAATAGCTACTGCTCCGGCGGGAAGGTAAACGGTGTTTCTGTGTGCTGCTCTGGTTCGCCAGAAGCAGCTTAGTCATGCTGGCCACATGACCCAGAAGCTGTACGCCGGCTCCCTCGGCCAATAAAGCAAGATGAGCACCGCAACCCCAGAGTTGGCCACTACTGTACCTAATGGTCAGGGGTCCCTTTTTAGGTTGGTGGCCATCATTGTCTCCTGTGGGAACTCAATCTAGAACAGGCCATACCCCGCCCCCAACTACCCAACAGAAGTGCCTTTACTTTGTTGGGACTCCATTTCAGCTTACTGGCTCTCATCAAGTCCATTCATGCCTCCAGGCATCTGTCCAGTACCTGCTCAGCTTCACTTGGTCCAGCTATTATAAATATTACTGACCTTCATTTGCATTTGACTGTGCTCCAAATCCCCTGATGACTGCTCCCACCAGCCTCATAGAGATATGAAATACCACGGAGGACAGAAGCCTGTGAGATCCTACAGCAGCATCACCACAGGGGCGAAGCAGAACCACTTTGGAACTGTCCTGAAGGTAGGAGTGGAACCACCACAACCACCATACCTCCATCTCCCAAACTAGTGAGAATACCAAGGTCAATAGTATCAAGATCAGCTGAGAGATCAAGGGAGACCAGCAGGGCTCTACTCCATCATCAACCAGGGCTGTCGCAGTACCCAAACCAAGCCTGAAGTCAGAGTCAAATGTGCCCAGGCAATTATAATTACCCTCTCCTCTACATGGTGAGACACTGCTTTACGTATATGACATGGGTGCTGAAATATTTGCACTAGCCGCCTACCAAGCCAAGGTTTAGTTGTTGGCATTCGGACAACTCTCCACCCCACCCCCGGAACAGGTCAAGCGAGTCTGTACGATCTTTCAGAGAAACCTTGCTGGTTGTTCCACTATCAGCAGATTATCACTTGATGACAAGGTGGGAGGGGGCCATCTCAGTGACAGCACCCAGCCTTCTGAATGCACTCCCTTGAGCAAATCAAGAGGCAGAGACAGGAATTACTTCTGACCACCTCTTTCAAATGTATATATGCTTTCTTAAGCTTTCCACGGCCCTGCCTTTTAACAGTGTTTCGTACACTGTGAAGTTTCATCTGCAATATATAGTTTTGTTTTATCTTGTTTTTGGGGGAACCTTAGCGAATGTTATCACAGTATTTTTATTGTTTTATGTAAACCACACTTTGTGGTGTATATTTTTAATAATAAACAACCAAACCAATAAACCCACTAGATCTAGTTGAAGATGCCTCCTGGGGAATTGATCTTCTCATCCCTGCCTGGTGAAAACCTACTTCTTCTTCTTCTTGCACTCATTTCATTATTATCCCACCTTTTTTTCCATAATAGAACTCAAAATGGGACATATAGTAAATCCCAAGTGATCTTCCCTGCATGAACGGACAAAGACCTGTACCTTTGTTGCTTCAACCTTGCTACATCACTCATCTTCCAACCATGTCCTAGGACTTGAGGTTTTGCTGTTTAAATTTTCATTGTAAGAAATTTTCATCTTTCACTTGAGAAAGATGGGCTTTAACTTTTCACAATTTTCTTTTTTAAAAAAAAATTCTTCTAAGAACTCCCAACTACTGGCTGATGAGATTATCTATTTAAATGCTGTGTTATTCATAACAAATTTTTATCATTTTACTAGTTTTAAGAGTAGTACTATTACTATTATTATTATTATTAACAAGAATCAAGGAAGTACTTGTTTACCTGGAATTTTTGAAAGCCAACTTTTCTAGAGGAAGGCAACTCAGAAAAATTGTTAATGTGCCACTTACTTGGGATTAAGTCCCACTGAATTCATTGGGATTTACTTCCAAGTAGGCATGCGTCAGGATTGTGCTGTTAGTAAGTGATTGTAATAATTGCAAAAGTGAACAAAAAGCAAAACAAAATAAAATAAAAATAATCCTGTTGTTCTCTAACGGCCCCCATCCCAACCTGAAACAAACTGATTTACTGCAGCAAGCAAAAGCTTGTAAAAGGACGCAAGACAGCTGAAACATTTGACAGGCATTATTAAAAGCCAGGGGATTTGTATCAGCCATTTTCCTTTAAAAGGTGCTTTGAAGTTGGCTATCTTTCATGTACTTCTTTCATGGCACATTAACAAAGAAAACCGAGCGGAGGTAAATCAAGTCCCAAGGTCACCTCTAGAGTTACAGCACCCTGGGTACCCTGATGAATTGAGAATTAATGCTGCATGAGCAGCAAATATAATAATAAAAACTATGGGCTGTTAACCAATCAAGTTTTACAAGTGGATCTGAACCTTTTTTATCTGCAACCGGAGCAAATACATCTTAATCCCCCCCACCACGGTCTTGAAATATAATTATCATAATGCAAACCCCAAACGTTAAATCACCCTTCAAACTGAGAGTGCTGTGAAGCAGAAAAGTAAATGTAATTAGGCTGGGTGAAACATTAGAAACAGAGGAGGGCAAGGGGACTTGAAAGTGGCAAAGTCCGGAGAGACTAATGCAGATATTTGGAAATGTAACACACATTAAAGTCGAAAGGGGTACGTAAAGGTTTGCACAGACACATATAAAATACAAAAGAACGAGAACCGTAAACTAAAACTTTCGCCAGTCAGGGGCCCACTTCAAAGCTAGGAAGTGATTCCATTAGGAAAGACCAAAGCGTTTAATACTGATATTTAAGTCGCTTAAGCAATGGAGTAGAATGCACTGGAAATTAGATGCTCAGTGGATTTTGCTTAATCTCTTTCGGCATAGTTAAATGCTCCCAGATGACCGGTGGCTGCAAATACTACCAATTTCTCGAAAGCTGGAACAGGGAGAAGTGCTTGCCCAAAGTGAATGAATAAGCACATGGCTCAAAAACTAATAATACAGGCAAATTTCAGGGAAGACAAGAGACAAAGACAGAAAATCTGTACATATTCTTTACTTGGTAACGCTGTTTTCATCAGCCAGCGGTCAAGGGTGGTTAAAGAGGCACTAAGGACACAATCCTATGTATATCAACGCAGAAGAAAGTCCATTGAGCTTCATGGGACAATGTGCAGAGGATTGCAGACTTGGTCCATCAAAATCCATTCCATTTCAACATAAGCAGTTTCAGAGTCATCCCACATATTTCAGTGAGACTTACTGAAGGGAAGGGCCATGGCTCAGTGGCAGGACACCTGCAGAAGGCCCCAGCTTCAATCCTTGGTATCTACAGGTAGAACTAGGAATGTTCCATGTCTGAAAATTTGGAGAGCCCCTGCCAGTCATTGCAGACATACTGAGCTAGATGGACCAACAATAAGGCAGCTTCCAATGATCTAATTCCATTCAAGCGATGGTTTCAATCTTAATTCCATTTACCCAGGTGTAAGCCCAGTTGCAAGGGAACCGGGTGGCGCTGTGGGTTAAACCACAGAGCCTAGGACTTGCTGATCAGAAGGTCGGCGGTTCAAATCCCCGCGACGGGGTGAGCTCCCGTTGCTCGGTCCCTGCTCCTGCCAACCTAGCAGTTCAAAAGCACGTCAAAGTGCAAGTAGATAAATAGGTACCACTCTGGTGGGAAGGTAAACGGCGTTTCCGTGCGCTGCTCTGGTTCGCCAGAAAGCAGCTTAGTCATGCTGGCCACATGACCTGGAAGCTGTACGCCGGCTCCCTCGGCCAGTAAAGCGAGATGAGCGCCGCAACCCCAGAGTCGGCAATGACTGGACCTAATGGTCAGGGGTCCCTTTACCTTTACGCCCAGTTGGGTTCAATAGCACTTACAGGACATGGTTAGGATTTCACTGTTGGGCAATTGACCTCAGTGGGATTTATCTAAGTAAACACACAGAAGATTTCAGCCTGAAGGACTTCACTTTCTATTATTAAGATAGGCTGTGGTGCATCTGCAGTGGCACGCCTTCCTCTGCCCCAGCTGCAACAAATCATGTCTCTCCAATATAGGTCTCTACAGCCACAGCAGGCGCTACAATCTCCCAACAGTTTCATTTCAACCCCAAAGATGCACTCCTCCATTGTCTCCCAAGACAGGTGGGTGACGACAAAAACATGTCACCTGGAAAATTGTAATTTGCAATGCATTGCCCAGTCCAGTCAGGAACTATGGGACATGGGTGGCGCTGTGGTCTAAACCACTGAGCTTCTTGGGCTTGCCAATCAGAAGGTTGGAGGTGCGAATCAACGCTACAGGGTGAGCTCCCGTTGCTCTGTCCCAGTTCCTGCCAACCTAGCAGTTCGAAAGCACGCCAGTGCAAGTAGATAAATAGGTACTGCTGTGGTGGGAAGGTAAACAGCATTTCCATGCGCTCTGGTTTCTGTCACAGTGTCCCGTTGCACCAGAAGCAGTATAGTCATGCTGGCCATATGACCCGGAAAGCTGTCTGTGGAACAACACTGGCTTCCTCGGCCTGAAAGTGAGATGAGAGCTGCAACCCCATAGTCGCCTTGGACTGAACTTAACTGTCCAGGGGTCCTTTACCTTACCTTTATGAAGACAATCAGGTCTACATATGCATTCCCAAACCTTTGCTAGTTGGGAATACTCCACCCCCCCAAATTAAAATTGGTGAGTGTTGTAGAAATTCGCCTATGGTACAATGGTTAACATTTGCATTCATTGCTCCAATCAGTTTTGCCCCTTGGCCTCACCCAGCTGAAAGGTGTTCCCCGTTCCTGCGCTGTACCATGACCATAATTATTGGGACTATCAATGAACTGTTTACTTCAGTTTGTTTCTACAGGCCCTCTGGAGACTAATAACAATGATGATCATGTTCAATGTCTCTTTGTTTGTTTTGAGGTTTTGCCTGAAAACAGCTGGACCGAGCAAAAGGAGATACATGGGGAAATAGCCATCTCAAAAAAAAAAAAAAAATTTAAAAAATTCTTATAGAAGCTACATTTCTACCAAAGCAAAGACCACGCTTCATATATTTTCTTACCAGTAAGTGACATCCAAAGGCGCGAAGTATTTCTTCGTAATCAAGTCAGCAAAGTAAGCTTCTGTTTCCCTACAAGCCGTTCCATTGCCAATCACAACGGTGCCGCAGCTTTCAGAGGGAGGGGAAAAGAGAATATTAAGGTTGAGAAAGTATGAAGTCATCATGGCACCATCTGTCCCAGTAGGAGGCGCTGTTGCTTCCTCCACCAACAGATCAGAGAGAAGGAGATGCACCTGGCTCAACAATATGGAATGGGAAAAAGAAGGTCAACTTACCTGAGTTAACATGAAAAGGCCACCTAACATAGTACATTGTTTCAGATAGTGGAGATGCAAAGACTTGGTACAGTGGCACCTCGGGTTAAGTACTTAATTCGTTCCGGAGGTCCGTACTTAACCTGAAACTGTTCTTAACCTGAAGCATCACTTTAGCTAATGGGGTCTCCTGCTGCCGCAGCGCCGCCAGAGCCCGATTTCTGTTCTCATCCTGAAGCAAAGTTCTTAACCTGAAGCACTATTTCTGCGTTAGTGGAGTCTGTAACCTGAAGCGTATGTAACCCGAGGTACCACTGTATTTGTTTGTTTGTTTATAAGCTCATATACAGTACCACCCTTAAGCAAACTGTCCGGGAAAACTAACCCCAATTTTTACAAATGAAATAAAATAAAAGTATTTTTGAATGAAAAATTGTGCAGGTAATCGCAAGCTTCTCCTTCAACTCTTTATCCTGATTTCATTCATGTATATCTATTTTTATCACTTGACTGGATCAGAAAATGCAATGGGAAACTGTAATAACACAGGCTACCATAATTATTTCATGGGCTGAGAATGTGATGCGTATCTTCTCACAAGACAATGTTGCACGATTAAAATTGATAAGGAGAAGGGCAGCCCTGTTAACCCGAAATGAATTAATGCACAATGCATCTCCCATACATTCCTGAACAAAGAGAGAACTCTGAAAACTCCTTTACTGTGAACGGAGATGGAAGTACTGCACACATCCATTAATGAAGAAAGAGGAATGATGCTCCCTGGTCCAGTTGAGGTATCTCAGCTTCACAGCATACCTGAATGCAGTATGGAAGTATCCCACTAACCATGGTTTCCCATTTCATTCAAACAGGGAAACAATGGAACAAGCCAGACCTTAAACCACAGTTTGAAGCTGGTTCAAGATGAAGTGGGAACCTATGGTTAAAGGAAGGTAATTTCATAATGCATTCAAGTATCCAGAGAAGGGAGCAAGGAAGGTTCATTCATATCTCAGTTTATGAAGCCAGGATATGATTGAGCAAACATGGCTCCTTTCTTGCTACATTGCATTGGTAACATCATTGCCCCCCAACACAGCTCAGCAAGACAGGGAATGTTGGCCCTGTTGTCTCAGCAACAGACATGTGCTCCTCTCCCTCTTCCCAGTACCCTGATATTGGTTGAAAAAGGCTGCCAAAAAGCAGGGGAGGCAGATTTCTAGGGCCACCAAACAGGATTGCAAAAAGGCACCCCTTCCATTTCGGTTCAGCTCTAATACATGGGCAGACCAAAAGAGTGAAGGTTTGTTTAACATACTTGTAATCCAGCAGAAGTGTCCGTATCTTCTCAGCTTCACGGAATCCTTTACCAGAGTGTAAATAGACAACATCAGTATGGAGTATTTGGCCTAAGGTGACAAGAAATGAAAAGCCATCTAGTTAGGAAGAATAAACTTGGTGGTCCGTTTCATATGCAACAGTAAACCATGGTTTGGTGGTACTAGAACAAATTTCAGCAAGCTTCAGGCTCATGCATGCGCCCCTCCTCTCTCTTGCTGTGCTGCAGCTGCAAACAGGAGCTTTTGCTTCTTGTTTTAAACAAGCCAGAGTTTCTCACTGTGTGCAAAATGAGGGGACACTGGTTAACCATGGATAGATACCATGGTACCCTCTGAGTGTTAACAAATGTGGGTGGGGATGATGTAAGCTGGACTCCAACATCACCTGCTATTTCTGCTTTAAACTATGGTTTGTTGAAACAAGCCAGGATGGAGGCTTAGTTTATGAACCCGGCTTGCTTACAAAGAATTTTTTTTTCTTGCATTCCCCCTCTAAAAACTAGGTGCATCTTATGGAGCGAAAAATACGGTAATTCTTCTACACCTTTGCTTCCCCTCCCACCCGCCATTTGCCTGGGGTTTCCCTCTTCTGCTGCACAGCCTAAAGCATTAGCTTAGTATAGGGTAGCCACGTAATGCCTTTCAGATGTTGCAGGATTCCTATGACACCCCCCCCCCCAGCAAGCATAGCTAATGGTCACAGAAGATGGGAGCTATAGTCCGACACCATCTGCAGAGCATGACATTAGCTACACATGTCCTGATAACACAACTAGTGCTTCTCACAGCTGGAGCACCACACTTACTGGTTGGTGAAATGATGGCCAGTTTGCAACCATGTTTGTAGCCAGGATCAACTCCCATCAAGGTCCGTCCTCTTACAGGGCTCATGAGAAGCAACTGGCGGAGGTTCCTTCCGAACATCATTACAGATTCCTTCTCTGCGTCTGAAGTCAATTTAGATCTAAGAAAGGAGTGTAGCAAAAAAACAGAGTTATTTCATCACAGGTAGGCAAAATTGCATATTGGCTTCCTCACACCAACACTCCATTGCCCTTTTCCGTTGAGAGCCAGTGTGGTGTAGTGGTTAGGAGCGGTAGACTTGTAATCTGGTGAACCGGGTTCGCGTCTCCGCTCCTCCACATGCACTCCTCCACATGCAGCTGCTGGGTGACCATGGGTTAGTCACACTTCTCTGAAGTCTCTCAGCCCCACTCACCTCACAGAGTGTTTGTTGTGGGGGAGGAAGGGAAAGGAGAATGTTAGCTGCTTTGAGACTCCTTCGGGTAGTGATATATCGGTAAGCGGGATATCAAATCCAAACTCTTCTTTCCCATGACTTTTCCATCTCTCCTACTCTTACTTTTTAAGGAGCAAACACTCCCCGCCCCCAAGTCTGTTTTGATGCAGCATGGATGACTGCATACAAATGCAGAACATGCATTTTTTCTGAAAGACAACAATTCATGCTTGTAATTTTTTTTAATTTTTTATTTTTTTAAATAAAGTTAGTTTAAAAAGAATGCATAGGAGAAACTGTCCGGGCACTTAAAATTTGACAGTACACTTACTGTGGACTGTGACTCAGCTTTTTCATTGCCTGAGTGATTTACATTCTCAAGGAAACTCTGCTCTTGCTTCAAAAGAAACTTTTGCCTCCTCCCTTACTTGCATCTATGGCAGAGGTGAGGAGCCTCTGGCCCAGGGGCCAAATGAAGCCGTTTTTGTCTGGCCTTTGTGACTTGTCGCAGGCCATCAGCCGTAGCCAACGTAGTGCCCTCCAGATGTTGTTTGACTCCAGCTCCCCAGGCAGCTTGTCCAATGGGTCAAGGTGAAGGGAAGTGGAGTCCAGCAATATATGGAGGGCATCGCATAAGTACTTTATTATCCAGAAAGGAATCAGTACAGGAAACTCCCCATTTATGTGGAGGTTGCATTCCAGGTCATTGTGCATGTCCGTGGACAGCGCATAAGTCCTTTCCATCCCCTTTTCCAGCCACTTCCAGGTAGCTGTGATGCGTGTGTCAACCAGGCGCATGTACCGTATTTTTCGCTCTATAGGACGCACCCGACCATAGGATGCACCTTGTTTTAGAGGGGGAGAACAAGGGGGGAAAATTCTCCCCCTCTCTGCTTAGCGCCCCTTCAGCAAAGCGACAGGAGAAACGGAGCCCCTTCCATTTTTCCTCCCGCTTGGCTGAAGGGGCGCAGCTCTCCCTCTCTGCTGAAGCCAGGAGAGTCTTGCTCTCCCGGCTTCAGCAAAAGGAACCCGAAGCCTCCGGAGAGCAACGGGAACTCGCGCTGCGCTCCGAAGGCTTCAGGTGGCTATCCCTGATAGCGCTCCCTCTGCGCTTCGGAGGCTTCGCGTTGCTATCACTGAAGCCAAGGAGCCTGCATTCACTTCATTGGACGCACACACATTTCCCCTTAATTTTTGGAGGGGAAAAAGTGCGTCTTATAGAGCAAAAAATACGGTAAATTGGTCATTGCCTGTACAGATTTCTCCCGGCTCCTAAACAGTGTTTTGCTTCTACAACTTATTCCTTCCTCTCCTCTCCCCACATGCCCCTCTGGGAGGTCCTCTGGAGCCAACTTGATGGCATGTGGAGGACTGTAGGGTAAAGAAGAGAAGGGGAACGTTTCATTGTGCAACTGGAAGTCTCCTGCGCTAGCTGGACAAAGGCACTGGACATCCATGCGGTTGAACTATTCGTCGTAGATGTTGAGTGCTAACTAACAGGGCTACTGTTGAGAACGTAGAAGGTGTTGTTTTTAGAGAGGATGTGGCTGGGATGGAGATCCTGTATGGTGATATTTCAAATAAACAAGAACTCTACATTTTTTAAAAAAGGCTAAAAAGCTTTTAATTCCCATTTTATTTCTGCAGCGCCAAAACGCCACTTCAGCTGGTTACAAAAGCCATTATATTGTCATTGGTGAAACAGATTGCTTCATAGTCTAGTCAGTACAGCAACCGTGGCAGAGTTGAGCCCAATATTATGACTATGAGGTCGTTAATTTAGGAAGGGGGGGAAATGACAGCTAAAAAGATACTTATAGCTAGAGCAATTAGCCTCCACGAATCCCTCCAGAGAAGTATGAGAAATGGGATTAGAGCGACATGATGGAGCACATTACCGAAACAGTGATTGTGAAATGGATACAATAAAACAATTTTAGCAGCACAGCAGTTTGCATCAAGACCATTATAACCATCTGATGTATTACTCAATATGGGGGGCTCACAATATGGTGCTGTCATTAAAAATGTTAAGGAAATTGCCGTTTGCATACACAAACTGTCAAATTTTCCCCCCATTTACAATGCATTTTTTGATCATTAAGTTATTTCCCACTATACTAGCTGCCAGGGGAAATGTGTCTTTCAACTTGCCAAATTTTTTTTTGCATATTCTTGTGATCTAAAGAACAAATCAGGAAACCGTAACTACTAAAAGAGCATGTGTTAAAAACTCTTCAATTAGACCGATCCTACACAGGTCTACTTGGAAGTACAGCTTATTGCTAGATTACTACAACGTGCTATACGTGGGGCTGCCTCTGAAGACGGTTTGGAAACTTCAGATGGTGCAATTCAGAGGCCAGGTTGCTCACTGGGACAAGACAGTTTGAGCATATGTTGCCAACCCTGGCCCAACTGCACTGGCTGCCAATGAGGTTTTACCTACAAAGCCTTAAACAGCTCAGAACCGCAATGCCTCAGAACTGCAATGACCTATTAATTTTTATTTTTTTTGGGGGGGGGGACTTTTTTGTCACTATGGTATGTATTTATATATCGTAAACCACCCTGTGATCCTCGGATGAAGGACAGTATAGAAATCAATCAATCAATCAATCAATACAGTGGTGCCTCGCAAGACGAAAAGAATCCGTTCTGTGATTCTCTTCGTCTAGCGGTTTTTTTGTCTTGCGAAGCAAGCCCATTGACGGATTAGCGGATTAGCGCTATTAGCGGCTTTTAGCGGCTTATCTGCTGATTGGATCAGCTGATAAGCGGCTTAGCGGCTTAGAAAAAGGGGGGAAGGGGGGGAAACCCAGCAGGAACTCGCAAGACATTGCCGTCTTGCGAAGCAAGCCCATAGGAAATTCGTCTTGCGAAGCACCTCCAAAACGGAAAACCCTTTCGTCTAGCGAGTTTTCCGTCTTGCGAGGCATTCGTCTTGCGGGGCACCACTGTATTGATCGCAGTGGGGCTAACTTCTGAGTGAGGACCAAGGCATCAAGCAATCTCCTTCATGCAAGATACAAAATATCACAATGTCTGAAATAAGGATGGAACTATGCGGAGGCATCGGCTGGATTCACAGATTTCCCTGCATCATGATTTCTGCATGGCACATGTGTGCGCACAAACACACACACACACCATGATGCACGATATATTGCCAGGTAAAAAATTATGAGGGATGCGGGTGGCGCTGTGGTCTAAACCACAGAGCCTAGGGCTTGCAATCAGAAGGTTGGCAGTTTGAAACCCCGTGACAGGGTGAGCTCCCGTTGTTCAGTCCCAGCTCCTGACCACCCAGCAGTTTGAAAGCACTTCAAGTGCAAGTAGATAAATAGATACCGCTCCGGCGGGAAGGTAAACGGCGTTTCTGTGCTCTGCTCTGGTTCACCAGAAGCGGCTTAGTCATGCTGGCCACATGACCTGGAAGCTGTCTGCGGACAAACGCCGGCTCCCTTGGCCTATAGAGCGAGATGAGTGCGCAACCCCAGAGTCGTCTGCGACTGGACCTAATAGTCAGGGGTACCTTTACCTTTATCTTTAAAAAATTATGAAATAAAAATATCATAATATGGACTTCAAACCGGTTTTGGACTATACAGTGGTACCTCGGTTTACGAACTTAATCCATTCCGGAAGTCCATTCTTAAACCGAGGCATGCTTTCCCTAATGAGGCCTCTCACCGCCAGTGCCCTTCCACCAATCAGCTTCCATTCTTAGACCGAGGTAAAGTTCTCAAACCAAGACACTATTTCTGGTTTTGTGGAGTTTATAAATCAAAAATTGTTCTTAAACCGGACTGTTCTTGAACAGCGGTACCACTGTATACCGCTATATCACCCAGCCCCAGTGAGCATTGCCTTGCTGTATTTTTTATGAAAGTGCTGCTTCTAAATTTTAAGCAAATACTTTTTATTTGATATTCCTACATCACGGTACACAAGGCAGTTTACAATGCATAAGGGTGTTGCTTTACCTGAATTCTCTGCAGAGAAGCGGATAAATAAGGCGCTTGTAGGAGTCTTCTGTTGAATAACGTAGAAGCTCCATTAATTCAGGCTGCGCATAGGCCTTTGGTCTCCATCTGTGCAGCAAAATGTTTAAAACTAAGATTATTTGGTAACATGTTGCAAGTGTAACCTGCCGAAAGCCATACTATAGCTTCAGCAGAATGGAGTTTTAGCACAGGGTTTACAAAGTCCATTACAAATACCCTCTTTATGGGACTTGGAAGTCCTTGAAACCTGCAGACTAACTTCTTCTAAGAATATCCATACATACAAGGTGGTTAACAAAATCTGTCAGAAGCCAAACAGATGACAAAGTTCCTACCATCCTACTACTATGGGTTCCTACTATCTACCAAATTTGTAGGAAATTAACTCAAGTGTAACAGCTTGAAACAGCCTGGCCAAGTCCAGAAGTAGCACAAGAGAATATGGGGCACTTGTCACAATTTAGAAGCATGGTCAAATCTTCACGGTCACAGCCAGCACCTATTGGTTACCCAACATGTATTTTATGAGCTAACTGCCAAGACTACCAAAGAGATAAATGGAAAACTGGCTACTACGGTCATGCATGCATCAATTCATTTCATGTACATCTGTTTAAGATCTTCTGTTGCTTTGGATTTCCCAGATAGAACTTTGACTGACTGCTGCTTTGGGTTTTCCCGGAGAAACCTTAGATCTTCTACTACATTACGTTTCCCCAGCACATAAGAGTTCAAATAAAAACAGTCAACAACAGCTGCTAACCCAGCAAGCATACAAAACAACAAGAACCCCAAGCAAATCCAGGCAACTATTGCTGTTATAGCCAAAGGTCAATGGATGAAAACTGTGATCCATAGAGTCACTAGATCAAGGCTCATCTAGCCACAAGGGGGCCTTAAGAGTTCTACCAGCTTTAGCCTCAACCTTCTCCGTGCAAAATATTATTGCATTATACAGATGATGTTATTATCTTGGATCTGATCCAGGTTTCCCCCATCTCCATGCCCAGTGCTCTATTTGCTGGCCAAGCCAGCAATTACTGTTCCAGTTTACTTTGTAGGGCACATTCCCATCGCAGGGTTGTCATGTGTCCTCTTTTTCTAGGATTCTAGGATACATCCTCTTTTCCAGGTCTGGTTGCCACATGTCCTCTTTTCCCCAGACACGACCTTCTTTCAGGATTAAAATTTCTGTCTGGGTGGATTTTTGAAATTTGGCACAATACAGTAACCCAGAAGAGAATCACAACACAGCAGCATCTTAAACTAGCTACATACTGTATGAATCCCTTCTCTTGTGGCTGAACTAAAAGGACGCTGGTTCGGTTGCAAGATCTTGGAGAAGGAATCTGGGAGTGCAAGAGTTAACATCCCCGTCTCCTTCAGGAGAGCCCATATGTACATGTACAGTTTAATAAATTGTTCTGTGCACACTTACGTTCACAAAGATGTGAACGTGAGCCCAAATACTTTCATGTGGCAAGTGAGGGAGCAATATGTATTATTATTATTTTGTTGCTGAAAACTAAGAACATTGCTACTAGCAATATATCACAGCTTCTATAGCCAACATATAGTAGGGGGTTGGGACACAGGTGGCGCTGTGGGTTAAACCCCAGAGTCGGTCACGACTGGACCTAATGATCAGGGGTCCATTTGCCTTTACCTTTACTAGATCTAAAGCAGCAATAGCCAATGCTACACCCTCAAGGTATTGCTGGGTTGCATACAACTCCTGTCAACCCTGATTATTGGCCATGTTGGCTGAGTCTAATGGGAGAGACTCCAACATCTGGGGAGAACCACATTGGCTAGTCACTCCCAGCTTAAGGGATCAGAAAAACAAACAAAGCATTGGTATGCCCTCATACAGACCTTGCATTTACACACCACCTACAGAATTCAAACTTCACGCCGTCAGGAATGTTGACCTTCACTGTCAGGACTTTGAGATTCTCCCCTCGGTTAATGGCTAGAATCTAAACGGCAAATAGAAATGGAGAACACATATGACACACATAACAGGCAGGGAACACCTTCAAAACCACAGCGAATCTATTGATCTAGTGACTGTGCTGACTGCAGGGGGACCCATAGTTTGACTGCTTATAAGGCAGCTTCGTATGTTCACATGTGAAAGTGCTATTACAGCTGTATTATTGTTAGTTGCTCAATGTGCCAAAATGGCTTCCATAAAACCAAAACCTAGAGATGAATGAACTATGTTTTCAGTGGGTTGAGTGTGGGGGAGGGGGGTCCTCAGTTTTGCCCCTCCCCTAATTTAGTAAAAGCAGAGTTATGCAAAACTAAGTATGCAAATCAAGAGAAAGAATGTATATGTGGTCACCTTGCATAATGTATACAGGATGTAGAATCCCATTTTTGCTAGACCAAGATTTGGATTACCTAGGTGTAGAATTTTAATTTTGTTTTGGAACCACAGGGTACACACAGGCTTGAGTACTGGTTTGTTTTCATACAGATCAATCAGCTAACTCTGAAATCTTACTTTGCACGTCAGATGTAGGGGCAGGTGTGCACAGCTTAGCCAAAAGGGGAGACCCAACAGGCCTCATTTTTATTTATTTTACTTAGGAAAATATTTATATACCACTAAATCATAGAAAAACATTGAAGTGGTTTACAATTATACCTACATCTATATCTACAGAATAAAAACACATACGGGTTTAAAATCAGAAACCATCAACTAACTATTATGGAAAGATGTTATCTTAATTGCCTGCACAGAGAAGTTTTCAACAGGCATCTGAAGCCACCTGTTGAATCCTTACTGCCAGGACTGGGCCAATGATATTAAAGGCCCTACTTCTTATCGGTGTCAGAAGGGCCTCTCTGACTCAAGGGACAAGCAACGACACTCCTGCACTTGACCTCAATGGCTGAGAAGGGATATAAGGGTTCAGGGAATCCCTAAGGTACCCTGGAGCTAAGTCATTCAGGGCTATGTAAATGAATACAGGGATCTTGAACGTGGCTCGATAGCAGATGGGCATTTACTAGGCCTGTGGGACAAGGGTTCCCCACCCCTAGGCTAAATCCAAAGGTGTATTCAGAGTGCATAAGCTCCACAGGATGCACCAAGTCACATAAACCCAACTAAGCGACTGGGTTGCATGACATCTGGATGACTGCTAAAATGTATTTAAGTACTTTTCATGTATTTAAGTACTTCCCCACCTTTCAGTGTGAGCTGCTCTGAGTAACAAAGATTCTCCCCTGCCCTGTTTATACAGGGACAGAGAGAGAGGGAGAGAGAGAGAGAGAGAGAGTCAAGGCTGTGCGGAGATTTAACCAAACTGTTGTCACAATCCCACTTGACCCAGACAAAATGGTTTGGAAACCCAAAGATCATCTGAGTACAACCTAAAGGGTCAAAGGAACCAGAAATGATCCCAACCAAGGGACCCATCTCATGGATGTCTCACTTGATAACTACCACCCATCTCTCTGACCACAACCCAAGCTCTGCCTTGATCCTGGATTCTCCCACTTCATCCCTTGGGCATCCAAAGCAAAGGCAACAGCAGATGCAGTAGGAAGGCCTAAGTCAGCATAATAATGCCTGTTTGACTGCAAGAACAGGATGTCTGGACTAGATAGGCTAATAGCCTGATCCAGAAAGGCTCTTCTTATGTTCTTATGGAATAATAACATTTCCATGAGATGATAAGTATTCATTTTAACTGTCAGCAAAGGGGTGGAAAACAATGATTGCTATGTACGTGGAAATCCACATGCTCCCGAAAGTTAAGAAAACCATACATTTCCGATACATTAGACGTGCAGAGAAACCATTAAAAAGCTGTTAAAAGTTGACATTCCTGTGTTGCCGTGCATGTTGATGTACGCTACGGGCCCTCAGCCCTGTCACAAGCAAGCTTGCTGTGTCAATCAAGAACTTTAATTCAATCACTAGCTAACTCAGACATGTCACATATGTTAAACACAATGGTCTAAAAATGACCTGGGGGCATCGCACCAATTTATATTCCTCAGCTTTCCCTGTGCATGTTGACATACCAGGCCTGACATATCATTGAACAACACAGCAAATAATAAAAATTACATGTGAAATGTTATAGCATCAGGTACCTTGACTGCCAAAGCAAATGCTCTCATGCAGGAATTAGGAGGGCACACATTTCCCGAACGAAAACAAAACACTTTCATGGTTATTCCACACTGGCAAGAGTGTGTGTGTGTGTGTGTGTGTGTGTGTCTGTGTGTGTGTCTGTGTGTCTGTGTGTCTGTGTCTGTGTGAAAGCTAAAACAGATATCTGGAGTGAAATCAAAATTATGTTTTTCGGCAAACAACTTCGTCAGATACAGATATCATTGCTCCTGACTCGCAGGGGTTTTTCCCGACCAAGTACCCTATTTCCAAGCCCCTCCAAACAAACTAGCTTGACAAACAATGGCTTGAAGAAGAGCATCTTCTCATTAATAGCCAACCCCGATGAGCCAAATTTAGCTTGGAAACTAAGTATCTGTAGAAAAGTAAGCAAGTTACCATCCCCTTAGGCCAGTGTTAGAAATTAGCCAGGCGCCAGGTGCGTTTTCTACTGGTGTAGATCCAATTGTGACTATGTGGAGAGTTCTGGGAGCCAGGTTGGCAACCACAGCTTAAACACCTCTGCCTTAGTCCATAGATAATGTCATTTCCATCTCAACTGGGTGTGTTTCTCCTCCTTCCGTACTGGGACAAGTGAATTGTTGTTAAGAGGAAGCTACAGTCAAGTAATGTTGAGATCATAGAATCGTCAAACCATAGCATTGTATGGGACCCCCAGTCCAACACCCTGGCGAACAGACATTCCACTGTGGCGATTTTAACTGATTTTAACTAGGTGGCACTTGGCCCCTAGCTCGTATATCTGAGCTTTCAACATTGCCTTAGGCCTCAGTGAAAAGGGGTTGGTTTCTTCTTTGGTGATCACTCATAGTCAAGTAAGATTGTCTTCCATAAACACGGTTTTAGCAATGAGTCCGTAAGTGACTGTGGAGGCCAATTCTTGATCCACACGTCCTTCCACAGTCCTTTGGCCTGATCAAGTAAAGCTTTCTATGTGGGTAAACCAACCCCTTTTCACTGAGGCCTAAGGCAATGGGACATTCGCTGAGAAACCAAAATGCTTGTTTACCAAGCTATTGCACTACCAACCTTACTGTACGCTTGCGAAACATGGACCACTTACAAACGCCATCTCCAACTTCTCAAAAGATTTCATCAATGGTGCCTCCAAAAAATCTTACACCTTTATATATTTTATATAAAATATATTTCCCCTCATCTACTGACTACCAAGGACCCTTTAAAGAACCTGCAGTGTTGATTGGCAAAACACCTTCAAACTCTACAATTCTACGTATGATCGCTACAAGAATTTGTTTAAATTTTATACTGTGAGTGGCCGTACATACGTGGAAAAGTAGGATAAAAATCATCATTAGCAACAACTGGATAACACTGAGAGGAAGCACACCAAGAAAACACAAGGCAAGAGGAGCTTGGAAGGGGATGAATAACAGAGAAGATATAGGCAAAGTGAAGCAAACAACCGGGAGCTGCAGGAGAGAGGAGAGCTGGAGTTCACATATTGATTGGAAGGAACCAGCAAATTTCTGGCTGCCGGCCAGTAGTCCTTGCTTTTTCATGTACAGGCTAGTTTCGAATCACAGCCCTTGTTCAAATAAGCATGCAGCACAGGAAATCCATTTGAAAAGACTCAGGAGAATTCAGGAGGAAGGTGAAACTCAAGGTTAGCAACAAAATCCTCAAATGGCTTTTTCATTTCTTAGCTAACTGAAGGGCGAATAAAAGCACAGCATGGAATCCACACACCACTTCCTCTGAACCACTGCAGATATAACGTTCCCCACTCTCCTACCTGTGCTTAAAAAGGTTGGGAGAAACCCACTGGCTCATTCACAACCTCTTTCTGTCTCCTGTGCAAATGTCCCCACTCTTTCCTTTTCAGCATTATCCGTGGTGCGGCTAATCTTTGCGCTAATGTGATGAGCTTCAAACCAGATTCTAAAGCAAGGATTTGAAGCTTGTTTCCAAAACCCTGGTTCAAGGCTAACCCTGGTGAACATTAACTTTGGTGCAGAGGTGACACTGCACGGCGGTTAACACGGCCAAAGGAAGGCAGGAGCTCATGTAAAAAAAAGAGGAAGAAGAAACTCGATTTGTTTTGTTTATATATTGCAAGTTGCTTTGAGTTACACCTTGGTGAAAAATCAACTGGTAAATTTAATAAATGAAATAAATTAAAAACCAGTTAAACCAAGCTGGTTCCAGGCTCTAGCGGACTGTCACTTACCCTGTAGTGGAACCTCTCTAACTGGCACCAGGCAGCTGCCATTTTAATTTCCCACCTTGCCCCAAAGGCACACTACCTCAGGGCACTGTGGGAAATGGGCCATGGCCAATTAGCAATGGTGAGCCCTGCTGGGACTCAAGAACCCCATCAGATGCCTGGAAGAAATTTAAAGACTATTTACAGAAATATTGTAAAATTAATGAATGCTAGAAAGATGTTGGATAGAAACTAAGGGGTTTCCATCTGTAATGCTTTAGGAGATACGAAAAAAAAAGGTTTACAAATGGGTAAAAGCTTAATGGTAAGGATTTGCTGAACTAACAAATTGAAGTGGAATACAAAGAAGGGAGGTATGAGGAGGTCTGGGGAAATAAGTGTAAGGAAGATATGTTATGGAAAATTATTTGTTTTTTCACTGTTTTTATGCTGTATTTGTATTTTGTTTCTTTTTATTTTTCATTTTCATTGTTATATTTTAAAAACTTTAATAAATATCTTTTTTTAAAAAAAGAACCCCATCAGATGCCTATGGGAGTGCTCTATTAACCTTGCCTATGAAACCGGGAAATATTAGATAAGCATTGGGAGCCTGTGGTGGTTTAGTCGCAATGTAGGCTTTGAAAATCAGTAGGACTAATTTGGAATTTCTGCAAAACAATAACGAACAACAAACACTTAAAAAAATAAATAAATCCCAAAATGCTGATGTTCTTTTTCTTTTTTTTACTTTGACATTGGGAACATTTGGCACACGATGTATATATAAGTTCACACACACACATATATATATATACATGTATTTTTAAAACCTTCCCTTCTTTCAGGTCACCTTTAACTACAATTATTTAACCTTTTCTCGCCACTCGGGACCAATTTCAGCTGACAGGTTTAACGCCGCGTGGCTCAGAGCACTCGTCAATCACAGGGATGTTCTCCAAGCCATTCAGCAGTGCCGCAGTGGCTGACACAGGAGACATGACATCAGACAAGACGTCTGAGGTTAGATTTAGAAGATGGTGGAGCAAAGACTGAACAAACTGGGGCTGAGGGCACAACTAGGAGGAAGGGGGGGTTGGGGGTCAAAGCGACGGAGAGCAAAGTAAGCCTTCCAAACTCCTGCCGGTCCCAGGAGGAAATGATTAAATGCTTCATTCTTCCTCAGCCACTGTCTCGGAATAACAAGGCATGTTCCCTTGTATCTCTGGAGAAACAGTTTGTTCGTACTAAAAGGTCTGCTGCAAATCTTTCCATTGGGCTAATCCGTAATGACCTTGACTCGGTCCAGCTGCCCTCCGCCATCTGTTCAAGGGCAGCAAAGTGCAGGTGGGAAGGAGGGGGGAGGCACAAAAAGAGGCTTGCAAGGATCAGACCAAATGCCAGTGTAGTCCGGTACCCTGTTCTCATGGTAGCCAGTCAGATGTCAGTGGGACCAGAGTTCAACAACGTCTCTCCTTGCTTGTGATTCGCAGGAGCTGGTATTCAGAAACATACAGTTTCCAACAGCAAAAGTGCGAACACATAGCCACTGAGAGACACATTCACAGAGGCTAAGGCAGCGAAGATAGCTCAGTTGGGGAAGCATGAGACTCTTAATCAGGGACATGGATTCGAGCCCCACGAAGCGCACAAGATTCCTGCATTATAGAGGTTAGATTAGATTGGCCCATCAGGCTCCCTTCCAACAATTCTACGATTCACTAAAATCATCCAAGATGGTGACCGTCACTTGCAGGAGCGAATTTGACATTTTAAGGCCTGTGTGCAGAAGAACTTCATTTTTTAAAAAAAATTATTTTTATTAACTGGCCAATCACATCAAATTTAATCATATCACATAAATTCCGAATTACAAAGCCGAATTTTAAATTTTGTTGGGGGGGACCCATATTTCAAGATCCGAAGGGGGATTCTGATCATCTTCTTGCTGCTGCGTTAATGTCCCAATCAGTCCAAATCAGTCCAAACAAAGTTCATAGTTCTATCCCATCTTATCTTGCTGTTTCCACATCACATCTTGTTCATATATTTTTTCTTTTTTCTTTATGATCTCTTCTGATAGTCTCCTTAAGCCGATAAACACCAATAGTAATAATAGTCCTGTGTGAATGTTCCGTTCTTCCAATCCTCAAATCGAGATGGTTTCCATATATCGTCTCCTTCATGGATAACATCACTCTTTCCATCATAGTCTCGTAAAGCTGTCGCTCTTAAGTCCCACTGAGGAGTTTAACCCACAATATATAAACAGCTCTATTTCTCTCTTTCTCCTCCCAGACTCAAGACCTCCGACAGAACTTCCCAATATGGTGACGGCATTTTTAACTGCATCATTCCCAAGCTCTTACACATTCCACGCTCTTCTTAAAACGTGCTTTGGTTCGAAAGTTTATCTCCACACAGCCTTAAATCCACAGCTTAAGTCCTTAACACGACATTTCTGACTCATAAGGGGAAGGGATTCTTGTTTAATCACATAGGGAAAGAAAGAAGTTTTTTCCCCTCCCCCATCAGTCATTTGCCGTACCTTGTCTTGGCGTATCTTCTCATGTTTTATTCTTATCTTGTTTTGTCAGAGATCTCTTCTGTTAGCAGTCTTTACTCCCCCTTCTTTCTTGAAACATGTGCATTCCTTTCATCCAAATTGTTTCCTTTGTTTTTTTTTTTTATAAAAATTTTTTATTGCGTTTCTTTCCATAGGTGAACAAATTTGTTTGGACAACCATATACAAGAAACATTTTCCATATATATAAAGAAAACCATAGAAAAAAGAAAAGATCATTATAAAATTTTTTCGACATCTTTTTGGACCTCCTCGCATCCTCTCAGCATTGCGTTCATCATTCTAACCAATTCAGCAATTTATTATCTTATTTCCCAACTTATTATACCTTTGTATTTATTCCAAATTGTTTCCTTTGAAGTTCTGCATCTAGTGGCGCGAATCAGGGACGGCGTTCAGGAGTGCCAAAATCCCACAGGAGGGCTTTGTGCCTAGTGCCCCCACCCCCACAAATTCGGGGGTGGTATAGGGCACAGCAGGCAAGGGCTGTCCCCCCCACAATCCTGGGGGGGGTTAAGGAGGCTAATTACCCCCATCATAGCCTCCAAATTACCTCGTGTGGGTCGGAGAGATGTTATTGTCAGCCATCTTCCAATGCACCCCCTAGTGGCCAATGCACCCCCTAGTGGCCAATGCGCCCCCTAGTGGCCCCTTCAAAATCTTCCTCTCACACTGGGAGCCAGTGTGGTGTAGTGGTTAAGAGCGGTAGATTCGCAATCTGGGGAACCGGGTTCGCGTCTCTGCTCCTCCACATGCAGCTGCTGGGTGACCTTGGGTTAGTCACACTTCTCTGAAGTCTCTCAGCCCCACTCACCTCACAGAGTGTTTGATGTGGGGGAGGAAGGGAAAGGAGAATGTTAGCCACTTTGAGACTCCTTCGGGTAGTGATAAAGTGGGATATCAAATCCAAACTCCTCTTCTTCTTCCCTTGTTTGTTTGTTTCAACAATTTGCATGCTACTTAATCACAGTAGTGTAGCCTTCAGATTTATTTTTTTTAAAGCCCTCAGTAAGAACTGGAAGTTCAACGGTGGGGAGAAGGGAGCTGTCTGCCCTCAACTGGAGGGGAGTTTCACGAAATTGGGCCCACCATTTTGAATGCACAGCTCCTTGTAGATAGGAATCGTGTGTACAGGCCAATAGGGGATCACCAAGAACAGCTCCCCCGAAGACCTCTGGGATTGGACAGGGATCTAGGAGATAAGGCTGCCCCCCTGAGGTATCCTGGGCCCAAGTTTACAGGGCCTCGTAAATTAATAAATGAACCTTGAACCCAGTCCAGTAGCTTCTGATCACTGGAGTTATGTGCTGGCAACCATCTGCCCCCATCAACAGTCTAGCCACAGTGCTTTGCACCAGATGGAGCCTCTGTGTCAGGCACAAAGACAGCCACCACACAGATCACCTGCAAAAAACCAAGCTTTGAGTTTACCTCTGCATGGATCACCATAGCCAGATTATCCCTGTCCAAGAACAGCCATAGTTAGCGTACCAGCCAAAGCTGATAAAAGGCACTAAGGCTATCTGAGCTTCCAGTCATGAGGAGCACCCCCAAAGTCCAAACCTCTTCTTCCCAAGAGAGTGCACCCTCTTCGTTGCACTGCTTTCAAGGTTTTGTGCTGCTAAATGGCCTACAAATTTGTTTAACAGATAAATAATATTCTATGCAGCGGAGGGGCGATCATTAAGCACCTACCTGGTGATGCTGAATATTCTTTATATTGCAAGAAAAATTCTGGTACAGGTGAAACTTGTTGACATCTTTTTCATTGGCCTTTTTCGAGGTCACTTTTGCCAAGGATGACTGAATACAAATGTACTTTCTTTGGCATCTATATTAAAAAAAAAAAAAATTGAACAGAATTCGAATAGAAGTCATGCTAATGTCATTACAAGGACTGATAGTGACTTGCCCGTTATCATACTACGTTTTAACAAAACAAGCGATTTTCAGAATTAAGGAAGTATCCCAATAGCAAAGCAAGACAGAGCAGAAAATGACAGAGGCTCTTGGGCTTGGGTCTTCCAAAAGAACAGGGTGTTGCACTAGATGGGGCCTTTGGCCTCATCCTGCAGGACTCTGTGCATGCTCATATGCCAAGCAGCCAAAGATGGAATCTGCTACTTTGGCTGCAAGCAACCCCAGCGTCCATGCCCTGATTCAGGATTCTGCTTTGATCCTTCCTGTTCACTGTTGGGCCACAATGGATTCCAGTTCCAGGGGTTTCGCCCCCCCCCCAATGGATGACCAAGGTCTGATTCATATGGAGTAACATTCGCTTCATGCAACATGCAAATCTGGAGCACTGGTGCTGGCTGGGCTTCCCTATATTCTTCTAAGCACACAAATGCCTGGGTAGCTCTGCACATGAAATCCCTGGTTTATGCAGAAGATGAAAACCAGCTGGATCACATCAGAGGTCCACGGGGGCCTCCCTTTTGCCTGCCCTGAACCACACTCCACTGCCACCCTCCTTGTAAAGGACAGGACTTGGGAGCTCACTCAGTGCTGCTACACAACTGTCTGCAGGTGGTATGCTGGCATAATAATAATAATAATAAAATTTATTTATACCCCGCCCTCCCCAGCCAAGACCAGTCTCAGGGCGGCTGACACCAGGTATAAAAACAATTGATTGAAACACAACTTAAAAACAAGATTAAAATACAACATTAAAACATTAAAATGCAGCCTCATTTCAGTAGGAACTCAAATCAAAAACTTTTTTTGGGATGTAAACGTCAAGTCTTCACCAAGGCCAACTATCCAGACTGGTCCTACGTGGGCCAGAAAAAAGCTAGGGAAGTCCCCAAATAAGAGTTCCATCACAGAAGGAGAAAGGAAAAAGGAAAGAGGGGGAGGGGGTCAAGTTGATTCCAAGCCAAAGGCCAGGCGGTACAACTCTGTCTTACAGGCCCTGCGGAAAGAAATCAGATCCTGCAGGGCCCTGGTCCCATGAGACAGAGCGTTCCACCAGGCCAGAGCCAGTGTTGAAAAGGCCCTGGCTCTAGCTGAGGCTAATCTGACTTCCTTAGGGCCTGGGACCTGTGGGGTGTTGCTATTTATGGACCTTAAGGTCCTCCGTGGGGCATACCAGGAGAGGCGGTCCCATAGAAACGAAGGTCCTAGGCCGTGAAGGGCTTTACAGGGCTTTAATGTGGCCAAACAGGGAGGGCCTTAGCTGTGCGGTAGAGCACCTGCTTTCTTTGCAAAAGCCCCCAGCTTCAAGCCAGGTAGGGCTGGGAGAAGCCCCTATCTGAAACCCTGAAGCGCTGCTGCCAGATGGTCTACAAGACAGCTTCCTATGTACCTAAGGAGTGCCAGTGTTATTTTCCACCTGAATCCATACCTGACGAACCCCTTCCACTGTGCCTATGAAGACAAGACAGAAATGAATGCATAAAAGCTGCAAAATAAGAATTTAAGTGGCCTATGATAAAAGCAAACTGCCTGTAACAACGGCACTTACAAATCTCTGATGAAATCCAGCGTCTCTTTATCTTTAGCAATCATGTCAGCCAAGATGTGCTGCACTCCAGATTTTACTTCCTCAACCGTGGAAAGACCTGGAAGAAAATATATTTGAGCCTTGTGCTATTCATTTCATTCCTATATTTTATGCCCTGATAACGTCCACAACACTGTGGATGTGCTCCAACATTTAGGAGCTATATTTAACTATCAGTCCTGAGTAGGGATAATTTGAGGAACCTTACTTTGCTGGACACTGTCTAACAGATTCAAATTTAGAACCTGTGCTTTAAAAAATGCTCAATTAATCTTTTTTTAAAAAAATACCAAGAAGAAAAACTTCTCCACAGATGAACTAGAAAAAAGTATTTACTAGCTTCTCTATAAGAATAATATAAAAACCAGCCCGTTTTATTGTCTAATATTGCCCCCTACAGATTTATCTATAATTACACTAGGAGACATTGCTAGATATAGTTGCAAGCTTTCGGTTTTAAAATTGATGTGATTTTCAGCATGTCTTGGTATTAATTTTTTAAAAGGGTAAGAAAGGATATTTTCTTCCTTCTTGTATTGTGATTGGATGAAAAGTCTTCATATTATGTGAATTTTTACAGGTATGGGTGGGTGTTTATTTTATGGCGTATCTGCATTTTAAATCTTTGCAAGTCACTTTGAAAGACAGATACATTCAATCAATAATAAAATACACAGAATTTGTGATTTAACAGGAGACTTTAAAAAAAACACCACATTTCAATAGCAATTTTCTTCTCTTCAAAAGCAGAATATTATTCCCATCCAATACTGCAATACTTCCCATTCATTTCTTTATATCTGCCTCTGAAATTAATAGGGGCCTTATTCTTTGTATGTTCTGTTTTAGCAGGTCTGTGAGAATACAATAGATGGTTGACTGGTGTTTTATTTATTCTTACTGTATTATTATTGCAGTTATACCCACTACCTAGTGGGACATCTTCAGGAGAAGAAAAGGAGGAAACCCTACACAAATCCACAGTGGAGTCCCTAAGATGGTTGGATGGTGTCTTGTATGCCTCCTTCTGGCAACTCCTGCAGCCAAGCTGGTGCCAAATGTATTACTCTGCTTTCCTTTGGACCATGTCAGTAAGGATCTTGTCGCCTGGGCAGCCCAGTCCTGTTTTTGCTAACGCAGCAAAAACAATGCGGGAGGCAGCAGTTGCAAGTTAACGGTCTCTGCAGCCACAGCAGCTGTTGTGATTCTTCAGCAGCTTGATTTTTTAATTTTTAGCTTATTTAACATAATTGTTACAAAATATAAGCAAAATATTGCAAATACATGCATACATATATATTTCAAATAAGCACATATATATGAAAAAAGGAACAAAAGAGAAAAGAAGAAGAAAAGAAGAAAAAATAAAGAGAAAATAAGAAGAAAAGTTGGAAGAATTTCTTCTAAATTTATTCTACAAATCTCTACAAATATTGATATATTGAGATTATTCAGCAGTTTGATTTCACCGCTAGAGGTGAACTCCATTGCCTCTCAAGGCAGATGTATTTTTAAAATATAAATCTACCGTATTTTTCTCCCTATAGGACACCCTTTTTCCCCCTCCAAAAATGAAGGGGAAATCTGGGTGCGTCCTATGGGGCGAATGCAGGCTTTTGCTGAAGATTGGAGAGCGAGAGGGGTCAGTGCGCACCGACCCCTCTCGCTCTCCAGGCTTCGGGAACACATCCGCAGCCTAGGCAGCCCTGCGGGAGGTCCCACAGGGATGTCTAGGCTGCGGATAGCAGCCTGCTTCCCGGAGCGTCGGGCGCCCTGAAAGCAGAGCGCCCGGCGCTTCGGGAACAACTCCGCAGCGTGGGGAGCCCTGCAGGAGTTCCCCGCAGGGTTCCCCACGCTGCGGATAGCAGCCTGCCGCCCGGCGGGCGGGGCGCCCTGAAGCAGAGCGCCCCACCCGCCAGACAGACATCCGCAGCGTGGGGAGTCCTGCGGGAGTTCCCCGCAGGGCTCCCCACGCTGCAGATAGCAGCCTGCCGCGCCGGGCAGACATCGGCCAGCCCCACAAGCTCGGGGGACAGCAGGGAGGCACAGCGCCACCATCCCGCTGTTCCTCGACCTGGTTCGGTTTCCCCAACCTGCTTTTGGGGGGGAAATAAAGGGAAATTTTTTTTTCATTTATTTCCCCCCCCCAAAAAAAAACTAGGTGCGTCCTATGGGACAGAGCGTCCTATGGGATGAAAAATACGGTATATACCGCCTTTTCCTCCAAGCAGATCATGGTGATGTACATGGTTCTCTTACTCCCATTTTATCCTCGCAACAACCCCGTGAGGCAGGTTAGGCTGAGAGATGGTGGCTGGCCCATGGTCACCCAGTAAGCTTCACAGCCAAGTGAGGAATCAGACCCTTGTCTCCTAGGTCCTAGTCTGACACTCTAGCCACTGCACAACACTCTCTGCTTCAGGAAAGGACGCCCTTACCTTCGACACTGGACTTGACATAAGAGTGTAGGTTGAGTTCTCTTGGGTTCTCAATGAGCAAATTTGCAGCATGGTCCAATCCCAGTTGCCTGGCTCTTTGTGCTTTTGTTCCTTTGCTTCCCGTTTTATACGGCGCATACTAGGATAGAGAACAGAGGCTGGATGTAAAATGCATGTGGTGCCACACTCTACAGAATATCACAGAGCGTTGGTGACTTCAAGGTTGGGTTACTGCATTGTGCTCTATGTAGTGCTTCCCTTGCCCTCAATCTGGAAGCTGTAGTTAAGTTCAGAATGCTGCAGCATAGTTGCTGACAGGTGTGAGACCCTGTCAGTCTCCGCACAGAGATCAGCACTGGTTGCACATTTGCTACGGGGCCATGTTCAAGATGCTGGCATCTTAACAGCTTGGGAACAGCTTGTTCATGTGATCGCCTGACCCCACATATGCCCAGTCTGCCCCTTCAGTCTGTGGAACTAGCACTATTATAGGAGTCACATAACAGTCGTTCTGTACTTGTAAGTAATACATATTTTACCATGACAGCATCTGCACTCTGGAAGTCCCTGCCTATTGACATCTTTGCTCTTCTCATTTCGGCACCTGGTTAAAACATTTTTGTTTAGGCAAGCCTACCCAGACACACATATTGGTTGTGTGTATTTTGTTTTTCTAAGCTAGTGTTAATCTTAATAATCTTTTGGATATTTTTAATACCTGTTTTAAATGAACGATTTTAGTATTTTATTTTACACTTTTGTAAACCACCTAGAAAGTATTTTTTAACAATCAAATTGTATATAAATTTTGTTAAAGTAAATATTAAAAAGGGCAGTGACAAGAAAATAGGCATTTTCTGCCATTGGCCCTGCAATCTGAATGCCCTCCCCTCCACCATATACTGTATATATTTTTTAATTATTTTTATTATTAAAATTGGTATACCACCTTTCATCCATTGATCTCAGGGCAGTTCATGGCATATGACAATATAAAAACCACAGTAAAATTTCGTGAAGCAGCAACCATCAGTTACTTCAGACACCTTGTAAAGACTCATATTGTTGTCCAGGATTTCCCTAACTTGACCCATAAGACAGGACCTTGTTTTATACAACTAAATCCCCTGAATTCATGTTTTATTTGTTTACTGCAGGTTTACGCTGCATTTTTGTTTCAGTTATAGTTACGGTATATATAATATATAGATAGTTATATATAAATATGGGATGCGGGTGGAGCTGTGGGTTAAACCACAGAGCCTAGGATTTGCGGTTCGAATCCCCGTGGTGAGCTCACCCAACGGGTGAACTCCCGTTGCTCAGTCCCTGCTCCTGCCAACCTAGCAGTTCAAAAGCACATCAAAGTGCAAGTAGATAAATAGGTACCGCTCCGGCAGGAAGGTAAACGGCGTTTCCGTGCGCTGCCCTGGTTCGCCAGAAGCGGCTTAGTCATGCTGGCCACATGACCCGGAAGCTGTACGCCGGCTCCCTCGGCCAATAAAGCGAGATGAGCGCCACAACCCCAGAGTCGGTCACAACTGGACCTAATGGTCAGGGGTCCCTTTACCTTTATATATAAATATATATATTGCTATACAATGAAACCTCAGTTTTCAAATGTCTCAGCTGCTGAACATTTCGGGAACCAAACGCTGAAAACCCGGAAGTGAATGCTTCTGTTTTCGAACACACCTCAGAAGTTGAACGGTTTCCGGGTTACATTCGAAAACCAAGGTTCCATTGTATATTTTTGTTTCACTTATATATATGTGGGTGTGTGTATGGAGAGAGGGGGGTGGGTACACCAGCTGGATATTTTTATGTATCAATTCATAAATACTTTAAATAAATATTTACTCTGATTTTTTTCTGCCACCAATTCTCATTATCCTTTTGCACTTTACAAGGAGCATTCATAGCAAAAATCGCAAGAGGTACACAGAATGCTTTGCATAACAATTATATGAAAAGGTACACTCTGAGCCTTAAAAAAACATTCTTCTAGACAATGTTGAGCCAGATGGTTTGACTTGGCATAAGGCATTCTTCCTATGTTCCTAATTGAGAATGCATCCTAGTATTCACCCCCATAATCCTCTGCAATGAGGAAGAGGTTCTCAGAAGACAAAACATTTGTGGATAGGGGCATGGATGTTGGATGAAGCAGTGCTTTAAAAGAATCTACTGGATTTACATTTTAAAAAGAAGATACTAACCACGTGGTCCAACTCCTCCAAGGTTCTGCAGTTTAATAAAGCAGTCAAAAGGCTTTCCGAGAGTTTTCCTTCTTTCTTAAGTTTCTGGATCGATGCATGAACTTTTTTCGCGACAGTCCTAAGATTAAAAAGCAAAGGAGGTGAATGTCATACCAATTAATGCACATGTAGACACACCACTCCTAATTCTGCAGGCATCTCCCAGTGTGAAGAAAGAAATCTGCATGGACTCTGCGACTGCAAAGGACGTAGAGTACATTTACATAGTGTCCCACTTCATCGACAGAAGGGGCAACTTCCCAAGCCAAGGCAATGCGTCCATTAAACTGTCTCGAACTGGAGCTAATTCATTCAGCTCTACCAAAACTTTGGAGCGGACTGTGGCATCTCAGACAGGTTCTGCAATCCACCCTGGACAAACTGGCAGTGGGCAAGCCAGCTCCTTAGAGATTAATGCATTTCCTATATTATATCTCTCCCAACCTAAAGGCCTGTAGGAAGGCAATGTACCAGAACATCCTTCTAGGCAGCCTTTCTCAACCTGTGGGTCCCCAGATGTTGTTGGACTACAACTCCCATCACCCCTAGCTTGCAAGGCCAGAGCTGAGGGATGATGGGAGTTGCAGTCCAACAACATCTGAGGACCCAAAGGTTGAGAACCACTGTTAGAGCATTGGGAAAGGGCCCCAGCGCAGTAGTAGAGCAACTGGTTTGCATGCAGAAGGTCTCAGGTTAGGTCTTCAGCATCTCCAGGAAAGGTGAGGAGAGGCTCCTTCCTAAAACCCTGGAGAACCTCTGTCAGTCAGTGTAGACAAGACTGAACTAGATGGCTGACAGCCTCCTATGTAGCTTCTGCTCACCTGAAAACAAGTTCTAGTTTTAGGGGAGGCACCTCCTTTACTAGAAACCAATTCCCTTAGTAATGTTTCTTAGACATCCATTTGTGTCGCCTAGAACAGGCATCCCCAACCTGCGGCCCTCCAGATGTTTTGGCCTACAACTCCCATGACGCCTAGCTAACAGGACCGGTGGTCAGGGATGATGGGAATTGTAGTCCAAAATATCTGGAGGGCCAAAGATTGGGGATGCCTGGCCTAGAAAACTTGGACAAGGTTTTTTCATTTTTTATAAATTCATGATGATGATGATTAATCCAGAATGCGGCAGCTAGACTGGTGACTAGGAATGGCTGCTGAGACCATATAACATTGGTCCTGAAAGATCTAACACTGGTTCCCAGTATGTTTCCGAGCACAATTCAAAGTGTTGGTGCTGACCTTTAAAGCCATAAATGGCTTCAGCCCAGTATACCTGAATGAGCGTCTCCACCCCCATTGCTCAGCTGAGGTCCAGCGCTGAGGGCCTTCTGGCGGTTCCCTCACTGCGAGAAGTAAGGTTACAGGGAACCAGACAGAGGGCCTTCTCGGCAGTGATGCCCGCCCTGTGGAATGCCCTCCCATCAGAAGTCAAGGAAATAAACAACTATCTGACTTTTAGAAGACATCTGAAGGCAGCCCTGTTTAGGGAAGTTTTTAATGTTTGATGTTTTATCATGATTTTAATATTCTTTTGGGAGCTGCTCAGAGTGGCTGGGGAAACCCAGCCAGATGGGCAGGGTATAAATAATAAATTATTATTATTATTGTTATACGCATTTAAATACTCTAAACAACTCGGATTCAAAATATCTGAAAGGCCTTGTCCTTCTCTACAGGCCCTCTCAGCAGAAGGAGACCTCTCAGTAATTCCAACACTCTTGTGGTGGGGGGCAAGAGAGGATATTCCCTCCCGCCCCACAAAAGTGTGTTTTGTACCTTCACTATACAGCTTTCACTATACCAAGGCCTACCCAATTCCTATGATTACAATCTGCTTTGACTGTTTTTAATTATAAATGGTTGCAATTTGCCCTGCCCTGGGACCTGCAAGTGAAGAGAATGCCGTAATTTAAAACTTATTAGTATTATTATTGACTTTTTATGTGTCCTCTGTCCCTTTCCATTGCCACCACCCTCCACCCCACAGCATACTGTAGTTCTTCCAGTGTCTGCTGCACTTCACGCAACGCATCGGCCTCCATGTTGTTTATAAGCTCTTTCCGATACCGGGCAATGAAAGGAATAGTATTGTCGTCGTTGAAGAGGCGGATTATGTTCGCACACACCCATTCTTCAACGCCAGTCCTTTGCGACAAGACCTGAAACAGTAAATAAGAAGCCCAGCAAGTCAATTGGGATTCTCACAAAAGAGGGTTGTTGTTGTTGTAGTGTGGTACCTTGGTAGTCAAGCACCTTAGTTGTTGAACAAATTAACTCCCGAACGTTGTAAACCCAGAAGTGAGTATTCCGGTTTGCAAACATTTTTTGGAACCCGAATGTCCGACGTGGCTTTTGACTGGCTGCAGGAAGCTCCTGCAGCCAGTTGGAAGCCGCGCCTTGGTTTTTGAACTGTTTCCAGAGTCAAACGGACCCCCAGAATGGATTAAATCTGAGAATCAAGGTATGACTGTATAAGCTTGTGCAGCCCAGTGCAGTGGTACCTGTAGTTATGAACTTAATTTGTTCCAGAGGTCTGTTCTTAACTTGAAACTGTTCTTAACTAGAGGCGTGCTTTCGCTAATGGGGCCTCTTGCTGCCGCTACGCCCCCGGCACACAATTTCTGTTCTCATCCTGGGGCAAAGTTCTCAACTCGAGGTAAGTCTTCCCGGTTAGCGGAGTTTGCAACCTGAAGCATTTGTAACCTGAGGCGTTTGTTACTTGAAGTACCACTGTACTGTGTGGGAGAGGGCAGGCTGGGGTGAGGCAACAGAAGCAAAAGAGCTCCTTCTCTTTTCTCCTGGCAGTGAAGAATAAGCCTGGCAACCCCCCCCCCCAAAAAAAATCTCAATCTCCAGCAGCCAAGGCCAGCTCACCCAGGAGGCAAGGTGAGGCAATGTCCTCATGGCAGCAGGCTCCAGGCAGCTGGGAGGGCTGTCAGATCTGGCCTCTGGCAAGCATACCTCTTGCCACCTCCTGCCACACCATCCCATCAGATGTCAAGGAAATAAACAACTATCTGACTTTTAGAAGACATCTGAAGGCAGTCCTGTTTAGGGAAGTTCTTAATGTTTGATGTCTTTATCATACAGTGGTACCTCAGGTTACATATGCTTCAGGTTACAGACGCTTCAGGTTACAGACTCCGCTAACCCAGAAATAGTGCTTCAGGTTAAGAACTTTGTTTCAGGATGAGAACAGAAATCGTGCTTCAGCGGCGTGGCAGCAGCAGGAGGCCCCATTAGATAAAGTGGTGCTTCAGGTTAAGAACAGTTTCAGGTTAAGAACAGACCTCCGGAACGAATTAAGTACTTAACCTGAGGTACCACTGTATTCTGTTGGGAGCCAGATGGACAGGGTATAAATAGATTAATATTTGTTTGTTTGTTATTATTATTGAAGCCATGTTGATTTCTTGTTGTTTTAAAATTAAATACCTCAAAAATTACCTCAGAGCAGCTAATGCTTAAAAAGAAATGGGGACATAAGAAACAACTGCCTTATATAGAGTCAGCTCATTGGGTCAATTCACCCCAGATGTGTCTACACTGAATGGCAGCATCTCTCCAAAGTTTCAGGCAGGGGACAATCCTGAGCCGTACCTGGAGATGCCAGGGATTCAATCTGGGATCTTCTGCATGCAAAGCAGGTGCTCTAGCACTGAGTTACATCCATTCCCAATATAAAATATTGGGAATGAGAATTAACTGCCTATAAAACTGTTGTACTTCTTTTATGAATAAGCTTTAAAACCTGTAAACCAGAATGAAGGTGAACAAGATATACCGTTCTTTTTTAATTTTTCAGTATCTCCCTACCTGTGGAGTTTGTAAAGCCAAGTTCAATAGTTTGAAAAACAGAAACCTCCTATTCCCCCCTCCCCCGCCATTCTGTTCACAAATATCTGAATGACCTCTTTTTGATATTCCCTCATGAAACCCAACACTAATTGTAACCTTCCTACACCATTGCTTTCGCTCGGGGTAGGTTCTCATTAGAACAGGGGAAAGTATGCAATTTATTTTATAAAAATAAATAAAGGCTAATTTGCTTCCTGGAATACATCCAGCACTGCTATTATATACAACAGAAACCAAATTTATGCCTTGGTCCAGACCACAGGCTTTCTTTATGCTGCAACAGGTTTATGTGAGCTTTGTTATGAAAGGGAAAAGATCTCATACCTGCACAATGTCCCAGTTCATTTTATGGTCTTCGTCCAATTTGGCACTCGCCGCACATTTCACAGGCTTTCCCTGAGGACATGTGGCTGATTTTGATTTTTTTAAAGGAGGCTCGTCGAATGTAAAATCTTCTTCAGACTCTTCCGACTTCACTTTTCGTTTCGTTGCGGCGGCACTTGTGGAGGGTCCTTCGGCATTCTCCAGGCTGTGGGCCGGGCGCCCTTTCACGGGGAGCTTTTGGGCTGCAGATCTCGGCTTGACATCTTCCTCTTCCTTAGGCTGCAGCGGGTGAAACTCACCTTCGTTCCCTCCAGGAGCAGCAATAGGCACCGATGTGTCCTGCCCAAGCCACCAAAAACACGTTTAGAATGCACGTTGATGAAAATAAGAGAGATTAAACACATGGATGTTGCACGGCCTAGTCACATGATGGCACCAGTTTCAGCCTCGCTCCAAGAGTCATAAATGGATATGCTGGAAGCCACTTTGGATGTACAACTGTAGGGTTCTGGCCATTCCGTAAGCATAACCTCAGAACAAAAATGCATCACTAATAATAATAATAATTTATTATTTGTACCCCACCCAACTGGCTGGGTTTCCCCAGCCACTCTGGGCGGCCTCCAACGAAGATTAAAAATACATTAAAATGTCACACATTAAAAACTTCCCTGAACAGGACTGCCTTCAGATGTCTTCTAAATGTCAGGTAGTTGTTTATCTCTTTGACATCTGATGGATGGGTGCCACTACCGAGAAGGCCCTCTGCCTGGTTCCCTGTAACCTCACTTCTTGCAGTGAGGGAACCGCCAGAAGGCCCTCGGCGCTGGACCTCAGTGTCCGGGCAGAACAATGGGGGTGGAGATGCTCCTTCAGGTATACTGGGTTGAGGCCATTTAGGGCTTTAAAGGTCAACACCAACACTTTGAATTGTGCTCACTAAGTGAATGTAACTTTGTTATTAAGTTGTTTGAGTTTAAGTTTTGCGAGGTAAAGCTTTGAACCATATTTTTAGGCAGAATTATTTCAATACAAGACTCAGTTTTGTTCATCTAGAGCACGCACATCCAACTCCCAAGAGACTGCAATCTACTCCCAGTATTTAAAAAATCTACCCATTGTCATTGGCAAGAACTTGTTTGGAGGAGCTTTGCCCAGTTATTGAGCTTTCGGGGGGGGAGTGCAAAAAAACGCTTGCACAACACTCCGCCACCCTCCCTCCTTTCCCCACTCTGCCGCCACCGCAGGGAATACAAGCTTTTCCAGCGGCAACAGTGGCAATGGAACCTAGCACCGGAACGCACGAACATTCATTGCCCACTTTATTTAATCCCACGATCGACCTGGAGCACCACAGCAATCCATCTGTTGATCGCGGTCAACAAGTTGAACATGTCTGATCTGGAGGCACAAAATTAATAATTCCAAAACGATGGACACCGACTTGGGTGGCTTTAAAAGAGGACTGGACAAATTCATGGAGAATAGAGCTATTGATAGCTACTAACTGCAATGGCTCAACTCTGCTGGAAGCAACAGGAAAGAAGCTCTTATGCTCAGGCCCTGCTTGAGGGTTTCTCACAGGCTCCGGGAGCAGGATAATCGACCAGACGGGCCATTGGCATGAACATTCATGTGTTCAGAGACTTTCCCATTCTCTTCCATAAGTCATGGATTGTGCTGTTCATGCGACATAAATTCATCTGATGCCCAGAACAAAATGAAAGGTCAGATTCTGCTTGCATGAAGTTCTGCATGCACACAGCAAAGGGTCTGCACAACTTTAGACTGTGGATATGGGGATCTCCAAATGAAGACCCCCTGCTCCCACAGAAATTTATTTTTACAAGGACACAGGTGGCGCTGCGGTCTAAACTACTGAGCCTCTTGCGCTTCCCAATCAGAAGGTCAGTGATCTCAATCTGTGTGACGGGGTGAGCTTCTGTTGCTCTGTCCCAGTTTCTGCCAACCTAAGCAGTTCGAAAGCATACCAGTGCAAGCAGATAAATAGGTACCGCTGTGGAGGGAAGGTAAATGGCGTTTCCGTGTGCTCTGTCACTCGTCATGGTCCTCTGTGCGTCAGAAGCGGTTTAGTCATGCTGGGCACATGAAAAAAAAGCTGTCTGTGGACAAACACCGACTCCTTTGGCCTAAAGCGAGATGAGAACCCCATAGTAGCCTTTGACTCGACTTAACCATCCAGGGGTCTTTACATTTATGACAATTGTTATCCACTCTTTCCAATGCTTTGAAAAGTAAACTGCTTACCAAAAACGACTTACCAATTCCTCTTTTACTGCCACCTTCTTGGTCCTTTTCCTAGGCACAGCTGGTTTCTTCTGCGCAGCTACAGTGTTTTTTTTCGCTCTCGACACTTTTGTTTTGGGCGCACTGGCCTTCCTTGCAACTTTCTTTTTGGGCTCCCATTCCTCTTCATGCGTTTCCTCTTCCGATTCTGAAGATCTAAATAAAGAAGGAACTGACTTTAGAGAAGCTATATGTGATTCTGTTGTGTTAAAGAAAGGGGGAGGAAAAAACAAATCTTAGTATTTGAGGCCAGGGGGCATGCAAGAGATCTCAGAAGCACAATGGAGGGCAAGGATGGAGGTAAAAAGAACAAATTGCTGCCGCTGCTTTCTGAATAGCGGGGTGCCCATCATGAGTAACTCAGGATCTTGAAATTGTAGTCCTATCTTTGTGTTAAATTCAGCTAGCCGCCAGGGAAACAGGCAGAGGTGTGGAACAGTGGCATGGCCTTTGCTGAGGTAACAACATGTGCTCTGATTGGTGTGTGATTCTGAGGAAAATTTTATGCTTGGTTGTACATCTCTCTATGTACAAGGCGTGACCTAAGAAAGAAAAAACCCTTTCTGTTACGTTTCCCTTGAAATGTACGCAGCTTTTGTTCCATTTCCTCAGCAAACTGTTATCAAGACTTTTCTCTTTGGACTCCATCTACATTACTCTCACTGCGAGAAGCCAAGTTACAGGGAACCAGGCAGAGGGCCTTCTCGGTAGCGGCACCCGCCCTGTGGAACGCCCTCCCAGCAGATGTCAAAAAGAACAACAACTACCAGACTTTTAGAAGACACCTGAAGGCAGCCCTGTTTAGGGAAGCTTTTAATGTTTGATGCATTACTGTATTTTAATATTTTGTCGGAAGCTGTCCAGAGTGGCTGGGGAAGCCCAGCCAGATGGGCAGGGTATAAATAATAAATTATTATTAATATATATTATTATAGTGACTTTGCCAAAAGAGGAGACCTATACAAAGTGTGAGCAACCAAGCCAAACACTTGCTCACCCACCATATATTGTGGTCCACTAGGGCAGGGGGGGGGGCCGACACCACACAAACACACTTGGCATCATTATAGGTGTGGCCTACAGCAAAAACACTAACCCAAAGTTATCAGTGGTTACAAGCGGCTCACTACTTCAATCAAGAATGCCCTGACACAGTGTCATAGAATCATAGAATCAAAGAGTTGGAAGAGACCACAAGGGCCATCGAGTCCAACCCCCTGCCAAGCAGGAAACAATGTCATTATGGGAGTGTCACTCCATGTCATTATGGGATGTGAGTCTTGTGGGACCTGCCTCTTCCACCCAGCCTGGCTGACTGCAATGTGAAAGCTGTGGCGGCTGAATAGACCTCTGGTTTGAGGCATGCCGCTTTTGGTTTTGTCACCATGACCACAATATTTAAAACGTTTAAAACTATTTTTAACTTGTATGTGTTTAAATCCGGGGTTCTTTGTGGGATGTGCCTGGGAAGAGGGGGAGCAGAGAGAGTGGGGAGGGAATCGCAGTGGTTCAGGGTAGGGGGGGAGGTATGGTGTGGAAGGTGGGGCAGGCCGGGTAAGGGGCACACGGCCAGTGGCGTAGCGTGGGGGGTGCAGGGGGGGCCAGCCGCACCGGGCGCAACATCTGGGGGTTAGGGTTAGGGGGCGCAAATCCACGGGTTAGGGGGCGCAAATTACTTGCCTTGCCCCGGGTGCTGACAACCTACGCTACGCCACTGCACACGGCACAGGCAGTTGGTGACTGTGGCCTGTGCCAGACCCTTCTCCTACCTGGGGAATTGCAGTTGTCCTATCAGCCAACCCTTGGGTCTGGGGGTGCTGTTGCCGAATGCCAAGTCGGCTCGGAGTTAAGGGCTCCCCGTTTGCAGAATGCTCTCCCCCAGGGAGGCTCGCCTGGCGCCTTCATTATACACCTTTAGGCGCCAGGCAAAAACGTCCCTCTTCAACCAGGCCTTGGGCTGACTGGCATCCGATGCCCTTTTAAATATGTTGTGGGAAAGGGGGATTATTGGTTTGCTGTTGTTGCTATTTTTATTATGTATCTTGTGTTTTTTTATATTGTAACTTTATGTCGTGAGATCAACGGGTGACAAATTTAATAAATAACAGATCATCATATGGGAAATTTAAATTGGCAGTTAGCACACAGCTGCCCCACTGCTGCCACTAGGTGAGCCCAAATCCCAGAGCAAGCATTAACCCTAGTTTACTGTGTTGGACACCTGGAACACTAACAGCTGCATGAGGACCAGGCCTGACAGGAAATATTTACTGTGCAGTAGGCCCACTAATGCCACTTTAGGAACACCATCAGTTACTATATCCTCCAGTGCTGACCACTAGGTTCTCTTAGCGGAACACATCAATGTGGCTAAGTTGACTTGCTTCATAATACAGTGGTACCTTGGGTTTTCAAACGTTTTTGTTGATGAACATTTCAGTTTACGAACGCTGTAAACCCAGAAGTAAATGCTTCGGTTTTCGAACACACCTCAGAAGTCGAATATGCCACATGGCTTCTGCTGTGTGCAAGATCCTGAGGCCTAGCTCTTGGCTGTTGTGTTTTCAGTTTTCGAATGTTTCAGAACTCAAACGGTCTTCCAGCACAGATTACGTTCGAAAACTGAGGTAACTACTTAAATTCAGAATGCCCCAACCGCCAACCAATGGGTGGAGGTGTAATAAAGTTTTTTTTAATACATGGTCAGTCCAATTGAAATTTAAACTTGTTTTTAAAATTTGTCATTTGTTCATGAGCTATTGTTATCCAAACCGAGATATACCGTATTTTTCGCTCTACAGGACACACTTTTCCCCTCCTAAAAAGTAAGGGGAAATGTGTGTGCGTCTTATGGAGCGAATGCAGGCTCCGTGGCTTCAGCGAAAGCAATGCAAAGCCTCCGGAGTACAGCGGGAGCACTCCCGCTGCGCTCCAGAGGCTTCGGGCGGCTATCCCTGAAGCCAGGAGAGCGAGAGGGGTCGGTGCGCACCGATCCCTCTTGCTCTCCTGGCTTCGCTTCGCTGGAGAGGCGTTGCGCAGCTTTCCCTCTCTGCACAGCGCCCCTTCAGCGAAGCGGGAGGAGAAATGGAAGGGGCTCCATTTCTCCTGCACAGAGAGGGAGAGAATATTTTTTTCTTGTTCTCCTCTAAAACTAGGTGCATCTTATAGAGCGAAAAATACGGTGAACTTATTTTTTAAAATTCTGCCATTTGTTCAGATGAGCTATTGGTATCCAAACTGCTAGCATCTGAAACAAAAAAAGTACAAGGTACAATCATCATTTTAGATGCAGCTATAATGGACAGTTTCAATTTATTCCAATGTATTATATCCGTATGTATACCTTTTCAAACCATACTACAGTTAGACTGATGCAACTTGCTCCAATTATGGGTAATTTGGATTTTTAAAGTACTACACACAAATTTCAACTCACGATTTAAGGAAGGAAGGCAGCTCATCTTCTGGAACCCCTGGTTTTGGTGCTGTTCTAGTTCTCCTAGGGAGAGCCGACATCTGAAAGGTGAAATAGCCATGATCAAAACACTGTTTCCCACTTCAATCAGTTGGTGCAAATATAACACTTTCAACTGCTTAACTGTGACTCTGGATACTGACAGCAGAAGGCAGGATATAAATAATAACAATAATGTGTGATTCAGTATTCCAGATTAGGCCATAGGATCCTGTGATCCTTCTCTCATCCTTTCCTTAGGAGCCCACTTTCTCCTTATGGGGATAAACCACACTTAGCCGTTTACTTAAGCAATTTTAGGAAAATCTTATCTCACCTTAAGAAGTCAAATTATACAACAGATATTTAGCTGGATCAACAGCCCCCTTTAAAAAATCTCTCTTGGGCTGAGCCAACAAACAAACCAGGAACTCTTCCACTAACCATAGTTTCCAGTTTCATGTAAACCAAGAAACTATGGCTAACAGGTTCAGAACAAGTAGGCTAGGACACCAAATTTAACCCATGGCTTCATATCCCACATTGTTCTGAAGCCATAGCCATTTCTTGGCTACTTTTCACTGAGTTATACCAAACTGTCACAGCACAGTGTTGAAACAACCCAGCTGGGCTAGTTCTGGATTTGAACAGAGCTGCTAAGGAAAGAGGGGGGTTTGCCCTGCCAGACTTAAGGTTGTATTATGAATCAGCAGCTTTCTGCTGGCTGAAAGACTGGCTGCTTCTTGAGAACACTGATATCTTGGATTTGGAAGGGTTTAACAATGCTTTTGGATGGCATGCATATTTGTGGTACGACAAGGTAAAAGTCCATAAGGCTTTCAAGAACCATATTGTCAGGAAGGCAGTGTTTAATGTCTGGATAAAATACAAAGACTTAGAAAATAAGACCCCAAGGTGGTTGTCACCAATGGAAACTAAGGCTCAGAAAAGACTCAATATGGAGGCCAAATGGCCGAAATATTGGGAAATATTAGAAAAAGATGGAGATATTTGGAGATTGCAGAGTTTTGATAAATTAAAGGACAAAGTGCGAGATTGGTTACACTATGCTCAGATCAGGGAGGCCTTTAATTTGGACAAAAAAACAGGTTTCCAGGTGGAAAAATCGAAATTAGAAACAGAACTGTTAGAACCTAAGACCAAGGTACTTTCAAAAATGTACAACTTGCTGTTAAAATGGAATACTCAAGATGAAACGGTTAAATCAGCTATGATAAAATGGGCACAGGACATTGGGTACAACATTATGTTTGCTGACTGGGAAAGGTTATGGACCACCGGTGTGAGGTTCACGGCATGTAATGCCTTGAAAGAAAATATTATGGAAATGATATATAGGTGTATATCAAGCTTGCAAAAATATACCATTTGTCAGACAATAAATGTTGGAAATGTAAGGGAACTGAAGGAACATTCTTTCACCTCTGGTGGACTTGCCCAAAGGTTAAGGCTTTCTGGGAAATGATCTATAATGAGTTAAAAAAGGTATTTAAGTATACCTTCCCTAAGAAACCAGAGGCCTTCCTTTTGGGCATTGTCGGCCAAAGGGTGTTAAAGAAGGACCGAACTTTCTTTATGTATGCAACAACAGCATCAAGAATACTCATCGCAAAACATTGGAAGACCCAAGATTTGCCCACTCTGGAAGAATGGCAGGCGCAACTGATAAGACTATATGGAATTGGCAGAAATGACTGGCAGAATCCGAGACCTGGGAGAAGAGACAGTGGAAGAGGATTGGAAAAAGTTTAAGGACTATTTACAAAAACATTGTAAACTGTATGAATGTTAAGAAGATGCAGGCTAGAAAACAACATGGCATCAGTAATTTAGTTGAAAGAAGTATGAAAATAAGTGATACATAAGAACAAAGATGAAATTTTGATTAATATTATGTCAAATTTAAACATCTAAGTATTTGATAAAAATATCTAAAGTTGGAGACATAATATTTGAAAACTACAAAATAAGAGTCGAAAGAAGGTGATAAATTGCTGTTTATAACTTTATAACTGGGAACGCAGGAAAGGGAGATGTGAGGAAGTCCGAAAGGTTATGGAAATATGGTTTTTTGACACTTGATTATGTTGTATTTTATTTATTCTGTGCTGACCTTTTTGCTTTTTGCTTTTTTGTTTGTTCTATGTTGGTGATGGTATTTTATGTGTCTGGTGATCTATTGTTTAAAACCTTTAATAAATATCTTATAAAAAAAAAAAGGATTTGAACAGAGCTTCATTATATGGTCATCTCTCTGTAGTTCACTTGGGTCCCTAGCAAGCAGGAAGCAGTTGGCCATTTTAGCCTCGATGTTTGCATAAAGAAGCAAATATCCAGCATGCTAACAGCAATCTTATTCGTATTGATTTACAAAGCCCTGAACAGCTTAAGTCCAGGGTATGTTGGGGATTGTCTGAACCCCTGTATCTCAGCTCAGTGACTGAGATCCAGTAGGGGCATCACTGGTCGTTCCTCAAGTTGGTGTGGCTCATTTGTCAACCAGAAACCAAGCCTTGCGTGTCATCACCCCGGTCAATAGATTCAAACTTAAAAATGGAAAGCCTAATGCTGGTGGTCAACAAAAGAGGTTTAAAGACTGTCTCAAGGCAAATCTAAAAAAAAATGTAGTATAGACACTAACAATTGGGAAACACTTGCCTGTGAGTACTCCAATTGGAGAACAGCCTTTACCAAAGGTGTCATGGGCTTTGAAGACACTCGAACTCAGGACACAAGGGAGAACCGTGCTATGAAGAAGGAAGGCACACTTGGCAAATCCACACCGTGATTAACTCCTGCCTGGAAACCAATACCCCCACTGTGGAAGGACGTGTGGATCCAGAATTGGCCTCCACAGTCACTTACAGACTCACTTTTAAAACCGTGTTTATGGAAGACAATCTTACTCGGCTACAAGTGTTCGCCAAAGAAGAAGAAGAAGACAATAGGTTCAACAGGTGCCTGCTGAAAACGTTTCTGCTCCGCCAGGGGCCTATGCAGGCAATTAAGAATACATCCGTCCACAACAGTTAATTGATGCCTGACTTTTTATATGGTTTTTACTGTACGGTTTTATCTACTTCTGTTGTAAACCACTTTGATGGCAGCATAAAAATATTTTTATAAACATAAATTAAGGTTGTGCAAACAAGCTACAAGCAGCTGTAAGAGAAAACAGAACAAAAGAAAGCAGACGTGATTAAGAATCACCTTCCTCTTCCTTTCTCCCTAAAAATCCTCTCTATTACTTTTTTTTATCAAGTAAAACAAAGGCAGGCAGATGATTGGATGCAGCGCTTCCCTTCTTTTAAAAAACGGGAGTGCCAGGACACTGCGCGTGTCCATAAGGAGGAATGGGCAGATTTTTGAGGGGGGAACAATGGAGGAGAATAGACACCAAGCCTGGGGGAGTAGCATAAAGGTAAGGGTACCCCTGACCATTAGGTGCAGTTGCAGACGACTCTGGGGTTGTGTGCTCATCTTGCTTTACTGGCCGAGGGAGACGGCGTTTGTCCGCAGACAGTTTTTTCCGGGTTATGTGGCCAGCATGACTAAGCCGCTTCTGGCGAACTAGCGCAGAGCATGGAAACGCCTCCTGCTGGAGTGGTACCTATTTACCTACTTGCACTCTGACGTGCTTTCGAACTGCTGGGTGGGCAGGATAGCATAGTATGGTGCAGATTACACACCTACTTCATGTTAGGCCACCAAAAAGGGGGGGAGGAATCCTGGGAAGTAATAAGGCTGATCTGAGAAAGGTGAGGACAAGCAGCTGTCAAAAGGGACCAGCAAAAAGTGTATTTTGCTGCTGAGTCTCAATGAGCCCACTGAGGACCGGCTGTGGTTACACAAGAGCATGCCACATATGCACATGGGCACTCATATTATGAATGAACAGCATTCTTCGCCAGCCTGGCACCTTCCACGTGCTTTGGACCACAACTGCGCTGGCAGTGGCAGATGGGAGTTGTAGTCCAAAGCACAGGGAGGGAAATCAGCTTGGCAAAGCCTGCTGCACAGAAATAAATCAAAGTTTGCCTCCACAGCATATGGCATTTGAAAACAAATGTGATCAAGCCTTTTATGGTAAACTGATATGGGGTTTTTTTGTTTTTGTAGGAAGGCGACTCCGGTTGTCACTTGCACTTGTATGATCACAAACATGCAGCGATCCGACAGCCCTGGCGTTGCTTGGCTGGCTGCCTTCTTCCCCTCGTCCCGTTTTTATTCCAGAACCCACCGGGCACTCGGGAGAACCCCACACGTCTGAACGCAGCTCCCCGCTGTCGCCCCGGAAGCTCCCGAGTTCCACGCATCCCTCCCTCTACACGCTCCTTGTTCATCTCCTCTTCACACTCACCTTCCCGTAGCGGGTGTTTCCCGGCGGCGCCAAGAGCCGGGTGTTTTGTTGTTGAAGGCGACGCCTTCTCCTTGCGCCCCTCCAATCGCGGCTGCAGGCTCGGCGTTTGAAAGCGGCGCGCAGCGCCACCGGAGCCTGCGGGGGAAACCCAGGCTCTCCAAGACCCGGCAAGGCAAGCGGCGAAGGGGAGGAGCAGGAAGTGATTGCTGCGCGGCGCGACCAGGCCCCGGAACAGCCCCGGCTCCAATCAGGAAAGGAAGCTGAGCGCACTCCGGATTACTTCGGGAGCCAAGGGCAGAGGAGGGAGGGAGTCGGGAAGGGGGATCTTCTTGTTCCCCAGCTCGCCCCTTGCCAAGAGAGAAACCCAGGCGCGTGCCTATGGTGACCTGAGGATCCATAGCGATCTAAGGATGAGGTCTTGCGCACGGCGCAATCCCGTGCGTAATTACGCGCATTTTGGCTCGCTGTGCTCAATGGGAGTTTCTCGCTTAGGTGGGGAAAGTGGGACTCCGCTAGGTGTTGCTGGACCATAGCTGTCAACTTTTCCCTTTTCTTGCGAGGAATCCTATTCGGAATAAGGGAATTTCCCGTAAAAAGGGGAAACGTTGACAGCTATGTCCTGGGAAATGGGTTTAGCAGGGAGAACATCACACTTAGAATGTTGTTTAGACATTTAGTCGTGTCCTACTCTTCGTGACCCCATGGACCAGAGCACGCCAGGCACTTCTGTCTTCCACTGCCTCCCGCAGTTTGGTCAAACTCATGCTGGTAGCTTCGAGAACCCTGTCCAGCCATCTCGTCCTCTGTTGTCCCCTTCTCCTTGTGCCCTCCATCTTTCCCAGCATCTGGGTCTTTTCCAGGGAGTCTTCTCTTCTCATGAGGTGGCCAAAGTATTGGAGCCTCAGCTTCAGGTCTCAGGGCTGATTTCCTTGAGAATGGATAGGTCTGATCTTCTTGGAGTCCATGGGACTCTCAAGAGTCTCCTCCAACACCATAATTCAAAAGCATCAATTCTTCGGCGATCAGCCTTCTTTATGGTCCAGCTCTCACTTCCATACATCACTACTGGGAAAACCATAGCTTTAATTATGTGGACCTTTGTTGGCAAGGTGATGTCTCTGCTTTTTAAGATGCTGTCTAGGCTAGAACACTTAGAATAGTGGTTCTCAAAGGGTGTACATCATACTGGTGTAGCAAGAGAACATGGGCAGAGTCGAGGGGGGGCAGTATTTGGAGGCATGGCCATCATGACTAGTAGCCATCCTCCATTAACTTGTCTAATCTTTTAAAACCTCCACGCTGCAGATGCCTTGTATCAAAATCCACAGTTTAACTGTGGATTGAGCTGCCCCCACCCCCACCCCCATTCCAGTTAACACAGGAAGAGCTGGGCTTAAATCTTTTTTCCCCTCTGCATTTTAAACCTAAACAGTGAAATCCTGTACAAATCTTCACCCCGTTTTGTTCAATGGGGCCTACTCTATGGAAAGTGGATATAGGATTGCAGCCCAATTGTCCCCCAATAAATCACTCGCTTTAGGTGTTCTTTTACTGGTTTATTTTGTAGCTTTTAATGGTTTTTTGTTTGTTTGTTTTTTGCAAAGCCAATGTCATAAAGAATAGAACGTTTTTGTAGTTTTCTACCTTTTGGCCACTAGGTGCTGCTGTGTGCTGTCAAGCATTTATTTCCCACTTGGCAGCCCAACGTGTTTTAAAACCCACAGGGCTGTGTGCATGATTATTCATCATTATTGCTGCTACTTGAATAATTAATACCAAGAATGTGCAGAACTCACAGTGGGGGGAGGGGAAGGTTTCATGGTGGCATCTACCTCCCTCCCACAGATTAGGGGGGGTGTCTGTTCAGGGCAAGGGAGCTTTCTGCAGACCCGCCATGTACGGTATCTCCCTTGAATTATGATTGCTGGGAGAGAAATGTCTAAATATGCCTCATACTTAGCATGTATATAGCGCTTTAGAGCGTTGGTCCACAGCTGGCGGGTCAGGAGATGCTTCTGCAGGGAGGGGGAGTCTGTGGCCCTCCAGATGTCACTCAACTTCAAATTCCATCATCCCTGACCATGAAATTACTCTGCCTGGGGCTGATAGGAGTTGGAGTCCAACACCGTCTGAGGGGGCCCACAGTCTCCTCATTCCTGGCTCACAGCTTGACCCAAGGTGGGTCACTACAGCAGAACAACCACTGTCCAAATACGTGGTATTTTTTTAAAAAGCAATTAAGAAGTTGATCCCCAACTGCCTGTGGGAGCTAAAGGCTCCTCAGCTTGAAGACAACTGACTTTAGAGCAGGCATGGCCAAACTTGGCCCTCCAGCTGTTTTGGGACTACAGTTCCCATCATCCCTGACCACTGGTCCCATTAGCTAGGGATGATGGGAGGTGTAGTCCCAAAAACAGTTGGAGGGCCGAGTTTGGCCATGCCTGCTTTAGAGGGTTCAAGATGTTTCCTATACAGTGGTACCTCAGATTACATACGCTTCAGGTTACAGACTCCGCTAACCCAGAAATAGTGCTTCAGGTTAAGAACTTTGCTTCAGGATGAGAACAGAAATTGTGCTCTGGCGGCGCGGCGGCAGCAGGAGGCCCCATTAGCTAAAGTGGTGCTTCAGGTTAAGAACAGTTTCAGGTTAAGAACGGACCTCCGGAACAAATTAAGTACTTAACCTGAGGTACCACTGTATTTCTATTTCAGTCTTCCTCACAACAGCCATGCTGGGTAGGCCAGTATTGTTACCCAAGTATTGCTGGCTGAAGAATAAACTAAAGACCTCGCATCTGCATTATATATTTAAAGCGGTGTCATCCCACATTATAGTCATGGCTTCATCCAGTGAATCCTGGAAACTATAGTTTGTTAAGAGTGCTGAGAGTTGTTAGGAGATTGCTCTTCCACCTCGGAGTGAGAATTCCCAGCTTGGTTTAGTAATCAATCCCTCTTCCCAGGAATCTCTTAACCTTAGTAAAGTACTCTTCCCGGGAGTCTCTGGAGGAAGCCATGACTGTTTAAAGTGGGATGATGCAGTCTTAAATGTACTGTGCAGATGAGACTTAAAGCTGAGGTATAGTGGCTTGACTCTAGGTCTACAAAGGATTTGAGCCAGGGTTTTCCTGTTGCACTGCCCTGTCTCAGCAATGATACCAACCTGTTCCTGGACTTAATACTTAAGATAAAAAATTACTGTACAAGAACAGCTGGGTCTCTCATTCACACACATTCCCAACCTCACACAGTGATTGTGTCATGTGTAGGTTATAGGCCAAAGGATTGCCAACTTAAAAAAAAAAATCCCTGCTCCTGTGCCCTGAACAGCAGGTGTTCTGCAGGATAATTATTACACGCTGTGAAAAAACTACCCTAATTAACTGCTGCATGCGTGGCTGGCTGTTCCTATTAAAGGGTCAGGAGCAAGACAGATCTCTTTGGTCAGGTAAGCTGGCAACCATAACAGAACATTTGTCCTGAAACAACCTTTGTAATCGGGAGGGGAAGGGATATGGGATACACCCACCATCTTCCTTTGTATGCGCAGAGGTTGTGTGACTATAAATAACCCAGGCTATAAATGTAAATATTTTGCCCTCGTTAATTTGTGTGTGTGTGCGCGCAATATTTGTGATGAAAGGGTTTGGTGCGCCACAAAAATAGCTGTATGCGTCACCTGCTTCCTACGGTGCTTTGCAGCAGGACTCTGTGTCTTCCGACGAAGCAAAAGCAAACTTCATTCATCGCTTTGCATAGTTTGAAATCGTGCAGAAGCAGCGTAACTGATTGTACAATGAGAACCACGACGACGACAACAGTGCTTGCATGAATGAGAGGGCCCGTTCAACATCACGCTGAAGAGAAGTTTCAGTAATAATGACGAAAAACATAGTCTGGTTTTCAGTGGCGTAGCAAGGTCAGGTGGTACCCAGTGCAGAAAATTTCTGGTGACTGTCCCCCCATTGAAATTATTAAAAGGGGAAATAAGATACAGTTGCAAGTGTTACTTTCTGGTTTATTTACTTAACATTCTGAGCATAAGCACGTAAAACCTTTTTTCCTAACTTTGTTCTCTGCAAATTTTGAGATCACATCACATCAAAATCAATTTCTTTTGCTACTTTGTCACCCCCCTCAGTGATGACACCTGGGGTGGACCGCACCCACCACCACCACCGCCAGTTTTAGACCGGGCGTAAGACTCAATCTCCACTAAGCCAAAACACTGGGAACTAAGGCTTATGTCGTGTCCCGTGATGAACAATTATGTTGTGCACTGACACAAATTGGCCTTGCTTATAATTTGCCCTCCACGCACCCACTTTTCCTTGGTCCTTCAGGCCCAAATCCAGACAGGGAGGGTGGGGTGCCATGCCTAGGACCTGCAAAGTTCCAGGAGCTCGTCCTACTCTCGAGTAGGACCCTGGCAGAGACACATGCCCGACTGCCATGTTCCCTCCCTCCTAGTCTATCATTCAGGAGCTTCAAAAGCTTTCTTCAGCCCAAACATCACAGCGGCTGACGCCAACAGACATCGGCACACTTAGGGATCCACAGAGTCTTTGCAGCTTGCGTAACAGACCTGGTGTGATGGCCTGGGATTCCGATTCGGAGGATGAAACAGAGGAATCCCAGCCTGCACAGGAGTCCCCGCCTCCAGGGCCGGCTGAACTGGGGCAAGGCCTAGATGCTGAAGAGCCTGCACCTGTGGCAGTGCATCAGGAGCTGGCCCCAGGTGAAGCCCTTCTGGCCCCAGGGGGCTTGATGACTCAGTGGCCACAGGTGAGCCTCCTCCAGGGCCCAGTAACCCTTCGGCTTCTCCTGATCTGCAGAGGCTTAGGGCAGAGAGGCGAAGGGAACTGGTTGCCCCCAGGAGGAGTGCTCGCCTTAAGGCCAGAGGAGGCGGGGCTCCTGGGGGCCGGGACCGCCCCTGGCCTTAGAAGAAGATAAAGCCCGGTCAACCCGGCCCCAGGTTGCGGGAGCAACGTCGTTGTTGGCTTCGGACCTTCCTGTGTTCCTGATCCCTGCTCGGCCTCCTGTTCCTGACTATCCGGTACTCCTGTTCCCTGCTCGGCTTCCTGTTCCTGACTATCCGGTACTCCTGTTCCCTGCTCGGCCTCCTGTTCCCGACCATCCGGTGTTCCTGTTACCTGCTCAGCCTCCTGTTCCAGTGTTCCTGTTCCCCGCCCGGCTCTCTGCATCGGACCTCGCTCCTCTTCATGTGGACTCTGCTACACTCACGGTACCTTACCCCCGGGACCAGCACACCTCAGCAACTCAGCATTTTGGCTAATCTACTTTATTTACAGTGGTACCTCGGGTTACAGACACTTCAGGTTACAGACGCTTCAGGTTACAGACTCCACTAACCCAGAAATAGTACCTCGGGTTAAGAACTTTGCTTCAGGATGAGAACAGAAATTGCATGGCGGTGGCGCGGCAGCAGCGGGAGGCCCCATTAGCTAAAGTGGTACCTCAGGTTAAGAACAGTTTCAGGTTAAGAATGGACCTCCAGAACGAATTAAGTTCTTATATGTACCACTGTACATATAAACACACATGGAGCACTGCAACATGGCTCCCTCTCTCTCTAGCATCAGACAGCAAAGAGAGAAAGAACAAAGGACAATAGTCCCACTTCACGGAACACGGTAACACAAACATCCTGTCTCCGTCACTTCCCACTCTGTGGAGTCAAAACAGACACCATCATGTGATACACAACAATCCCATGACTGCAACCACGGAGCAGGAATTCTAACACAAAAATGCCCCACATTTTCCTGCTCCTGTGTTAGCTTGTGAAGCATCTGAGCCTTGCTGTACGACCAGACAAAATAATTCATGCCAATTTGTTGCCTCCACCCATTGCTGGCAGGGTGGGTGAAACAGAGTGACATGGGGTGCAGGATGGGTACCTTCGAATGCTACAAGGATGACAGTGACACTGGTTCTAATGATTTGGGTTTCCCAGCACTACTGTGATGGAAAACGGGTAACAGAAATGAGAAACCCTAAAGCAAGTTTTGAAAATAAACCACCTTTTCCATAGAGGCATCAAGAAACAGTGCATCTTGGCAGCTTCAGGGTGATGAACGTAATTGATTTTGAGCCGGAACGGGTCGCTTAATTATTGATATCTTGGTGCATTGTTAGGCCTGTTCCCTTTCTCCTCTAAAAGATGCTCTCAAGGACTTTGCACAAAGTAGACGTTTTGACAAACCATAGGCCCCCGCAGGTCTTTTCTGTTGCAAGGAGGTTGTGTGTGTGTGTGTGTGTGTGTGTGTGTGTGTGTGCGTGCAAGTGGTATGTTACAAGAGGGTACCTAACCCCCCCCTCCCCACTTCTTTTTAACTCCAACACCAGACCACTGTGTTCCAGTCTCATGTCATTCAGTCTTTCTGTAAAGGTAAAGGGACCCCTGACCATTAGGTCCAGTCGTGGCCGACTCTGGGGTTGCGGCGCTCATCTCGCTTTTCTGGCTGAGGGAGCCGGCGTACAGCTTCCGGGTCATGTGGCCAGCAATTCAATGTATTCCTGTTGTATTTTATTATTTTCTTGATACTGTAAGTGAGCCGGAACTGGTCTGTGACCGTAATAACAAAATTCAATTCCGCAATCCCCAAATCCTATGATTCTATTCTACCACATATGATTTAGCTGAGATTCCTGCATCGCAGGGGGTTGGACTAGATGACCCTTGGGGTCCCTTCCAATTCTAGAATTCTGTGAGCCTGTAGAGCTGTTCCTTACACTGCACTATTTTGAAAGTGTGAACATTTCCCTTTTTAATTGCTGACAGGCACAGTCTTTTGATATGTTGGGGAAATGGTCACATTTGCCAACAGCTGTGAAAGCTGCCATATTTCACCGAGTTATCATGTGGGATTTAGGATTGTAGAAGCCAGCGCAACGCTTATTTCTACCTACTTCACACAGCTGTTAATCTAATCGGGTGCTTTCGGCATGGAGAATCGGAAACCTTGCGCCATCTCGGAACTGACAACACTGTAACCGATTTATATAAATGCATGCTTTCAATTAGTACTAATTTAGAGCCCATATTTCCTCTTTAAGAAAGAATGTAATGTTCCATCATGAGTTGTGAGCCAATCACTCTCCTAAATGCGTTTGGATTTTGTTTTCCAGGTGGGAGACTTCAGCTATTTAGTTGTTTGGATGTCAGTCAATTACACTTAGGAAGCTCTGGTTAAATATATTTATGAAGATTTTCACATCATTAAGGCATGAAATTCAATCAGCAAGCATGAGCAGAGTAGGAGCTGCACTTAATTGGGATTTTGCCGTCGTTGGTATTCTGTCACCTCCTGGCACAGAGAAGATGATTTTCCCCTCTTCTTCCAATAATTGCTTTCACTGGCATGGATTTTGCTACTGGAAAATGAATTGTCCATTGGGCTGCGACCTTTTCTTTTTACTGAACTTGCTCCTAGGCCATTCAGCGCAGCCTAACGTTCAGACCACCTACACACTGACCTGTCTGCATCTCAAAAATGTCGTTTTCCTCGACCCAGAATTGTTCATCTTTTTCTTCAGCATGTTGCTTTCAATGTAGATTGATTCTGGATCCTGCTGGCCCCTCCAGCTTTCTTAAGCAGGTAAGCAGAAGAGCTAATTTATTGCATTTATATCCCACCTTCTTCTAAAAGGAGTACATGGATCACACACACATACCGCTAATCACTACAATGACCCTGTGAAGTAGTTTAAGAGGCTGCAAATGACCCAAGGTCACCCAGTGAGCTTCACAACTGAGTGGGGATTTGAACCCTGATCTCCCAGGTCCTAGTCCTACACTCTAACCCATGGGTAGGCAAACTAAGCCCCAGGGGCTGGATCCGGCCCAATCGCCTTCTAAATCCAGCTTGCGTATGGTCCGGGGATCAGTGTGTTTTTACATGAGTAGAATGTGTGTTTTTATGTAAAATGCATCTTTGGGTTATTTATGGGGCCTGCCTAGTGTTTTTACATGAGTGGAATGTGTTCTTTTATTTAAAATGCATCTCTGGGTTATTTGTGGGGCATAGGAATTCGTTCATACATTTTTTTCAAAATATAGTCCGCCCCCCCCCCCACAAGGTATGAGGGACAGTGGACCGGCCCCTGCTGAAAAAGTAAAGTCAAGCCTTTTCAGACAGCTTTGAAACAGAATTATTGATCTGGAAGTAATATTCAAATAATAATAATAATAAAATCATCATCATCAACTAGGTAACTGGAGATCTGCACTCAGAAATTTGCCCAGCTGTATCTAATCAGCATATGAAACCACCTTCACCCATATCCCATTTGTTTATTCACAATTCAATTGTCTTTCTTTTCATAACAGCTGCACTGTTTTACCAGCATTTTGTGGCCGAACCTTTTGCCGCAACCACAGTTAGGGTGTTTGCAAATATTCTGTGGCATCCCTTCTTCAGCCCCATTATGGACAACTCTGCTGGGGGGGGGGGTATTGTGCAGGAACGGGGGCACCTTCCCCTGCAACAGTGATGGCAATCGTGATTAATGAGAGTGCTTCTTGTACATTCAATCCTTGCTAGGAGTTTTGCATGCTCCTTCCACCAGATAGTGCTGTTTCTCTGCATAGCCCACTTAGAATGCGCAGGCCATGCAAAGGTCAGGGGCTGGCTCAAGGTAACACACAGCCTGCAGCTGTCAAGCCTCTCTCATTTCTCTTTGCTGTTTCACAGGCAAAGAAGAGTGAAAAGCAGCAGCCCATGAAAAGCCAAGCCCTAGGTCTACAAGCAGTGGAGGCGGTGAGAGATTTTACTTTCTTGGGCTCCATGATCACTGCAGATGGTGACAGCAGTCATGAAATTAAAAGACGCCTGCTCCTTGGGAGAAAAGCAATGACAAATCTAGACAGCATCTTAAATAGCAGAGACATCACCTTGCCAACAAAGGTCTGTATAGTTAAAGCCATGGTTTTCCCAGTAGTGATGTATGGAAGTGAGAGATGGACCATAAAGAAGGCTGATCACCGAAGAATTTATGCTTTTGAATTATGGTGCTGGAGGAGACTCTTGAGAGTCCCATGGACTGCAAGAAGATCCAATCTATCCATTCTGAAGGAAATCAGCCCTGAGTGCTCACTGGAAGGACAGACCATGAAGCTGAGGCTCCAATACTTTGGCCACCTCATGAGAAGAGAAGACTCCCTGGAAAAGACGCTGATGTTGGGAAAGATTGAGGGCACAAGGAGAAGGGGACGACAGAGGACGAGATGGTTGGACAGTGTTCTCGAAGCTACCAACATGAGTTTGACCAAACTGCGGGAGGCAGTGGAAGACAGGAGTGCCTGGTGTGCTCTGGTCCGTGGGGTCACGAAGAGTTGGACATGACTAAATGACTAAGCAACAGGTCTACAAGCAGTCCTCAAAACCAAATGAAGCAATAACTTCCCATCGCTACGTGCATTATTGCAAATTTTATATTGTGATGGTTTAACTGGGGATTTCCCAAACTTGGGTCTGCAGCTGTTTTTGGACTACGGTTCCCATCATCCCTGACAGCTAGATAAGGATGATAGGATTTGTAGTCTAACAACAGCTACAGACCCAATTTTGGGAAACTGTATTAAACAGTGGATGAAGAGCCTGTGGACCTTCATATGTTGTTGGACTCCAACTCCCATCTAGGGTTGCCATAAGTCCATAATTTCCCAGACATAGCCAGAATACTATAGTCGGAAGCAGAGTACAAACGGAAATTGCAAAAATATCCTGGAAAATCCTTAAATCATCCCACTGCTGGCTGGGGCTCATGGAAGTTGTATTCCAACAGCTTCCTGAGAGGCACAGGTTGAAATAACATTTTAATTTATTTTAATTAAATTTATTAATTTTTCAGTTTAAAGTTTTACAGTCAATTATTAACAGCCAACATAAAAACAAGATTCCACAGAATTTCCTGAACTTGCCTCCTCTGTTTTGTGAGTCCTTTTGCTAACCATTTCCTCCTGCACCTTTAATAATGATCCAAATCTTTTACATCTCCGTGATATCCAAAATTCAACATTAAACTACAAGTGTCATTCCAATCCTACTAATGATGTTAGCTGTTTACAATGGTTTTTAATGTAAATTATAAATTTCTCCCATTCCTTATTAAAATTTTGGTCTTCCTGATTTCTGATTCTTCTGGTCATTTTTGCCGTTTCAGCATAAGCCATCAACTTAATCTGCCATTCTTCTCTGTTTGGGATTTTGTCTTCTTTTCACCTCTGGGCCGTTAACATCCGAGCAGCTGTGGTCGTGTACATAAATAGCCTTTCCTGCTCCATTGGAATTTCGGCACCTATGAAATAACATTTTCAAATTGCTGTGTTAAGGCAAGAAACACACACACACAAATTGTTAGAGGTGATTTGGGGTCTTTCCTGCCTCTCCACCCCCAAACCCAGTAGTAAATGAACATGTGAGGCTATCTCACACTGAGGCAGCCCCTTGTCTGGCCCCAGATTGTCTGTCAGCCTTGACTGACAGCAGTTCTTTAGGGTTTCCTACAGAGAGATTTTTAGTGATGTATGGAAGTTAGAAGTGAGAGCTGGACCATAAAGAAGGCTGATAGCCGAAGAATTGATGCTTTTGAATTATGGTGCTGGAGGAGACTCTTGAGAGTCCCATTGACTGCAAGAAGATCAAACCTATCCATTCTGAAGGAAATCAGCCCTGAGTGCTCACTGGAAGGACAGACCATGAAGCTGAGGCTCCAATACTTTGGCCACCTCATGAGAAGAGAAGACTCCCTGGAAAAGACCCTGATGTTGGGAAAGATGGAGGGCACAAGGAGAAGGGGACGACAGAGGATGAGATGGTTGGACAGTGTTCTCGAAGCTACCAACATGAGTTTGACCAAACTGCGGGAGGCAGTGGAAGACAGGAGTGCCTGGCATGCTCTGGTCCATGGGGTCACGAAGAGTCGGACACGACTAAACAACAACAACAACACAGAGAGATTTTCCCAGCCCTGTTACTTGGGGTGCTTTTAACCAGAGACTGGATGTGGAAGCTTCTGCAGGCCAAGCACTGAGCCACAGCCCCTGGACTTGACAGCAAAGTTCTAATAGTCTTGATCCAGTGCCATTAGAATCAGAGAATCATAGAGTTGAAAGGGGCTTTCCAAACCCCTGCAATGCAGGAATTAAGAACTGGCTGTCAGGCAAAAGTTAACCACATAAAGCTTTTCCCATGTTTTTGTCTCTACTCCCTTCCCCAAAAAGCTTTGCCCATTTCATATCTGCATAGGGATAGGGATTATCTAAAATCTGCAGCAGCCTAACTCCCCGCTCCCTGCTGATTTTTACTGGTACTGTTGGATGGGTAGGGACGCGGGTGGCTCTGTGGGTTAAACCACAGAGCCTAGGACTTGCCGATCAGAAGGTCAGCAATTCGAATCCCCGCAATGGGGTGAGCTCCCGTTGCTCGGTCCCTGCTCCTGCCCAACCTAGCAGTTCGAAAGCACCTCAAAGTGCAAGTAGATAAATAGTAGCACGGCGTTTCCGTGCGCTGCTCTGGTTTGCCAGAAGTGGCTTAGTCATGCTGGCCACGTGACCCGGAAGCTGTACGCCGGCTCCCTCGGCCAATAAAGCGAGATGAGCGCCGCAACCCCAGAGTCGGTCACGACTGGACCTAATTGTCAGGGGTCCCTTTACCTTTACCTATTGGATGGGTATGTAGATCAGGCCTGCCTAATTTGTGACTCCCCAAGTGGCACTCCACTAGTCATGTGTTATGAGCCACTGGGTGGCAACAACAAGTGAGCAAACCTCTACCTCTTATCTTTGCGGTCATGAACATTCCACCGGGGTCACTTGCAAAAGTGAGCACCCCATCTCGGATGCTGACAAGAATAAAGGTAAAAAGGTAAAGGACCCCTGGACGGTTAAGTCCAGTCAAAGGCAACTATGGGGTGCAGCGCTCATCTCGCTTTCAAGCCGTGGGAGCCGGCGTTTGTCCACAGACAGCTTTCCGGGTCATGTGGCCAGCAGGACTACACTGCTTCTGGCGCAACGGGACACTGTGACAGAAACCAGAGCACACGGAAACTCTGTTTACCTTCCTGTCACAGCGGTACCTATTTATCTACTTGCACTGGTGTGCTTTCGAACTGCTAGGTTGGCAGGAGCAGGGGCAGAGCAACGGGAGCTCAGTCCATCACAGGGATTCAAACCGCCGACCTTCTGATCGGCAAGCCCAGAAGACTCGGTGGTTTAAACCACAGCGCCACCCATGTCCCATGCAGCTTACAATAATAATGAATGGTGAGCAGGTGTGTTCTTGAACTAATTATCCTAGTCCTTGGTGAGAAAAACGATGCTCTTTTGGGGATCCAGGGAACATTATCCTTGACCATTGCAGTTCAGCAAAAGTTACGCCTGATGTAGAATCTCCCAGGTTAAACTCTCAGTATCTCTAGTTAGAAAGGAGCTAGAAAACAGCTAGAGAGCCTAGAATCACTGCCCGTCAAAGTAGATAACACCGTGCGAAAATAGCTGCATGTGCTAAAAGAGCTTGGAGCAACATTTTAGTCTCACATCTGCCCATGATCTCAGCAGCTATTAGCCAATGCCAGCTGAAATGGGTCTTCCAAAAGCAAAGACTCCATTTGATCAGATGCCGGGGGTGTAACGCAGAGGAAGGCGATCTCCATTACGTTAAAAGGCATCTGGCTGGCTGCTCTTGGAGTACAGCGCTGAACTAGACAGATGTGGAGTCTGGCCTGCAAAGTGAATTATTACAGTCTCATCCATGCGTGCTCTGCATTTGTAAGGTTATCAACAATATACAACTGGTGATAATCAGAAGCGCCGATTTGCCATTGCATGAGCAAACAACTGAGAATGACTCCGTTGCCATGGGTGACATAAAGCTCTCCCAACTGCTGACAACTAATCCAAATCAATTAATCATATGAGCTTTTAAATAAATTAAATAAATTAAAACAGGTGGTTGAATGCAACTGTTCAGTGTTCCTACCAACCAACCAACCAACCAACCAACCAACCAACTGTAAAGGATATTCCATTCCATTTCACCTCCCTGTTTTTTTCCTATTTGACCACCCCCTCAACCAAACATTTTGCGACCACTGAGCATGTTGTCATGATTATTATATTATTATGCTGTGTATTGTGCTGCATAAATTATGTTCTTAATGTTGTAAATCGCCCTGAGTTCTTTGGATACAGGGAGTATATAAATTGAATAAATAAACATTAATCATAATGCTGCAAGTTAACAGAATTGGCTGAATCTCATCATCCCTGGTCAAATATGGTCCTCAGGAGGACAAAGGAACTCATTGGCAGAATAATTATGCAACTACCACCCTGTTCTGTTGTAGTGTTGATCTACATTGTCCCATCTTCCCCTTGGATCCAGCTGGGAAGGCCGTTTCCCTTTGGCATTCCCTTGACTTCCAAGACCCTTGACGGGAATGCTGAGCGGAGCAAGGATGTTATTTCTATGGAAGGCAAAGTTTTGCACCTTCTGATGGTGTAGGAAGTCAAGCCTGTGCAGATGATCCAGGCCAAATGGAGCACATGCTGAAATCTCAAGACATTACCTCACTGTCCGAGGTGGTGGTGGTGAAGGCAGGGGTTAAGTGAAGCCAACCACAGCTCATCAAAGCAATTATTGGGAGCCAGGAGGAATCCAGCTCTGCCTTCTTCCAAACTTACATTTGTCAACCATTTCTCACAGTTTGGACCGTGCGAAGAAGATTCCAGTGGGATCCTGATTTTAAGATAAATGAAAAGAGGCGAGGGAATAGCCAAACAGCTGGACGGAAAATCCCAAGCAAGCGTAATATTCACACCAGGCTTTTGCATCTACTGGTGTGCTAATGTCATCTCTTGGCACTGGTGGCTGTGTGTAATCTTATTCTTTATCCACATAAACAGCGCAAGGGCTATTCATTCATAAGCAGCAGGTGGGACCCACAGCAATATGTGGTAATGTGGAGTTGCCCTTTGTTCAGGAGTTCACCCATTCCCTTTTCCAATCCTCCCTGTTTTTTCTTACCCCCAGCCTCAGGAAGCAAGCAACATGTCTGGGCCTCTGAGTCTTCATTGGCCTGGATTTGCAGTTCCTCTTCAGATTATTTTCCCATTAAAAACTTTGTGCACTTTTGCAGACCTTGGCATTCCGAAGACTAAGGGTGGGTTTTTATTCTCTGTTTCTCATGTTCCCATCTTAAATTCAGTTCTCCACATTCTGCAGCAATTTGCAATGTGTGTGTTTTTTAAAAATCCTTGTTCAGTTTTTGTTGGTAATTCATGAAATTTCGTCAGCATTTTCTCCCAATAAACATGTTTTCCTATGCCTTTTAAACGACGGAGCTGAACTATTGAGCTCTCAATCTCAGTTACAGTTATATGTTACTGTTGGTGTTATTTTGAGTCACAATACTAATTGCATTGGGACATTCAGTATACATTATATGTTTATTATATACAGAGTTCTGTTTGATCAGATTCTCTGTATTCCTTCCTTGTTGGATTTTAAACTAAAGTACACATTGTTTGCAAGTGATTCCTCCTAATATTATTATTAATAATATATGATTGCTTCTAATACTGTGATCATATTTATGCATACTTTCCCCTAATATATGCATTTTGTATACAAATTTAATAAATAGTCAATTTCTTCCTTTGGATGTACTACTTTTGGCTTAGAAGAGTCCAAAAATCTGGCCATTCTGCTTGGCATTACACTCCTTGGATGTAATATTCCTGAAGAAGCTTTAAAACCTATGTTGTTGTTGTTGTTTTTAAAGGGTGGTTGGGTGCGTAGCCTCCATAACAGTGTGTTTTGCTAACCAGTTATCTCTATGTATCTGGATATAAATAAATACGCAGCAGAATATAATGGCAGCTAGTACCTTGGGTTAAAATCCAGTTGGGAAAAACAGGGCAGCTTAAAACTTGCTCACATTTATAACAGGCCTCATGTGAGAGTCTCTGGAGGGGAGAGCAGCTCAGAAGTGTTGCTGTTTGGCTCATAGCCAGGTGTTGCTTGTGTCCAGATACTGTTTGCATCGTCAAACCATCCCCTTCCAAAAGCAAACACACACACAAGCCCCCGGTGACAATATTATTGTAGAACCACTGACTGTGTTTGTGTATGCAAATCCCTGGAAGCAAGCAAGGCTAAAATCTCTGCAAAGAAGGCCTGGATTTCTTTGTTCGACAGCTCTGTGCATGGATCATAGATTGTAGAATTGTGGAGTTACAAAGGACCCTGAGGACTTCGCACCTGTCCCATATGGAGATTGAACCTGCAACCTTGGTGTTATCAGCACCACACTCTAGCCTGAATTCTGTACAGGGACCTGTGCAGGATTACACACTAGGCAGAGCAAGCTTAGGGCCCCAGCAAAGCAAGGGGCACCCAAAAATTGAGATTTTTTAAAAAAGAATATTTTTAATATATATATTATCATGGGGGGGGGGGGGAGTCAGAACTTTGCTCCACTCCACACTCTTCTCTTATTTCCCCCGTTATTTTTTTATTACTCATCATCATCACCGTCTGTTTACTTGTATGCCACTTTCCCACAACATTGTGCCCCAAGTGACTCACATCTCAAGCAAACAATTAAGTACAATGGTTAAAAAAGCATATTAGAAATACAGTGGTGCCCCGCAAGACAAACGCCTCGCAAGACGGAAAACCCGCTAGACGAAAGGGTTTTCCGTTTTGGGGGCGCTTCGCAAAACGAATTTCCCTATGGGCTTCCTTCGCAAGACGAAAGCCCATAGGGAAATCTCCGGGACAGCGGGGAAGCGCAGCGCGTCTTCCCCACTGTCCTCGGACCTCCTCCGAAGGCTGGCGGTGGGGCAGAGAGACCTCCTCCCGCCGCGGCCTTCGGAAGGCTGCTCCGAAGGCTGGCGGTGGGGCGGAGAGACCTTCTCCCCGCGCCAGCCTTCGGATGGCTGTCCTGAAGACTTGCGGTGGGAGTAGGGTTTTCCTTCCCACCGCCAACATTCAGAATGCTGTTCTGAATGTTGGCGGTGGGGAGGAAAAACCCTCCTCCCACCGCAAGCCCCGGGAACAGAGGAGAAGCGCTGCGCCCCTTCCCCTCTGTTCCCGTACCTGTCCTGAAGGCTTGCGGTGGGGAGAAAAGCCCTTCTCCGCACCGCCAGCCTGGCAAGCGGTTTCCATAGGAACGCATTAATTGATTTTCAATGCATTCCTATGGGAAACCGTGCTTCGCAAGACGAAAAACTCGCAAGAAGAAAAAACTTGCGGAACGAATTAATTTCGTCTTGCGAGGCACCACTGTAATAATATCTATCATTTTTTTAAAAATCCATGCAAGTGTTTATAAAACAATACAGACACATTGAACAGCTTAATACTAAACAGGAACAAGAATAACACCTAACACAGTAATTAAAATGAGTGCACAAAACATCCTCTTGCTCCAATATAAGCCAAGACTTCTGTAGCTAAATTCTTCAGAGTCATCTCTGTTTCTGCCTCCCCTGCTCCTTTCCCATCCTTCTCTTCAGTTCTTCACCATTCCTTTCCTGTCTCCTGCGTCTTTCTCTACACAATTCTCTGCACCTTTTCTAAAATTTAAGTATCCCCACCTAAAACAGGGAGCATCCTACTACTGTAACATAAATCGAAACAATGTGAGGTCATCAGATCCTGCCATGTGTTGCACGTTACATACATTTAGGGTTGCCACCTGTCCTGTATAATACAGGATCGTCCCGTATTTCAATGTAAAAGGCTAATTCCTGTATTGATAGTTTTTGTCCTGGATTTCAGGTCTTCTCTTTGTGTGTGCCAAGTTAGGGATCCTCTCCAAATGGATGTGTTTGAAAGGGTGCGTGAAAGGTCAGGTATTTAAGCTCTGGATAGCCAAGTAGAGACAGATTTAAAAATTCATGTGTGTGTGTTTTTTTTGGGGGGGGGAATTAAAGAGGGGCAATCCTGTTAGGCTTCAGCACCATAAAATTTGCCTCCCAACTGCCCCGCCCCACATTTTTTGCCAGAACAAAGCTGGCAACTCAAACACATGTGCATCTCAGCATCCTTGTAAGCTTTGTGCCATTTTGAAAAATAAACTTTTTTGTTATGGTTTAGTGCTGTTTCGATTTCGAATTACATATGGCGGGGACACTGTAATGTTTTCAGGGCTTAGGGCCCCTAAAGCTCTTAATCCGGCCCTGACAGAGATATATATGTCTGTTAGTCCTAGTGCTTCATAGGGCCGTCAGTATTAAAGCAAAAATTTGGGCCAGGATGTTTGTGCATGAGGCCTAGTTCTGTGCAGAGATGTCCGTGTGAGGCTGAATTCTGTCCACACACCCCAATGGGGGCCACAGTCAGCAGGGCCATTTCGAAGGTGAGCTACAGTCATTCCTACTCATACAATCCTGTTCCTTCTCACAGAATTACGGTAAACCTTGCCAGGCTGGAAATCGCTTGTAGATTTCCTAGCTTTTTAAAATTTATTTGTGTGTATCTATATTGTTATGCTGCTTTTAGGCCACAAATTGGCTCGTAAGCATAATAAAATCATGTTTTATTGCTGAAAACATCAGCATTGGTTTTTTTTAAAACCCCCCCCCCCCATCAGGTAGCCATTCTTTTGCTGCAGAGCAAAAGCCTTCCTAGGCCACATTAGCATGATGTAATCAGTCCTGGGCACAGATAAGCTTTTACAATGCACCACTCCTTGCTTGTGTTGCTGATTTTTATAGTTTGATTGATTTATTTATTTTAATGGGGGGGGGGGTTAGATAGACTCTCCTTCCTTGGAGGTTTTTAAGCAGAGGTTGGATGGCCATCTGTCACGGATGATTTAGCTGAGATTCCTGCCTTGTAGGGGGTTAAACTAGATGACCCTCAGAGTCCTTTCTAATTCTAGGATGATTCATGCAATTTTTTGTTGGCCTTCATATGGATTATGCAGAAGGACATAAGAGGTGGCTGCTCCATCAGACCGAAATCCTGACAAGGTCAACATCCTATTCTCACACCAGCCAACCCCATGTCTGTGGGAAGCATGCAAGTGCAACACGGCTGTCCACCTGTGATTCCCATCCACTGTTATCATAGAATTGCCCAGCTGGAAAGGGACCCCCAAGGGACATCTAGTCCAACCCCCTGCAATGTAAGAATCTCATCCATGACAGGTGACCCTCCAACCTCCTTTTATTCCAGCGGCGACAGAGGATAGCCATCAGCGCTAGTAGCTCTCTTCCATGAATTCATCTATCCGTTTTTTAAAGCCATCTAAGCTGATGGCCACCGTCGCCTCTTGTGGCAGTGAGTCCCATAGTCTTTTAACTATGGCCTGTGAGAACATCTCTCTGGCCCATTTGTGTGCCAAATTCAGACGCGAAGAGGCCTGTTCCTTGACTTTGACGCGCTATGTGCTTGACAAGAAGTCTGGCAGCCTTCGCCTTGAGCGGGATTTGAGGGGCTGGGCGTCGACGGTTCCCTTTGCCCTGCTTGCGATTTGAACGGAGTCATCATTGTCGTGGCTACTCTTTTATCGCCTTTGATTGCCTTTTCCAAGAGGAGTCTCCCGATAGGGAGCCCCCTTAGGCTCCCAAGCCGGTGATAAGGAAGGAGAACCAGAGAGAGAGAGCCGTCTTTAAAGGAAAAACCAGAGCAAGAGGCAAGGCGAAAGCGGCCCGGTTTGAAAAGAAGCGGCACTTGGAGACGCAGCGGCGAGGCGCGCGTAAAGCGGGGCGCACGGAGCCCTTTTGCGCCCGGGGATCGGCTGAAAGTCACGACCCCGGGAGGAGAAGCAGCTGCGGCGGCGGCTGCTCTCCTTTGCCTTCCCCGCTCGGAGCTGTTGCTCGCCGGCGATCGCTCAAAGTGCTCCCCCAACAGGCAAAAACTTTCTCTTCGCGCACTCGTGCTGCCTCGCTCGCAGGCACACACACTGACGTCTTTTGCGCATTTCCTGCATTAGGGAGACAGACCCAGAGAGCGAGCGAGCGAGAGAGAGAGGTGGGGTAGGGCTCCTCCAGCCCAGCGCCAGACACACCAGGCGGGCGAGCGGCGCAAAAACAGCGAGCGCCCGGAGAGAGCGAGCGAGCGAGCGCGGGGAGAGCGAGTGCCAAGGGAGCGAGCCGGAGACAGAGAGAGCAACCCATCGCCGTGCTGGTTTGGGTCGTTTGGCGAAATATATTATTATTTTTGTTCTACATCTATTATTATTATTTTATTTTTTTTAAAAAATAAGCTCCGTAAGTTGAACTCCCGCGCTGAGCAGTCCGATCCGGAGCCGCTTCTCCCCATGCCTTGGATTCGATCCACTGGATCCTTGGCCTTGGAAGAGGAGGAGGCGGAGGAGGAGAAGGCGGCGAGGAGGCTCCTGCAGCCGAGGCGGATGTAAGGTTCCCTGGCTGGGCTGGACTGTGTGATTTCTCTGCTGCTTCGTCTCCCAGCCGGGGAGGCGGCGGAGCAGCCAGGGCGGCTCGCTCGCTTTGCTGCTTCTGGGTGGGTTTTGTTATTATTTTTCAAACTCCCCCTTCTTCCTCCCTCCTCCTGGGCTGCCGCCGCCGCCGCCGCCGCCGCACACAGACAAGACAGCACTAGCGTGTGCAAGAGCTTCGGATTGTTTTTCTGTGTGTGTGTTTGTGTGCAGAAGACTGATCCAGGATTATGATCTAAAAAGGGGGGGGTGCGGAGGAGGAGGAGGGGGGGAAAGAAAGTCTGTTTCTCTCTATCCAGAGGCTCCTCTGATTTTGCTCCGATTGCATTTTGGATTCCTGCAAGCAGGGACGTCTCCCCCCCTCCCCTCCCCTCCCGTCCCTTCCTTGTTTTTCCGTTAGGAAACACACACAGGCAGAGAAAGGACGAGACCTCGATGCATGTCTGCATGCAGGCGTGTGTGTATTCCCCGGGCGTCGCGAGAGGAAGGGCTAAATAATCACAGGTAGCAGAAAAAAGCAACAAAAGGAGAGAGCCCCCCTTTTCCCGCCGCCCTGCTGTTCTGAAGCCTGCACCTCCTTCCACTCCAACCTGCCTTCTTATTTATTGGAGAAATCTCCTCGGATCCCTCCGCACTTCAGAGTGTGTGCTTTAATCCCAGGGAAAATTAACAACAACAACAACTAGTGAAGCCATCTAACCATGGTGGTTTTCAATGGCATGCTGAAAATAAAAATCTGCGAAGCGGTGAATCTCAAGCCCACAGCTTGGTCCCTGCGGCATGCGGTGGGTCCCAAACCACAGACCTTCCTGCTGGACCCTTACATTGCCCTCAATGTGGACGACTCCCGGATCGGCCAGACCTCGACCAAGCAGAAGACCAACAGCCCTGCCTGGAACGATGAGTTTGTCACGGACGTTTGCAACGGCCGGAAGATCGAGATGGCCGTTTTCCACGATGCCCCCATTGGGTACGACGATTTCGTGGCCAACTGCACCATCCAGTTTGAGGACTTGCTGCAGAACGGGAGCCGCCACTTTGAGGACTGGGTGAGTGTTCGCGTCGTACATACACACGCGTCCGCGGCACTGAGAGGTTCCAGGCTGTGCAGGTGTCTGTGGCAGGTTGGGCTTCGAGCTGGATGGAAACCCTCCCCCCCCCCTTGTTTGACAGATGTCTTGGAAGGCATGACATGGCCCTTGGATGGAGGGCTTTGTTGATGCTGAGGCAGGTGGCTGAGCTGTTCACGTAGATGTTGAGGCTGTCTTTCCTGCTTTGTGAGAATGAAGGCATGGTTTCTCCTCCAAAGAAAACCCACCACGATATGGTCTGAATCCCATTAGTTTTGTTTTCACGGGTTGCTCATCCTGGGAGACACGAGCGTCCCCAGGTAGCGCCATTGCCTTCCATACTCAATAAGGCTAACCCTATACTGTATATTTTCTTCTCATTTCCTGTGCTTAAGAAAACATGTCTTGCCACCTAGGCAGCCTCAGGAGAATTGGGCTCATGATGCCTTTGGGTTATAATAATGCTACACTTGTCCAGCTCTTGAATCTCCTCAATCTTTTGCTGTAATTGCCCGGCTCCTTGATGGCAAAAACAAATGATGAGCTACTTTTTTTCATGTCTTCCCTCGCATGCATGCACCACACAAAATCCCAAACAGGCCGGGCATGTATCAATGAAAGAACAGCATCAGATTTTTAGATATGGTACCCAGACTCTGAAACTTCCTGGCTCTCTGCTGCTTTCTACGGCCTGCACGATCGACAAAGTTGTCCGTATGCACTTTTTAAAAACATCCTGATGCTTAATGATTCCTTGTCTTCCCCTCACTAAAAGGGCATAACTTGCATGTCACAATCTTAAGAGGGTTAAGAGGTGGTGGAAAACAGTTGTCTAGAGCCTGAGACCATCCAGAACCCAGGCAGCATGAAAGCTAGCTTTAAAAATAATGTTGATAATAAAGCAGTCTCATTTGAGTGTGGGAGATGCGTCTGGCAGAGGTGGTGTCAAATTGGCTCAGGTGTTGCCCGGCCCCATTGGATTCTGCTTGGGGTGATACTGAGAATGGATTTCGAGCTTGTGAGTAATAAATGAATGAACTGGGGAACCCAGTGTATATTTGACCATGAAATCTCCTGGCCCGCAAGTGTGGGGTCTGTGGATGTAATAGCTTCATCCCAGACTCCTGGGGATGAAGTAACGTTTTAGTAGGCCTTAAAATGCGCACCTCCGTAGGGTTGATGGGGAAAGGCTTACAGGGCAGGACTGTGAAAGTGGAATGTAATTGGACTTTCAGAGAACAGCTGTGTCCCTTGGCCATATAAACACCTGAGCAATTGTCAGTTGTATGTAGTGTGTGTTTGCGGGGGGGGGGGGGCAGTTGGCTTATCAATACAAACTAAGATTCTTGTTTGATTTTGAGGCATCTTACCATGATTTAACTGAGGGTATGAAGTGCATAACCATGAAGAACATTTCCCCGCACTGATATTATGGTATTATAAATATACATTTGAGATACTCCAGCCTGCTTTATGAATTGGCTAGGAAGTAGACAAGATCTGGGGTGCATCCTTGTTTCAATTTCACACGTTACATTCCTCTGCACACTATTTAAACTAGTTATCTGTTGCAAGTAGAAAAAAATGTATGTCTGATCAGAATCTAAACCCCAGAGATTAGTACTGTGGTACATGAACTGAATAATGGTATATGCAAGCTTTGATCCCAATCCTTTCCCTTGGAATTATTTCCGGCAATTCCCTGGGTTTACTCCAAAGGATACGATATGAAGGTTACAGTTTTGGTTGGTGAAGATGGGAGTATCTTTAGGCTTAAGACACTGGAAGTAATGCTAAACTTGCAATATTATAACCTGCAATATTATCTGGGCCTGCAGACATATTTTGGCAGCCCTTGTTGTTATGATTATTTACATGGCACATTACACAAACAAAGTAGCTTGCAGCCTTTAGGTTCAGAACAATCTTGTGTGGTTGCTATTCCTATTTTACAGATGGGAAGACCAAGAGAGACTGACTTTCCACATGTCTTGGCAGGGATTGACTGAGCTTGCTTGTCTGAGATCTGCTATCTTGCTGGGCCGCATTAGCAGGTGAAAAGACTTTGGGTCTTGCAGTGTGCAGGAACTCAACCCAAGAGGGTGTTGTTGATCCTGTCTTAGATCTTGAGCAGAATTGGCAATGAACATAGGAAGCTTGTGAAGGCAGACAGGCATTCTGTGGTGGACGTGGTCTGAGCACATATGTTCTGTCCTGTAAGCAAATACCTGGAAACACTGCGAGTGTGTTTTCGACCACATCCACCAACTTCTCTCTTGCAGGATACCACTCAGTGCAGTGCTGTGTACTTTGACTGACAGCAGCTTTTGCAAGTTTTCAGCCGGAGGCTTTTCTTAGTTATATTGTTATATTTTCTGAGAACCATTTTTTTAAACTGGATATATATTGAAGCTGGGAGGTTGTGATGGCAACACAAGGAGGACTGCTCTAGGTTTGCAAGGATGCTGAATTCACCTCCCTTTTTGCACAGGTTGATAGGAGCCAGGGTGTTTACAATCTTTCCCTTGCAAATAAAAGAAAAAAAAAAACACTGGAAGAAGCAAATTCCCAGCAGAGCCACACTGTGCCGAGCTGCTCACCTCCTCAAACAGTAAAGAGTCATGAATTTGGAACATCATTGTTTGGTGATGATACATCAGACTTAAGAAATATTTGCACTGTCTTTTCTGATATGGTATAAAAGGAATAAATCAGCGGGAACAAATTGACTGGTGCAGGTATATCTGCGTTGGCATCGTCATCTCACAGGAAGCATTTAGAAATTGACTGATGAAGCCATATGCTGTCAGCATTTAAGTGTGGATGCTGGGTTGCTATTGTTTTTGGTAAGATGTCGTGCTGCAGCCCGAAGATTGCGTCCCGATTTGCGATGTAGTTAGTGTTCTAGCTAAAAAGGGCATTAGTTTTGGAAGCTCCAGGAAAAGCAATGCTGGAGAAAATAGGGAACTTTACTTTTGGAACAAAAAGGGTCCCATTAACAGGAATGTGGGGAACCTGTTCCCCTACAGATGTTGTTGGACTACAACTCCAGATGTTGACTGGGGCTGGAGGGAGCTGCAGCCTGTCAACATCTGGAAGGTGAAAGGTGCCCCATCTTGGTATTCAGATGCCCCAAAGCCATGATCTGAAGGCACATCTTGCATAGTTTGCTCCTGGATGGAAGACTGTGCTGTCACCCCAGGTACACTGTCTTGTGTGTTCGTTATGCTGGCATTTCTAAGAGTACTCTGAAACATTTCTTTTTAAGCGTGCACTTTAAAATGTAAATTTTGAAGTGGCCTTAAGCAAATATCCATTGGCACGGGTAAAAAGAAGCAGAAAGCAATATAGAATTGTATTGGTAATTTAAAAGGAGGAATCCTTACATTGACGTAAATCACCATTGTTTCTTAAATGGGGGTGCTGGGGAAGGGGAAGAACACAATTTTAAATAGCGTCACCTGCTGGGATCCTTAGGGCTGTCTTGAAAAAGAAACAGATGTATAATTGAAATGAGTTTGTATTATTTTTCTTCTTCCTGAAAGTGGCTTCCTGAATTCATGATTAAAAATTAAAAAAAAATAAACCTTTGTCATCAGTGGGTTCAGTGTCAGATAAGATGCTGTAAAATCAACAGGAGTGGTAATATTTTATTTTATTTTATTTTATTAAATGCTAGTAGTTGCATGATGATCAATCAGTGAATCCCATTTGCTGCATCAATAACCAGCTTGTTGTTTTAAACAGGGGTGGGAAAGCGGTTTCTAGGCAGCGGCTGTTGGACTACATCTCCCATCAATCTCAGTCACCATGACCAAAGGTTAGGAATGATGGGAGTTGTAGTCTGGATGGTGCTGAGTTGCCTACCCCAGTGTTACATCATCCTCATTTATTAAATTTATATACCACCAATTAACAAGATAAAATAAAACACCTCTCTGCCTCGAGTTGACCCGTTCTGTCTCACTGATTCCATATCTCTAATGGTCCATTAGTGCTCTCTATGTCACATGATCTTATCGGGTGATTATCACACGCCTTTTAACATTAAATACACCTGCCCGCTGCCTGCCCCAGAAATACATTGGTGGCTGGTTCTCACTGGAACTGGTAGGAATGAAGGCAGCAAGAGGTGGAGCCAGAGGCAGTGACAGGCAGAGCCACGCCCTGATTGGTCCTCAGTAAGGAGGCTAGCAGGTGGGGGCTAACTGAGGGCACACTGGTGTGGCGGGGGCAGTGCTCCATTTACCCTGATGGACCACTGCCCCTATGCCCCCCCTGTTTCTCTCTCTCTTACACACACACACACGTACCTCCCTCCTTCTCTCAAACACTGCAGTTTTCATCCCAGGCTGCAAAGAGGACAAGCACATCCCTCATCTCTGTAAGGCATAAACCAGCCCCTAGTAACATGCATTTAAATAGAGGTACAGTTCAAATTAAAATCCACATAAATCAGGCATCCCCAAACTTGGCCCTCCAGCTGTTTTGGGACTACAATTCCCATCATCCCTGACCACTAGTCCTGTTAGCTAGGGATGGTGGGAGTTGTAGTCCCAAAACAGCTGGAGGGCCGAGTTTGGGGATGCCTGACATAAATAGTCTGAGGTGGTCTAAATCGGCTTATGCACGCATAAAGGTTGTACATACATTAATTGAACGTTCGTGTAACATGTACTTGGATTCCTTGTATTTACTTTTATAAAATTATTACGAGCGAAAGAATGATTCAGAACTTGAGGAAACTTTCTGGATTAGACCAAAGGCCCACTTAGTCCAACACTCTGCTCTCATTGTGGCCAGCCAGAAGCTGATGGGGAGCCCCCAAAAGCACTTTTCTCACTTGTAATTCCCAGCATACTGACAGTGAGGGCAGCCTTGTTCCAAATAACAATTTTAAGTATGTATTCGATCTCCCAGTTTCCTTTAATTGCATTCTGTTTTGCCCCTACTTTATTGTTAGTGTTTCATTTTGTTTTTCTTTGCAATGCTATTTTTAGGGAAAGACGTCCAGGTAGGACTCAGCTTAGCCAGTAGAGCGTGAGACTCTTAATCTCAAGGTCGTGGGTTCAAGCCCCACGCTGGGCAAGATATTCCTGCGTTGCAGGCGGTTGGACTACATGGGAAATACTTAGCTTAATGGAGCAGTGGTCAAACTCTTCATGTTCCTACTCACAATTTGGGCAAACACTGTCTTTTTCTGGTCCCCAACGGCAGGTATTAGAGCAAGAATGGCAAACGTGTGACCCTCCAGATGGGGTTGGACTACAGCTCTCATCAACCCAACATGACCATTAGTCATGTTGGCTGGGGCTGGTGGATTGGGAACATCTGGTGGGCCGCAGGTTCACCCACCACCCCTGTATTAAGGGAACATTGAGATCTGACATGTTAAATCTCTGATGTCTTACAGCTGCTTTTCTGTTAGCATCTAGCATAATGCTCTGGCGCACTGCTCCCAGAGCTGCATTTTCTTATTAGGTTAAGAGTTGCCAAAATCCAAGCGCGCTGATAACATGTCCTATCAGCATATTAACAGCTTGATTACATTCCTCAGTAAAAACTTAAAGATAATTATCAGTGGTGCGGTTGCGAGCAAATGTCATTCTTTATCTGGGAATGTCGGCACGAAGGAGTGTTCCAGAATTCTAGAACAATAGTTCGGGAATCCATATGCAGAGGTGGCACCGGTGCCAATTCTGTGCATTAAAAAAGAGCGCTCTATTGTTTTCGATGGGGAGACACAACCCCTTTGGAGTTAGTCATTTCCCTTGCGTTGGTTGTCATAGTTCATTACACATATTTCAACATGCTGTTTGAGATTGAAACTGTCCATTTTTGAGACTCCGGATCCCTCTCATCCCAACCTGCAACTCTTGACCCCAATGTTAATTTGTTTTTATCGTACATTTATGTCTCCTCTCTTACTTTCTTCTAAGTCAACACAAACATTACTAAGAGGGAGGCAGTAGTGCCACTGGATGACTTGAAGGCGGGTCATGTCCCACCCATTGAAGATGGATGGGTTTTAAGAGATTGGAGTGTTTTGTTCTTCTGCAGGAAGATGCTAGATATTTTTTTTCTCTCTCTCTCTGTTATGACTGTGATGTAGACTGATTCCATGGTTACAGAGCAGCGATACACAAGTAGAGTGCTAAAGAATCACGATAGCAACTGTTGTGCTAACATGGCATGCATGCACAAAGCAGTTTTCCATTTAGATTGTGGAATATTCGGCAATTCTCCAAACAATCCAATCCTTTATTGACATACATGGGCTACATCTGAATCTCAGGAGATGGCCAATGGGAGACCTTATTTTATACAATTGCTGCCATGTATCAAATGGTTTAATGGTAGGATGAGGTCAAGGAATGCTTCAGTGTGGTGGGCGAGGGGGGGGACTGCATACTTACAGCAATGGCCATTTTTGAAAGCAGCAGTTAGAAATATAGCTATTTGTGGCAATAGTGCATCTTTGGCAACAGGTTTTGAGACTGCTATGATTTTTCTAGAGTGTTGAACACTGGCTTTTCAAGGTTTGATGCTCAGGGAACATCATGAACTACAGAATGGAAAAGCTCATGCCTGTTGTTGTTGTTTGGTCGTTTAGTCGTGTCCGACTCTTTGTGACCCCATGGACCAGAGCACGCCAGGCACTCCTGTATTCCACTGCCTCCCGCAGTTTGGTCAGACTCATGCTGGTAGCTTCAAGAACACTGTCCAACCATCTCGTCCTCTGTCGTCCCCTTCTTCCTGTGCCCTCCACCTTGTTGAATTGATGGTTCTACATAAATAATAAATCCAAGCTTCTGACCGTAGCACATCAGGCTCAAAGCTAACATGCAGCCTGTTTTGTCACAATTAGGAGGCTGGGTGTAGACTTATCTGGGAGTGTACAACTGATGCTCTGATAATTTTGCTTTGAAGTGAGTTTGTGTAATAGGGAGGAGAACATACCGGGCCTGGAAATGAGGACTCTAGGTTCATATGTCTGTAAGCTACCTGGCTGCAATCACGTGTGCTTTTAATAAGGCTGTAAAAGGCTACCCGCCATTGTGACTACCTTCAGAATCAGAGGCGCTGAAGAACATTTTCTGGGGGAACAACATTAGGCAAGAATAGCTGGCTTCCCATAGGTATCCAGTTGGCCATTGTAGGAAATAGGATTCTAGCCTAGAAAGGCCTTGATCTGATCTAGAAGGGTTCATCTTATGACCTTAAGCCCCACTGATTTTCCTCTTTACTTTGTTCCACATCTGTAAAATGGGGATGTTATTGTGGTGGGTTTTTTTAGAAAAATGCTGTCTTTCTGCCTCAATGAATAATAACCATAACACTGTTGCGAGGATATATCCCCCCCCCCCAAAAGCATGCATAGGATTAATTGTTAATTGTGCCTTTTGAAAACAGGACCCAAAGCATTTTTAAAACGCAGATAGTTCTGTCCTGCTCTTACAAGAGGTTCCTGCCAGCCTCCCAATCAAGGGTTTGATCAGGTTTATGCCTGCTTCACTTCAGCAAAACTGCAGGCTCAGAAACTCCCAGGCCAGAGCAGTGGGTTAAATTCAACACAGGAGTTTATTTAAGCCAAAAATTCAACCCCGGAACATGCTTTGAAAGCGAAGTGTTAAGCTTGGAGTACGTAAAGTAAAAATATAATAATACCTTTATATATAGAATAATATATAGTAATATATAGAATCTATAATCGCATCTGAGCATGCATAGAAGTTTGTTTCCTTCACACCTAAGTCACCATGGGCCAATTCCAGCGTTCGAAATTTCCCGTGCGCGAGGCACATTTAGCTACCGGTGAGGGTCCAGTTGCGACAACGTGGAGATTTCTGGGTGCCAGGTTTGCGACGGACATCTCCATCGAGCAAGCTGACTCGTGTGGAGCGAAAGACACACATCTTGTGCGGCTGTGCCGCCGCATGAATCACTAGGCATCTTAGTCCTCCATCGTCATATCGAGGAAAGTAAGTGCAGGGCTGAATACAGAGAGCAAGCTACAGTCAAGCCATTAGGTTGAGATCATAGAGTCATAAGATAAAGGTAAAGGGACCCCTGACCATTAGGTCCAGTCGCAGACGACTCTGGGGTTGTGGCGCTCATCTCGCTTTATTGGCCGAGGGAGCTGGCGTACAGCTGGTCATGTGGCCAGCATGACGAAGCCGCAGTGCACGGAAACGCCATTTACCTTCCTGCCGGAGCGGTACCTATTTATCTACTTGCACTTTGACGTGCTTTCAAACTGCTAGGTTGGCAGGAGGCCAATTCTGGATCCACATGTCCTTCCACAGTGGGGACATTGGTTTCCGGGCAGGAGTTGATCACGGTGTGGATTTGCCAAGTGTGCCTTCCTCTTAGCACGTTTCTCCCTTGCGTCCTGAGTTCGAGTGTCTTCAAAGCCCGTGACACCTTTGGTAAAGGCTTTTCTCCAACTAGAGCGCTCACAGGCAGGTGTTTCCCAACTGTTAGTGTTTATACTACATTTTTAAAGATTTGCCTGGAGAGAGTCTTTAAACCTCTTTAGTTGACCACCAGCATTATGCTTTCCATTGCAGTGCATTGACCAAACTGTAGTTTAGTGGAAGGGAGCACATGCCATGCATGTGGAAGGACCTACAGAGGAAGCCCTGGGCTCTCCATGGAAAAGGGTCAGGCAGGAGGTGATGGGAAAGCCCTCTCCTCCAGGACCCTGGAGAGCTGCTGTCACTCAGATTAGACAGTTCTGTTCTAGCTGAGGAAATATCCTTGCCTGGTATTAGGCAGATAGATGGCTACCAAACAGTCCAAATTGGGTTGTTTTCCCTCCCCTGCCTTCAGTTTGTTCCTTTTTTTGTACTTCTGCAAAGCTTGGGATTTCCGCCCCCCCAAAAAAAAGGACATACCTCTCTTTTTTGTGCTATTGCTATTTTTCCTGGTTGTTTTTTTTAAAAATATAGTTTATTGAATCTTTAAAAACAACACCTCACATTGATGAACACATTACATAGGGAGAGGTGGTAGACAAGAGCGGAAAAAAATAAAGATAAATGGAATCTTCTTACTGAAGAATAAATATAACATAAATGTTGATGAATATGACAGTTTCTCTATGTGGTAAAATATTAATACATACACACATTATAAATACTTACATTATACATTTATGTGTGCGTATATATTAATATTTTACCACGTAGAAAAACTGTTACATTCATCAACATTTATAGCATACTTCATGAATTCAGTGAGAAGATTCCATTTCTCCTCCTCCTCCTCCTCCTCCTCCTTCTCTTCTTCTTCTTCTTCTTCTTCTTCTTCTTCTTCTTCTTCTTCTTCTTTCATTCCTGCCTACTGTCTCCCCCTCTAATCAATTCTTCAGGTTTCTAACTTCCAAATTTTTGGTAGCTCATCCTTTACATTTAGTGTGTGAATGCTGTCCCTTTGGCTACGCAAACGAGGCACTCGCAGCCGGACAGCGGGAAAGAGAGGGCTTGATCCTGAGTCTTATCAGCTTAAACATGATGGTTGTGAAGGATCACTGCAATAACATCTCTGAGTTCTTTTGAGCATTAACGCCTCCCGCAATCTACATTATCATCATCATCATCCGAACATGCATTATCCAGATTGCTTCATTACCTAAATTATTTAGCCCTTGCGTTGGAGTTTGTGGGTTTTTTTCTCCTGAACAGGGGGTACAGAAAAGTGAGGGTTTTCTATAGGGCAGCCCAGGTTCCTCGCCACAGCCATTCAGGGCCAAGTTAGTGTGTCAGACTAGGACCTGGAAGATCAGGATTCAAATCCCCACTCGGCTAGGAAACTCAACAAGTGACTAACAGAGGAGTCGCCACCTCCTTTGGCTTGCTTGCTTTATTTATTTATTGCATTTGTTTATTTATTGCAATTGCACCCCACCTTTCCTCCAAAGGGCTCAAGGTGGCAGGCATAGTTCTTCTCCTTCCCAATTTTATCCTCCCCAACAACCCTGTGAGGCAGGTTAGGCTGAGAGAGAGAAAGTGAGTGGCCCAAGGTCACCCAGGGACCTTCATGGCCGAGTGGGGATTTGAACCCTTGACCCCCCCCCCCAGGTCCTAGTCCTAGCATGCTAACCACTATGCCGTAGGTACGCCTAGCCACCAAGGCCACCTCAGGTTGTGTGGAAAAGGGGGGCGGGTTTCACCCACAGCTGTCCCTTTTGTTTTCTTCCATCTGACTACAGTGGACGCTCGGGTTGCGAACGTGATCCGTGTGGGATGCGATTTGGCGCTTCTGGGCATGCGCGACCGCCGAAACCCAGAAGTACCAGAACGGGTTACTCAGCAGTCCGCAACCCGAAGAAATGCAACCTGAAGCGTTTGTAACCCGAGGTATGACTGTACTTTAACAGCAGGGTTGGGGGATGCTCCGGGGGTTGGCGATGTATGCCACCCTCCAGCCAATTGGTGGCACAGGCCTTGTCAAGTGCCCACCTCAGCCCTGCCACAGCTTGTTCCGAAGCAGTCACCGAAAAATGGCTGCACTGTGGTCCTCCTTATAGGGGAGGAAAAGGAAGCTCCTCCATTGCAAACGATCACATTGCTTGAATTAAAGTGAGATATCGCAGGTTTTAGTCGCACATTCCTCGGGTTTCTGTGAAAGAATGCAATAAAGCTGCACTTAAGCTTTATATGCTGGCCTGAATTTAAGAACCTCTGTCTAAACAAGGGGCCTTCCAAACTCAAAATTTTTATTTTCTTTTTGGTTTGTGTGTATGATTGGGGGGTGGCGGTGGGGAGGTTAGCTAGGATTTGTTTGACTGTCATGTGATTGCAACCCCCCCTTCCATTTCTTCCACGCCACAGTCTTGCCAGCTCCAAAGACATGTCAGCGAGATGCTCTCCTTTCAAACTGTCCTGTTTTCCACTGCCTGATTTGTTTCGTGATAAATGAGAGTATAAGGGACGCGGGTGGCGCTGTGGGTTAAACCACAGAGCCTAGGACTTGCCGATCAGAAGGTCAGCAGTTCGAATCCCTGCGACGGGGTGAGCTCCCGTTGCTCGGTCCCAGCTCCTGCCAACCTAGCAGTTCGAGAGCACGTCAAAGTGCAAGTAGATAAATAGGTACTGCTTCGGCGGGAAGGTAAACGGCGTTTCCGTGCGCTGCTCTGGTTCGCCAGAAGCGGCTTAGTCATGCTGGCCACATGACCCGGAAGCTGTACGCCAGCTCCCTTGGCCAATAAAGCGAGATGAGCGCCGCAACCCCAGAGTCGGTCACGACTGGACCTGATGGTCAGGGGTTCCTTTACCTTTTTAAATGAGAGTATTGCTTAATCGCATTTCACTGCAGTGGAGATGTCTGTTGGCACTTTACCTCAGTGCGGAGGCGACAGGGGTCTCCTTGATTCACTGTTGTATCTGAAGCGGGATATTGCAGCTCTTGTCTTTCCCCAACTGAGGACGCTCCCCAACCCTGGTCCAAACAGAACTCTGTTCCTCCCTAAGAACTTTCCTTTAAGTTGCTGCGTCTTGCTTCCCTTTCCATATTAGCACATTCGAAAAGACGCAGGTTGTTGCGGAGGATGTGAAGGAAGAACCTTTGGGGAAGCACGTTGTGGTTATCCAGGGTGCAAATTACTGAAATGTCCGGATGTATGGCAGAATCTATGTATGGCAGATCTATGTCGGAAATGTAGATTTTGGTGCGTTTCCTTAAAAATAGCTCAACAACTTTGCAAAAAAAGAAAAGCTCAACTTTTGTTTTTGGATTTTCACTTTTTGAAATATGGCAACCCTAAGTTATCAACGGCTGTGCACTTTCTCTCGTTCTGCGCCAGGGTAGCCATCTTGATTGAAACAAGAACAGACTGAGGCAAGCTGTGGTTTTTCCAGGTCGAAGTGGTTTGATGCTCCTCCATTCTGTCAGGATTTCAGTCAGAACCAGGAATCTGAACTCTGTTAATCCTGGTGTGCTAAGTGACTTGACCCATAGCTCTCCATCTCCTGGCATTTTGTCATTTTATGTGGCTGGGGCAACCAAGCCAGATGGGTGGGGTATAATAAATAAAATTACTATTCGTAGTAGTATTAGTATTGTGCTCTGAATCTAGAGACAGAACAACATTATTGGTTGGCTTTATATAAATCTGTGGCCATCCAGATGCCAGTGGAGTTCAACAACCACAGCCAGCATGGTCTGTAGTCCACCTGTACCCTTATTTATGTAGTAAATAAATAAATAGGACCGAGAGCCATACTTTTTATAATGGTTGGGAGCCTGGTGCCTTCCATGTGTTGTTGGACTACAACTCCCATCATGCCTGACCATTGCCCAGGCTGGCTGGGGCTGATAGCAGTTGAAGTCCAACAACGCATGGGTGTCCCTAAGGTTCCTGTTCAAACCCCATGAAAATCACAACACAAGTTAAAGCAAAAATGCCAGTTTTATTCTTAGGAAGGCAGCGCAGAAAGCAGTATAAGGAGCACTTAAACCTTCCATCTGGTGTCCCCCCCCCTCTAAATTGCCCCCCAAAGTAGCTTTCTCCACCCTCTGCAGGATTTAAGAATGCATTTCGCTCTTGGCGTGGCATTCTCGCCCTAGAGAGCTTTGCCAGTTTTGAGTTGTTTTTTAAGTTTTAGGAAGCTAGCAAAGGACTTCTTTATTGTGTTTTGGAGTTTATTTGGGGTGGGGCAATGTGGGTAATGGCTGAACTTTTTAGGAGTAAATCTTGTGCATGAGAAATATCTCTCTCGTGTTTTTTTAAAAATAAAAGACATTTGTTTTTGTTAATCTTTGGCGTGATGCGCCTGTTGCCCCATGTGGCCAGGATGTTAGTTTTACAAGTAAAATAAATAGGGCTTGCTTTTGAGTAAGCCTGGTAAGGATCAGACAACAGCATTCCAAGGTCTGCTTTCAGACCTTGAAAAAGTTTTCTGGGAACCGAGGGTTGCCAACTGGCCAGAAAGCTAAAAGTTCTGGACTGTTTTCTGTCCCTTTAAGAGAAGATTGATTGGCATAAACAGCAGGTGAAGCCTTCGGAGGCATGGAGCTGAACACTTAGATCACCCAATTAAAACTGTTGTTAAAGAGACATCCACAAGATGGATAACTAAGGAGTTATCACATGCCCTAGTGTGCCCTAGTAAGAAATCAGGGCTGGGTGTGTCTTGGAATCAACCGCAGAAAGGGAATTGTTTTGCAATTATTACTAGATACAACGGGCATCAGCCTTGTTGGCAGACCAACTCTGCAAACGTGACATCATCATCATCATCATCATCATTATTATTATTATTATTTCCCCAGCCACTCTGAGCGGCTTCCAACAAAATATTAAAATACAATAGTCCTTCAGATATTAAAAGCTTCCCTAAACAGGGCTGCCTTCAGATGTCTCCTAAAAGTCTGGTAGTTGTTTTTTCCTTTGACATCTGGTGGGAGCATGTACCACAGGGCGGGTCCCACTACCGAGAAGGCCCTCTGCCTGGTTCCCTGTAACTTCGCAGTGAGGGAACCACCAGAAGGCCCTCGGTGCTGGACCTCAGTGTCCGGGCAGAATGATGGGGGTGGAGACGCTCCTTCAGGATACTGGGCCGAGGCCGTTTTAAAGGTCAGCACCAACACTGAATTGTGCTCGGAAACGTACCGGGAACCAATGTAGGCCTTTCAGGACCAGTATTATGTGGTTTCGGCGGCCGCTCCCAGTCACCAGTCTAGCTGTTGCATTCTGGATTAGTTGTAGTTTCACCTTCAAAGGTAGCCCCACATAGAGTGCATTGCAGTAGTCCATGCGGGAGATAACCAGAGCATGCACCACTCTGGCGAGACAGTCTGCGGTTGGCATGAAGGCTGGCAACATCAACCCTGCCGCATGGTGACCGCAGTGCCTGGCGACAGGCGGTCAGGTTGTGTATCCAGAGCAGTGACCAGAGGAGGAATGACTTCTGCGAAGAAAGAAAGCCAAGGTGCATCTGTAGCAGCACAACTGGATGCCTTCATCTGCCCCAGCTGCAACAAAACATGTCTCCCCTGCTTTGGTCTCTACTGCCACAGCAAGCGCTGCAACCTTCCAACATTTTATCTTTAACCCCAAAGGCTCACTGCTCCATTGTCTCCCGAGACAGATTGATGCCATCAAGATATAAATGAACAAATTAAATTGAGGGAGTCAGGTTTTCTTTGTGGGGGAGACTTGTGGGTTTCAAAAGCTCCCTCCCTTTGAGTTTGAGTACAGCTTGGACCACCTGGCCCCATCACACTGGGGGAGACTGATCATAACGCTAGTAAAATAGAATAGCAATTAACTTAAGCCATGAGTTATAATGGCTTTGTGGCCAAAATGGGGCTGCAGAGAAACAACCAGGCAGCTTCAGTATCCTTGGGGAAATCCCTAGGTTTGTGGAAGTTGGGGAAAAAACATCGGGAGGGGGTTCCCCCAAATACTCTGAAGATGACCTAGAGTGCTGAGTGTCTACTGCTGGGGAGGGGGAATGGAATGAAGTATCGCAGAACCATAGAAGCCATGGCAGGCTGGCGGGGTGAGCTGAAATATCCCACGCTGCAACGCTTTCTTTCCGATTCCACTTCTAAAGCGCTGCATTTTGCACCAGCGAGCTTCTTTACTCAAAACGAAACTCTTCGCTGAGAAAGGATATTCCTCCAGCAGAGGCTGGTATGGATAGAAGGAAGGAAAAGAACAGATACAGTGGTGCCTCGCAAGACGAAAAGAATCCGTTCTGTGATTCTCTTCGTCTAGCCGTTTTTTCGTCTTGCGAAGCAAGCCCATTGATGGATTAGCGGATTAGCGCTATTAGCGGCTTTTAGCGGCTTATCGGCTTATCGGATCAGCTGATAAACGGCTTAGCGGCTTAGAAAAAGGGGGGGGAGGGAAACCCCGCAGGAACTCGCAAGACATTTTCGTCTTGCAAAGCAAGCCCATAGGAGATTCGTTTTGTGAAGCACCTCCAAAACGGAAAACCCTTTCGTCTAGCGAGTTTTCCGTCTTGCAAGGCATTTGTCTTGCGGGGCACCATTGTAAACGAGATGCAAACACATTCATTTGGGGACTCTGGCAGTAGCCCTTGCAAGGATCATGCTGTAGCCAACAAACTGCTGCTCTCTGTGTGCTGATTTAATTGTAAAGGTTGCCTCAGTGACTGCCCCTGCTTCTCAGCTTTTTGCTTGGCCTCCCCTTGCCTGCTGTGATAACTCACTGCAGCTGACAGAGCCAGGAGTTCTGCTGCAACCAGAGGACACGGAATTAAATCATAATCATTTTAGTGCAGGTCAGCCGCACGTTGACCTCTTCTTATGCTTCAACATGCTGTGTTCATAGCAGACTCGTGGAGCAGACGTCCTTTCCCTTCTAACGATACTGTTCTTCTTTCTTATTCATTGAGTTTTATCAGTGCAGCATGCATAAAATGTCCAGGGCGATGCATATGGAAGACTTTGCTTTTCCACTATAGTATTATATTATTATTATTATTATTATTATTATTATTATTATTATTATTATTATTATTATTATTATTATTATTATTTAAATGTATAGACCACCCTTCATCCAAAGATCACACTGGGCAGTTTACTGTAGTCAAAATGCAATTTAGGAGGCTGAGACCTACCCACATAGGTACCAAGGGCTGGCAGCCAGAGTGAGTCAAGGGAGCTCTCACCTAATCAGGTAAGGATAAGGATAAGGAAAATAATTCAATTTGAAGCACCTTCTTAATCAGTAGGTGAACCGAAACACAGCTGTCCTTCGAACTTCACCATTATCCAAATTTTGCTATGCGGTTTGATAACCAGACATTGTTGAAAGTGCATATATTGGGGAAAAGCGTGCATAAACACAAATACATTGGTGAAAATGACACACGCAAATGCGCTTTGTGTGATTGTTATATGCCTGTAAGCTTTATAGAGAGGTCATTGTACAAAGCGGTTTAGAAATTATTTAAGCAAACCTTTGCCCAGGTATTTTGCCATGTAGCGCCAGCTGGCCTTGATGATAATATTTTTGGATTAATTATAGTAATTATATATTAAATTGCACCTATGTGTATAAATTAGCTGATGCAGAATTGTGTCCTTTGACTCAAGGTGATTTCTTTTGATGAATTTCCTATTTCCTTAGTGATATGTAAGCGGCCATCCTAAATTTAAGCCCTGCAGGCTTTCCCTGCAGAGAGAACTGAACCCTGATCAATGACAGGTCTAGCACACACAACACACACACACACCCGGAAAACAAAATGGGGAGCCTTGATTCACCAAGCGCAGGGCCCAGGAAATAGAGAATCTTCCCTGGGAAATGATGGCAGTTGCATGTGAGATCAGTAGCTACGGTAGTTTTTCACGTCGTGCTCCAAGAAACTGAGAAGGGAGCTGGGTTTGCAGAACAGCGCTGAAGATAATAAGGGCTTTGGAATCTAGGCCATGTGGGAAAAGGCTGGGAAGACCAGGGCATCTTTAGCTTAGAGAAAAGAAGATTATGGGGGAAGTGTGATAGCCGTTTTCAAACGTGCAAAAGGGCTGATTTAAAGAAGAGAGGACCTGTGGTCAGCAGAGCTACATTTGGGGGGGGGGGTGCCTGTTGTTTACCAGCAGAAAGCAGGCACTACTTTTAGGGTATACTGCAGAAAATATAGCAGTTCCTTGAGGTTGGATAGAGAACAGACCACTTCTACAGCACCTGGTGACTGGTACTTTTGCCAATTTGGGGGTGTGCGTAGAGGAAATAAAACTTCTACGTACACATTTCCAACCATTTAGAAAATAACGTATTTGAACACATTTGATATGATTTGTTTGTCTCGTTCCGTTTATGATTCACTTCTCGGGAAACATCTTGAAGCGATTTAACAGTAAGAGCGTATATAAAACAATTTCGTATATGAAACCATTTGAATTTATAGCTTACGTTTCTTAAAAGCATTGCATAATCAGTTTTATTCTCTTGGTTGTCTTATAGCTTTACATTCATCATTTTGTTTCCTTTTTGCTTGAAGTAGGGTTGCCATATTCTCAAAAGTGAAAATCTGGACAAATGTTGCTGAACTATTTAAAATGACTTTTAAAATATTTTATACCCCCTTGCCATATGTCCAGGTTTTCCTGGACATTTTTCTGATTTGCAGAGAATCTGCCCAAATGCCATTTTCCACCTGAATTCTCAGGCCTGTCCAGGAAAACATCTCATTTTATTTTTTATTTTTTAAAAATACAGGATTAAAACACATAAACGTGAAGGGTCTTATTGCTATCCAGTCTCTGATAATAAAACACTCATACAGGATGAAGAAACCATACTGTTAGTTTGTCAAGACTCAAGCCTTATTTAAATGAATTTGTGGGCATCAAAACTGACATGTTTTAAAATATTCTGGCAGTTACAGTCTCTTTAGAAAGGACATGTACTCTAGCCAAGTGAGTCCCCCCTTTTTCTAATTTAAGTCTGAGTAGCTTGTCACAAATCTTTCAAAATCCTTACTGCTTAATCCAAAGTTTGGATCGGAGACCAGCTTTCTTCTTCTTCTAAGCAAGATTTGAAGTGTGAGAAGATCATTTGGCAAGTGCTACAATCTCTGGGAAGCTGGGTTGAATATTAGGAAGTAAAGCTGAAGACTTGAAATCTGTGGAATGCAGAAATATAATGTGTGCCTAACAAATGTGTAGAGAAGATAGGGTTGCTTAACCATGGTTTCCAGACCCTCTTTGAATCATGGTTTCATATACTGACTTGCCATGGTTTATGCATTCTCTGAAGTCTCTCAGGCTCACTCACCACACAGAGTGTTTATTGTGTGGAAGAAAGGGAAAAGGAGATTGTTAGCCACTTTGAGACTCCTTCGGGTAGTGATAAAGCAGGACATCAAATCCAAACTCTTCTTCTTCCTGGAGTCAGGAAAGGCACAGTTTGCCATTTCCTCCCTGAGCCAGTAAACCATGGTTTGCTTGTAGACTTGAAACCAAGTTTCTAGCTGGGGGTCCAGCAATGCCCATCCACAGAATGCCAAACCATGGTTTTACATTGCTTCTGACTCACTTCAACCCACTGCAATATCAGATTATTTTTTTTCCACAGCAGAGATGGTTGGCCTTTCTCTTGGCAGCAGGGTTATCAAATTTTGCACTAAAATATTCCAGTACAGTGGTGCCCCGCAAGACGAATGCCTCGCAAGATGAAAAATGCGCTAGACGAAAGGGTTTTCCGTTTTTCGATGCGCTTCGCAAGACGAATTTCCCTATGGGCTTGCTTCGCAAGACAAAAACGTCTTGCGAGTGTTCCGATTTTTTTCCGCTCCCTCCCTTTTTCTAAGCCGCTAATAGCCTTTAATAGCCGCTAAACCACTAATAGCGCTAAGCCGCTAAGCCGCTAATAGGGTTGCTTCGCAAGACGAAAAAACCGCTAGACAAAGAGACTCGCGGAATGGATTATTTTCGTCTTGCGAGGCACCACTGTACCTTGAACTGAGCATCTCTTGACATTTGCAGTGTCTTTTTTCTTTAAAGTTGACCAGATTTTTGTTTTTGTTTTGTTTTTGCAACATGCCTAATATGCCTCTTAAAAATATTCAGAATTGATGCAGGGGAGGGGAAGGCAGTTTAACGTTACAGTGCTTCTGGGATGTAGTGTTTTGATGTATTCCAGCCTTGTTTTCATTACAAACAAACAAACAAACAAACAAACAAACAAGAAATACCTTATACATACATTGTTTTCCTTCTCACCTTATCACTAAAACACTGATTCCCTGGCATTCCTCTCAGCATTCATCTCAGCCCAGCGCTGAGAAATTGTAAAACAGAAAAATTAATAAAAATTAGTACTGTATATATAAAAAAGAAAACACCAGATACAATACATCACATAATTTTGGATTGCCCTCTTCTCGACTCCAATCACAGAGACCTCCTAGTGACTCCCTTACAGCTTAAAATATCGATTTATGAAGAGTCTGTAATCCAATATTTGTTGAGGGATGATACTCCCGAAACTTTAGGGGTACTTAGCCAAGATCTTTAAAGCTAAAGTTGCCTGCTTTATTCAGTGGTGGCTGTCTAGTCTTTTATATATTGTATGTGTTGGGATTATCAATGTATTTGGATAACTTTGTATGCTTTTTTATACATACATTTCAGAAAGATGCTCAAGGTGGCTTACAACATGGGGAAAAAAATACCTAAGTACAACAGAAGAAAAGTAGTCATAAACAATAAATTAAACGTTAAAAAAAATACAAAAACAAACCAAACACTTTCCACACAAATCACAACAGAATCTAAATTAAAGATACAGAAAACCAACAGCAAGAACCCCCCCCCCCCATAACAACAAAACCCCAGCCCAATAGTTTGTTCAACAGCCTCAGCTTTTGTAGCTGGAGTCAGTCAAGGCCATGCCCTCTCAGGCCTGGTGGAAAACTAGGGGAAAATTAGGGGAATAAGAACAAAATCACTGGGTGAGTTTTCATCTTGATGTCCCTGCAACTGCCCAAAAGGAATGTTGGCAGTATCTGTTGTCCTCCATGGCATTCAGCAGCGGGCCTTGAAGCCAGTCTCCGGACATCAGCACCACTGCAGCTTTCGTGGATGGATAAGGATCGAGTGGACAAGGCAGCAGCAAGGTCAAGGCTGCATGTATGCGCCACCGGGGCCAAGCCACCACTCCTGGTGGCTCACCTTGGCAGGTTGCAGCGATGCCGGTGGCAGGAGGCTGTCTCCACCCTACTGCACCACCAGCTAGTGCTGGAATTTGCACTGTACATCACTGGATTTTGTACATGATCCATTGTTGCATTTCTATAGTCGTCGCCCTGGCTTTTGACACTTGAGAGAGATGTTTTTTGGACCTGTTTTATTTCAGTTAATTGTAAGTTGTTTTAAACTGTTTTTCACATGGTGTTTTGATTGTTGTAACTGTTCAAGGACCTTAGGGCAAATAATAATAATAATAATAATAATAATAATAATAATAATAATAATAATAATAATAATAATAATAGTTGTTGTTGTTATTCATTAATAAATTAACAGAGATAGCTTTCTTAGTTGCCTTTTTGCCTCTCAGTGATGCTTTCTGAAAGATGGAGGTTCTGCTCTCTGGGCTGCCTAGGGCTAAGGGGGCCCTTCTATAAAAAGGGGCCCGGTTTGGGGTGAGTTCTGGATCTGTTTTATGTGCATTGTAGGTACTGTCCGGGTTGATTTAGCTCAGGCCTGTCATCAAGTAGGCAATGAAGGGGGCAGGCCTGAGCAATAGCCACTGGAATCTTGTTTATGTAGAAACCCACTTAACACATTGTACAGATGACATGAATAGACTACTGTTTGCAGAATTACAGCCACAAAACTGTTTGAAAGTCGTTCCAATTAATTTGTCTGGCTCAAAACAGATTGGACCAGCCCAGTGTTCCTGCAACTTCCTGCTTGACAGCCGTGTCTCTCTACTTAATAAGCTGCAGCAATGCTTATAGGGAATAAATTCTCCCTGGCGTTGCCCAATTGGAACTGGTCAGGCGAGTTTTATGGCCGCGTGGTTGACGGGTGTTTAGAGTAGTTCTGCCCATGACCTGCTCTGCTCTGTCGATTGCCTTTTCTGCAGCCCCATGTGCTTATTCTCCCCATCTCAATCTGTTTCTGAAATGCAGGGAGCGTGCCCTCAAGTTACCATCCCAAACTTGCAATATGTTTTTTTCCTTTTTCTGACAATCCCTGTTGTTGTGTACAGCATCTCCTCGAAAATATCTTTGCTGTGGATCAATAGATTTATTTTTGCTTAGCAGGCATTTGAGGTGGGTTGCATATGAGTGTGATAACTTCCTCCATCTGCTACGGTAGAATTAGCTCGCCTCTAACCAAGACAGACGTGTAATCACACCCTCTCATAACCTGCCAAAAGCCTCTGATGCAAAATATTGCCTTCCCCTGGGGTGCAAATGTTTTTGCAGAATTTAAAAACCAGGCAGTTGTTTTTTTTAGAAGTGGGCATAGAGTCCCAAATGTACTAGTGAAAGAACAGAATCTGTTCTCTCTGGTGATTTGGATTTATTTACTCCCCATCCTTAACTTTCTAGGCAATGCTTAATTGAGAGGGTTCAAGCCAGTCTAGAACTTGGGCCCTCAAAGTCTGAGGGGCCATATGGCAAGTTGTTCTCCTGTATCTGGTGGGCCCCTGGCCATGGGCTTGCATGATGCAGGTGCAGCAGGTGGCCATTTTGATTTCCCACAATGCTTCAGACAGCACTACAATGTTGGAGACACTGTGATAAATTTAAAATGGCGGCTTGCCAGCCCAGGCCAGGTATCAGTGCTGGTGCATCCAACTGGGGCAGAAAGCTGCAGAAACTCGCAGACTTTAAAACAGTCCCTTTCCCCAGTTATTGACTTCTACCATGTAATGTCTTAACTAGTGGTGAACTGCATTCATGGCTGCCGCTGCTCCTTACTGATTTACATGCTCTCAGTTTGAGTGCTGATATTGGAAGACGTTCCAGAGCTTGGTCCTGCGCAACTATGACTTGAATGATGTCCCACTTCCCTGAGAAGGCTCTGAAGGGAAAGAAAAGTATTTTGTGGAAGCAGTAAGTAAGGCGGGGCGATAGAGATATTGATATATCATCCAAAACCAGTTTGAAGTCCATATTGTGGTGTCGGTTTCATAATTTCCGACTTGGAAATATATTGCAAATCAAAATGTGTGTGTGTGTGTGCGTGTGCTATGCAAAAATCACAATAAGGAGAAGAGTTTGGATTTGATATCCTGCTTTATCACTACCCGAAGGAGTAGTGATACCCGAAGCGGCTAACATTCTCCTTTTCCCTTCCTTCCCCACAACAAACACTCTGTGAGGTGAGTGGGGCTGAGAGACTTCAGAGAAGTGTGACTGGCCCAAGGTCACCCAGCAGCTGCATGTGGAGGAGCGGAGATGCGAACCCGGTTCTTAACCACTACACCACACTGGTGGGAAAAATCGCGAAGCCAGCCAACGCTTCTCTCAATTCCTGTAACCGTTGTTAACTCTGTTAACTTTGACAGTTCACCTCTGCCCAGCCTCAGGCAGGGGGGCAGCGAATCACAAGAGCAGGCACCGGCAGCAGCCATGATGCACGGAAAATTGTGAAGCTAGCCAGCGCCTCTACATAGCTCTACCCTTATTTCAGACATTGTGATATACAGTGGTACCTCGGGGTGCAGACGCTTCAGGTTACGGACACTTCAGGTTACAGACTCCGCTAACCCAGACATAGTACCTCGGGTTAAGAACTCTGCTTCAGGATGAGAACAGAAATTGTGCTCCGGCGGCAGCAGGAGGCCCCATTAGCTAAAGTGGTGCTTCAGGTTAAGAACAGTTTCAGGTTAAGAACGGACCTCCAGAACGAATTAAGTTCTTAACCCGATGCACCACTGTATCGGCATATCGTGACGCTGAAAACTAGGTATCGCCCAGCCCTAGCGGGGAAGCGAGGAGAGAAAAAGAAGGTGGGGGTGAGAAAAGGCAAACAGGGACCATGAGAGGGGTCAGCAAGGTTTACCTCGCCTGGGTCAGTTCACTCCCGCAGAGATCGCTCCGTGGGCCTGATCGTGTCTGTACAGACGCAATTTCCGGCGTCTGCATCTCTGCAGATGTGATTTCCGGCACCACGGAAGTGAGTCCCCACTCCGCGCTGCACCAGTTTAGCGCAGCGCACGGAGACTCGCTGAGCGGGTGGCTCAGTTCGGGGGCGGCTCATGGGTCATTTAAATGACTCCTGTGGGCTGCTTGTGGCCCATGGGCTGCAGGTTGCCAACCCCGGGACTGATACTGAGAAAATTATGAGAAAAGGAGAAAAGAGGGTTGAAAGGATGAAGAATAAGAACGGAAACCCACACTGAATGGGGAGGCAAATCACAAGAGTAGCAGGTAAGAGGGGGAGGTGAATAGACCCAGCAACATGCGTGAGAGACTTTCTGTCCTCTTGAGAGGCCCAGGTGCCAATCACATGGCCCAATATTTGTGTTACCAGGGATGATGGGATGCCTGGGTTTCTGTGTCCTCCTTTTTCAATTACTCAGCAGTGTACATAAGTTTTGGCAGTGGACACACATAAACCACGCAAGCGTGAAGTAATCAAGACAACAAACGCACCAAAATAAAGAAAGCGCTGTATTAAAATAATTGCTGGTTGTCTAGATACAGATTGTCCGCTCACGGTCTGCTACTAGCGATGTGCTTCTTCGAAACATTGCTTTGACTATGCTATCTTAAAAGGAGCTGCTCTTGCTTGCCTGTTTGTGGTAAAAGGCAATAGAACTGCCCGACAAGGCTGTGCCTCTTAAGTGCCACTCAAACTGCCTGCAGTGCTAATGCAACCCAACAATATTTAATTTAGCTCAGCATTGTCTGTAGATTTTGGAATTCTAAATCCAAAGGAGACACAAGGAACCTGTGGCGTTCCAGATGTTTCTGGACTACAACTCCAGTCATGCATGACCACTGGTAACCAAACAATTTAGCCCCTGTGTTGCAAACAATAGTCAGTAATATGCAAGGCAACACGATGACCAAATACAATGATACGATATCAATATACACTCTATATAATATGAAATATATGAAATCACATAAACAGAAAACTTATGAATCTCTGAATGTCACACAATATGCACTCTTAATGGATTCTCTTGAAAACAAATAAACATAAGTCTTATAAGTCTCTGAAAGTCTTTGAAGACTATGCAAGTCTCTGAAAGAAGCAATGTATCAGATTCTTATCTGGTGAAAACATGCTGTAAAGCTTTGTTTATGGCGTCCAATGCTGCCGAAGTAGTTCGCAAACAGACGTTGTGAACAGTGATTCTGGATATACCCACTGTTTCGTGGAATTCTTCTTCAGTACAGCAGAAGGATGCAGAAATACTTCATAAACCCATCTATATGGTGAATGGAAGAGTAAAACAACAATTGCTATGGAGCAGCGGTTATGTAGTCACTGCTGGCTGGGGCTGATGGGAGTTGGAGTCCATAGCATCTCAAGGACCACAGATTCGCCATCCCTGCACTAAACAGTCAACTCTCTATGGTTGCAAGGCCTCCAGCCACAACCATGGAGCAGGGTTGCCCTTTTACGCCACAGCTGTCCCTCAGTTATGGGCTCCAGCATCTATTTTGGTGAGGACCATTGTGATATCAGATCAGATCAGATCAGTCAATGGTACCAAAAGAGGTGGAGCGATCAGAGATGAGCTCAGAGATATCATGAGGTGCCTGTTGTGCAGATAAGCTAAAGTTAGCTAAAGTTATATTTTGCCCCATTCTACAGAAATAATAACCAAGGTTCAGAGAGGTGATCAATATATGTGCCTTGAGACATTGACACTGCCAGTTGTATTGGATTAAGGGAAATCCCTGAAGTGATTTCCTTTTGTGTGTTTGCCATCCATTGAAAGAGGAGGATTGAGAACGGAACCTGAGAGAGGTCTATCTTATATTGCCCCAAACTCCATAGTGGCAACAAGATCAGGTTATTTTCAGGATTAGCACAGCGCTTATGCATGTAGAGGTATGTTCTGAAGTGACTAATGTTGTTTCAGAAACATATTTTTTTTCTGACTTTATTCATACATTCAAAAGATTTTTTAAAAATATATTGCCCTTCGATCCTATTTCCTTGGTGGGTTACAATAAAGTATAAAAATAATTACAGTGTAAATGCGAGCATAAAGCAAAAATATGGGTGGTGTAGGAAGTGAAGAGAAAGGTCGAAGTTGTGAGTAACAGCCGTAGTTACTATGAATATAAAGTAGCACTGTGTAAAATAGAGATGTGGAATCCTTACTTACAGAAATTTTAACTTATTCACCACCGTTAGATCCTGCCATTCCCACAAGAGGCTTAGGGCTGTGTAGATGGGAGATTGTCAATTTTATTCCTACAAGAGAGTTTAGGCTGAGAGACAGTGATTTGCTCAAGTTATTTGTGGTCCAAATATTTGAGCCTTCCTACATTTACATTTCCCACAGTGCTCTGGACTAATGCTATACATTACAGTGGTACCTCGGGTTAAGAACTTAATTTGTTCCGGAGGTCCGTACTTAACCTGAAACCGTTCTTAACCTGAAGCACCACTTTAGCTAATGGGGCCTCCTGCTGCCGCCATGCTGCCACCGCACAATTTCTGTTCTCATCCTGAAGCAAAGTTCTTAACCTGAAGCACTATTTCTGGGTTAGCGGAGTCTGTAACCTGAAGCGTATGTAACCTGAAGCGTTTGTAACCCAAGGTACCACTGTATTAAAGTGGCAGGTGATCCCTAACTCCAGTGTTAGAAACTCAGATGGATAAGCCAGGCGCCAAATGGCTCCTTCAGCCAAGGTTACAGTCACCGAAGCAAAATGCTTAGTTGCCATTTTTGGCCAAGACGGCTCTAAAGTCTTTACCTTGGTTCTCAAACACCTTGGTACTCAAACAACTTGGAACCCAAACACTGCAAACCTGGAAGTAAGTGTTCCAGTTTGCGAACTTTTTTCGGAAGTCGAACTTGCTCCATTTTGATTTGAGTGCCACACTTCCATTTTGAGTGTTACGCTGAGATCTGTCTGTTTTTGCTATTTATTTTGCATTTTTGTGGCTCTTTTGTCTGTGTGACTATGTGGAACCCAGTTCAGCTACTGATGGTTTGATTGTGTGACTGCAGTACATTCCTTATTGCTTTCATATTATGGATCAGTGGTCTCGTTAGATAGCAAACTTCATGTTAAATTGCTGTTTTAGGGGTTGTTTTTAAAAGTCTGGAACGGATTAATCCATTTTGCATTACTTTCTATGGGAAAGCGTGCCTTGGTTTTGGAACGCTTTTGTTTTGGAACAGACTCCTGAAACTGACTGGCCAGTGTAAGAGCAAGATGCTGGACCAGATAAGCCATTGGCCTGATTCAGCAGGGTCTTCTTATGTTCTTTGGTTTTGGAACGGACTTCCAGAACGGATTAAGTTTGAGAACCAAAGTACCACTGTATTTTTCAAATGATGGACTGACTGTGATCGATTCTCAGTTACACATCTACCTAGTTCCAATGACAACCTTGAGCTAGGTTAAGAACTTTGAGAACTTAAAAAAGAAAAGTCACCTTAACCAAGGACGGTCCATGTGTATATTGGGCCCTCCCTCCCTCCCTCTTTTTCTTAATGGTGACATGGACCATTCATAATGTAGGAATATTCTTCACAGCTGTGAGCATGGCAGTGGGCTGGGGTGAGTGAAGACAAGCTACGGGGTCCTCGCTGTGAGATCACATTCATCCGGTGCTATACCAGCTGCACTGGCTCCCAGTGGAGTCTTTTAACCTTTTGGTTTTAACCTATAAAGCCCTATACGGCCTAGGACCCTCGTACCTACGGGACTGCCTCTCCTGGTATGCCCCACAGAGAAACTTACGGTCTTCAAATAAAAACATCTTGGAAGGTCCCAGGCCACAGAGAAGTTAGGCTGGCCTCAACTAGAGCCAGGGCTTTTTCGGCTGTGGCTCCGATCTGGTGGAACACTCTGTCACAAGAGACTAGGGCCCTGCGGGACTTGACATCTTTCCGCAGGGCCTGCAAGACAGAGCTGTTCCACCAGGCCTTTGGCCAGGGCACAGCCTGACCCCCTCCTGGCAATCCTCTAGCCCAATGGTTGTCAGGATCGCCCTTGAGCCAGTGCCACCAACTGGACTCATACACTTCAGCCCCGACTGGGCTAGGCGAGCTGGGTAGCACATCCAGAGACCGCCTTCCGCACAGGAACAGGTCAAAGTGCTGTGGACTCACAGCTTAGAGTTGTGAGCACCGGATTCACTTCCACAAGAAGACAGTCATTGTATAGCAGAGCATAAACGACTCAGAGAGCAGCTCTGTAGAATAACTACTTTTATTCTATCTACAACTATCATACAAATTATATACAGAGCTAAATGGAGTCTAAACGAAAAATGCTGAACTGCACTGAGTGTCTGCAGCTGCTCTTAGCAGCAGCCTTATCTATACACACGATCTCTCTCTAACACTCAGTCTCTGTCTCTCACACTTTGATGTGTGGCTGGAGTGGAATAAGTAGAGAGCAGAAACCGCCCCTCCTCTCTGGAGAATCAGCAGAGCACATCAGCAGATTCTTGGATATGGGAGGGGTGAAATCTCCTCAATGGTTGCCATTAATTTGATTTGAACTGATTTTATAATGGAATGATTTTAGAATGTTGTATCATTTTACTCTTGTTAGCCGCTCTGAGCCCGGCTTTGGCTGGGGAGGGCGGGGATATAAATAAATTATTATTATTATTATTATTATTATTATTATTATTATTATTATTATTATTATTATTATTATTATTAAACAATGAACTGTAACGTTGTTCACTGCTCCTGCAGTGAATTTTGTTCCTGAAATTCTTTCTGGTTGTGCAGATAAAATATAACAGATAGAATTCTAGAGGATGTGTTGCTAGCATGTGAAAACAGTCAAGATCCAAGGATCCCCAAGGATGCAACTCTGGATGGTGGAGACATCAGGCGCCATCCTGGACCTCGGGTTGCAAGTGGTCAATAGTCAGGTGCAAATGTGCCTGGCTAATTTCGAACACTGCACTACCTGGTGGGTGGAGGGCAGGATCAGGGTCAGCTGGCATCCAAGGCTATCGGGGCTGACACCGTCCTTACTGCTGGGTCTCACAGTCTTCCTGCATGGACCTAGAGTTTGTTACAGACCATAGTGATCACTTCCCCACAGACGAAGCAACGTGGGGAATGCAGTGAGTTGGGGACAAGGGGCCTTTGAGAGAAGCCACTTCACCATTACCCCTCGTTTGATAGAAGAACACAGGGATAAGTTTTTAAAGAGCAGCCTAGTTCTCTAACTGCGTTTACAGCCACTTTTTTGCACAGTTCTCTGTTTACTGAACTGCAGAGCCTAGACCCTTATCTATTTAATGTATTTCTCTTAAATGTCTAAGCCACCCTTCGTCATGAAGAGTTCCAGAGTGGTGTACGATAACGTAAATGTAATACAGTCAGGCAAATCAAAATCAAAAACTAAACTAAACTGAACTAAAATGATAGTTTAAAAAAACCTGTCACTTGCTAGTTTATTTTGTCTCTTTCTTTCATTAGGAATAACTGGGAAATTAGCCTATTTTGTTAATAGAAGTGATGGCCCATTATGGATGGGTGAAGAACCTGTGGCCTTCTGGATCATTGAGTGTGCCGGATGAGGCCGATGGGAAATGACTGCCAGTCTTTGTTTGCCTTTGAGGGATGTCCCAGAGTAATTTAGATCTGGGATTATGTAAAGATTCTTTGTGTCGGCCTAGCTTGCCCTTAATATGAGTGTGGCAGCTGCTTTAAACACCACTGTTACGTTGTTATGTTATTTGGCACATTGGGCTAAGAGAGTTGGTTTACTTCGTTCATATCTACATGTGAGAGCTTGTGTTTGACTGTGATACTACTGAAGACAACCAATATGTGGTAAAAACACATTTCATATTTGTTATACACTGGTTTTTGCCACATATAAGGGTTTTTCTTGCCTATTGTTTATACATTAAACTATTGGTTTATTTTTTTTAAATGTGGTTACTCTGGTATATTTCCCTGTACAGTATTTGAGAAGACTTAAAAAAAAATACATTCAATTTACCAACTTGTTTATTGTTTTCTTGGCTTTCGTGGTTGCTAAACATTCATCTCTTAATTTCTCACTCCCCAATTTTTGTTTTTGGGGTAGTTGGAAGTCCTGCAATATCTACAGGGCTACAGGGATCCCACCTGTGACTTAGTTCAGTGCTCACAAGAAGTGTAATATTATTATCCTTAAGTCTATGAGATTTGGAGAAGAAAAAAGACTAGACCTGGGAGGCTTACAGTGGAACAATGGAAAACACCTTATATCAATTCAAACTGCTTGCCCATTTATGCCAGTATGGTCTGCTACTTGGACTGGCAGTAACTTCCCAGGTCTTTCCCAATAGCACAGTCCCAGATTGGCTGTGTTGTTCTGAGGGAGTTTTTCACTGTATCCTTTGTTGAATGCCTCCCTGGTATTTCTCTTCTTCTTCTTTGGCAATCACTCATAGCCGAGTAAGATTATTTTCCATAAACACAGTTTTAACAATGAGTCCGAAAGTGACTGTGGAGGCCAATTCTAGACCCACACGCCCTTCCATAGTGGGGAAATTGGCTTCCGGGCGGGAGTTGATCATGGTTTGGATTTGCCAAGCGTGCCTTCCTCTTAGTACGTTTCTCCCCTGCGTCCTGAGTTCGAGTGTCTTCAAAGCCCATGACACCTTTGGTAAAGGCTGTTCTCCAACTGGAGCGCTCGCAGGCCAGTGTTTCCCAGTTGTCAGTGTTTATACTACATTTTTTAAGATTTGCCTTGAGACAGTCTTTAAACCTCTTTTGTTGACCACCAGCATTACACTTTCCATTTTTAAGTTCGGAATAGAGTACTGGTAGTTGCTTTGGAAGACGATCATCAGGCATTTGCACAACATGACCAGTCCAACAAAGTAGATGTTGAAGAATCATTGCTGGTCTTTGCTTCTTCCAGTACACTGGTGGTCCTTGCTTCTTCCAGTACACTGATAATAGCCTTTTAAACTTTGGTGTGTGGGTGTGAGGGTGATCCTTGGATGAAGGGCAGTATACAAATTTGACAAATTAGGGAAATAAAGAAAGCTTTTCCTATGTCCGGACGGAATCTTATACTGAGTCAGAGCATTGGTCCATCTAGATAGGCGTTTGATGCAATGCAGTGAAACATCCTCAGTTGGATTCAAGCCAGGGGCCTGCAATAATTCTTCAGAAAAAGCCATTGCGTTGTGTTAGTTAGATCCTCAGCGGGACAGCCTTTTGAGGCTTGTGAATTGCCTCCTTGCCTTGCGTGTAAGAACTTTCTCCGGGCAAATTGTCTGTGAAGCTTTTTGGAACCTGTAAGAGCTGTGCTTTTGTTTCCCTCTTAAGCTGTCGATGTGCCACAAATGACTAATATATGAATTAATTAAACATTCTTATGGACTAGTAACTTATGCAGACTTGTTGGCAAGCCTGGTGTGTTTATATCTAGATTGCGGTTGACTCCATTGTTGCTCACGGGGAAATTCCATTTACACATTTTCAATTTACAGCTTCTCACAATAAACAAAAGTAGCTGGCCGCCGGAACGTTTACATGAACCTTCTCTTAAGAAACCAGTACTGTTCGTTCATATTTACAACGGGTATAAACACAATCAGAGTTTGTCCCTTAACAGCTCCTTTCTTGAGAAATCATAGCCTCCAAATGGTAGATATTCTTGGGTCTCCGAAGGATGTTGACTAAGGTAGATCCAGGGTTTTCTTCTTCTGTTGCAGAATTAGAATGGCTCCATCGCAGAATTTAATTGTGGGTCTAATTCTTTCCAGGTGAGGTTGACCTGTAACTTCTGGTGAGAGCTCAGATGGTGGGACTATGATTCTGTGTACCAACCAGTGATGAAAAGCTTCTTAGCCTGTTTGAAAGCTATCCACTGTATTTCCCGAAACACAGGCTGGATCTAGACACATCAAAAAAAGCATTTCAGGAAAACTCGTTGTAAACCTCATCGTGGGAAATCATGTGGATGAAAGACGGGACTCCACAGTGCCATCTGGTGTCACAGTGTTATAACACATTTAAAACGCTTTTTCTTTACTAACGTAGCTGAGTCTATAGCGCGAACTTAAATCCGGGAACACCTTTGCCCTGATCTTTCCTTGCCTCTGCCCCCCCCCATTCCCCTGCTGAGGTGTGTTTGGGAAAGAGGGAGGTGGGAGACTCTATTGAAGGGAAGGTTGGTGCGGAGCAGAACTAATCATGAGTTGAGTCAGACTTCAGAGATTTCTTGGGCTCTTTTTGTAATTGGTTCGGCCTTTTTTTTTTTTTTTTTTTTTTTTTTTGCAAACATGGGTAATTTGTTTCCAGGCACTTACTTCTCTCCCTCAGTTCTGAAATCCAGCACCGTCCCTGCTTTTGTCTGTTGTCAGTGTCTTAGAACAAGAATTGCAAGAAAATGAAACAATTGAACCCTCTTGACTTCAACGAGATTGGAACTACCTAATTGGGAGCGAGATTGCTGCTATTGGAATCTTATTCCAGCTCTTTAGAGACTAAAAGTCTGCACGTTTTCTTGGTCTCTGGGATTCGTTACCAGTATAATGTAGAGTGAATTGTTTGTTTGCTTGTTAGTAAAGGCTGCCAATAAGAACAGAGGAAGTGCCTTGACGGATCCTATCGAGGGCCCATCTGGCAACTCATTCTGCCTCCCAGCAGTGGTCAGCGAGAGGTACCTGGGAAAAGCTCACCATGAGGTGGATCTTCCTGTAATAATTTTCAAGGCTTGCCAGAAATCTACAGTGTTTGGGTGCTCTCCAGCAATCCACTGGTGAATTTCTTCTGTGGTTGCTCACAAAAGCGGGACGTAGGAGCAAAAACAAAAACCTTGGAATTTCATTTTGCATCTTGGAGCAGCTTCTGCGAGCGAGCGCTGGAAGGGGCAGCAACCTCCTGCAGGAGATGCACAGAAGGAGAGGCAGGCGTGGAGGCGGTGGCCGCAAGATGGGTGCTCCTCGCTCAAGGGCCCTCCAGAACCAGGCGTTGCAGTGAAGGGCCTTGTAAACAGGAGGATTGCAAGTCGGCCTCATCTTTGAAAGATGAGCGGTTGCGTTAATCCTGATTCTACAGGTCTAGTTTAGCCTGAGGTTGCACAACGATAAAAGCACCAGGGCTTTGCTTGACTGACACTGCACCAGCTGAGTGCAGCATGAGTTGTAAATGTTTGGTAACAGGTGCTCAGCTGCGGGAGAGAAACATGCTCCTAATTACCGTATTTTTCGCCCTATAAGACGCACTTTTTCCCCTCCAAAAATGAAGGGGAAATGTGGGTGCGTCTTATGGGGCGAATGCAGGCTTTCGCTGAAGCCTGGAGAGCGAGAGCGGTAGGTGCGCACCGACCCCTCTCGCTCTCCAGGCTTCGCGGACCTCTCCTCAAGCAGCGGGAACGTTCCCACTGCTTGGGGAGAGTTGCCGGCATCCCGAAGCCTGCAAGCGCTGATCCCAGCACGTGCAGGCTTCGCGGATCTCTCCCCAAGCAGCGGGAACGTTCCCACTGCTTGGGGAGAGTTGCCGGCATCCCGAAGCCTGCAAGCGCTGATCCCAGCACGTGCAGGCTTCGCGGATCTCTCCCCAAGCAGCGGGAACGTTCCCACTGCTTGGGGAGAGTTGCAGGCATCCCGAAGCCTGCAAGCGCTGATCCCAGCACGTGCAGGCTTCGCGGATCTCTCCCCAAGCAGCGGGAACGTTCCCACTGCTTGGGGAGAGTTGCAGGCATCCCGAAGCCTGCGCGGGCTGATCCCAGCACGCGCAGGCTTCGCGGATCTCTCCCCAAGCAGCGGGAACGTTCCCACTGCTTGGGGAGAGTTGCAGGCATCCCGAAGCCTGCGCGCGCTGATCCCAGCACGCGCAGGGTTCGCGGATCTCTCCCCAAGCAGCGGGAACGTTCCCACTGCTTGGGGAGAGTTGCAGGCATCCCGAAGCCTGCGCGCGCTGATCCCAGCACGCGCAGGCTTCGCGGATCTCTCCCCAAGCAGCGGGAACGTTCCCACTGCTTGGGGAGAGTTGCAGGCATCCCGAAGCCTGCAAGCGCTGATCCCAGCACGTGCAGGCTTCGCGGATCTCTCCTCAAGCAGCGGGAACCACCGCTGGGCTCCCACGGCTTGCAGAGAGCTGCCTGTTTGGGGGCTGGGGTCGGGGGAAGCTCGGGCTGCCCCAGCCCCGCGCCTGGGGGGGGGGAAATAATTTTTTCCCTTTATTTCCCCCCCAAAAAACTAGGTGCGTCTTATGGGCCGGAGCGTCTTATGGGGCGCAAAATACGGTAACACCTGCGCATGGTGATAACTCCTGCTTCTTTTTTTCCACTGGAATTTATTAATGGACTTGGTGTCCTGCACTTTTTAATACAGTGGTACCTTGGGTTAAGAACTTAATTCGTTCTGGAGGTCCATTCTTAACCTGAAACTATTCTTAACCTGAGGTATCACTTTAGCTAATGGGGCCTCCTGCTGCTGCCATGCTGCCACCGCACAATTTCTGTTCTCATCCTGAAGCAAAGTTCTTAACCTGAGGTACTATTTCTGGGTTAACAGAGTCTGTAACCTGAAGCATCTGTAACCTGAGGTATCTCTGTACAGCGCTGCATTTTTAAGATCACACATTGCGGTTCGCAGTTGTACGTGCGGAAGGACAAAAGAGCTCAGTAGATTCAGTCTTGGACATATTTTCATTTTAGTTATTTATTTTCGCGCGCGCACACACACACACACACACACACACCACAAAGCAGCGGCAATAACCGCCGATTAAAGCATTACACAGCCCAGCGTAAAGTAACCAGGAGATTGAAACGATTATTGTGAAAAGCCTTAAAGTTATCTGAAATGCAAAGCCAAGCGGAACAAGTGAGTCTGCGAAGTGGTGTCTTTGAAGGCCAATATTGCTGGAGCTGATTGCAAATCTGGAAGGAATATTATTTAGCATGACTGCACCGACACTCCCCTACAGCTGCATATTACAGGGGATGTCTGGTTGTGATGGAGAAGCTAGCCCCCAGCGACACTTGTCTGTCGTTGCCGATCTTGGTGAGAATCTCCTGATATGTTTCCAAGGGGCTATTGCAGTCCCAGGAACAGAGTTTCAGACCCACAGGTTTAGGCGGAGAGGTCTGTCTTGAACAAGCGCCTCACGTAATAAGACCCCTGCTGGATCAGGCCAAGGGCCCCATCTAGTCCAGCATCCTGTTTTAACAGTGGCCAGCCAGATGCCCATGGGAAATCTGCATGCTCATTAAACCCGTAGAATGCATGTTTCGATAACTACATGTTTTGAAAGGTAAAGGTAAAGGGACCCCTGACCATTAGGTCCAGTCGTGGCCGACTCTGGGGTTGCGGCGCTCATCTCACTTTATTGGATGAGGGAGCAGGCGTACAGCTTCTGGGTTATGTGGCCAGCATGACTAAGCCGCTTCTGGCGAATTAGAGCAGCACACGGAAATGCCGCTTACCTTCCCGTCGGAGTGGTACCTATTTATCTACTTGCACTTGATGTGCTTTCGAACTGCTAGGTTGGCAGGAGCAGGGACCAAGCAATGGGAGCTCACCCCGTCGCGGGGATTCAAACCGCCGACCTTCTGATCGGCAAGCCCTAGGTTCTGTGGTTTAACCCACAGCGCCACCCGCGTCCCTACATGTTTTGAAACGTATGTCCTAAATTGGGGTAGGTTTGTTTGTTTTTTGCCAAACCATTTTCATTGATTTTCCAAACTTTACCAAATCAGTTCACGTACTCTTTGTGGAAGTATAGATTAGGTAGCTTTGCTTTCAAGTGCAAACGGAACCAAATTTCTACCCCTAATTGGTTAACTTTGCAGAAGTAGGTTGCCTAAAGGATGGCAGGTTTATGGGAATATTACGTTCCACTGACTTCCCCTTGACCTCTGCAGAGCTTTTTATCCTGTGACTATTGCATTTGGTGACTTCCACCAACCACTTAAGGTGCTCTTGAAAATTTCATTCTATGTAAAAAAACCGATTGAACTTGGTAGATCAGATGCGCCTGTACTCCTTTAGCAAGGACACGGCAAGTTATTTTAAGGCCAAGGAAGGTCAGCTGAGTTATAAATGGGCTCTAATTATCACGCAGCTAAACGGCAGTTTTCTTGGGTTTGGCAGGTTGGCTGTCCAAAAGGGGAGAGATTCTTTCCGGCCTTTTGAAGCCATCAAAGAAGATGAGAGAAGCTGTTTCCAAAACGATCTGCATGTCAGAAAGCCCTTTAGTTCAGGATAAGCGAGCAGTAAACAAAGTACAATGCAGCTTGCGGTTTTGGAAAAGAGGGTTTGGATCCTGTGATGTGCTGGGTACCTTCAGGAAGGGCTGAGCGCTCACACTTAGATTGTCAAGTAAAGCTTGGTGCCAAACTGTAATCACCAGTTTGCACGCACCTCAGTTTTCCCCGTAGAAGTCACTTTTAGTATAGATTGTACTTTAAATTGTTCTTTCTTATCATATTCTATCTTGTTTTTGCAAAGGTGTTTCCATATCTAAAAGGACAGAAGTTATTCACAGTGGATAAAAATATTGATCTTCGTAAATGTGGTTAGAATGACTCGCAAGCTGTCATTCAAAGCGGTTGATGTTCAAAGTCACTGACGTCTGATTATTAACACTCCTGCGCAGGAGAAGTTTACATCAGTGTTGCAGATTTAAATGGGTTAAATAGTCATTTCCTCTTCTCAGGGAAACCTGGGAAATGTAGTCTTCAGAGTGGAGTTCTGTCAATGTCTAATAGAGAGAAGGGAGAACATGACACATTGACATGAAACTGATGAACGTTTGTGGTGTAGTGTAATAGCAATATTTATTATTTATAAAACACTTTGGAGTGGGGAAAAAGATCTCATAGATATTTTTTTGGCAGGCAAATGATTTTCAATATGCAGAAATTGAAAGGGCAATTTGTCACACACACGCAGTCCTAAAAAGATGCACCCCCCCAATTCTTCTAGACAGATATTATTTTTCTTTTCTTTCTCTCTCTCTCCTTCAGGGCACTTAACCTGCATACTTCTTAAAAACAATTCCTCTCTTTTGTACCCAAGTGCATAAAAGTCTTGAGAACACCCCTACCCTGCCAAAAACGGCTTTTATATTTATACCCCTTCAGGTGTGATAATAATTATATCAGGAACAACTTCCCATTGTCTTCAGCAACAAAATAAGAATGTTGCTGAGTTTTTCGAAAATCAGAGCCTTTAGTAGCGCATATAAAGTGGTGATAAACGGATGGAACCCTGGCATAATCTTAGAAGTTGATGTGTCGCGATGCAAAAGTATACCTAAAATCCTCAAGTATTTCTTTTGGAATAAGAACCGTATGTGAATCAAGGCAGGAAGTGAGGTGTTGTCCTTCAAAAGCCTGATGGCACAGAAAAAGGGTATTTCTGACGCATGACCTTAACTGAACAGGAATTCCTTTGCTCCTTAGAATGAACTTCATCATGACAATGTATCCTTTTGCAGCTGTACAAAAGGCAGGTTTGCCTAATGGAATTTTCAGTCAGGATATATTATGTAATGGTGTGGGGGGGTGTTTTGGGGGGTGGAGGAGGATATTTTTTAACCCCTAAGAAGCCATGTGAAAACTTTACTGCACAGCTGCTGCAGATAATTTTGCATGAAATTCACTCCATCTGCACATCGTATTCAGGAGCGCTGAAAGAGCCTAAACTCCAGCAAATGGGAATGTTGCTTTTCTTTCGGTTTTATTCTTCTGGGATTACGTCCTGCTGTCAAATCTGGCGGGGAAATTGAGTCATCCCCTGAACTGTCATAGTGACTTCAGACACATTCATTCTGTACAGTATATGGCTTTTTTTGGTGCAGACTCCCTAGTAACGGTGCTCCAGTTGATGGCAGAGCTGCACGGCGGGTTGCTGTTCTGTAGTCCAGCAGAAAACTTATGGAACTGTTTGCAACTGCTTGCAAGACTTCTCCTTACCCCACCCTAGCATGACCCTCTTCATTCTCTCTTTTTTTAAAAAAAAAGTTTATTTTTTCAATACAAACATCAACCGCAAAAGACACATACAACAAAAACCATAATAGCAATAATAACACAATTTGACAATTCAGATTTGAATACACTAATATACCTACGACTACACCTTTTTAACAATATTTTCCCACCTCTCTCTCCTCTCCCTACTTCCCACCACTATCCGCCTTATCGCTTAAATATTCGTTCCAGATTTCTTCGTATTTATCCATTTTTATTTTGCATAGACATGCAGTTCGTTTGTATGTAGCTAATCTGTCTGTATTATCAATCCATGTGCTCAATGGAATCTTTTTGCAGCTCTTCCAATTCATCAAAACAAGGGGTTTTTTTGCTTCTAATATGGCATGGTACATCCATTTTTTTTTTGACCCCTTGAAATCTCCCACGTTTCTAGAATATAATTTAGAATTAAATTCAGTTCCCCGAAATAACAATTTCTTTTTATTACTCTTGCTATAAATATCCTCACCTCAGCCTTTTCATTCTCTACTGAGTGAAGGAGCTTTTCTGCTCCCCAACAAGGAAGCCTCTGGTTGCATATCTCCTTATTTACTCAAACACCTCCCTCCTCTCCTAGACCCCTTCTTCCCTGGTGGACAGGGGGGCAGGTCACCATTTTGTGGTTTGCCTCAGGTGCCACAACAGAGATACTCTGAATCAGGTAAGTGCGAATAGAATTGCAGCTTAGGTATGCCATCCTAAAGCAACAATCTGAGTTTATTGGCAGCATGACATAAAGTTTAATGCTGTATTTTTTTAACACTCGATTGGGAGCCGCCCAGAGTGGCTGGGGAAACTCAGCCAGATGGGCGGGGTATAAATAAATTATTATTATTATTATTATTATTATTATTATTATTATTATTATTAAAGTACACTGGACACTAGAAATAAATCACATATTTTACTTTTGGAAAATGCTTATTAAGTATGAGTAAGGCTCTCTCACATGTCAAATTTTGTTGGGAGGGGATATACCCGCTCTTTCCTTCGGTGTTCAGATAATGAAGTATTAACTCATATCCTGCATGTTGAATTTTTTTATAGATAGGTGGTTCAAAGTTGGTGTGGCTGTCTGTTTGTACTGGGACAGTGAGTTGCTGGAATTTGTAAACGAATGAGCTCATAATTTCCCAGGACGCTGTGAATGAAGTCAGCTGTGACAATGAGTAAGGGAAACCCCTATGGTTGCTGTTGATGTAGGATGGGCTTCAGGGAGATGGTGTGCGTGTGTGTTACTTTCTTTGATGTAGTGCTTTGTGTGTGACATAATCGGCTGTTGCATCACACACACACAAAATTTGGTTTGGGTGGTAGCATTGAACATCGGTGGGGAGAAGGAACAGCTATCATTTTTTAAAATGAAGAAGTCAGCACAGAGGCATAGCTAGGGGGGCATGGGGCATTGGTTGCCACACTGCAGGGGTGGCACTTACAGTGTGCCTGAGCCACTCGCTCATCTTTCCTTGGGTGCCTACAGCCTCCATGCTGCCCAGAAGGGGGACCCGGCCGGCGGACTGCAGCTGAGAGGGACCCAGTGGGTGGACTGCATGCAAGCTCCATGCTGCCCGCCCCAGATGCCCAAGCAACTAGCTACACCGCTGAGTTAGCAGCCCTCACAGAGCCAGAGATAAGCATGTTGAATTTGAATTTTCAGAAGCCATGTGGTAGTTCCATTAGCCAAGATCTTGGATGTTGGGGCTCTGCACTGTTGCAATTTATTATATGCAAAAGAGGCATAACTAATTATATGTAAACATGGTTAATTTACATAACGTATTAAGATAGAATAATGTTTCCTTTGCAAAATGTGGATAGAAGCCTAGATATGGTATCTATGGCGTATGGTCATGGGTTTGTCCATGAAAAGGCTGAGAGCTCATGACAGGTTATGTAAACACCCCTAGGCTGAGCATGCGCTTCAAACCTTTCCTTAATTCCGTGTCTGTCTCACTCAGCCACTGTTCAAACTCTTCATTGCAGCTAGTGGATCAAGAGATCCACTATCAGTTCCCTGCAAAGACAAGGCTGGAGTCTAACCATTATTGACATACAAGGTGATCATGGAGGTGGTGATGATTATGATTTTAAATTATTACCTGTCCTTCAGCCAGAGATCCCAGGGAGAGTCACAGCAATTTAAAGTTTTAAAAACAATTTTTAAAACATACAATTACAAAAAATGCCATCGCAACAAATAGGGTCCGTCTTGAATTATCCATCTCAGGTGTCAAAGGCCAGGTAAAGAGGTAGATGTTCAGTATTTGCTGGGAACGGTACAATGAAGACAGATAAACGGATGACTTTTAGCTAGTCTGGCCATTTAATGTTCTAAGAAACATCTCAATGCCCACAGCACTCACAGCAGACCTGTGAGGGTCCGCTCGGATGTTCAGAAAAAGGCAGAAAACAAACACAGGAAATAGTTTAGCCTTTGATCTTTGCTAGCCAAAAAGTGAGGCAGGAAGGTCCACAGAAGCATCTTCTCCCTACTTGACCTTTAGACATCCTTTCAGTTTCTGGTAAACGTGAGACAAGACAAGTAAGCAAGTATGACATCCTTAAAATGGAAATGTTCAGCAGAGGGTTTTGTGCTGTTGTTCCATGTGCATTTGTGGCCACAGAAAATGCAATAAAATATGTAAATTATATTGCTGGGAGCATTGCTAGGTGTCTCTTACCCAACAAATAAATCCCTGATCAGACATCGTCATGTGCAGTTTGACCATCAGGCATAACCTACTTAGCTGGGTCAGTAGGGGGCTGGATAATTTTATTTATTTATTCCCTTCTTGGCAACCTTCCAGGGGCCACATGTCAGACTGGGGAAGAATGTGGCCTGAGGTGAAAGGATATGGCCCGTGGAACGTTCCAAGGGCCAGAGAGAGAGAGAGAGATCTGGAGGGCCATATTCCCTGTCCTAAATAGTCTGCTCTCGAACCTTACAAGCAACCAAAGGCTCTCCAGACTTCTGATTTCTTTTCCCCTCCTCTCCTCGCCAGCAGCCTGCTATTAAAGAAACCACACATGTATGCTATTTCCTGATGTGCTTATTTGTAATTTGTAATGAGCATATTTTGGAATATAACCACTCCTCCTTTTCCCCTCGGTGATTTCCTAAGGGACAGGCTCCGTAGCCAATTCTGTAGCATGACAAGTCTTCGTTGGCAGGAATCCCAGAGAGGTCAAGTAGACATTTTCCCTTGTTTAACAGGAGCTGCTGGTCCTCTGCTGGGTGGGGAGAGAGCACAGAGGAGGAGGAGAAGGAGGAGGATGCAGGAAGTGTGACAGGTTTTCTGCCATCCTTTCCCAACTCCTATCGTTTACCCAAATTTGGTAACCACTGTTCAGTTCCAGAGTAACGTCGCTGTTGTGTGTGTTCAGTCGCACTGACAAACATGAAATCAAAGGGCAGGTGAATTATTGGGACCTTGGTCTCTCTGCAAAACTGCACAGCCATGTTCATCATCACTTTATGCTGCCTGAACAGGAGGGAGGGAAAAGGCGATGGCTTGTTTGGGTCCCTAACATAAAGAAGTGGGACACATCTGCAGCCTACTTCAAGCCCAAAGCGCTTTTATCAGACACAATCTTAAAATAAAATGCAAATGTAAGCCAGCTGCTCCTTTCCTAGCCAACCCTCCCATTTCCCCACCTCCACATTCCCCGAGTGGAAAACGGCCTAGGCAGTCTTTGAAGATCTCAAGGGCTGCCCCACAGAAGCTGGAGCAGATTTGGGTTGCTTCCTGGTAAACCTGCCCCAGTTTGGTTGCGCCGAGTCTGCAGAGAGGTTAGATGCGTGTTCGTTCTGATTTGCTTGTGGGGAGGTTACACAGTGTTGTGTCGAGTAGTTGCTGTGACGGTATTCCAGTGCGTTTTTGGTGCCACTTCCCAAATCACAAAACAGTATGATTTTATTTTATTTTATTTTATTTTTGTGTGGGGTGGGCGTGTAAAATCACCAAATCCACTTTACTTGTGCAACCTGAACAGAGAGTTCTCCTTAGTCATAGCACTCAGAGGTGTTGCTAGGTGCTGAAAAGAACTCAAGGCAGAGGCTCCGTAGCACAAAATTATATAGGATTTTAATTTGTCCATTTCCATGTGTAGAGATGCAAAAATGTAGGTATCTCTGAGCAAATTCAGGCCTCATCTGCACTGCACATTTAAATCATCGACATGCCGTTTTAAACAATTATGGCTTCCCCCAAATAATCCTGAAACAGTTCTTTCCTAAGGGTGCAAAGTGTTGCTAGGAGACTCCTATTCCCTCCACAGAGCTATAATTTCAGAGTGGTCAGAGTGTAGCTCTGTGGGGGGAATAGGGGATCTCCTAATAACTCTCAGCACCCTAAACAAACTACAGCTCCCTGGATTATTTGGGGGAAGCCATGGCTTCTTAAAATGGTATGATACTGCTTTACATGTATAGTGCAAATGGCGGTCACTGAGGTCTCGCCAACACTGTTCCTTTTCAGCCCAGACAGCAGTCCTGTAGACAATGCTTCACAAAAATAAAATACAGGTTTACAAAAAATGGGGAAGAGGCAGGAGATCTAGGGCCCATTACAATGCCCCCACATCCAATAACACCCTAGCCTGTGGAATGCCCTTTCTTATCAGTGTGAAGGTATCAACATTGTTATTATACTGGCAACAGGTCATTTTTGTCCAGACATTTTTTTGAAGGCCGTCTTATTTACCTTACTTTTCTGCTGCTGTTCTGTGTTTAATTGCCCGCATTTATTCTTACATGGGGTTTTTCATTGTGTTACCCTTATATTGTATGGTTTGCTTCGCGTTGTGTGTATTGGACCCTGCCCTGGTATCAGTTATACCGTATTTTTTGCTCTATAAGACTCACTTTTTCCCTCCTAAAAAGTAAGGGGAAGTGTGTGTGCGTCTTATGGAGCGAATGCAGGCTGCGCAGCTATCCCAGAAGCCAGAACAGCAAGAGAGATTGCTGCTTTCGCTGCGCAGCGATCCCTCTTGCTGTTCTGGCTTCTGGGATTCAGAATATTTTTTTTCTTGTTTTCCTCCTCCAAAAACTAGGTGCGTCTTGTGGTCTGGTGCGTCTTATAGAGCGAAAAATACGGTAAATATTTTAAAACAAATAAATAAAATCTGCCAGTTGCCAGGAGGAAGCACCACCTTCTTGCAGGCTTTTCCATCTCTCTCTCTCTCTCTCGTTTTATTAAATTTTCTGTTTTACAATTTAGAATATTCATTTAAACAACCTTAAAATATTGATGACTTCCCTCCTTCTCTTTCCATGGTTCATTTTGCATAGCATAAATCCCTGTGTATTTTATATAAACTAAATCATTCAGTATTCCAGTATTCCATCCATCAAAACTTATTTACACTATTGAATTTACCTTAATGCTGCCAGCGTTTTCAAGTGTACACAATTCCTCCCCCATATATTCAATAAACATTTTACAATCTTCTTTAAATACATGTTCTTCTTGTTGTCTTATTCTATAAGTTTGATCCGCAAACTATCAGTTTTAAGTGGCCATTTTTCTTTAGTTGGGACCTCACTCGTTTTCCATTTTTGGGCTAACGAAACACAGGCCACAGTAGTGGCTATACTACTTGCAGGCTTTCTCTAGTTGGCCACTGTGGGGACAGGATCCCAGACTAGATGGGACTTTGGTCTACTGCAGCAGGCCTTTCCTAATGTCATAGGCCACCACTTGACCTATGGAGCTGAGGTGTGCCAGTATCACCCAGTTTGGCGCCTGAGTGCCCTGTGGTTCCTGGAGCTTTTCCCTTTTAGTGCTGTTCTAAAAGCTTTTGAGTTGGTAAGTTTTCTCTTCTCTTGTGTCTGTATATCCGGTGCGACAGAGGATGTGGGGATCTGACCAAACATTCTCGCTTAATTGCTGCCGTTGTTGGAGCAACGATATGGCTTGTATGGGATGCTGATGCTCTCTGAATGATGACATTAAGCTCTTACTGGATTTCCCCACCCTCCTTAACACACACACACACTTGTAATGTTGGGAGGTGGAATACGAGACTTAATCTAAGTACTTACCGTTCATTTCCCCCCTCAAGCTGGAATTATGAGGTGACAAGTTTTTACCATATTTAGAACAGCAAAACATAATGCTTTCCTCTTTAGCCCTTGAAAAGTAGCACATAAATCTGCTGTCCCCTTTGCATTTTATAGGCTGAAACACATTATTTATTACGTAAAATTCCACAGAGTCTGGCAGTTTTTTATTAAACCTTTTGAGCAAGTTACCCTGTCTAAAACCATCCTCATTATTTGGTGCCATAAGGGACAAAAATAAGGAATTTACATTTCTTAAACATTCATTTTTATTTAAGTTAGAGGTATTATATTATCCTTCATATTTATTAAGGAATCTAAATAAGCTGGGAATCTAAATAAGTTTCAGTCAAAGATTTACTATAGCCGCAGACCAGCATAAATACAGCTAAAACCCAAAATTTAAAGCATTAGATCAGCATTTCCCCAACCTTGTTTTTATTGCATTTCTTTCCCCCCAAAAGCCCTGTCAGATTTCTACTATTTAGAGAAGTTAAACATCCGGTGAGCTTGTTCAAGGATTTCCTTAAATCTAACAAGCAATCAGAGCTCTAAATAAAATAGACAGTATAATAAGTCTTGTATAGGATGCTCAGCTCTCCAGTCCTGCAATGACAGAGGTGTGCAGCAAAAGGAATGTCCCCAAATCTTCCTTGTAGCAATGCGAGAGGTAAAACACTGAACATAGGTAATTTTAAAATATGTGTAATATTTAGGAAGATTGAGCACTTTGGAATATTTTGGTTCTTTAATCTGATCATTGAATCTAGATAAGATTTAAAATGGTATCATGGCAATTTATGAAAACATTTAAAAATTGCTACCTAGCAACAGAGATTTTAAGCTGTCACACGCTGAGTTGGAGGCTGATATGCCTCTGTCTAGCAATGCTCCATTGATCATGATGGATGGGGCTGCTGATGCAGATAGGAATTTGAAAATGCCTCTCCCCCTGCTAACTAGTTGAATATCAGTTTCTTTGAAATTGTAGCCCCTCATGTGCAGAATGCTTTAAACGGGAGACAATGGACGCAGAGCCGCAAATTGTCTCGTGAAATCGATCCTAACCACCAATACAGTGGTGCCTCGCAAGACGAAATTAATTTGTTCCGCGAGTTTTTTCGTCTAGCGAATTTTTCGTCTTGTGAAGCACAGTGTCGGAAAAGTTTTGGAAAAGCTTCAAAAATCGCCAAAAACCTCAAAAAAGGCTACCACACCGCGTTCTATGAGTTGCTCCTCGAAGTCAAGTCGCAACTGTATTAACGGTGTTAAGAAAAAGGAAACAAACTTGCAAAAAACGCAAGACGTTTTCGTCTTGCGAAGCAAGCCCATAGGGAAATTCGTCTCGCGAAGCAGCTCAAAAACCGCAAAACCCTTTCGTCTAGCGAGTTTTTCATCTTGCGAGGCATTCGTTTTGCGGGGCACCACTGTACTTGGAAACCAAATTCCATTGAATTGAATGGAAACACACAAGAGTCAGTTCTTAAGAATCTTTGACTGAAACTCCTCTTAAGAACATAAGAAGACCCTGCTGAATCAGGCCAATGGCTTAGCTGGTCCAGCATCTTGCTCTTACACTGGCCAGTCAGTTTCAGAAGTTTGTTCCAAAACAAAAGTGTTCCAAAACCAAGGCACGCTTTCCCATAGAAAGTAATGCAAAATGGATTAATCCGTTCCAGACTTTTAAAAACAACCCCTAAAACAGCAATTTAACATGAATTTTGCTATCTAACGAGACCATTGATCCATAAAATGAAAGCAATAAGGAATGTACTGCAGTCACACAATCAATCAACCTGTAGCTGAACTGGGTTCCACATAGTCACACAGACAAAAAAAGAGCCACAAAAATACAAACGCAAAATAAATAGCAAAACAGACAGACCTCAGCGTAACACTCAAAATGGAAGTGTGGCACTCAAAACGGAGCATGTTCGGCTTCCGAAAAAGGTTCGCAAACCGGAACACTTACTTCCAGGTTTGCAGTGTTTGGGTTCCAAGTTGTTTGAGTACCAAGGCGTTTGAGAACCAAGGTACCTCTGTACTGATGTTCTGCTCTAGTTTTTTTCCGAACAGAGCCTGAGTGTTCCCTGCATTAGATGAAGCAAGGAAACAACATACATGTAAATACAGGGCTACACTGAAACACTGAAAGCAGTGCCAGTGTTCAGAGACCCATTCCTGGTGATCTGAGCTTCTTTCCTCTTTGTCTCTTGCCATAAGTGTGCAGAGGAATAAAATTGGCACTATATCTTGGGAATGGGCTATGGTCTCTTTCAGCGCTCCACCCCCAGCCAGAACTCACCTGAACTCAATTCTAGCACCTCTCACTCAGGTGAGCACCATTGCCATTCTGAGAGAACGAGGGAGGTGTTCATGGTGAGTTCCGGCACCTCTTTTTCTAGAAAAATAGCACTGCTCCCTTCCTGTGAGCTATGGTTCAAATCTCGCCTCATCAGTGAACTCAATTTTTGGACCGAGACTAGCCACTGCTCCCCGTCTGCAATATGGGGTTGATAATGCTATACTACTTTTGTAGCCTTATTTATTGGGTAGCTCTAAGTTCAGAGCCTGGAAAAACTACTGTTGGTGCAACAGCCACTATCAACCCCCCCCCTTTTACCCACCATCCTTTATGGGTCTGTGGTCTAAACCACTGAGCCTCTTGGGTTTGCCGATCGGAAGGTCGGCGGTTCAAATCTCCGCAACAGAGTGAGCTCCCGTTGCTCTGTCCCAGCTCCTTCCAAACTAGAAGTTTGAAAGCACACCAGTGCAAGTAGATAAATAGGTACCGCTGTGGTGGGAAGGTAAACGGCGTTTTTGTGCGCTCTGGTTTCTGTCACGGTGTTCCGTTGCGCCAGAAGCAGTTTAGTCCTACTGACTACATGGCCCAGAAAGCTGTCTGTGGACAAACGCCAGCTACCTTGGCCTGAAAGCAAGATGAGCGCCGCAACCCTATAGTCGCCTTGGACTGGACTTAACGTAACCTTTTGCCAAGTATTTATTATTACTGTCTCTAGATTAAAAGTACAAAAACAAAAACCCAGTTTCAGAATCATTTGAGACCATTGTGGATTCTAAGTCTAATTTTAAAATCACCTTTTTAAGATAACAAAGAGCCCTGCTGTGGGCTATCTGGCATTCTGTATCCCACAGTTGTCAAGCAGAGGCCTATGGGTGGTGAGACATGAGGGCAATAACACTCCAAATGTCCCTATTTTCCAGGGACAGCCCCAGATTTAGAGAAGCTGTCCTGGTTTCTGAGTTGATCCCGGAATGTCCCACTTAGAACATCCCTATTTTCATCTGAGAAGTGTTGGAGGGTATGGAATACGACGTCCCATTTTCTTCAGAGGTTATGGAGTTATTTGACCTCTGGGCCAAGAAGATAATTAACTATACAACCTTTAGAAGACATCTGAAGGCAGCCCCGTATCGGGAAGTTTTTTTTAAAAAAAGTTTAATGTTTTATTATGTTTTTATATATGTTGGAAGCCTCCCAGAGTGGCTGGGGCAACATAGTTAAATGGATGTGATATTAGGGGTTTGGGATGATGGGAACTGTGGTCCAAAAACACCTGGAGACCCAAGTTTGAGAAAGTCTGGTTTAATGGAAGAAAATGGTATTTCTGAATGCTGGTTGACTTGACAGTAAGCTCAACAACTACATGGCTGTTCATTTCTGATAGTAAAATTACTTTTAGCAACACCACTAATATTACATTCAAAATCACTATGTGCTGCACAATTTTTTTAAAAAAATAAAACAGTCCTTGCCTGCAGGATTGCAATGTGCAGTTAGAGACAAGATGGTCATCCTGAATGTAACGTGACTGATGATTATTTGAATATATAACCAGTGGGATTTGCAACAAAATGTTGCAGTATATCTCCAGCTGCTAAGAGGAGTTCAGAGCCTGGAGCAGGAATCTTGTACTGCTGCTCAGACCTTGCCAGTGGGAGTGGGGTGGGATGCATGTTTTTAATTTATTTCACCTCCAGATCTGTGGATGGAGAATAGCATAAAGCAAAAAGACCTTTGCTTCAATGGTAAGTCTTCTTACCTTGTGTGTGGCCTGTGATTCACAAATCACCGTTAAGAAGGGTAATTAAACTGCAAAGATCTCCAAAGTGCTGATGTGCCCTTCTCAAAAAGATAGGAGCAGCAGTATCAGTTGCCGGGCTCAGCAAGAATCTTGTGCAGGTGGCTAATCTTGTTCTCTTAATAATTGTGTTATGATTACTTATAATTGAAATCTTGGCCCCAGGGCACAGCATCCTGTAAAATTGGAATAAATGCCAAGGTTGAGATTTGTCAGCAAAACAACATGGTTATGCTTCCCTTGGAGCCCATGGCAACGTGCTTGGTAAGCGATGTCCTGTTTAGATGCCTTTTAATATTTCACTGCATGCAGCTGTTGCCTCCTCTGTGAGAGTGGTTAAGGTTGTGCGTAAGCTGTTTTTGGTCCACCACTGTGTGGTTGTACAATGGACCTATGGCTCTAAATACCTACAGCAGGGATGTGGAAACCTCGGGATGTGCTTGGACCGCAACTCCCATCATCCCAAACCATTAGCTATGCTGAATGGGAGTTGGGGTCCAACAACATCTGGAGGGCCCACAAGGCTCTCCATCCCAGCTTTGAGGACGTCTTAGACGTACCTCTCAAAAGCATAGTATATAGAAAACCTTTTACACTCTAGGTTTCCCTATGATAGCTATGTGTCAATGAGAAGTGCTTCTCTGGGTATTGGTTTTTGCTTCTCTCCCTTTGCTATTCAGCAAGGTCCTCCAATCCACAGAAGCAGTTTTTCAGAAAGGATGGGGTAGGGAGGAAATTGGATGGTCCTGCCTTGTGTGAGTAGAAAGCCTTAGCAGTAGCTCAAAGCCACAGTTGAGTACAACTATATATAAATATGGAGGAAGATTAACTTCTTATAGCCAAATGTTCCAGCTTCAGTCTTCTTTTATAACAATTTGCTATAAAAGATTAATCCCTGTTTTGTTAGTCGCTGTAATAAATATGTGATTTTGATGATCAGCTGCATCCTATCAGGACCCCCCCCCTCTAACATGCACACATACATGTGTGTAGACACAGATTGTGTTGTTGTTGTTGTTTAGTCATTTAGTCGTGTCTGACTCTTCGTGACCCCCTGGACCAGAGCACGCCAGGCACTCCTGTCTTCCACTGTCTCCTGCAGTTTGGTCAAACTCAGGCTGGTAGCTTCGAGAACACTATCCAACCATCTCATCCTTTGTCGTCCCCTTCTCCTTGTGCCCTCGATCTTTCCCAGCATCAGGATCTTTTCCAGGGAGTCTTCTCTTCTCATGATGTGGCCAAAGTATTGGAGCCTCAGCTTCAGGATCTGTCCATAGTCACACTTAATTGTTTTTAGTTTTAAGGCTAATGATGTGAAAACTAGATGTCTGAGACAGAAAACCCGTGTTTATGTACACTAGAGTTTGGAACACTGTGCTTGTCTCAAACCAAACTCTTAGTTTGGAAGCTAATACCATGTCAGGGATACTGACAATGGTTAACTTTCCACTTGCAGCTAGGTATGAAAGCAAAGAAGAAGCAGAAAAAGGACTGTCATGCTAGAATTATGAAGGAGAAAAAATATATTCAGGAGCAAGAGACAGATGACTTTTCGTAGCAGCAGCAGCAGCAGCAGCAGCAGCAGCAGCAGCAGCAGCAGCAAGAACATATATCTACATAATTGTAGGCCTTTGCACAGTTACAGCATCTGCTATGGCTGTAGAGACTAATATGGGAGAAACATGTTTTATTGTATCCAGGGCAGATGAAGGGATCATATTTCGGTGTTACAGATGCACCATGGTGTTCACATCAATACAAATATAAAAACAATGCAATAAAATACAGGTCAAATATAAGGAGCAACAATTCCATAACTCATAACTCTTAAGACATAATAAAAAGGAGGCATTAAATTATTCTCCACTTCCATTATGAATGCAGTTGCAGGAGATCAATGGACAGTTCTTCACCTTGCTTCTTTCCAAAAGCCTACCGAAAAAGAGGCATCTTAACCCATTTTCTAAAATAATACTATGCAGAGGCAAGTGGAGAGAGGGCAGGCAGGGGGCGACCATCGAAATGGCCCTTTCCCCAGACTTCTGTACTATGTAGTTTGAGGAAGGCAGAAGCCAAAATGTTTTGCTATAATAAAAAAATTAACCTCTGCTTTGTTTGTCACTTGCAAATATATATGGATCAAATACAGATGACTTCATTTTTGGACTCCTGCATACTGAGCTCCTGCCCTTCAAAATCTACCACTGAACCACTGTATGTGACAAGATACCAATTGCCCATTGGTTCGCCCTATCCATTTAATACTGGATTAAGTGGTCTCCGCACCCGTGGATCATTCATTCCTGTCACTTTATGCTTCTTACCTCGTAGTCTACGGCATAACCTTCAGATATGCCTTTCCTTTCTTCGTTCATTGTGATTAAGGGGTCAATTCTACTTTCAGGAGAGAGACTGCCCTTGTTTCTAATCTGCTCATTGATTAAACAGCTGTGAATCATAAGATATTGCTGCCTTGAGGTTCACTCGGAGCAAAGGCTTGCATTACAGTAACCTTCTTCCAGTGGTTTTCTCTCTCCCCCCGCCACCCCACTGCAAGCGTAATGTTGACTTGTAGTAACACAAGAATTATCAGAAGAATTCAGTTTCAGTTTCCTTCTTGGCTCAGCGACCGTGCAACTTTTTTCTTCTTCCTCCCTCTACGAGAGAGTCCAGCGACTGAAATAAAACAACAACTCTTCACCAGGACGTGGAAACATAATTATGTCACTTTGACTCACGCTGCGTTCAACTCCGAACCATTGTAGCTCCTCCTTATAACTAAGCAAAAATCCCTGCAACGTGCTTGAGGAGGCCTGGCTGATAGCAGTATATTGGAGCCGGCCCTACCATTGGACAAAGGAGGCATTTATTTGTCTGAATAACGGAGTTTGGGGTCTTTCCGACCCCCGTTTCAAAATAATTGCTTTCTGTCATGTCCCTGATGACAACATTGGGATGGCAGCAGGGCCCAAACATGTCCATCTGTCCCCACTTCCCAAACCTTGCTCTCCTACCCTCTTCCCACTTAACTAGCAAAAGCATGGCCAGGAAGAATTGGGGTCTCTCTGCAGGACGTTTCTTTCTGTTGCCTTCAGTGCTACAACGGGCAGGGGCTGTAATTTCGGTGGGTGGGACACCTGTGCAGAAATGGCTTGCCAGGTAGAGCAGAGCTTGCTACACTAGGTTCCTGTCAGGTAAGTCGCTGTTACTTGCAGAGAGGGAGAGGGCTGAAGCAGCCGGGAAGTTGGCACAGTGTTGCTGCCAGTGCATTTCTACCATGCCAATCTACTCGCCTGCCCTGCTCTTGATAAGCAACAATGACTCACCTACTGGGAAGCGAACCCCACCTGGCAAGCTGTTTCTGCACCTGAGTTACTAACATGGCCTTCACACCCCTGGAAGTTATTTTCCCTATGGCTCCTTGTTTGCACAGCAGTGTTCCAGGCAGAAGACGTATTGGGCCATGCTAATGACTCAGGTAGCCTGGGGAAACTATCTTTCCCATGGAAGCATCCAAGAAGTGAGGTGCAGAAATCTGAGCCAAATAATTTTTCCAAGGAAATGGCACTTAATTCCCAACGCAGCCAAGGATCACAAGCTGTTCCGAGCCAGATAAACCTGAGCTTTGTCACCATCATTCCCAATAAGCTGAGGAAAGTGTTGGGGAGGCAGAATGCTTCTGGTTATTCGGGATTAGCCTTGGAAGTTGTTTGGCCCATACTACTTGCAGTTGTCGATTTAAGCAAGCAGCGGTTGCAATTCGGCCATTGGGGCTGCACCATGCCAGCCCTGCTGTTGATGACCCAGTCACTTTTTCCATTGTAAACTCCTGCAGTACAGACTGGGAGAGCTTGGCACAGAGGCTTCCACTCTTTGTATGCCAACTCTTTCTCTTTCTAAAACCCACACGTTGTAACGCTCTCCAGATGTTTTTCGGTTTTCAGGGATTAACTTTAACTATTTAGTAGCTGCATATTTCTTTTCGGCACGCATGTGGAGAAGACTGTGCATGCAGAAGTTGTGACCTTATCAGTAGCTTTTGCATGGCAAAGCGTGCTAAACTTTCCTTCACAAATAACCCTGTGGAATGGGGAACTACTATTCTCTGACTAATATGTAGCTGGATACAGGCACCTCGCTGGCTACTGTGAGAATAGACTGATGGGCTACATGGGTCATTGGAGGTGATTCAGCAGGGATCGTCTTCTTCTTCTTCTCTCTCTCTTGTATATATTAGGGGGAAGTGCACATAAAAGTGCATACAATAGTAAAAATAATGTCCAAAAATCCATTCTGTTAGGCACTTGCAAAAATGCATGGAAATCGGTACACATTCTCATGCAGATTTAAAACAAAGAACCTGATGCTTAAATGGGCTGAACTGAATTTAAGGTTGGGAAAACCAGAAATTGAGAGAAACTGCAATGGTCAAATTAACCTATTCCTAAAATAGGCTCACTTGTTGAGGTTTTGTGACTTCTTTTTAATTTGAAAAATCACAAACTGGTGTGGAAAGTGGAGATCTGAATTTACAATTGGAAAAAAGGGAAACCAAAATGGAGCTATTTGCTGATCCCTACAGGTAGAGTAGGGACGCGGGTGGTGCTGTGGTTTAAACCACAGAGCCTAGGACTTGCCGATCAGAAGGTTGGCGGTTTGAATCCCCGCGACGGGGTGAGCTCCCGTTGCTCGGTCCCTGCTCCTGCCAACCTAGCAGTTCGAAAGCGCGTCAAAGTGCAAGTAGATAAATAGGTACCGCTCCGGCGGGAAGGTAAACGGCGTTTCTGTACGCTGCTCTGGTTCGCCAGAAGCAGCTTAGTCATGCTGGCCACATGACCTGGAAGCTGTATGCCGGCTCTCTTGGCCAATAAAGTGAGATGAGCGCCGCAACCCCAGAGTCAGCCACAACTGGACCTCATGGTCAGGGGTCCCTTTACCTTTACCTTTACAGGTAGGGTAACAAGTGCCTCTCTTTTTTGTTCCTTTGCTTTTTTTTTCTTTATAAAGTATAAAACCTCTGGATTGCAAACTCTCTCTTGCTAAGCAGTAGATGGCCTGACAGCAGCTGAGGCAGCCTGAGCAAATTTTTAGCCAAAGCTAAAACTGTTCTTATGCTGTGGTTTCAGAAATACATACCAGGGGACAAGTTAGTGGGTAAAAATTATTGCCAGTATTAGTTGGAGTAATTTGGCCATAAGCTTGCCAATTGATGTTGCCAGCAAGGGAATGCTCCGTGTGTGCAGTGAGACGTATCTTTCAACTAACTCCATGCTGTGTATTTCTCTCCCTCTCTCTGCCCTCCACCACCACCATCTCGCTGTTACACGCCTTCCTTTCCTTTCATCTTTGGCTTTCTGCTCAGGGCTTGTTTATAATCTACTTCTCCCTCCCGTGGAGGGAGCACAGCAGTATCTATCTTTGCATTGACTCCTTCCATGCAACAATGGTTTCTTGCATCCTGCCCCCACCTTAGTGTCTCCAGATGTTGTTGGACTCCTGCTCCCCCGCAGCCCCATCTAGCGTGACCAGTAGTCAAGAATGATGGGAGTTGTAGTCCAACAATATTTGGGCACCCGAGATTGCGGGAGGCTGGTTTAGTGGCACAATTCAAGCCATGCCACAACGACATACGAGTAAAGGGACCCCTGACCATTAGGTCCAGTCGTGACCAACTCTGGGGTTGCGGCGCTCATCTCACTTTATTGGCTGAGGGAGCCGGTGTACAGCTTCCGGGTCATGTGGCCAGCATGACTAAGCTGTTTCTGGCGAACCAGAGCAGCGCACGGAAACGCCGTTTACCTTCCTGCCGGAGCGGTACCTACTTATCTACTTGCACTTTGACGTGCTTTCGAACTGCTAGGTTGGCAGGAGCAGGGACCGAGCAACAGGAGCTCACCCCGTCATGGGGGTTCGAACCACCGACCTTCTGATCGACAGGTCCTAGGCTCTGTGGTTTAACCCACAGCGCCACCCGCATCCATGACATACTTTACTGGTGAACTAATGAGAGAGGGGCGATGCCTAGAGCTTAGCAAGGTCAATAATTTAAATATGTTTTCATTATAATTTTATGTTATTGTTTGGCTAATTCATTCTGCTAGTTTGCTAGTTTTCTGCTCTGGGCTCCTTTGGGAGAAAATGTGGGATAGACTTTTAATAAATAACAATGAAAACCCAAGTATGCTTCCTTCTGGGTAAGTTGAAATTCTGGACTGCTGGAGGGCAGAAAGCAAACAGCTAGGACACAGCAGGCAACAGGTGGCAAAATAACAGAATGGGAGAGATCAGAGAAATGGAGATGGAAAGCTACGAGCCTGCCATTAACCGCTTGCCTGAGCAAGAGCTGGAAGGTGACCTGGGGGTATTTATACATAGCCAAGTTCAGCAGAAGAGTGTGCATAGAAATGGATGGTGGTAGCGACAGAGTTTTGCACAGTGGAACTGTGTGAATATGTTTCAAGAAACCGTGGTTGAGTGTAGTTCATATGTAGATTTGGATGTCATGTTAAACTGTGGTTAATGAGAAAGAAAAGCGAAAGGTGTAGACCTGAAGCTCACTTCCGCTTGTTCCCATTACGATTAAACTATGGTCTGTTGTTACGTCTAAACACAGCCGTTATGTAACACAATAGGAAGAGTAAGCCCATATTCCAATAATTTCCGTCATATAAATTGTTAATTGAACCTTCTGCATATGATAATGAAGGATAATTTCATTATGTTAGGATTGTCCCAAATCACAACATATCAGATTTACAGAAGGATCATCTGTTTCCAGTTTTTGGCTATTAGCAGTTTTCTCACTGCCAGTAAATGGAACACAATTTCCTTTTTGATTCTTTCTAATTAATAAGATGCCAATATGCCTTCTGGCTCCAGACACAGCTTTATATCTAGCATATATTTTTAAAATCCCTTTCCAAAAGCTATTTTAGAGCATGCCTTCCAACAGCAGAGTACAAACATACCCCTAACAAGTTCCACATCTCCAGAATTCATTACCTCAAGCATCAAAGTTCTTTATGTTTCTTGTACCATTAAATAATATTAATTTATTTTTATCAAAAACGCAAATATTTTAATCCTGGACAATGGGGGAAAGCCTTCGCTATTTATTCATTCGGTAGATTTCTATAACCTGAGGTACCACTGTACTGCTTTTCCACTAGAGTCCTCAAAGTGGCCGACAATATTTGTAAAATACAGTATTACCTTGGGTTACATACACTTCAGGTTACATACACTTCAGGTTACAGACTCTGCTAACCCAGAAATAGTGCTTCAGGTTAAGAACTTTGCTTCAGGATGAGAACAGAAATCGTGCTCCGGTGGCGCAGTGGCAGCAGCGGGAGACCCCATTAGCTAAAGTGGTGCTTCTGGTTAAGAACAGCTTCAGGTTAAGAACAGACCTCCAGAACGAATTAAGTTCTTAACCCGAGGTACCACATTCAACAAATGCATGGAGACCCACATTATAAAAACCCACCACCCAAAACACTCCACCCTTCTTACATGGCAGCTGTAATAAGGGGAAACCACTCTATGGTAATATTTTGCTTACCCCAATCTAATCTAGCAATCGTAAGTAAGAGGAGGAAGACGACTGCAACTCTGGGACGCCCAATGTGAATGCTGGAGTGTTTTATCTTTTAAGTAGGACTTCATTACATGATACAAGCAATGCCTATAATGTGTGATAAATAATATCCCCTTTTATGGCATCAGGCCAAACCTTAAATTATTTCTTTGTACTTGCTCCCACTGCACTGGGCAGGGTGCTCGCCTTCAGGAGAACATTGCACCATAAATAAATGTCAAGATTGAACTGTTGCATACTAATATATGGAAGGGGCTCTCTGCAGCAAACGATAATGCCGCTGCTCTTCAGCGGTGCTGGAGTTACATCTTCTGTTGGGCTGCGTTATTGTCCTAACCTTGCAAAGTTCATTCGAGATGAATGTGATTCATTAAGTCCTTTATTGGCTTGGAGGTTTGCATCAAGGCTACATTAACCGGCAGTGCCACTGAGAATGCAGGAATACCGAGTTGAAGTGCTGGTTCGTCTGAGTGAGTCCCCAATGACTCTGTGACTCTAATAGGGTGTGGACCCAGTCCTCCAAGGCTTACACTGTGCCTGGCAGTGCAGTTTTATACTGTGCAAAACAAACAGTGTAGGAACTTGCCTGTTGTAGGGACGGCCATTTTTTTAAATTTCAGTTTTTAAGTCACCCTGTTCCTACACCACTCTGATTGATTGATTGATTTTAAAAGGTCCACATGAAAATTGATCATCATTTTAGTGCAGAGTTCTCCATATCTGCACATTTTTTTGTATTTTGCCTAATACGCTTATTTTTGCAAAAAACAATTTCCTCTGAAGTAATGTGTTTTGCACGTTGTTTTCACTCATACGTTCATTTTAAGGCATTCTTTATTATGCATCTTTGTACAGATAATTTGGAATTGCTTGGCTGGACAAATTACTGCAAAATTTGGAGAAGCGCAGATTTCAAGAGATTGGTGTTGTTCTCTTTGTGTGTTGTTTCAGAAAGTGGCAGTGAGATAGATTCACCATTAAATGCTCACTGAATTGGATTTCTCCCAATTCTTAGATACAGAATTGCATTGAAAGTCAAAAGACGACATCAAGCTTGGTTTTTATTTTATTTTTGTAATGTCATGGGGAAAATGCCGTTTTATCTTAATGATCTAACAGGATGATCACACAGATGGTTCTGCTGGGCCCATCTGACAATATGAATTGATGGGGTTTTTGGTAGTTTCCTGTATTTCCTGTTGAACTTCAAAAAGAAACAAAAAGTATTGGGTCTTGGAAGTAACACAGAGTTGAATATTTCTATATTTGATTTCTTCTGTGTTCTGCCATTGCTCCAAACAGTTAAATAATCAATCTGCATTCTGTTGCTGTTAACCCATTGCTTCAGAATGCCACCTGTCTTAATGTAATACTCAGTTAAATTAGGGTTGCCCTATTTCAAAAAGTAAATACCAGGATACCCCAAAATCTGTCTCTTTACGTATTGCTACCAGCATTCATTGAACATTTAATAAAGTTCAAAGTATGGTTGTTTAATAATAATAATGATGATGATGATGATGATGATGATGATGTAGCACAGTTAAAATTTAAAAAAGGCACCCCAAAGGGACATACAGTCTAAAAAAAGAAGTCTAAACAATAGAATATAATATATGTATATAGGTATCACAGTGTTGCCTTCAAAGTCTTATGATAGTCTCTCGTGGAGCTGAAAAGTTACTAAGAATTTCAAATAGTAGCCCATTTTTCAGGAGGCATTTGAACGTTTGTTATAATCATTTCTATATAAAATACTTCTTTGTGACACATTATTTTCAGCATTTATTTATTTTTGTCCTCTAATTTACCTCAGTCCTTGAGTTTCTTTTTCAGCGATAGCCATCGACCAGATATGACTACAATTTAAATCCATATTTAATCCCTCTATATATTTCCATGTTCTTACAATAGCCATCCTGGCAGCTAGCAATACACATAGAATAAATCTTTTTCTCCAAACCACCTTCATTCGACCCATCCCAGATCCCCAGTAATGCTAACAAAGGGGCTGGTATCAATTTTTAGCCTGAACTTCTGAGAAATGTAAACTTCCCACATCCCTTTGCACCCCAAGGATAAATGTTTGCAGAATTTGTGTGAGCGAGTTTGTGTGATCTCTTCATGGTAGCATCACTTCTGCGTCCAGATACTTGGGCATCTGCCATGCCAAAGAGCTCCTGTCAATATTAAGCACAATTGCAGTCCAAATCCAGGCAGATCTCCCCTCTCTGTCTTTCGTGTGTGTGTGTGTGTGTAGCTACTCCCTCTTATCTGTGGGTGGGCTCGGCACCCAGCCATGAACAGATGGGCATTTGTGTAAGCATCAGCTATGGATGTGCTGGGCACAATTCCCAAGTGAAAGCATTTTCAAAATGTCCTGATCCTTGAGCTCCCACCGCTAAGGTAAAAAAGAGATGTGTTATTGCTAATCCATCTCTGAGTGGGATTAACATTTTGAACATTAGAAAGGGGCTGCTGCCAATGTTGCATAAGCGGAGCTCCGCAAACCAGGATTCAAGAAAGAACCACAGTGGGTGGCGCACAGTTCCGAGCATGGAATGCCAGCTGAAATTCATGGGATTTGGTTTGTGTGCACACCAGTGGCGCACTATCGCAGCTTTTAATTGCCTGGGCTGGCATTGTCCTGGGCTGGCATTTAACATGGCACAAGCAATGTGGGGAGGATGTGTGCCCTTCCCCCCACCCCTGATAACATGTTTGCCATCTGAAATGCCCTCTGGAGCTGCCATGCGCCATGGGAAGAAAGTTGCAGTTGGCCCTATTGTTTTCTCTTTGGGCAAGTTCAGAGGCAGGTTTTGTCGGGTTTATGGCACAGAAGAAAGGACTAGGGCTACTCCCTCCCTGCTGTTGTTTCTAAAAGGAAAGCCAGACACATTAAATGCAATTGCACAGTTGGTGTAACATTTGTTTTATCCAAAATAAATGTGTTTTTTTAAATCACCAGGCCAGCACATGCAACTATTGATGGGCCGGGGTGGGTGGGGGGCAGGAGTTAGCGATGGCACTGCTGGAAGACTTCAGACCTGAAAGGAGTGGATACATAGGATAGCTCAGAAAAAGCTGGATTGCACAGGTTGCAATTGGAGCAGCTTTGGGGTCAGGCATACATGGGGGAGAAGCTCTGTTGCACAAGTGGATGCCCATTGGATCTCACCCTTGGCCATGAGCTCACCAGAGGTCCCGTGCATTCCTATGGGGTGTTGCATGCTGGCCATGGGTTGTATGAACTCACAGAGTTAGGATTGGTCAAGGCTGGTGGCAGGACCCAGCCTGGTTGGGCAAGGACTGAGGGCCCAGCAGCCCAGAGGGACACTGCGGCTTGAGCTGGGTCCTCTCCCAGTCCTTGGCTCAAATTCACCAAATGGCAGCAGCCATCAGGTAGGAAGCTGCCATTTTGACAGTCTCACAAGCCCTGCTGTAGTGTCTCTTCTGTGGGGCCTTGGAGGGTGGTTTGCAGGTGCCAGCTTCAGATTTCAGCAGTGTCACCACTGCTCTTGGAAAGACAGTGAGATGTGAACCCAACCAGATAACATATCCTTTCATACCTAGATCTGCCCTTCGGACCAGTACAAGAATATATAACACATAAACGGCACGTTACAAAAATAGACATGGGCGAGTCTGCGCAGTTTGGGCTCACCTGTGTGTTAGGTCTTTGCCTCCAAGGATGATGGTTTTACTCCTCAGCTGTTTATTAGAGCAACGTCAGCAGCAACTGGCTTTTTATCATCTCACTTATTTAGAAAATTGTGGTGGACTTTTATAATGGCACAGTAAGACTGTGCTCATGGTCTGGCACCAATTTTAATGTTTTCCCATTTGGTTTATAGCTATGTAAACCCCATGCACTGGTAGCTAGCTACATTTGTCACAAAAACCCCAATACAAAAGTCTGGCGAGGTGAGGGGAGTTAAAGGAGTGTCAAAGCATGCCCAGAATGTGGGTCTTTTCTCTCAGAGCAAAAAACCCCCCACCAGATTGAAAGCTTGTTGGAATAAAACTAGTTCATAGCAGATATGGGGAACCTGTGGTTCTCCAAATATTTTATTCTATTTCTATGCTGCTTTTCACTCCCACAAGTCACGAAGTGGCTTACAAAAAATAAATGACAATAACAAACTGGAACATTCTGGAATTTGAACATGACAATTACAACGTAAATCATATAGAATCATTAACAAATCACCAGTAAAGCAATTACAGATCATCAGTAAAGCAACCACCTTCTACAAAACACTGTTAACAAAACACCTCAAGAATAGGCTAAACAGCACAACCATAAGAAAAGTTGTATTTTACCATTCCCAAAGCTTTATAGCACTCATCAGCAGAACAATATTAACAACATTCACAAACTAACAACCAAAACCAAACAAAGCACACTTGAATATTGCTAACTACAACTCCCATCATCCTTTGCCATTGACCATATTTGCTGGGAGTTGTAGTTTTGCAACATGTGGAGGGCCAGACATCCTCTCACCCTGCTTCACAGGCTGACGAGACACCCCTGTAGTGTGAAAGCCATACAGACCTCTAGGGCAGTGGTGGCCAAACTTGGTCCTCCAGTTGTTTTGGGACTACAACTCCCATCATCCCTAGCTAACAGGACCAGTGGTCAGGGATGATGGGAATTGTAGTCCCAAAAAACAGTTGGAGGGCCAAATTTGGCCATGCCTGCTCTAGGAGGAAGGAATTCCTAATCTGGACACTGCAACTGTTCAGTGTCACCACTAATTGTTATTGTTTATTAGGGGGAGGGAATCTACTTTTCACTTCAGTGATGAACTATCAGAGCAGTTCTCATAAAGCCATAATACAATATACCATAATACTATATATGTCTAGTGATCCCTTTTCAGCCCAAGGGCCAAATTTACTCTGGGTCAACCTGCTGAAGGACACATGCCCGAGCCAAAAGTGGCCAGAGTAATGAAGTTTTACTTTTGTAAAGGTAAAAAAAAAGAAGAAAAAAAGGTAAAGGACCCCTGGACAGTTAAGTCCAGAGGCAACAGCGACTATGTGGTTGTGGTGCTCATCTCGCTTTCAGGCCTAGGGAGCCAGCATTTGTCCACAGGCAGCTTTCCGGGTCATGTAGCCAGCAGGACTAAACCGCTTCTGGCGCAACAGGACACCATGATGGAACCCAGAGCTCACAGAAACACTGTTTACCTTCCCGCCTCAGCGGTACCTATTTATCTACTTGCACTGGCATGCTTTCGAACTGCTAGGTTGGCAGGAGCTGGGAAAGAGCAACAGGAGCTCGCCCCTCATGGGGATTTGAATCACCGACCTTCTGATCAAGCCCAAGAGGCTCAGTGGTTTAGAGCAGTGTTTCCCAACCTTTTTTGGGCAAAGGCACACTTGTTTGATGAAAAAAATCTCGAGGCACACCACCATTACAGCCCCGTGACGTCAGCGCGCAGCGTCACGCCGGGAGGGACGCACGAAAGTGTAAGTTTCAATTTTTTTCCCTCCCCCTTGCCGGGGAACCTCCAAGCTTTGGGGGTGGGGGGGAGGAGGCAGCAAAGCGAGGCAGGAAGGAGAGCGCGGCTTGGCTGGGTGAGCTTTGGCAGGGGCAGGGAATGAGAGCCGCGAGGCGGGCGCTGCGGACGGAGGCGCTGCCCGCCGAGCTTGCAGGCAGCCAGGCAGGCAGACGGCGAGAGCCCCGCGCTGGGCGGCCTCTCCTCGCCGCCGCCACCCCGCCTCTCGCCGCCCGACTCGCCCGCCTCCCTCCAGGCAACATCTCGTGGCACACCAGGCAACATCTCGCGGCACACTAGTGTGCCGCGGAACAGTGGTTGGGAAACACTGGTTTAGAGCACAGCGCCACCCACATCCCCTTACTTTTGTACAATAGGCCAGTTGCTAAGTACATTCACATACCCCTCTCTTCCTTCCATCCAGGCTTGCAAGAGGCATTATCAGAGTTTGAGGACACGTTCCAGGCCTGGCAGAAGCCCTCAAGTGGGGGGTGAAATGAGGGGTGTGATGGAGGAGAATCCTGAGGCCCAGCTGGAGAGAATTGGAGGGCCACATTGTATCCAACAAAGTCAGAGGTGATGGACATGGCTAACTTAATCCCATTCATTTCAGTGGGGCTGCTCTTAATGATGGCTTAGATGGATACAATCCTTAATGTAAATGCTTGAAGAGAGTTGATGAGATATTCTTTCATGGCCAGGTTTGTTTTTATCTCAGCTGAGCGTCATTTATCTCTCCAGCTCATAGGAAAAGATAGAGGTCAGGGTGGCTTAGATGCTGGAAACATTTTTCTCCTATTAACTTTAACAGCAAGCTCCCAGATACCAAAATGACGGGTGTAACCTAAAATGAGAAATGACAGCCGAGCGCTACTCTATTACTTGACATCAATGATTAGCCATGATACCACACTGTATATTTATGAACGCACATCAATTTATGAATCAAAGAAAGCATTGGAGATTCTATTAAAATTCAGCCCCTGGGATTTTCAGAAGAATCCATTTTTTTCCCAAGCACACAATTTGGAAGCAAGAACAGAACAGGGCATCCAAAATGCAAACGTGGATTTCCCGATGAAATAACAGAAGCTCTCATAATGCGCATGGTGCATCTTTGCTGTCAAATCAACATGAAATACAGGTTTGGTATGGGTAAATGCTTTGTGGTTAAGCATCCTCTATTGCACCATTGTGTTGGTCTGCTTCAGACATTGCAGTCATGGATCAGTTCCTGGTTTGATATCCTGTAAGCAGGGATTAAACCACAGTTTCCTGGTTTGTAGAGTGGCAGACTCTAGACCACTGACACTTCCCCTGTTTAGGGAAGCTTTTAATATTTGATGAATTATTGTACAGTCGTACCTCAGCTTACGTATCCCTCTGGTTACGTAAACTTTGGGATACGTAAGCGGCAAACCCGAAAGTATATTTCTGGGGTTTTTTGCCATGCATGTGTGCACAGAAACGGTCTCTCCGGTTGTGAAAACCTCGGGATCCAGCTGGACCTCCGGAACAGATCCCATCCGCAACCGGAGTTACCACTGTATTTTAATATTTTGCTGGAAGCCGCGGGAAACCCAGCCAGATGGGCGGGGTATAAATAACAGATGATGATGATGATGATATTGATATTGATGGTGATGATGATGATGCCATACTAAACATACAAGTCTTTAAAGGTGCAAACGAGACTCGTTCTTGTTTTGGCGGCAACATACAGGCAAAATACACCCCCTCCCCAAACCACTGACCATAGCTGTCCACATTTCCCTTTTCTTGCGAGGAATCCTATTCGGAATAAGGGAATTTCCCTTAAAAAAAGGGAAACGTTGACAGCTATGCCACTGACAGAAAGGGCTTCAGGATTGGCCATAGGTGTTTCTCTGAGGGAAAAGAGGCAATGCCCACCATGTAGAGGCCTACCCTATGCCCGTGAACAACTCTGTGGGCATAAATCTACATCTGGCAAGTTCCTGTTGGAAAAATAGGGGAAATTAGGCCCTGAACTGGGCTGTACTAGTGGAGCGATGATAGGATGAAGTTGGTCTTGAATTCACTGGATCAAAGGTCCCTCCACTGTGGAACTTTACATCATTCATTGGTTAATCATTACATTTATATCCCATGTCTCCTCCAAGGAGTTCAGGGTGGTTATACGTGGTCCTCCTCTCCTCCTCATTTTATCCTCACAACAGCCCTGCAGAGTTGGCTAGGCTGAGAAACTGGCCCAAGGTGACAGCAACATAGTCAAGTGGGGATTTGGTCTCCTGGGGGTCCTAGTTTGATGCTCTCGCCACAACACCATGCTGTAAAAGAACAGGTTTCAATAAAATAAAATAAAATAAAAAGCAAATGGTTGCAGCAGTGGAAGTCAAAGACAAGTTTATTATCAGACCGAAGCTGGGTGTTTCAGCGCATTTATTCATTTTGCCATATCGGTCACTAGGCATCTCTAGGTTAATCCCTTGCATTTAGGTACAAATGTGAGGAATTTGAAGTCTCCAGTGCTGTCTCCGGGTAGCTAAATTGCAGCTGACAGGGGACCTAGTAACCCTGACCGCTCTTTTCTGGTTAGCAGCTGAGGAGAATTTCTGCTTTGGTCTGACAGAACTGTGACACGGCAAGACCTGCCTTTTGTCGATTTTGCATGTGTGCGTGTGTGTGAGCAGCGAGAGCGCCGTTTCTCTGGATTTCATTAAAAGCATTCAAAGAACTTGGCAGCCTCTTTTTTTCCTTCTTTCTTTTTTGTGCCTGCGCGTCTGTTTGAGGGAAACCTCAGCTGAAGCAAGATCATAAAACAGAGTGACTTTCCGAGTAATTTCTTCTTTGTGCTGTTATCTACGCTTACGTTACATGGTGTACGTTATTGTTAGACACTCTGCAACCCACCCACCCCCTTTTTTTGAAAGTCTGTGTCAAACAAGATGTGAACGGCTTACTGAAGCACACAGTCCATTTAAAGGACTGTCACAACACTTCAATAGCTATGGCTCCCTGCAAAGAATTCTGGGAACTGTAGCTCGCTAAGGGTGCTAACCCACATTCCCCTTACGGAGCTACAGTTCCCAGAGTTCCCAAAAGGACTAATTTTTATATCACACTGGGAATTGTAGCTCTGTGGGGGGGGGAGGGGACTCCTAACACCACATAGCACCCTTAACAAAGTACAGTTCCCAGGATTCTTTGGGGGGGGGAAGCCATGACGGTTAAGGCAGTATAATACTGCTTTAAACGTATTGCATGGATGCGGCCTAAGTTTGTTTTATCCGCGAGTCTTTTCTGCCACCACATACTGGGACAGTGGTTTGGTGAGGCAGTGGAGTAGCAAGGTGCTTTGTTTCCCCAGCGGGGCACCAAACTGGCCCTACCAGCCAGCACTGCTCCGGTCTTCCTTCCATCTTACCTCACTGCCTTCTGTGACGTTAAGCAATTTTTTCTCTGCCTCGTTCACTCGAAGTAACAGAGCTGGACTGAGAAAAAATTGCTTAAAGCAGGTGGGACGCAGCAAAGTGAGGTGGGAGAGCGCAGGGTTTACTCCCTGGGTTTGTGCGTTTTTTCCTCATTGTAAAGAAAGAAACCTACATCCCTTTTACGTGAACCCATGGGGTTTGCCTTGTTGGCAAACCGCTGCTGGGCCAGGCGGTCAAATAGTCTGATCTGTGACAGCTTCCTGTGTTTCTTGGGCCTTAGTTGTGATGAAATGTTCACGATCCAATAGCACAGAACTTTCCAAACCGTGTGTTGCAACACGTTAGTGTGTCCAAGCTGCAGTGTGTAGGTGTGTTGCGCGAACGTGCTCCTCCCGGGGCTGGAAAGGGGTTAGTTTGTGGCTTTGGTTTGCCAGTAAAACTGAATTACTGTGTCACGAAATTGTGCATGTCCAAAAAGTGTGTCACCAACTTGAAAAGTTTGGAAAGCTCTGCAGTATGACGTTTCGTGGTGTCAGTGTTCCCAGCCACTGAAACCCATGTGTAAAGCAAGAGTACCTTGGGGAAGGTAGCTCAGGAAGATACCTTCTTTCTTTCAGGGGGTTGGACTAGATGACCCCCCATGATACCTTCCAATTCTACCCCCCTGTGGTTCTGGGTGGAGCGTCTGCTTTGAATGCAGGAGGTCCCAGGTTCAATCCCAGAGAGCTGTTGCCAGCCAGTTTAGGCAATACTGCGCTAGAAGGACTCACTAAAAGGTAGCTCCCTATGTTTCAAAGATTATTCAAGGATTTGGAGCTGTTGTTGTTGACAGTTTTGCTATCCCGCTGAACTCAGCATGCCTGAAATGAGTTGCTGATCCCAGTCCATTGAAACCTATGAAAACGTCTCCTTTCATTTGCATACCGCTTTGGCTGAAGTGTTTGTTTGCTGTCACATTTATTCCAGGGAGGGCCATAGCTCTGTGGTTACATACAAGCTTTGCATGCAGAAGGTTCAATCTTAGGCATCGCCACTTAAAAGGATATCGGGTTGCACGATGGGGAAAGACCTCTGCAAGAGAGCAAGACCTTGGAGAGCAATTGCCAGTTAGAAGAGAGACAGAACTGAGCCAGAGGAACGGATGAGCTGACTCAGGCACTTTCGTATGCTCATTTCTCCCTTGTTCATTTTTGCATCTTCCCCAAGCACTACTTAGAAACTGAGATATGAAAGCTAGGAGCTAAATGCCACCTTAAACCTAGGTTATGGGCGCAACAATGGAATGCCTTAGGTGCGCTTTTTAAATAACAAGAATACAAAGCTGAAAATGAAAGAACTGCAGCTAAAATATTGTGTTCATTTTTCACATGGTCTAGTCCTTCTCCTGCCCACCCCCCTAATATTCTTAAGAGGGTCTCTTCTCCAGTCTTCAGAGAGTAGCTGGAAGCGGGGAAACAGAAAAAGGTCCTCCTTTCCTTTTTAATCTGAAGTTTTAATCTGAAATCCTAGAGCTCAGAAGCTGCTCGCGCTAATGAAATTCCCTGTCGCAAAATGCACCTAGAACAACGGGAGTTTCGAACGCTGCTTCTGGGCATTGTGCGCTTGGTTTTTAGCCCCACAACAATCCTCTGGGGCTAATTATGACATTAGGTCGAGAGCCAGTAGTACCAAGGCCCCTGTGTGAAGACATCTGCCGACGTGGCCTCCTGTGCGTACCAGCAAAGATGGAATAACCTGACACGGTATAGCCTTGCTATAACAGGACATTTTTTCTGAGTTTTTTTGTGTTCAATTTGCATGCAGAAATAGGTGCAGAAAACACACCATCCCACTGAAGTATCACTTCTAGGTCCTGCGAAGACATGCTGCCTGGGGTGGACAAGCAAAGTTGCCTCCCCTTCGCTCCCAATAATGCTGTTTTTCCCACGCCCAAGAAACTTTCCTGGTCTTGGCAGCATGGAAGCTCAACTCTTGGCTCCATACTGTTTGTGGCTTTGCCAATGACCACCTCAGCCCGTCACAATGCAGCAGTCGACGTAACACCAACCTGACATTGCATCCTGAGGGATTTAAGATGGTGGCTCCCTTTCGCTGATAGTTTGGAGTTGAGCGGCACCTTGATTGAGCTGACAGTCCCAGGCCACTACTTGAGCCTAAGAGTTGCACCAGGCCTTTGTCACATGTACAGGCAACTTACATTTTAGTATAAATGGAGCTAAGCTGAACTGATATGTGAATCTCTGCCTAAAGTCCAACATGGAGTTGGATGTAGTTAAGCCTCTTGAAATAAATGAGTTTAGGCATCCTTGTTACTGTTCTATGGTGGAACTTAACTGCTCTTCCCTGGGTAAAAATAAGAGTGGATTTTTAAAACGGATCACAGAGGATCTCACTTGCGTACCTTGGCTTCTGCTGCTGCTGAAAGACAGTGACTAATTGTTATTTTTTCCATCCCCGCTAGAGGAATTCATGCTTCTAATGTGCAGCACATTTTTCTAATTTAGCCTTCACATCCAAATTATTACTATTTAAATGCCACAGTGTAATGTACAGTGCTGCTTGACGTGTTTTTGACGGGGAAGGAGTCATACTCAAGCAGTATCAGATGTTAGCTCCATATGGCACTATTGTGTGAGGCAATGTGGCCTGCTAGTTAGCATTTAGAGCGTGGTATTGGATGCAAATAGATCATGATGCAGAAGAAACCCCCAGCCCGCCTCCTTGCTGGCGAGAAAGCAAATGCAAGAGGTAAGAGTTGTCCCACCTGCTGAACATCTCTTCAAATACCACCCTGCCAATGCTGAATGATACCCAGATCCATCCTAGATAATCAGATAGGTCTAGAGTGGGTCTTCTGTAGTTGCTGAATCTGGACCGGAGAGCATGATAAAACCTGGCCAAAGCAACATGATGAAATGCTGCCCCTGTTCTGTGCTGGGTTTCCTGGGTCTGGTGGCTCCTCATCCAAGCTGTTTGGTTTTTCGAGCCACAGTAGTGTCAGGAGCAAGCCAGCAATAAATCACACCGAATAAGTGAAATCAAAGACGAAACGGAATCTGCTCAGGAGTCCTGCTCAGCGAAAGACAGTAGGTGGAAAGAAGATGGAAATGAGGCTAAATAGGGAAAGAAAAGAAGACCAGTTTGGGAGTCATGCGCACTTAGTTTCAGTAGGGAGCAAGGATTAAGGAGTTCTGCCAAAGACTTAATGAGGAAAAGCATGATGAGCTGAATTTGTTAATCTCTACATTTCTGCTCAAACCTATCCATTCTGAAGGAAATCAGCCCTGAGTGCTCACTGGAAGGACAAATCCTGAAGCTGAGGCTTCAATACTTTGGCCACCCCATGAGAAGAGAAGACTCCCTGGAAAAGACCCTGATGTTGGGAAAGATTGAGGGCCCAAGGAGAAGGGGACAACAGAGGACGAGATGATTGGACAGTGTTCTCGAACATGAGTCTGACCAAACTGTGGGAGGCAGTGGAAGACAGAAGTGCCTGGCATGCTCTGGTCCATGGGGTCATGAATTGTCGGACACGACTAAATGACTAAACAACAACAACACATTTCTGCTCATGGCATGAAAGCCTCACTTTCTGACCACAGAGGATCCTGCTCAGCCCTTTCTCTTAGCTTGTCAGATTTCATCAGACACACACATACTTTCAATTCTTTAATCACAGTCTTAAGGACTAGAACCTTACTTTTTTGGGGTTGGGGTGGGCAGAAAAGGATTCCAAACTTCTTGGGATAGTAATTTCTGTACCCAGTAACACATTTTGCCCTTGGAGCAATGTCCTGCTAATGCCCCACATCAGGTGATAACAGACAGGTATCGCACATGCTAGCCATGTGATTACGTTTCTCCAGGCTGTTGTGGGAGCTGGGGAATGTGTGTCACTGTGGGATGGGCACAGCCTTGCAAATATGTTCACAGCAGTGGCTCGCCTGTGCACACACATAACCCCTTTAGTCATTTCCCCAATTTATTAAACTGGTCTTTTCGAGCAAGTCCAGAGCAGAGGCCAGGCACATAGTTATTATTTACAATCTGGAGGTGAGGCAGTGGGGACCATTCAGATGTAGTGTTTGTGCTTCAGCTGCTTAGAATGAGCATCTTCTGGGGCGGGTGGTGGTTGCCCTGTGTTTGTGCTTTGACAGAGGAGCAACCACGTACTCAGTGTTTATTGCTTCTGAGTTAAGCGGAGGCAGATGCATGTCAGTCCTCATTTGAAACTGCTCGGATATTTTAAACAGGGTATCCTGAACAAACCCAGGGGCTTTGCCAGTCCTAAAATGCCTCTGCTTGTAGGGGAAAGACCAAACCTCTTGACAAAACAAGGCAAATATGTATCCCATGCATACAGCTCTTGATTAGTTCATCCTGTTAGGCTGGCTTATAAATGTCAATACAGATGGGTACAGTACTGGTGTCAGACCAGCTGAAGCTGGCTAATGTGTCACTGCTTGGCTATTCAAGCTGCTGGCAAATAGAATGCCTTAAGATCTTCTGCAGAGGCCCTCTTCCAAATCCCTTCGTCCTTATTTATTTATTTATTTATTTATTTATTTATTTATTTACTAATGTGTTTATTTATATGCCACTTAATGCCAAAATAAGCATCCACGTGGTTTACAAAGTATAAAAAGCAGTTGCACAAACATGAAATGCAAACATCTGCAACTAAAACACACAATAAAACAGCATCAAACTATTAAAAATGTAAGCACCCATTCTTTTTTTTTTAAAAAAAAGACACAATAAATCAATCGTGTTGAAACAACGCAGCAGTTAAAGCAGGTCAGGAGTCCAAGCGCATGGCTCTGTAATGACTGCAATGCAATGCAATAAAATAATTCTAAGATTATGCCTGCCACGCTATGCATCGCTAGCTGCAGGGATGAGGAACCTACAACCCTGCGGATGTCGCAGAACTGCAGCTCCTGTCACCCCAGCCAGCATGGCCTGTGGGCTGGGGTGATGGGAGCTGGAGTCTAGCAACATCTGGTGGGCCAACAGTTCCTCTTGGCTGGCTGAAGGGGAAGGACCAATGATTTATTGAACAGAAGCACTATGGGTAGATTAAGGGCTTCTCCACACATACCTTTCCCCCCGTCCTCTCTCAGCCCTACCACTTTCCCCAGGAAAACCCAATCTTTACTGCTGTATCGGAGCATACGGCAATTCAGGTTTTCTGCGGATTGCCATTTGTTCCAATTCAGCAGTAAAGAGCAGGGGAAAAGAAGTGGGGGAGGGACTCGGATATGGACCTGGACCAAGAAAGTGTGGACCTATACCTAGGAGCAAATGTAGGTGTGGCAGAGCCCTAAGCCAGCTTCTTTTCCCCCAAGATGCATTATTCACGCAGGTCATGCTTCCCTCTTTTCCTTATGTTTTATTATGTAACCACCATTCATCAAAAGATTCCAGGGCAGTGGCCATTCCCAGATCTGCTCCGGAAGGTTGGGGTGCACCCCAGAACAGATAAAGGAAGCACATGGGGGAGCTTGTTCTATTGCAGAAGGATAAACCCTCATGCTGTTGGAACTATCAGCTTAGTGTTATATTGAATAGCCTAAAAGCGCTTCCAGTTCCTATCAGCTTGGTCATATAAACCTCTTCCCCGCACTTGCCAGTTCTTGATGCACATTGTTCCTCTCCATAACCATTCAGTTTTGCAAAGAATGGTACCAGGAGCAGAACTTGAACCCACGTTGAATATGTAGTACCCAGTCACACATCCTACACACATACAAATGAACCTTAAGTTCCTCCTAACCTTAAGTTACCCATAGCTCTCTTTCCGCCACCAAACCGCTCCTTGCCACTGCCTGCGTGCTCTGCAAAATGTCAGGTTCCCAAAAGATGAATGCAAATTGAGCAAGCTGTTCCTAGTGATCAACAACATATGTATTAACTATGCTGGATCACGCCAAGGGCTCATCTGGTCCAGCCTTTTCCCTTCAAACGTGACCAATGAGCCACCCTCTGCCACTCTCAACCTGCACAGTGGTGATCACTGAGATGCCGCCTCTATGAATCAGTGTTTGAAACTCCCCTTGTTCTAGGCGCATTTTGCGACAGGGAATTTCATTAGCGCAAGCAGTTTCTGAGCTCTGGGTGCAATACTGCGCCTAAGATTTCAGATCAAAACTGCAGAGTGGAAGGAAAGGGGGACATTTTTCTGCCTCCCCACTTCCAGTTACAGTGATACCTCGGGATGCGAACGGGATCCGTTCCGGAGCCCCGTTCGCATCCCGAACGGAACGCAAGACACTATGGCGTGTCTGCGTGTGCAGGTCGCGTTTCGCCGCTACTGCGCATGTGCGTGACATCATTTTGAGCATCTGCGCATGCTCGAGCGGCAAAACCCGGAAGTAACGCGCTCCGTTATTTCCGGGTTGCTGCGGAGCACAACTCAAATGCGCTCAACCCGAAGCGCATTCAGCTCGAGGTATGACTACTTTCTGAAGACTGGAAAAGAAACCCTCTTCATAATATTAGAGGGGTGGGCAGGTGAAGCACTAGACCAGGGGTCAGCAAACTTTTTCAGAATTCCTATGCCCCACAAATAACCCGGAGATGCATTTTAAATAAAAGAACACATTCTACTCATGTAAAAACACCAGGCAGGCCCCACAAATAATCCAGAGATGCATTTTAAATAAAAGGACACATTCTACTCATGGAAAAACACACTGATTCCCGGGCCGGATTGAGAAGGCAATTGGGCCTGATCCAGCCCCCGGGCCTTAGTTTGCCTACCCATAGACTAGACCATGTGAAAATGAATGAACATAATATTTTAGCTGCAGTTCATTCATTTTCAGCTTTGTATTCTTGTTATTAAAAAAGCGGACCTAGACATTCTGTTGTTGCGCTCATAACCTAGGTTTAAGGTGTCATTTTGCTCCTAGCTTTCATATCTCAGTTTCTAATACTGCTCTGAATATGCAGGTTGCCAATGTACGTTGGCATGATACATATCCTGATTTGCCTAGTTTGGTCACAGAATATACACGTCACTGGGGGGAGTCACAGGTGTGGACAATCATGGACCATGATGATTTTGCTGCGTTTTAAACCCGAGCAACTGGGTGCAGGACTTCACCTTTAATTTTTCCACTGTAGTCTGCTGATTCAACTGAATGTTATCCAGGGTTTCTTCTCTTGCCTAACCCAGCAAAGCTAGAAATATTGTCTTACTCCCTGTTAATTCTTAGGAACACAGGAAGATGCTGTCTAACAAGTTGGACCAATGAATAACCCATCTAGCTCAGTATTTTCCCTACCGGGTGTGGAGAACCTGTGCTCCTCCAGATGTTGTTGGATTCCAACTCCTAGTCTGGATGGTGGTGGTTGGAATCCTAACAACTGTGGTCTGGAGGACCACAGTTTCCCTATCCTTTCATTGCCTATACTGACTAGCAGAAGCTCTTTGGAGCTTCAGATGGAAGTCTTTCCCAGCCCTACCGTTAGATGCCAGGGACCTTTGGCACACAAATCACATGCTTAGCCACTTGTTGAGAACGTTGACTGTATCTTGCCCACATTTAAAGTTGCCACTGACTGCCCTGCTTGCATTTCATGGGCATTTGCCTCCACAATATACATTTTGTTCTGTATACCCATGTGTGTGCGGGTGTATTTGCCAACTGTTCCCTTGACAACTGAGGATCATGCTGAATTGAATTGTGGTCCATTCTTGCTTATGCCACAATAGAAGTGTTAGTCTTTAAGATGCCACAAGGTACTCTTGCTTTCGCCATAACTCTTGACTCTTTCCCTCAACCTTAAGAGAAGAAGAAGAGAAGAGTTTGGATTTGATATCCCGCTTTATCACTACCCTAAGGAGTCTCAAAGCGGCTAACATTCTCCTTTCCCTTCCTCCCCCACAACAAACACTCTGTGAGGTGAGTGGGGCTGAGAGACTTCAAAGAAGTGTGACTGGCCCAAGGTCACCCAGCAGCTGCACGTGGAGGAGCAGAGATGCGAACCCGGTTCCCCAGATTACGAGACTACCGCTCTTAACCACTATACCACACTGGCTCTCTAAATCAGACCATTTGCCCATCCCAGTCCCCTGACTGGGAGTGGCTCTCTGGGGTTTTAGACAGGCGAAACTCACAGCCCGTCCATGGAGATGCCTGAGATTGTACCTGCAACATTCTGCATGCAAAGCAGATTCACTACTGCTTGAGATAAGGGCATCTCCCTCAAAGACTATGGGAACATAGATGCTGAAACCAAGGTTGGTCGGAGGAAACAATGGGCCAGTGTTTTATCTCCGTTCGTCTTTTGGTAACCCTTGTGTGATGAGCACTGCCTCCTCAGATGAAATAGCTGCGATAAGTGCTCCTTCCAAAGTTGTGAATCCCTGCCCCACTGTTGAATTTTTACCAGCAATGTTTACAGAATGAAATCAACATAGGAGTTTGCCGCACAGCTTCTCTTTTTTTTAAAAAAAAATGTTTTTAATTTATTAACAATTTCAACATAAATTATCAAAACATATCATATTCATTATTCTTCCCCCTTTTCCCATCCCCCCTTCGAACCCTCCTCCCTCAGAGACTTCCCTCAGCTCCTCTCTCTGATTTCTCAGCACATATTATTCTCTGCATGTAGCCTTACATTATCTATCTACCATGTTATCAACCCATAAATTTGTGTATGCTTATTCAAAACCTTCCAAGGAGTCCAATTCATTATGTTGTCTTTTTAGATGATTTGTAAAAAGCTCCCATTCTTCCTTAAAGCCACAGTTGTCCTTGTCCCACAATTTGTATGTCAATTTAGCCAGCTCTGCGTAACTCATCAATTTTTCTTGCCACTGTTCTTTTGTTGGGAGCTGCACAGCTTCTCAAGGTCATTGACCAATCAGATACCAGGCTGTGGGCATGCCGTACCTCGGGAAAAGGTTCTTAAAAGGAATAATTTATATTTCATCCCTAATAAATATTTAATTTCCAGGAATAAATCTTGAAAATAGAGTCTGGTCAACAGCTCAGCTTCGTCTTGAGGGGAAGCTTTTCTTCAAAGCACTTAGGCAGGGTGTCCAGTTGGATCCATTGGGTCTTCCCTAAAGCAAGGAAAAACGAAAGATCGCTGCAGGGTGCTTGCAGAATTCGCTGCTTGAAATTCTTGAGTGCTATAATGGTTCTTATTTAGCCAGGGGGCCGTGGACCAAATATTACCACTTCCAGTGATTGATTCAAGACTGGAAACAGTGTTCAAGCAAACATAATGTGAGAGGCTACCCCACTTGATTCTGTGAGCACCAGGCATACTCCTTGGTCAATGCATGGCCAGTGTTGGTCTGAAGGGGGACTGCCTTACTCACGCTTAGAGCCAGGAACCCTGATTTTAGATTGCGGGTGGAGGACCATCAGATTTCGCAATGCGCCATCACATTTTTTTTTTAAAAAATCCTCCCTGCATGCGCTATGCTAGCTATCATGTCTGGGAGAAAAGTTCAGTTATAGTCTTCTTATCTGATATTTTATGTGCATTCTGCCCCCCCCCAATCAGGGAGCATTTAAGATGGTACAGTCCAGAATTCTACCACCTTATTCTGATACAGTGGAACCTTGGTTCTCGAACGCCTTGGTACTCAAACATTTCAGTTTCTGAACACTGAAAACCCGAAAGTAAGTTGTTATGTACTGAGTTGAATAGGATCCAAAAGGCAGTAGTCTGATTGGTCCTAGAACAATAGGATTCAGAATGCAGCAGTCTGATTGGTCCTAGAACAATAGGATTCAGAATGCAGCAGTCGGATTGGTCCACAGGAGCCACCCAATCCAGCTCCAGGTGGAAGTGAATCCTCAACCTACAGGTGAATCCTGGAATTAGCCAATCACGTGACATTCTGGAGGAACTTCCATTCCTCCTCACCACTATGAGCTGAATAAAGAGCATGAAATCCACTCTCGACTCTGAGTAGATTTCAAAGTGTTCCAGTTTTAGAGCTTTTTTGGAAGCCAAATGTCCGGTGTGGCTGTTGGCTATTGTTGCCGGAGAGCCTGCACCAATCGGAAGCCGCACCTTGGTTTTTGAACGTTTCGGAAGTCAAATGGACTTCCGGAACGGATTACGTTGGAGAACCAAGGTACCACTGTCATTAGTTTTGATGCAGCTAATTACTTCATTTATGTATTCGTGATGATTTTTTAAAGTGTTTTAAAATATTTTTATTGCCTTGTTCTGATGTAAAGTAGCCTGTGACCATTTTGGTGAAGGGCAGTATAGAGCTATATGAATGATTAGATATTATTTAAGTGTGGCAGCACAAACCTGCAGGCTAGGCAGTTTTTTCCATGTCGCTGCTGACCATTTCTTCTCTGGCATGAGGAAAATAATCTGATTTGCATGGTGAGTTTCAGGTAATAGTTAATGAGTGAAAATCTGAAATACCAGCCCTTGTGTTGGACAGATCAGGATGGTGATAGGAACCTAGCACAAATGCACTATGATATTGCAAAAGCATGCACCATACTCAGAAAAAAACAGAGGTTTCGTCTGTGTCTCTGTAAGGTTTTAACAGAGAAATTTTCCAAAGCCACATGAGACTTTTCATTGATTTATCATTTGAGTAAATAAGATGGGTTGGTGACAAGACATCCATGTAGTTAGTCCAAACAAGCCACCCAGTGTTTATGTGTTGAGCTCAATTATTAAAAATGTAAAGGTAACTTGGATGCATATAATGTAGCTGGGCGGTGCTACTGTCAGTTTGGTTTTTTGGAAGCTAATAGGTCCCATGAAGCTGACTTTCTGCTCACAGCATCCTGGCAGGATGAAGAGAAGGAGCCATCTGCATCCTATTGTTTCTTGGGCCTGATCTGTTCATTGAATTCCTGCTCCGCACAGTTATGCTCTGCGCAGTCGCCACAATAACAGAAAAATATCCACATGCACACGCGACAGGAGAAGGAATAGCCACAAGAAAATCATATTGTCATAAGACAATGGCTTCATTGTGAACCACAATGGAAGGGGCTTTGAACATGCGGAAAAACAAGCCATTGGGCTTTTCTCAAAGCAGGCCATTGCATGTATTTATTTATTTATTTATTTATTTATTTATTTATTTATTTATTATTTAATTTAATTTATTCATTTTCTTAAATTTATGCCCTGCAGCTTCCTCCAAAAGAAGCCCGGGGCAGCAAATAGCAAGTGATAAACCAAATAACAATACTTCTTAAAAACACTACATCTTAAATTACACTGTTGTTGTTGTTGTTTAGTTGTTTAGTCGTGTCCGACTCTTCGTGACCCCATGGTCCAGAGCACGCCAGGCACTCCTGTCTTCCACTGCCTCCCGCAGCTTGGTCAAACTCATGTTTGTAGCTTCGAGAACACTGTCCAACCATCTTGTCCTCTGTTTTCCCCTTCTTTGTCCATGGAGTTTTCTTGGCAGGGATACTGGAGTGGCTTGCCGGTTCCTACTCCAGGTGGATCATCTTTGGTCAAACCTCTCCACTATGACCTGTCCATCTTGGGTAGCCCTGCACGGCATAGCTCATAGCTTCTCTGAGTTATTCAAGCCCCTTCGCCACGACAAGGCAGTGATCCATGAAGGAGTAAATTACACTACAGATGCATAATGGGAGAGATCTCAATGAACGTTCATGCATCTCAAATTCAGTTTTTCAACCACTGATGAAGAGAAGAACCAACCTGACTAGTTTGGCAAACCCTCACCGTGATCAACTCCTGCCCAGAAATCTATGTCCCCACTGTGGAAGGATGCGTGGATCCAGAATTGGCCTCCACAGTCAACCTATGGACACACTGTTAAGACCATGTTCATGGAAGATAATCGAAAGAAAGAAAGAAAGAAAGAAATAAAGAAAGAAAGAAAGAAAGAAAGAAAGAAGAGTGAAGAATGGCTACAGTCTTGCTGTCAGGTTCTCCCTTGTGTAAGAAGAACCCAAATAGCAGAGAAGCTGGATGCTGAAAGCTGAAATCTTGCAGTCTGGATTATCTAGGATAAAATGCTGAAGGATGCTAGTCTGGGGACACAAGAGAGGAGAGAAGGCATAGTGGCCTTCTCTGTGATGTGTTGTTGTTGCGGTTACTATTAATTTGATTTGTTAGACAGCTTCTACTAAAAACATTCTCAAGACCACTTACGATACAAATAAGCAAGCAGTATGAAATAACCCGAGAGTGAAAATGAAAATAGCAAACAGCAACAATTTGGCAGTACACTTCTGAAACCACACCACAAAAATGTCAATATCGTAAGTGGCGCAATGACCAGTTAACAAACAAACACCCAGCAGAGCAGAACATTCACAACTGGACCTGTCAGATACCTGGTCTTAGAGGAAGGTTAGCACCAGATGGGCCTTACTGGGGAGAGCATCCCGTTATTTGGGGGGCAGGGAGCATAACTAAAAAAAAGCTCAGTTGCTCAGACTGTGGGAAGGCAGCAGAGGCCTTGAAGGCAGGAGGATTGTCATCAGTCATATAACAGCCCCAGCAGGAAGTCACTGTGGGAGGTGTTCATTTTCAAGCACAATTCAAAGTATTGGTGTTGAATTTTAAAGACCTAAACAGCCTCAGCCTTGTATACCTGAAGGAGTGTCTCCACCCCCATTGTACAGTTCGGGCACTGAGGTCCAGTACCGAGCGCCACCTGGACCCCCCCCCCCAATATTTTATTCAATTTAGCACCCCTGTTTGTGGCCATTGTGTGGTAGCCAAGAGGCATCAAAATCAACTCACTATTGATCCTGTAGCTAATATCCCTCGGGCAAGTCATTTCCCCCCAAGCATGTCCAGTGTATTGTGGAATATATTGCTCATTGAGCTCCAACGGAGAACCTAATTCCACTTGATTTGTACCACATGGCTTGAAATCAATAAGGTGTCAGGCTTATATGCTCCCTACTTCCCTTGTGAGATCTAATGAGGTCAGTTCCTGATTTAAGAAGCCACAACTGGGCAAACCATGGTTTCAACAAACCCTGTTTTTTTCCTCTCCAAACCATAATTCTTTCTCCTTTGGTTTCCAGTTCTCGTGGTGCAGTAAACTGTGGTTTGCATAAACCATAAATGGAACACATGAGTGGAGGGTGTGTGAGAGTATGTAGTAGTAGTAGTAGTAGTAGTAGTAGTAGTAATAATAATAATAATAATAATAATAATAATAATAATAATAATATAAAATAAAATAAAATAAAATAAATTTTATTTATACCCCGCCCTCACCAGCCAAGACTGGGCTCAGGGCGGCTAACACCAAATATAAAAACAATTGATTGAAATACAACTTAAAAAAACAAGATTAAAATACAACATAAAAACAGCCTCATTTCAGTGGAAACTCAAATCAAAAACATTTTGGGGGATGAAAATGTCAAGTCTTCACTGAGGCTAACTATCCAGACTGGTCCTACATGGGCCAGAGAAAAGCCAGGGAAGTGTAGTTCAGTGTTTATCCATTTGGAGGATTGCCAGGCCCTTCCTTCCTGCTTCTCTTTCTTCATCTGTCACTCAGCTCAAATGTTTAATGCTATTGACCCCTTCCCTCAAGAGGAACTATATGCAAAGAGCCAGTGTGGTATAGTGGTTAAGAGCGGTAGTCACGTAATCTGGGGAACCGGGTTCGCGTCTCCGCTCCTCCACCTGCAGCTGCTGGGTGACCTTGGGCCAGTCACACTTCTTTGAAGTCTCTCAGCCCCACTCACCTCACAGAGTGTTTGTTGTGGGGGAGGAAGGGAAAGAGATTGTTAGCCGCTTTGAGACTCCTGAAGGGGAGTGAAAGGCGGGATATCAAATCCAAACTCTTCTTCTTCTTCTTCTTCAAATTAGTTTGCTGGCCGACTCTTGTTTGGAGATCTGAAGTGCCTTCTGCTGATCAGCCGTGTGGTGCAATGGGGTCCATGGAAACCCTCCCTGAGGATTAGAGTGATAACAGTCACCAGATCAATGGAATGCACAGTTAAATTGCTGAAAGGGAAATGTTGAATTTCGCCCTCTGTATCCCTCTACCTATGGATTCTGACGTGGAGCCAGTTTTGAGAACTTTAGGGCGCTGTATTCTGAAATGTGAATAATTGGACTTGTAATTAATGATGACAGGTGGGAAGCTTTCCAAATCAAAGTTAACGGTGAAAAAATATTAACGTGGTACTAAAATTGGCTTGCAGATGCTTTTTGAAAGCCAAGAATGACTAGAGTCTGGGTCTCCAAGCTTGGCTTGCGAGCTACACTGAACCTTAAAAGCATACAGTGGAAGGCACTATCGCAAAACCTTGAGATTTTATGCAGTGTGGGAGGTTTTACACCAGTAGAAAAATCTGCTGAATCTCATAGGTCATGCCATTTGGGACAATAAATTCAAATGCATATTTTTTAGGGGGGGGAGGGGGAGAATCAAGTTTAAGAAGAATTTAAGATTTTAGGTAATAGGAAGCAGATGTGAAAGGCTAGGTGCACTGTGGGGTGTTTTGTGTGTGTGGAAAAATGGAAGAAACAGTGGGCTGGATCTGAGGACGCAGAGAATCCCACCGCCAGTATAGAGGAGCGAGATTTCCTTGTAAGGCTTTGCATATGCCATGTTATATTGGCTGCTCTGAGTTAGCACAATGTGCCAGGTTTTCTCAGTCTCTTCTGATGTGGGCAGAAGCTGGGCAAGATGCCACCTTTCACTGCAATAAGGAGGAAAAGTCAAGGAGGTGGGAGAAAACAGAGAACTCAGAAATGTAGAGGAAAGAGCAAAGCAGAGAGTGGTCCTGGTTTGTTTTTAATCTGCTGTGCAGAATTTAATCCTTTCCCAGACACGTTGTAGGGGCTTGACAAGGGCCAAACTAACTCGGTTCCTTACTAGGATTGGAGGAGGAATTCATTTTAAACAGATTTATACATGGGATGTGGCAATTTCGATCCAATCAAGCTATGCGTGCATTGATGGCTCTTGCTTAAAGCGCCCGTTTATTTCTAAGCCATGTGTGCGTTATTTTTTTAAACAAAAAATATTCTGCAAAAATACAAGAGCACATATACAGTCATTGACGCAGTTACGAATTGTCTTGTCTAGTTTCAAAATACATGCGACTTCTCCCTTTCTACTGTGACCAACCTGAGTCCAAGAGGTTACAGCATCTAAAATGCCAATAGCCATGTACTGAAAAAAGAAAATATCTAAGTCTCTTTCAGATCGGTTTTATAGGATCTGGGGTAAAAGCTGTATTGCATGAAGTTACATATTATGGCTGGACCTGTGGAAATCAAATGTATGAAAATGAATTGTTTAGGAAACGGTCATCCTTCATTAGATTTTGGAATGATAAATTTGATTTTGATGTATGCCATTATTCTTTGTTTGTATTCACGAAATGAATTTGTTATATTTATGAGTTGATCTATAGCAGTATTATCTGAGTGATGACCAAATAAAAGCATCTTAAGGGAATTGTAGAATGCAAACAAAGAAGTGCCAAAAAACACTAACTGAGGCATCACAATACACCTCTAAACATAACCAGTAATCTAAAAGCACGAGAGCAATCTCAACGGGCTAAAAAGGCACACCCAATGGCACCATATTTATGCAAATATTGAGCATGAATTCAGTTTATTAAAACTCATTAAGCTTGAATGGATCTATTCTTTCTCTTGGCAACAGGGGTGTGGGGTGACACCCCGGGTGTGGCTGAACTACAGCTCCCACCATCCTTGGCCTTGGACTGTGCTTGCTAGGAATGATGGGAGATGTAGTTCAGCAGCATCTGGAAGGCCAAAGCTCCCCCTCCTCATCTGATTTACAATAGCATCTGAGGTTGGCTTGGCCAACTAAAACAGAAAATATGGCTTTCCACAGATACAGTTAAAATCAATCCCGACATATTTTTCTTGTCTTTGCCAGTTCATCTCTGACTAGGTCACCAAATGGGAAACACCCTTGTCTGCAGAGCTGTGCTTGAACATCTCTGAATAACACACTTCCCGTGTCTGATTTACCATGCCACCATTTTCATCATCGTCACATTCTCCACCTTTTATTTGTGAAGCCCCTAAAATTCCTTGGGACAGTACAGTAAATTTAAAGAAGAGTCATTGCTTCTCACAGGTCAGCCTGGAATTGGCTACATCACTGTGCTGAAGATTTCTCCCATGGTTTCCCCGCCACCACCCTTTTCTTTTCAATTTCCCAGTATTTAATGATAACTGAAATTGCGTTTGAAAAGGTTCAAAGGGGAGAGGAAACTTAAGCGAAATTTTCATGGGTTGGGTTCAGGGTTTTACCTTACCTTTGAGGTGACTGAAGGAGTTCCCTCGGTGTCCTTTCATTCATTCAGCAGATCATTTCACCCATGCCCTGCACTCTGCAGCCTTCTTGGGTGCCTGCAGTTCAAAGAAGACACCATGAGGTGGCTCCTCCCATGAGACTTTTTCAGATTAGGAAGCATGGGCAGCCAGCGGGGCTGCAGAGGGATGGAAGAATTGTTAGTGAAAATAAAACTACACACGTCACCCTCGGTCAGCTCACAATGAAAAGGTAAGCTAAGGACCCAACCTGTTTTTCAGGGGACTGAAACCTTGGAAAATATGGGAGGACAGATTTCAGCACAGTGGTAGAGTTGGCCAGCATTCAAATTGGCCCTTGGAAGGGTAGGCTTGTGGTTAGAGGACTTGTGGTACTAGGACTTGGAAGACAAGTCCTGAATCCCCAGTCAGCCCTGGAATGCACTGGGCTAGTCACTCCCTCTCAGGCCAGCTTACCTCACAGGGCTGTTGCTCCTTAGAGGAAAGGTGGAATATATGCAAAATGAGTACAGTGGTACCTCGGGTTAAGTACTTAATTCGTTCCGGAGGTCTGTACTTAATCTGAAACTGTTCTTAACCTGAGGTACCACTTTAGCTAATGGGGCCTCCCACTGCCGCTGTGCCGCCGGAGCACAATTTCTATTCTCATCCTGAAGCAAAGTTCTTAACCTGAAGCACTATTTCTGGGTTAGCGGAGTCTGTAACGTGAAGCGTATGTAACCTGAAGCATATGTAACCCGAGGTACCACTGTAGAGCTGCTTAGCGGGCTGGAAGCTTAAATCTTCACATGTTGTAGTGGAAGGATCGTGGCTCGTTTCAGCGAGGTCTTTCCTGCCAGCTTTCTGTTTGGAGGACTCCTGTTTGGCGCGATTGGCCAACGCTTTAAAACAAGAACAGGGTTTTTAAATGTCATTGGAATAAATGCAACCAAGAGGAGACAATTATAATCAACTGTGACTTTATCCAAAAGTGAACCTCTGACATCCTGTTGAAGTGGTTAAGTGTTTTGCGAGGGATGAGCAAAGACAACTGCCAGGATTTCCATGGCAGCAGAGCTAAGCTATCTGTGGAGAAAGGATATATTCTCCACCTGCACCTTGTATTTGTCTTAACTAGTAGGGATTTTATAATAGGGATTTCACAGAAACTGGTAGTATAGGTTCAGTGTTCAGAACTCCCATTGTTCTAGGGGCATTTTGTGACACGGAATTTCATTAGCGTGAGCAGTTTCTGAGCTCTGGGCGGAGTGCTGCACCTAAGATTTCAGGAAAGAGGAACCTTTTTCTGCCTTCCTGCTTCCAGCTACTTTCTGAAGACTGGAGAAGAGACCCTCTTAAGAATATTAGGGGGGTGGGCAGGGGAAGGACTAGACCGTGTGAAAAATGAATTTTAGCTGCAGTTCATTCATTTTCAGCTTTGTATTCTTGTTGTAAAAAAGCGTGCCTAGACATTCCATGTTGAGCCCATAACCTAGGTTTAAGGTGCCATTTAGCTCCTAGTTTTCATATCTCAGTTTCTAATACTGTATAGGTTTGGCTTATAGAAGCTTTTGCCATTATTTACCATGGTTTTGCTGAGGGAAGTTCCTTTTTCATCCTGAGGGAGTGTAAATAATTGTGTCTTGGCCAACACGTGGAGATTCTTCTCATCCATGGCTTGGCTCATATGTTGGCCAGACCAGAAAGTTTCCTCTCTTGAGAGTCACCCATCTTGTGGTTGACTTTTTCACCTCAGAAATGCTAACACATCATAGTAGGCCCAAGAATGAGGCCACACACAAAGAGATAATGGTGACTTGATCGCATAAAAATATGGCCATTGTTTGCTCCTTTTTTTTACTACCTCATGCAGATGTCCTTAAATGGAGGGAGCTGAGTTTGAAGCTGTTGAGATCCAGAGTTTTGTGGCACCTCACCATGTGCTGACTCGCATCAGCTGCCCAAATGTGCATGCTCACCTTTGCGGGATGCTGGTGGCAGACAATCTGTCCAAGTATTTGTTGAGCAAACTAGCCTCTATTGAAGAATATTGGATTTGGGGACTGAGAAAGTCAGGTAGCTGATGGATGGCAGCTGTTTCGCACAAGGCAAGTGGCAGTGTAGCTTGAAAGGCAGTTTTTAAAGCTTTAACTTGGGGATGGGCCGAGCGTCTGCTGAGGTTCAGCCCTCAGCATCTCCAGGTAAGGGCTGGGAACAACTCCCTGAAGCCTCCAAGAGCTTCTTCCAGTAATTGTAGGCAGTACCAAGCAATATGGTGGCCTGACTCAGTATGTTCCTATGTCACATGTTTAGTCAACAGCGAAACATTATAAGGCCAGTTCAGTTTGTTTAGGTAGAAGCCATCAAGTGTTATTTCTCCATTTTTAGAGCTTTGTGGAAGTTACAGCCATGGAAGTTTATTGTATGGTCGGTGAAACTAAAGGGTCTGCATGGAAACATAGGGAGCTTGGAAGGAGAGGGAGAAGTCCTGTTGCACAGCAAAAGTCCTTGTACTAATAGAACTAGTCAAAATAAAAAAAATCCTTCCTGTAGCACCTTAAAGACCAAAGGTGCTACAGGAAGGAATTTTTTTATTTTGACTATGGCAGACCAACACGGCTACCTATCTGTAATAGAACTAGGTAAAGGTAAAGGGACCCCTGACCATTAGGTCCAGTCGTGGCCGACTCTGGGGTTGCAGCGCTCATCTCGCTTTACTGGCCGAGGGAGCCGGCATATAGCTTCCGGGTCATGTGGCCAGCATGACAAAGCCGCTTCTGGCGAATCAGAGCAGCGCAGGGAAATGCCGTTTGCCTTCCCGCCAGAGTGGTACCTATTTATCTACTTCCACTTTGACGTGCTTTCAAACCGCTAGGTTGGCAGGAGCAGGGACTGAGCAACGGGAGCTCACCCCATCGCGGGGATTCGAACCGCAGACCTTCTGATCAGCAAGCCCAAGAGGCTCAGTGTTTGAATACCGCCAAGTCTAATTAGATGGCAAACCACTGTCTGTCATTTCATACACCATGGGTTCCAGTTCCACATTGAACCATGGTTTTGGAAACCATGGTTTAAAGTGGGGATTGGAAGCCATGGTTTCTGGTGTGTTTGGGTGTGATGTTTGAATTGACGGGCTCTGCCGCCAGAGGACCCCGTAAATATGAATCAGTCTTCCCCAACCTGATGCCCTCCTGATATTTTGGACTACAACTCCTATCACTCCTGACCATTAGGCCACGCTGGAAGCCACCAGGTTGGGAAAGGCTGATATAAATTACCTGCTGATGGAAAATGAATGAGGACCAGGGGCTCTGAGCCATAGTTTGCCTCTACATTTAGAATCCCTAGCTGTGGTTTGGTGCAATGTCTGAACAGAATTGGATTTTGCGTGTTGTAAAATACACATTCCCCATGTGGCTTTAATCGTGTGTCAGCAGTTTATAAAACAGGCTAAAAGTAAATAGAAGTTTAGAATATGAATTTATTGCCACAGGTGATAACGGTGGGATCTATAGCTGCAGTTATGTTTGTCTTTCCATTCAGATTACAATGATGTTTGTTTTTCATCAGCTTACAGGCTCTTATCTTCATATGAAGGGGAGAAAATGAGTGTGATTATGTCTATCTGTTTTTAAGAGCTCAATACCTTTTTAGGTGTGAGAAATGACCTATGTTTCAGTGAATGTAGCAATGGGTATTAGATCAATTTTTCCTAAAGTTGTGTGTGTGTGGGGGGGGGTGTTACATATGTTTTGAATTCCCTCATTTTTCCATTTGGCAAGCTGCATTCTAGCATCAGAAGAGAAGTTAGAGGGGTTTATTTCTTGGAAGCTTAAAACAGGGGTAGGAAACCGTTTTTTTTCAGTCTGAGGTCCACAACCTCCACCTTCTTTGTATAAATATTGATTTATTTCTGTTGTGCAGAAACACAGTTTAGATGGTTGAGTATGTTTAGCCTGATACAATGGCCATTTTGAAATATCTAAAGGGCTGTCACATGGAAGATGGAGCAAGCTTGTTCTCTCCTGCTCTGGAGGGTAGGCCCCAAACCAAAGGATTCAAATTAAAAGAATGGGAATTCTGACTAAGCATCAGGAAGAACTTTCTGACAATAAGGGCTGATCAACAATGGAATGGTCTCCCTCAGAAGGTGGTGGACTGTTCGTCCTTGGAGGTTTCCAAGCAGAGGTTGGGTGGCCATCTGTCATGGATGCTTTCGATGAGATTCCTGCATTGCAGGGGGTGGACTAGAGTGACCCAGGGCTCAGCAAACTTTTTCATCAGGGGGCCGGTCCACCGTCCCTCAGACCTTGTGGGGGGCCAGACTATAATTTGAAAAAAATAATGAAAGAATTCCTATGCCCCACAAATAACCCAGAGATGCATTTTAGATAAATGCACACATTCTACTCGTCTAAAAACACCAGGCAGGCCCCACAAATTACTCAGAGATTTATTTCAAATTAAAGGACACATTCGACTCATGTAAAAACATGCTGATTCCCGGACCGTCTGCGGGCCGGATTTAGAAGGTGATTGGGCATAGGCGCCGACTCCATGGGGCTTGAGGGGGCCCGAGCCCCCTCAAAAATTCGTTTGGGGGGGCTCTGCCCCCCAATAATCTCCGGCGCCCCTCCAGCAGAGCGCCATCGCCGCCCCTCCCCCAGCCCAAAATGCACAGGGTCGGGCTGCATGCCTCCTGCCCTCCCTCCCGAGCAAAAGCTCCACCCAATTTCCTTCGGAGCTGATTAATAGGCGCAGCACGCTCTCCCCTATTCACTCACGAGGAGGCGGCGCCACTTTATTTGCATATTCATGAGCTTATTTATTATTCATGAGCTTTCCCGGGCCCCCCCAATATTTTTTATAAGTCCGCGTCCCTGTGATTGGGCCCCTGGGCCTTAGTTTGCCTACCCATGGACTAGACGATCCTTGATGTCCCTCCCACAATTCTATGATTCTGTAAAACTTCAAGGGAGCTACATGCCAGCGGTTGGTGGGTAAACAGTAAACAGCAATGAAAAAGGCAGAGGGACACACACTCACAAATCTCTGTATCCATCAACCAGGAAGCAAGAGGCATGATCATGGTCGAAATATGTATTCCATCCAGGCTGAAACACGCATCATGGATATCCAATGAAGCTGAATGTTGGAAGGTTCAGGACATATGAAAGAAAGTACTTTTTCCACTCAGCGCATAGTTAGGCTCTGGAACTCACTCCCACAGGAAACATTGACAGCCACCAACTTGGGTGGCCTTAGAAGAGGGTTGGGCAAATTTGAGGGCAGGGCTATGAATGGCTACAAGCCATGTTAACTATGCTCTGCCTTTATGGTCGGAAGAAGAGGGTTCAGTGAGAGGCAATCCAGTGGGCCTGGTCTACCCGAACGACTGTGATGGTGTTGCTTATATTACCATATTAGTTCAGTTGCTTATTATGATCATGTAAGCCCCCTTAGATTTTATATTGCAGTTGAAAGATGGGGTAAAAATGTCTTGAATACATGAACAAAGAATTTAGCTAAGTAGTAAGAATAGGAATCTCCTGCCAACCTAGCAGTTCGAAAGCACATCAAAGTGCAAGTAGATAAATAGGTACCACTCCGGCAGGAAGGTAAACAGCGTTTCCGTGCGCTGCTCTGGTTCGCCAGAAGCAGCTTAGTCATGCTGTCCACATGACCCGGAAGCTGTACGCCGGCTCCCTCGGCCAATAAAGCGAGATGAACGCCGCAACCCCAGAGTCGGTCACGACTAGACCTAATGGTCAGGGGTCCCTTTACGTTTACCTTTTAAGATTAGGAATATGCAAAAGCCTACAGATATGAGCATTAAAACCTAGAGGTGCAATAGATAGATGATGATTATGACAGACAGACAGACAGACAGACAGACAGACAGACAGACAGTTTCCTAAAATTACCCGTTCTAAACCCCAAACCATCTTTACTTATCCTCCTGCAAGATGCACCTTCAAATGACAGTGAGATGCTGATGAGTAATTTCAGGGTAACTCTTTCTTTCTAGAATCTAACCTGCTGGTTACACAGGAATACCAGTGTCTGTTATACAAAACACCTCAATAGCCACCTAGTAATACTATAGTGCAGCCTCCACAAGCTTGGTGCCCATCCAGACATTTTGGACTACAACTCCCATCAGTCTCAGGCAGCACAATCGGAATGATGAGCATTGTAGTCCCCAAAACCTGGAGGGCTGGGAAGAGGGGGGTGGAGTTGCTCCCAGTTCCCAGCCTGCTAGTCTGTGGCACAGTCCTGTTTAACACTCTCCAATTTGCATAATTTTCATCTAATTATGCTCAAGCTTTTGGTATTGCAAGGATTAACAGCTGATGAGAGGTTCTTGTTGTCCTCCCTCCTTCAGATAGGCTACATGTTTTTTCACCTTCAAAAAATGGTAAAGACCAATTTCCTATCCCCTTTGATTTACTGATTATTGGTTTGCTGCTTTTGATTTGGGGAGGGGGGTGTGTTGAGCCTGTGTAGAAAACAATACTGCCATCTAGTGGGAATGGACATTTGGCCCTGGCGTATCTTTTTCCTCCTTCCCGCCTATGGGAAAAATATATCTGCGTTTATGTATATGTTTGTTTGTTTTTCCAGTGAACCTCAGAGTTGTAGCCAGAGTCTTGGAGGGCTGCCCATCACCTGACATCACCATGTTGTCAGCTGACCCATTTCCCCTTTGCAGCACAACTGAAACTCAAACCATGTTGCAAAGGAACTTTTTTGACATTAGAAGAGGGGCGTGTGTGGATGGGGCTTGTGGAAATCAGGGATGCCAAGCATGCCTAATCTCAAGACAGAGGCTCCCCACTAGTGGTTTAGCTATTTCTGTGCTATTTTCATGCTCCCTCTTCAGATTCTTCAAAAAGGACAGTTACAGTGCCAGAACTTTGGACTTTAATGCGTGGTTTGGGCAGCTACACCTTACGTTCCCCAACTAGCTTCTAACTTGGTGAGTCTATTAACAGTCATTTCAGTGCAAAATTTGTTAATCACAAGGTCTCTGAATCTTTAGTGGTGCTGTAATGAAGAGTTTTGTTTGAGGCGGCACCATGAACTCCCGCGTAATGATTAATCCTAGCTCTCTTAATTCGGCTCTGTTAGCAAGCTAGTCTGAGAACCCATTTCTCTGCTGTCTTAGGCAGAGTTCCTTCCTGGACCTGCTGTGCTCCTGGAGATGCTAGTAGGGTAGAAGTGGCTAACCTGCAGCTCGCCAAATGTTGCTGAACTATAACTCCCATCAACCCCAGTCAGCCTGGGCAGTTGTCAGGGATCAAAGGTTAGCTCATCCCAATGTAAAGGTAAAGGGACCCCTGACCATTAGGTCCAGTCATGACCAACTCTGGGGTTGCGGCGCTCATCTCACTTTATTGGCCGAGGGAGCCAGCCTACAGCTTCTGGGTCATGTGGGCCTCATGACTAAGCCGCTTCTGGCGAACCAGTACAGCACACGGAAACGCCGTTTACCTTCCTGCCGGAGCGGTACCTATTTAGCTACTTGCACTTTGACGTGCTTTCAAGCTGCTAGGTTGGCAGGAGCAGGGACTGAGCAATGGGAGCTCACCCTGTCCGGGGATTCGAACCGCGACCTTCTGATTGGCAAGGCCTAGGCTCTGTGATTTAACCCACAGCGCCACCCGCGTCTCCATCCCAATGTAGGGTGCTAGAATTCCCAAACCTGGGCTTCTCACAGTCAGAAGTTCATGGAAGACAATTTTACTCTGCTACAAGTGGTCGCCAAAGAAGAAAATTACTATCTTACCCCTTCCCTCTGTTCCCTCTGCAAAGCTGGTGGGCTCAAGGGCACCATCTTGGCTCCAACACCAGCCTGGGTGAACATTCAGTCAGCTGATCTCTAAGAGCTGATCTCTAATTAGCCTTAGCGCTTGCTGAGCTACTTGTCTTTGAAGTTAGGGCACTTCTTTGTCCCAACTCCTGTCTTGGATAGGAACATAGGATGTTCCCTCATCTTGAGTCAGTCCATTGGTTGGCCCAATGGTCTTATGAACAGGGGAGGATGCCTTGCCTGGGCTCATCTCGTGAGTCCGTTGTCCTGTCTGCTCTGATTTATGGCACTTCTGCAACATCTCCCGGCCTCATCTGTGTGCTGCCATTCCCCAGTGGCTTTGAGTGGTTTCAGTGGATTGATAACAGAGACTAATTAGAGGCTGTAGCATAAACATGAGTGTCTAGTGAGCGATGCTAATTGCCCTGACATGCGCCTGCGAATTTTCTCTCCTCCCCACTCCCTGAGTTTGTTGTCTTTGCACTTACGGCCATTCGAGGCAAATGGGAGAGGGTTCCTTCGCCCCCCCCCCCCAGTTGGGATTAATCACAGCGGCAGGCCATTCCTGTGTCGTGAAAGGCAGAGGGGTTAATAGCTTGCTGCTGAGAAAAAAGCTGTTTCCCATTGAAACAGCAGCTTGTCCTCCTCTTTTGGTAGCTATAGTGTTGGAGGAGAGACAGACGTCCCAAAAACCCCCACAAGGCAATGGAGCTGACTGGAGGGTCTTGGGCCAGTCTCACTGTCAGCCATGCAAACCTTGCAGGGTTGTTGTTAGGGACCAGGATGGGGGATATGTGCCTTTTGCTGTGCTTGCTGGAGGATGATTGGAATAATTACTCCCATATGTTAATTGTTGTTTAGTCGTTTAGTTGTGTCCGACTCTTCGTGACCCCATGGACCAGAGCACACCAGGCACTCCTGTCTTCCACTGCCTCCTGCAGTTTGGTCAAACTCAAGCTGGTAGCTTCGAGAACACTGTCCAACCATCTCGTCCTCTGTCGTCCCCTTCTCCTTGTGCCCTCCATCTTTCCCAACATCAGGGTCTTTTCCAGGGAGTCTTCTCTTCTCATGAGATGGCCAAAGTATTGGAGCCTCAGCTTCAGGATCTGTCCTTCCAGTGAACACTCAGGGCTGATTTCCCTAAGAATGGAGAGGTTTGATCTTGCAGTCCATGGGACTCTCAAGAGTCTCCTCCAGCACCAGAATTCAAAAGCATCAATTCTTTGGTGATCGGTCTTCTTTATGGTCCAGCTCTCACTTTCATACGTCACTACAGTGGTACCTCGGGTTAAGTACTTAATTTGTTCCGGGAGGTCCGTTCTTAACCTTAAACTGTTCTTAACCTGAAGCACCACTTTAGTTAATGGGGCCTCCTGCTGCCGCTGCACCGCTGGAGCACAATTTCTGTTCTCATCCTGAAGCAAAGTTCTTAACCCGAGGTACTATTTCTGGGTTGGTGGAGTCTGTAACCTGAAGCGTATGTAACCCGAGGTACCACTGTACTGGGAAAACCCTAGGTTTAACTATATGGGCCTTTGTTGGCAAGGTGATGTCTCTGCTTTTTAAGATGCTCTCTATAGTGAACTAATTATCCAAGGGCCGGTCCAAAACGACATCATGTGTAGACAAGACAGAGCAGCAGCAGGCATAGGTAAACCCAAAGGTTTGCAGAAGTGCAAAAAAAGGGTAGAATCCGCAAAACCACACAGTGCACCTCAAAAGTGTGCAATGGTAACTTTACATGCTCAGCGGTTATAGAACATTGAGCTTCTGTGGGATGGGAATGGAAAAGGGTATGGCTGTCTGTCTGGGTAATGGAAAAGGGTTTGGCTGGCTGGCTGGTTAGGACCCTAGACAGGAACACCCTCCACTGCAATGTTTTGTTGCAGGTCACACTTTGTAATGGCTAAATAAGGTGCTTCAGCTTTGAAGAGTGGAAAGCCTTCTCATAATTAAAAAGCGGTGTGTGCCCCACACCTTTATTTAAGGTGACTCCATGAATTCTTACTGTGAAGTAAGCCCCAGTTAATACAATGGGACTGGATTCTGAGTAAATATGAAGAGAAATGTACTCCAACCCCTAATTCAAGTCAGGACCATGGTGTTTGAGGAAGTCTTCCCCCCTATGCCATTTTATCAGTCCAATTCCCACCCCCACCCTCCACTCCCAGAGTCTTCGCAGATTATTCCAACATGCCTCTATTTTCAGTGACAGCATTTATTTAAGAACGTGATTTCATTGTATTACTATTGATATATGTTTCCTTTCATTCCCCTTGGTTTTATTTATGGCTAAACCATTATGACATTGCCCATCCTGATTAAAAATTCTTGCAAGATTTGGGTGTTTCAATAATACGCATAAAGAAATTGGGATATACTTCTTGTATGCCGCCATGTCTCATTTTCCCCTTCTTCGTCCAGCTTTTTCCTACCTATTACCCAAAGTGTCTGGCTTTCATTCCACAAGGTTGAGCCTTGCAGGCTCCTCCTACTTGTAGCCAAACCTACGCAGAGCTGAACAGCTGTTGGGTTTATATGAAATCAAATCTCATTCTCCCCATCCCCACCCGCCTCTCTTTTTTAAAAGGATTTTATAAATGATGTGGGAATCATTTAATTCTCCACAGAGGGCAAGGCAGACGTTGGCTGAAGCACAGAACTAGCTTAAGTGTACCAGATGGGAGCTGAGCTTTTGCAGTAGGGTCTTTTCAATAAATTGATTTTTCTCCCCGTTTGACCCCAGCTTGGGGAAATGAAAGGAGGCTTTTTCCGCAAGCCAACTGAAATGCACTGAGTCTGAAGCGGTGCAGAATTTTGCCTGTGACTTTATATATCCATGGTAGCCCATCTGTGGTGACCACTTATGACTCATGCACTCGCTCGCAACTTCATTTGCAGCCTCCCAAGGGGTGTCCTGTTCATTGACATCCAGTGATGGTTGCCTATGTGAATTGCAGGTTAGAAGACCACAGATGAAACTCTAGAATTGTAGAGTCAGAAGGGACCCTAAGGGTCATCTAGCCCAATGAAGGAATGACACTTAAAGAATCCATGGCAGATGGCTACAGTGCATTTCAACTGCTAGAGTTTATCTGTTTAACCATTCGTAAAATACACATACATCAAGTGCAGAGAATTCAGGTGACACGCGTGCGGAAAGTTCCACCACCACCATCACCCGCTTTCAGGTGCAAGTACAAAACTTTTCCCTTTCAAAACAATGTTTGATTCAACTAACGTTTCTACGCATTGAAATAAATGGCTGTAACTTAGCCACATTCATTAATTTCAATGGGTTGATCTTGAATAAAACTTGGAACACGACCCTTAGCTAGTTTGATGCTGTTTCTGGGGTGTGATTATCTAATACTGCTAGCTAATGTACCGTATTTTTCGCTCCATAAGACACACCTGACCATAAGACACACCTAGTTTTTAGAGGAGGAATGCAAGAAAAAAAAAATTTTTAAGGGAGTGCTGAGCAGAGCCTGTATGCATCCCAAGCTCTGCTCAGCGCTCCCTTTCATGATCCGCGTGGAGCGTGTGTGCGGCTCTTGCGGGCTTTCCCTGCCTGCCTCCCGCCTGCATTCGCTCCATAAGACGCACACACATTTCCCCTTACTTTTTAGGAGGGGAAAAGTGCGTCTTATGAAGGGAAAAATGCGGTAATTATGCTTGTAACGGTCTTTCCCCCTGTTTTTGTCCCGAGGAAGGCACTCTGGCTTGTATCCAATACTCAGAGTAGAGCCAGTAAAATCAACAGGCATGACTTGAAACCAAGCCCATTGATTTCAGTGGGTCTACTTAAGAGTATATGAGTTCGTTAGAAAGTACACTGTTTTATGGCTGCTGGTATTGTGTGTGGTTTTCACATAAGGTGGGATATCCAGCTAAGCCATACTCAGAGTAGACCCACCGAAAGCATCTATTCTGCTTTGAATATGACTCCATTGAATATCACTCTCTGTTTTGTTTTGTTTTGTTTTTGCATTGTTTTTATTCTCCTTTGCTGTTTTCAGTTGCAAACCATAAAGCAAGGTGAGGGGCAAGGGGTTTAAATTATTAAAATAAAAATGAGCAAACTATGGACATTTAAACATGTGCAAAACATCCTGGTTCATTCAGGCTTTTATAATACCACAAGTTTGGGGTTTTTAACTTGGCTTGTTCTATTTCTCGAAGGCATATTGTTACAGCTTGGTTCGCGTGCATTTTTATAACCATGTTTACTGCCGCTTTCACGGCTATTGCTCATATTTGTTGGAAACCGCCCTGATTCCCGAAAGGAGGACAGGATGGAAATATTTCAAACATTTCATTCCTCCGTCACCCCACCGGGTGCTTCATCACTCGCTCGCATTCCAGCCATAGCCCCTTTATGGATGCCTCTTGGCAGCCAAACGATTGCTTTTTCTTCCTTTGACCTTCGGCAGAATTTAATTTTTTTCAAAAAAGTATAAAACGATTCTGTGTAAACGCTGCAAATCTGACATGCCCCGGTTGGGTTCCCAAATTCTCCTGCCCTCCAGCCCCCTTCTCTCCCTGCTTGCTGTTCCTGCCTCTTTCTTCATTTCAGCACACAGATCTGGAGGCCCTGGGCATTTTTTTGCTGCTTGATTGCTTGTCTCCTTTATTCTCGCTCCTTTTGATGCTGCGTATAGGAGGCATTTATAGCCATGGTGCCCATATGGTATCCGTTGAGAATGTCCAGGATCATAATTTCAGCCCTTTCTCACTCCTCGCACCAGATCTTTTCCTTTCTCCCCCTCTTCCCCCCGTCTCCTCCTCCTTGAGCGAGGCAAGAAACAGATTATTCTCTTCGTTCCTGACTCCCACACGGGGGATTCTGCCCACACTGTTCAAGCAAACTAGATAATGAGAAGGCATGTTCCAAGACAATTATGTTGCGTCCATATGGAACGGCAAGAGGTTCGAGGAATAGGCAGAATTAAAGCAGGGGAGCCAATCTGAGAATTCACGGAGAAAATCTAGCATGACGTCACAGCGCAGGGAGGCGGAAAAGGGAGGCGGGTAGAAACAAAAAACGAAATACAGGCAACTTTTATACGGAAACTGAAATAACCAAAGATTCTCGTGTTCTCCTGTGTGTTAATTAAAAAATGGCTGAGCTTCATCTCCTCTTCCCTTTGGGGGATTGTCAACAGATGCAAAGGAATCTGCCTTGTACCAGATCAGTTTATTTGTCTATCTAGCCCAATATTTTTATGCTTCACCCGCAGCAGCTTCTGAGATTTCTTCCCCCAGTCATGCGCTAACTGATCCTTTAAACCAGGGGTCAGCAAGGTTTATCTTGCCTGGGCCGGATCAGTCCTGCAGAGATACCTCCATGGGCTGGATCGTGTGCGTGAGCGCGCCCGCCTGCGATTTTCAGCATCTGCGCAGATGCGATTTTCTGCACCGCAGAAGTGAGTCCCCGCGCCGCACTGTGCCGGTTTAGCACAGCATGTGAGCGGGTGGCTCGGTTTGGGGGCAACTCGTGGGCTGGTCAGATGACCTTCGCAGGCCGCTTCTGGCCTAGGGGCCTTAGGTTGCTGACCCCTGAAGGAGCATCTCCACCCCCATCGTTCAGCCTTGACACTGAGGTCCAGTTCCGATAGTTCTGGTAGTTACAGGGAACCAGGCAGAGGGCCTTCTCGGTTGTGGCACCCACCCTGTGGAACGCTCTCCCATCAGATGTCATGGAAATAAACAACTATCTGACTTTTAGAAGACATTTGAAGGCAGTCCTGTTTAGGGAACTTTTTAATGTTTGATATTTTATCATGTTTTTAATATTCTGTTGGGAGCCGCCCAGAGTGGCTGGGGGCAGGGTATAAATAAATTGTTGTTGTTGTTAAGCAGAAACACTGGCAATGTCAGAGATAGAACCTGGGATCTTAGTGTGCTCTGTTGTTGCGCCATGGTACTGGAGCCGTGCCACCAACTCACCAATGGCAAAAGAAATAGTGCAGAAAACAAGGAGGCCCACACATACGTCCGATGATTTGTATGGGATTGGGCTTTCTGCTAAGAACCAGGTTTGTTGTCAGCCCTTAATATTGTGTTTCCGTTGGCATTGGCGGCATTAAGTGCCTTTCACCAGCTTAGGTGGCAATGCCTCCTCGGCAGAGATAGCCTGATAGCTGCTATCGATGCCCCAGTGACATCCAGGATAGACTACTTCAATGCATTGCTCACGGGGCTGCCTTTGAAGGCTACCAGGGAATTTCAGGTTGGTTCAAAATGCGACTGCTAATCGCTACGGCAGCCCTGTTGGGGAGGTTAGGCTGAGAGGCGCTGACCGGCCTGAATTCGTCTTGTGAACTTCATGGCTGAATGGAGATCTGAACCCTGGTCTCCCAGGTCCTAGTCTGACTCTGTAACCACTGCATCCCACTGGCTCTTAGTATGGAGTAATCAGGGCAACCAATTACTCAATGGACTGGTACAGCCCCAGTTTTCTTCTTTGGCGAACACTCGTAGCCGAGTAAGATTGTCTCCCATGAATATGGTCTTAACAGCATGTCCATAAGTGACTGTGGAGGCCAATTCTGGATCCACACGTCCTTCCACTGTGGGAACATAGGTATTTCTGTATGTGTGTGTTTGTATGCAGGTTACTCCATGCCGTTCCTATAATGATAGTGCCACTGTTGTTGATCTAGACTGCATTACGGAGAACAGGATCTTCCTGTTCAGAAAAGAAATCCCTCGCAGTTGTGCCATCCACTCTAACAAGCTATGACTTAGCCTACAATCCCCTGTCCCTTTATTCTATTAAGTAATCTATTAAGGTCAAAGGAATTGCCCTAGTCTAAGTGAGTTGTGGATGTGAAGTCTTAATCTCATAATTAAATGTATGTGATAAGGTATCTCAAGATCAAGGCCAAGGGTTGATATGATGCCTCATATGTGTGGAGGGGAGAATTCTCTCCTTGTGTGTGTAAATATACCCAATAACCTCTCCCAGTCCACATATGTTTTAAGCAAAGCTGCCAGTTGCATTGTTAGTTCTCCAAGCTGACATCTCACATACTTTTATGTGCTTATTTACGCAAGTTTTTGCAAAGCCAACATTGCACACTAGTTTAGCTAAATCTGTTGGCATTCAGTTTCTCGTTATTGCGACAGGCAGACAGTAATCTTTTCAAAAGCTATAATGTCTCCAGGGAAGAAGCTTGTCGATGTCTAGAGGAGTGGTTCTGCTATTCAGGGTGTAGCATATGGTTTGGAATTAAATCGTGTAGGCAGGAAGAATTCCTGCAGCTACACTGGGGTTGATTATTTTGGTTGTGGGCTACAGTGACCCTGATCCAGTGAAGGAGGTGTGTGTGTGTTTGCTCACAATTGCAAGTTGTATCGGTGTAAGAAGCGCTGGAGAAGGCAAGAAGCCTGGTCCCACCAAAACCCCTTTGCAGCCAATGACAAATAATGGCTGGCTGCCCGCCCAATACTTCCAGAGTATCTTTTGTATCTTCTGAGCATCTCCCAACCCTGACACAAAGAAAAAAGGCCGATCCCCATTGTTCCTCTCCTTAAGTTATCGCCAGAGGACTTGGGGGGGGGGGAGGGCTGGGAGCATCACAAATAACAGTTGTCTAGGGATGAGTTCCAAAACTGCGTGCCTCTCTGTCGGTTTCCGTCTAGGGGAATAAAGCAAAGAACTTAAAGCAGGTGCCATTGGAGAGAGTTGCTATTCATGCAGTGAAACAGGCTCAGTGTGTTTCAATGTAATGGGAAGTTCCATACATAAAGAAACGAGAGTTTTAGCTAACACAGAACATGCCTCCCGATGCTGCTTCTTTGAAAAGGTGGCTCAGAACAGCAAATCGCCGGCTTTCAATCAAATGTTCCGCCTCTGTGCTTTGAATGGCAGCTGGGTCTGCAGAAAGCAGCACACAGAAGTTGTTGAGGGGATGGAGAGCATTAGCAAGGCCTTTTGCACATTGCTGGCACAAAGGGGCAAAGTCAGTGTTAGAAATTCCCCAGGTGCCAGGCAAGTTTTGCTACTGCTGTAAGTCCAGTTGTGACCACGTGGAGATTTCTGGATGCCAGAGTGGCAGATGACATCTCCACTTGGCTAGGCCCTCCAGCTTTCTTAAGCTGCGCCCCCACAGAAGATTGTCCAAGGGAATGTGGTCCTCAGACTGAAATCTAATCCAATATCCTGCATTCTTCAGGGGTCAACAAGCTGTCTCTGGCAAGCTCACCGTCACCCTACTGGTGCTTTTTCGTTCAATTCCACCCCCCTCATTTCAAGACGTTCCCTGGTTTAAGGTGGTTAATGTTGCCATGGTAATCAGATTTGCTTTCGCTTGAACTGATGTTTTCTTTTGTGAATTGGCGTGCATTTGTGTGTGGGCTAAGCCACTGGCTTGAACAATAAACCTGAATGTGACTTGGGAGTCTTCTTCTTTGGCTATCACTCTTAGCTGAGTAAGATTGCCTTCTATGAACACGGTCTTAACAGTGAGTCCGTAAGTGACTGTGGAGGCCAAGTCTGATTCCACAGTGGGGACATAGGTTTCCAGACAGGAGCTGATCATGGTGAGGGTTTGCCAAACATGCCTACCTCTTAGCACGTTTCTCCCTTTCATCCAGAGTCTGAGCATCTTCAAAACCCATGACACCTTTGGTAAAGGCTGTGCTCCAATTGGAGTACTTGTAGGCCAGAGTTTCCCAATTGTTGGTGTCTATACTACATTTTTTGAGATTTTCCGTGAGAGAGCCTTTAAACCTCTTTTGTTGGCCACTAGCATACCACTTTCCATTCTTAAATTCGGAATAGAGTAGTTGCTTTGGAAGACGATCATCAGGCATCCACCCCCATCATTCTGCCCGGACACTGAGGTACAGCGCCTAAGGCCTTCTGGCGGTTCCCTCACTGCGAGAAGTGCATGCCACGATAAACCATGGCTTATTGCGATGTGAAGAAGTGGCCATTGTCCACAATCTGTACCAGTTGGAAGAGCAAACCGCTTAAAGGAAAATGCAAAGTTGCAGAGTATTCCCCCCCTTTTTTTATGTAACGGATTCACTGTTCTTTGCACGTTGGCTTCGAAGCAACCAGAAAATTCTGCAAATCAATGGATGAGCTGTTGCTGTGGGTTGTCGACTTCACCATTAGTCACTTGATAAATCCACCTGCCGTTCCTTCTGCCAAACTCTGCGAGGGGATCCTGGACTCGCATCACCAATTACCAGAGGCAAGAAGAGGCTGCTCTCCCCCGCAACATATACCGAAATTATCCGTCACTAAATATGGTGCCTTTGTGTGGATTTTAATTGAAAGTTGCTCTGGGAACCAGTGTTGGCTGAAAAGCAAGGTGCAACGACATATATTTATGAAGTTCCACTGATTTCAACGAGACTTCTCACTGAAGTGCTCATAGGATGTTTTTCATTGTATTTATATTGACTTATTATAAAGGTTTATGCCCTGCCTTTCAATAGCACGTTCACGGTGCCTTACAAAATTTCAAAACACGTTCAGATGAATACAGAGCCTATTGAAAACTCTACCCTGTCTACACCCCCCGCCCAAACAAAATGGGTTGGAGCAGTATGAAAACTGGTGCTGTTCACAGCTGCACCCCACTTCTTCATTGGACCAAGCTGGGAAGGTGTTTTTTTCCTTTGGCTCACCCCCTTTTAAATGTTACAGAAAGGTGAGCCTCTGCACTCAGCAGCTGCTTTGCTAGTAGGGTTTTAATTTTATTTTTTAAAGATCTCTTAAGAATGGTGTTGGGAAAGTATGTGGTTCCCAGTAATGTGTGGAATTCAACATGGAACCCCATCATTTCATCGAATAGTGAGGACCTCCACCCCAAACTTCCTTTGCTCCTCATCCAAATTTATTTTAAAAAATTATTAAGGTTTATAGATACAATAGGGACGCGGGTGGCGCTGTGGGTTAAACCACAGAGCCTAGGACTTGCCAATCAGAAGGTTGGCGGTTCAAATCCCCACAACGGGGTGAGCTCCCGTTGCTCGGTCCCTGCTCCTGCCAATCTAGCAGTTGAAAAGCATGTCAAAGTGCAAGTAGATAAATAGGTACCGCTTCGGCGGGAAGCTAAACGGTGTTTCCGTGCGCTGCTCTGGTTCACCAGAAGTGGCTTAGTCATGCTGACCACATGACCCGGAAGCTATACGCCGGCTCCCTCGGCCAGTAAAGCGAGATGAGCGCCGCAACCCCAGAGTCGGCCACAACTGGACCTAACGGTCAGGGGTCCCTTTGCCTTTATAGATACAATAAAAAAGAGAAAAGGGGGAAGAAATAGGGAAGTAAAATGAAATAAATAAAAAAAATAGAATAGAGGTTAAAAGAGAATGATAGTAAGATTCAGAAATAGAGAAGGAAAAGGAAAGAAATAAAAAAATGAATACAATAGAGGTTAAAAGAGAATGATAGAAAAGTAAGATTTAGAAAGTAAAGAACTTCCGATTCTTCATCTGTCCGCTATATATAAACAATATTCACTTGGTCCAATCCACTATAACAAAGCCACTTTCTAGAAACAAACATTATCTTCAGCCCTCAAATCTGGATGTTGTTTTTCACGCAAAAAGTCTGTGAGAGATTTCCAATCTTTAACAAAGGTTAACAATGGCTTTTCTCTGATTAAGAATGTCCCAATCCAAATTCCTGTCTCCCTCACCCTGGGGGCTTTCGTCCGAGCCGTGACCGAGCCGTGATCAAACTGAACTAAAACAATCAGGTAAAATTGAATCAAAAGTTCTGAGAGAGAGAGAGAGAGAGAGAGAGAGAGAGAGAGAGAGAAACAAACGTCTTCACCTGGGACTGGCAGAGCTTCCAAGTAGCTGCTTGGCAGTCCTCTCTAGGGAGTGGAACTCGTTCCCACAGGAGGCAATGAGATAGCCACCGACCTAGGTGGTTTCAAAAGAGGATTGGACAGATTCAAGGAGGAGAGGGCCACCGAAGGCTATGCTCTGCTGCCAGTGTTGGAGGCAGCAAAACTTCTGAAAACAGGACCAGATGCTAGAAGCCACAAGCTCAAATCCCGCTTGTGGGTTTCCCACAGGCATGTGGTTGGCCACTGTGAGAACAGGATGCTGGTAGGCCATTGTCCTGATCCAGCAGGGTCTTCTTATGTTCTTATGTGGTTATGAGAGCGGTCTACAACCACTGCCATGGAGGAAACCTTTACCTCTGCTGCTGCCGGCCATATCCCAGATGGTGGTTGAACTTAAAGGAAGGCTTCTGGTGCAGATCTTAATGTACAGGCATGCAAGTGTGGAGACATTGGTCCCAAGCCATTAAGGGACAGCTGGAGAACTCATTCCTTGGTCCCTGGCCATTTTTTCTGGGGGTACGCAGGGATTCGCATACCCCTAAACATTTTGTGAATCTTTGTACGTTTGTCCATTTACTGTATTTATTTCCCCCGATTTGAACTATAAAATGATGGCTTTTCTTGAGTCCCCCGTTTTCTTAGAGTACCCCTAAACTTTTTTTAAAGAAAAAAAGCACTGGGCAACTCCCACCAACATCTTAAAGGCCACAAGTTCTCCATCATTTAAGGGCTTTACGTTGAAAACCAGCTGATTAGGGTCTTGCTGCCAGATTGTATATGTGTCATAAAGCCTGGCCCATCTTGTTTCTCGCTAATCTGAAACCATGGGAAAAGCATATTTGTTTCCACCGGCACGATAATTGTTTGCATGAGCACAGATTGCAGAGTATAGTTTTCAGAAGCAGAGACTTTGAGAAAGATGAGAGCATAACATTTTCAAGTTATAAAATGATAATAGTATTGTTTGTTCTCTTTCATTTCTCTTTCACGTGGAAATAAGTGTGCCATCTGGAGAGTTTCACATCTAAAACTGCATGGGGGGGGGACCCCATACTGATTCTGATTCCATCAGAAGATTCTCTGTTTAAGGGTTTTCCTCACCACCACTTCCATTTGCCTTGTACATGTGTAAATCATTTATTTTTCCATGCCTAACGGTAGGGCAGCATAACTTTTCAAAGCTCAGAGTAATTGTTTAAAATATCCTATGTTGCCAAATGGCTGCTCAGTATAGACATTTTATTTCCCTGAAATACAATAGAAGAAGCTGGGTATCAGGATGCCTTTTGTATTGAGAGATTCACTCTTGCTGGGTTCAGCTATAGCAGTTCATTCTTCTGTAATATTCCATGCTAAGACCCAATGATTTTGGTTTTTAAAATACATTTTGCTATACAGGTGTGGTTTTTTTAGATCTCTTCAAGCCTATGTCAGAATTTTGTGGGGATTTGCATGAATGCAACAGAACATGATCTGTTAATGCAAGAGCATTTCATATTATGGGAATTGCTGATGGACACCACACCCTGTTTAGCACTTCCTTGCGACTTCCTGTAAGCTCTTGGAAGGCTCAGTCCAGGTTTCTGGTATTAGCTGATGGAGCTTCTGATAAAGCCAAGTAAAGCTTGTGGTACATTCTCTTATGCTCGGTGTGTGGAGTGTGTGCTTGGAATCCAAACTAGAAAGCACTTCATACTTAGGAGTTTCTTACACAGAGAACAGAATTCCTTTCCCAAGCCTTCTTTTTGTGATTCTGTTATTTTCCATGCAAAGCTGTAAAGCTAAACCTTTGCAGAATGCTACTCTCAAACGAGTCTTTAAAATTACATCCACTGAGCAGAGAAGGGCTAAGCACATGGTTGTCTTTTGTTTCCTGGTGGTGTGCTGATCAGATGAGAAAGACCCATGTGATTGCTGGGCCCCAATGTAGCTGAAGTATTCACACACACTTTCCAGTGGCATAGGAATTAATGATGGGGGGGGGTGCAGTTCCTACACTTCTGAGTGAGTGTACAAAGGGGAGATCAAAACAAGAGAAGGACAGGAGTAAGAAAAAGGGAAGAGAATTCTCTGGCACCTTAAATTTTATTGTTGCATGAAGATAACCTATTTTACACGGTGTGTGAAGGGTTGTATCCAAAATGGGGACCTGTGGTTTGAATACAAATTTACTAACTAGGATTAATTTTGGGGAACTATTCATAGGTATAGCTATAGCATCTGCTCTCACCGTCTACAAAGGAGATGCACAAAGCGACTTAACAAGTATAAAAGCAACAGTAATCTAAACATTAGCAGCAATAATATGACTAAAAGGCTGGGATTGAAGTGCTGTATTTGATGTGCGATGAAAAAAGAGAGAATGTGAGTCTGATGCTTGTTTTCAGCTTCATAGAGCATGTCTCAGTTTACCTTGCCCACTGGAATATATCCTTTGACTCCACTTTAATTAATTAGTTGTGTTCTGTAAGATTTGATCCACAGAGTCCTTGGATGTAGATGAGGCTTGTACAATGAGTGATCTACCACAACCATTTATAGTAGCCTGCCTTGTGGCTGACAGCCTGTTGATTTTTGCAGCCCTGAGCCTACAGCAAAACCAGGAAGTTCAGAGATTCCTGGTCGTATTACATTTTGTGACTGATAGGCTGGAAGACATATTGTACAGGCCTGATGTATATAGGCTCAAACCCATCCTTTGCATGGTGCTCACCTCATGTGAGATTATTGTTGGCAGCAACTGAGCTGCTCTCAGTCTTCTGGATAGATCTTGTCAAATCTGTTTGTGAATTTCTAAGCAGTAGCCCCATGGCTTAACCCTCAAACATCGGTTTGTTGTAAATCTGGTGGCCTTGAGGTTTCTGTGCAGAGATTGTTTCTTTCTGCTTTCTTTCTGGTGTTTAGGATGTTAAAACAGATTAAAGCGGGTGTAGCATTAAGACACAAGACAATAAATGCAATTTTCGCAATGGTTATACCAAACGGCCAAGAGCATCCCAGACTAAACGAAGCCATAGTGTCAACTTCTGGCTCAGAGTTGAACATGGACATGTTTGATCTTCACGATATATCCCTGCACGAACTAAAAGTCATGTCATTGAGTCTGGACCCCTTGCGCAAATCTGCTCTGGGAATAAAGAGGCCAGCCAAGGCTGTCCACAATTGGTTCATAACTGGTTTTCTGGAGGAGGAGAGACACCTGTGAATTAAAATGCAGAGAGAATGTCCAAACTTGCTTCACTGCTCTCATGGTGTTAGACCTGTCTTCATCCGAAGTATATGCCCAGGAATCATAAGGCAGCATGTGATGGTAAACAGAGCTGCTACTGAAAAATGTCAGGACTGCATTGAGTTCCTTCTGTCCTGATGTTGTCATGCTGCATGTTACTGGCTTGGCAAGAAAATGTGCTGCATAATAATGTCAGAGTATGGGCATGCTGCAGTACACATCGTCCTGGAGAGCGAGGAAACTGAACAGGAGTTATCTGGTGAAAACCTTGTGTTCTACCGATAATAGCTCTTTGTGGATAAGCATCCCAGGCTCATAATGGTTACAAATTCTTTCTTTGCCCTTCAGCTCGGAGGAAAAGCAGCTCAGAGGAAATTGATCTCTTCCTCGCCATCTTAACTGCAATATAGCTATAACTTAGCAAAATCCCCTTTTTAACCTGCTTAGGTATGAATCAATGAACCAGGCTTCCGCTTACAGTGTAAAAATCCACTTTTGTGTGCTGTCCCGTCATAAGAAGGAAAATCCATTCAATTAGCCAAAAACACGTGCTAAGGGTGTTTTGCATGTTTGTCCACTGAAATAGAGTCGAGTGTGGATTTCATGCTCTTTATTCAGCTCATAGTAGTGAGGAATGGAAGTTCCCTCAAAATGTCTGCTTTATATACATTATTTACACAATGGGCCTCACGTGATTGGCTAATTCCGGGATTCTCCTGTAGGCCAATCAGATTGCGGATTCACTTCCACCTGGAGTTGGATTGGGTGGCTCCTGCGGACCAATCATACTGCTGCATTCTGCATCCTATTGTTCTAGGACCAATCCGACTGCTGCAATTTGGATCCTATTCTACTCAATACATAATGCTTCAAAACGCTAGGAAACTGCAGCTGTTAAGGACCAAGTCATTAGCAAATACATTAATTTGGTAATATGGATATGGTATAGCATCATATCCAAGGGTTATTTGCAGCTTCATCACTAATTTGCAGCTGGATGGCTGTCTGTGCGAGAGTGGTGGGACCCAAGTTCATGTGGGGTGTTATCCAGTGAAGTCTTCTCATTTGTACGATAACTTCTGTAGGCACAACAAAATTTATGCTCTACGAATTGAGCTATACCCTCCCTCTCCTCTCTCCCATTTGTCCCCAAATCTTTTTCTGGGGGTTCTCCCCAACCCTCCGGAGGAGATTTCAGCAGCACACAAGGAGAGGTGGAGGAAGGAAGGAAGTTCATTACACAAGCAGAAGTCCTTGTGTCCATGGGAAGATAAAAACCCCTGGAGTCTGTTCAACTGAAGCTGAACTGAAGCACGGTGTGATTCAGCCAACTCACCTGTGACTCTGTAAATTCAAGGCTCTGAATTCATTACTCTCTATTATCCAAACCAATTTTAGGTACTATTTTCTACATCTGGAAAGCGTTTATCAACTAATGTGATAAAGTCTTAGGACACAGGCACATTGGAATGTGAGAAATTGCCTTACAGTGGTACCTCAGGTTACATACGCTTCAGGTTACATACGCTTCAGGTTACAGACTCCGCTAACCCAGAAATATTACCTCGGGTTAAGTACTTTGCTTCAGGATGAGAACAGAAATTGTGCTCCAGCAGCGCGGCAGCAGCAGGAGGCCCCATTAGCTAAAGTGGTGCTTCAGGTTAAGAACAGTTTCAGGTTAAGTACGGACCTCCGGAACAAATTAAGTACTTAACCTGAGGTACCACTGTATTTCGAGCTGGACAGTTGCTCCACCTAGCTCAGCAATGTCTATACCAGGCCTTCCCAAACTTGAGTCTCCAGCTGCTTTTGGACTACAATTCCCTTCATCCTTGACCACTGGTCTGGCTAGCCAGGGATGATGGGAGTTGTAGTCCAAAAACAGCTGGAGACCCAAGTTTGTGAAACACTGGTATACAACAACTGGTAATGGCACTCAGGTCTCTCCAAACATACCTGGAGATGCTGGGACTAATTATTTGGAAGTTACTCATATTCCAGCTAGTTTGGCTTGCGTTTTAAGTGAGGAGCTTGTCTGACCCTCATATACCAGTGTTTCCCAACCTTGAGCCTCCAGCTGTTTTTGGACTACAACTCCCATCATCCCTAGCTAGCAAGACCAGTGGTCAGGGATGATGGGAATTGTAGTTCAAAAACAGCTGGAGGCCCAAGGTTGGGAAACACTGTCATATACAATGAGTTAAGTAAAATAGCCTTGGACTGGCCACAGGCATAGGTTGCAGAAAACTTGTTCTCACTTCATTTCCCATAATATAACGTTGAACTGTAAACAGAGCCCGTATTCTCATTTTTTTGTCGTGCTATTTCCCCCCACCCCATGCCATGCACAGGGAGTTTGTTTGTGATGCAGGGTTAAAATACACAACCCCTTACCTGCAGCCTGAAGTCGTGCGCTCTGAGGTAAAACGAAAGTACCATTTGATTGATTGGGCTGTATAAACTATCCCAAATTCTTCTGACCTGGAAGAGGCAGTCTCTGGGACTGTTTACTCAGATTCCTTGACACGCACTTGCCTGGCCTGCAGCGTGATCCTCATTTCCCCAGAACAGAGTCTGAGAAGGACTGCAAATGCATTACGAAGCTCCCAGTCATTCCCCAAGGGGCGCCTTGGGCAAGTCAGCAAGAGGACAGATAAACAGTGAGCAAAAATATACATAACTTGGATCTAATATTACTTGGCCTGCATGAAGCTTGCCATGTAGTAATAGCAAGAGAGAAAAGGAAGGGCTTATGGTGAAGATTTGTGGATTCTGAGAATTAGAGGAATTATTCCTAGGATGGAGCTGAGCTATACAATACGTTGTGGGAGCTGAAGGCCTAAAGATGTTCTCTCTTTTGGCATAAGTGTTGCTGCTGGGTTTCAAGAGCCAGCTTTTTGTATGCTCTGGGCTAGATTCCCTATTATTATTTTCCCTAAGATTAGACAACTTTGCATGAGCTACTGAAATAGACTGCCTGGCACTAATGAAAAATTCTGACTGATGTGTCCCGTCCCCCTCCAGACACCCTCCCCTGATACTAATTCATGATGATTTGTGTCTGGGATGCTATTGGTGCAGTCATATGCAATCCCATTTTCAATATTGTAAAAAGTTTGGGGCGGTCACAACTCTTCATTTTTCAAAAGGCGCCTGTCCCATAACTTCCTGCTGAAAACCTGTGACATTTTGTAATATAGAATCATAGCATTATAGAGTGGGAAGGGACCCCAAGGCAGGAATCTCAGCTAATGCATTCCTGACAAATGACTATCCAACCTCTTAGAAACCTCCAAGGAAGGAGAGTCCACCAGGAAGTCTTGTTCCACTGTCACAAACAGCTCTTACTGCCAGGAAGTTTTCCCTAATGTTTACTAGGAAACACCTTTCTTGTGAGTTGAAGGAACTGAAAAGTGGCTTGGAGCAACCAGCTTAGACCTCCTCACACATTGAACTTCTCAGGTAGACTCAAGAGGAACAAAGGCTTTTTTACGTAGTGCCTCCCAGGATGAGCTCAGCCTACTAAGACAGCCTACTCTATGGTATTAACCCCTTCGTGCATTAATTAGACTTAAGCATGTTGGTTATATGAGGCTGGTTATCCCACAGTTTGGACATGCAACACACCATGCAACATATTGGAGAGCCAGTGTGGTGTAGTGGTTAAGAGCGGTAGTCACATAATCTGGGAAACCGGGTTCGTGTCTCCGCTCCTCCACATGCAGCTGCTGGGTGACCTTGGGCCAGTCACACTTCTGTGAAGTCTCTCAGCCCCACTCACCTCACAGAGTGTTTGTTGTGGGGGAGGAAGGGAAAGGAGAATGTGAGCCGCTTTGAGACTCCTGAAGGGGAGTGAAAGGCGGGATATCAAATCCAAACTCTTCTTCTTCTTCTTCTACCAATACCTGAATGCGTAAGTCATGGGTAGGCAAACTAAGGCCCGGGGGCCGGATCTGGCCCAATCGCCTTCTAAATCTGGCCTGCAGACGGTTCGGGAATCAGTGTGTTTTTACATGAGTAGAATGTGTCCTTTTATTTAAAATGCATCTCTGTGTTATTTGTGGGGCCTAGGAATTCATTCATTTTTTCCTCCAAAATATAGTCCTGCCCTTCATAGGTCTGAGGGACAGTGGACCGGCCCCCTGCTGAAGATGTTTGCTGAGCCCTGGGTCACTCCAGTCCAGCCCCTTGCAATGCAGGAATCTCATCCAAAGCATCTATGACAGATGGCCACCCAACCTCTGCTTGGAAACTTCCAAGGAAGAACAGTCCACCACCTTCCACGGGAGACTATTCCATTGTCGATCAGCACTGTCAGAAAGTTCTTCCTGATGCTTAGTCAGAATTCCCATTCTTTTAATTTGAATCCTTTGGTTCGGGTCCTACCCTCCGGAGTGGGAGAAAGCAAGCTTTCCCCCCTCTTCCATGTGACAGTCCTTGAGATATTTGAAGGTGGCTGTCATATCCTCTCAGTCTCCTCTTTTCCAGGCTAAACATACCCAGCTCCTTCAACCTTTCCTCATAAGGCCTCGTTTCCAGACCCTTGGTGACATTGGTTGTTTCCCTTCCATACTGCAGAATTCTCCAACAACTCCTGCCCTTTTAGAATCAGCAACCTGAGGCACACATGTGATTAATATGTGAGCTCCCAACCCATCGCTGCAGATCTCCATGCCAAGAAAAACTTCACGCGCGGGTGCATCAGGGTGCTGTTAAAGGCATGGGAACAGGGCCAATAAAAACATGGCTGTCTTGGGCGCACCTAGCAATTGCATTGCCCTTGCTCTGCATCTAGCGTGGACTGTGGAAAAAGAGCTCCAAAGCTGTGATGTCATCGCTGCCAGAGGGCAAACGAGGACAAGGATCCTGCAGCTGCTGTAGTTGTGAAGAAGAGTACTGGCTTTCACCTTGTCATGCAAGCAACATCTGCTGGAATGCTCTCTCTAGCATGTGCATAAAAGGTTCAGGGGCCGTAGCTCAGTGGTAGGATATCTGTCTTGCATGTAGAAAGTTCCAGATTCAATACTCAGGTTGAGGTTGAATCCTGACAAGACAGAAGTACTGTTTTTGGGGGACAGGAGGCGGGCAGGTGTGGAGGATTCCCTGGTCCTGAATGGGGTAACTGTGCCCCTGAAGGACCAGGTGCGCAGCCTGGGAGTCATTTTGGATTCACAGCTGTCCATGGAGGCACAGGTCAAATCTGTGTCCAGGGCAGCTGTTTACCAGCTCCATCTGGCTGAGACCCTACCTGCCCGCGGACTGTCTCGCCAGAGTGGCGCATGCTCTGGTTATCTCCTGCTTGGACTACTGCAATGCGCTCTACATGGGGCTACCTTTGAAAGTGACCCGGAAACTACAATTAATCCAGAATGCGGCAGCTAGACTGGTGACTGGGAGCGGCCGCCAAGACCATATAACACCGGTCTTGGAAGACCTACATTGGCTCCCAGTACGTTTCTGAGCACAATTCAAAGTGTTGGTGCTGACCTTTAAAGCCCTAAATGGCCTCGGTCCAGTATATCTGAAGGAGCGTCTCCACCCCCATCGTTCTACCCGGACACTGAGGTCCAGCGCCAAGGGCCTTCTGGTGGTTCCTTCACTGTGAGAAGCCAAGTTACAGGGAGCCAGGCAGAGGGCCTTCTTGGTAGTGGCACCTGTCCCCTGTGACATGCCACCAGATGTCAAAGAGAATAACAACTACCAGACTTTCAGACGACATCTGAAGGCAGCCCTGTTTAGGGAAGCTTTTAATGTTTGATGTATTACAGTATTTTAATATTTTTCTGGAAGTCGCCCAGAGTGGCTGGGGAAGCCCAGCCAGATGGGCGGGGTATAAATAATATGTTGTTGTTGTTGTTGTTGTTGTTGTTGTTGTTGTTGTTGTTGTTGTTGTTGTTGTACTCAGCACCTCCAGCTAGGGCTGGGAGAGATTTCTCTACCTGAAACCATGGAGAGCTGCTGCCAAGTCAGTGTAGAGACCAGTGGCCTGACTCTTAAGGAGGATACATTCCTAATCTTCCTGAACAGGAATGACCAAACGCCTGTGCATCTGAGGGGATGCCAACTTTTTTCCTGTTACTGCTTCTTTGTCTTTTAACAGCTGGGTTGATGAGCAGAAATTCAACAGGTGACGTTCTCCCCTTTATGTCCATGCTGGGGGAGAGCTTTCCCTGTTGAATTCCTGCTGCTGCTGCTGTTGCTGCTGCTGCTGCTGAAGGAAGGGAGCCTTCCCCCATAAACAAAAGAACTCCTATGCTGGAAATAGATATGGCAGTTAACTGTCGGGTTGCCACCTTTTTGTTTTGTTTTGGCTGTTTGCTCCTCTGCCCTCTATGAGAATGTTTCTCCTGGCGAATTACCGTATTTTTCGCTCTATAACACGCACCAGACCATAACACGCACGTAGTTTTTAGAGGAGGAAAACAAGGAAAAAAATATTCTAAACGAAATAGTGGATATATGATTTTTGTGGTTCATGCTGTGGCCACAGACATGTGATCTGACAGTGAGTTTGGAGTAGCCCAATGCAAAAATCCTGAGGATCCATGTGGATCCATGCTTTGTAACCATGGAGGAGGGAAGGAAGGGGAACCATGGATCCTCTGCTCACGACTGCAGCAGATCCCCCCCACCCACCTGCAGGCATTCGCTCCATAACACGCACAGACATTTCCCCTTCCTTTCTAGGAGGAAAAAAGTGAGTGTTATGGTGCAAAAAATACGGTATTTACGTGATGGAAGTTAATGCCCACCCCGCTCTCCTGTTCTTTTGACTAGTGCTTGGCACCTTTTCCATCTCGGTGCCTAGAATCATAGAATTGTAGAGTCGATTGCAGTTGAATTGTAGTAGTCCAACCCTTTGCAATGCAATAATCTTTTGCCCAATGTGGGGCTCCAGCCCACGACCCTGAGATTAAGAGTGTCTTGTTGTACGTATTGGATTTTTGCCTTTGGGGCAGTTTGTAAAGGCTGAGAAGCCGTACCAGAAATAAAAAGGTGCCAGTTATAAATGCTTCGGTTTTGCATGTGGCTGAGCACCAAAAGTATAGATGATTTTAAACACATCTTTGCATCTAAGGTGCAATAATAATAAAAGGTGAAGCATCAAATTGTGTTTGTGGGAGTTGGGTTACAGCAGGCATAGAGGGGAATTTAACCCTTTTCTCCCCTGCTCTTGTCCTCAGTGTAGGCCAGGGGTGGGAAACATTTAGCTCTCCAGATGTTGCACAGCTGCAGCTCCCAGAAGCCCCATCTGTGATAGGGTTCAGTAACATCTGGAGGTTGTCTGCGCCAGGGTTTCCCAAACTTGGATCTCCAGCTGTTTGGGACTACAGTTCCCATCATCCTTGACCACTGGTCCTGCTAGCTAGGGATGATGGGTGTTGTAGTCCAAAAACAGCTGGAGACTCAAGTTTGGGAAACCCTGGTCTACACAAATAGTGTAGAAAATACAGAGTTTAGTATAGTCTGAGTTGACGTTAGGTACCTTCCTTTGATCCCATGAACGCAGAGGGCCACTGTGGTCTGGCGGTTAGAGTGTCGGACTGTCTCTTAGGAGACTCAGGATCAGATCCCCCACTCAGTCTTGAAGCTCACTGGGTGACCTTGGGCCAACAACTCACTCCCAACCTACCCTTACCTCACAGGGTTATTGTGATGATAGAACAGGAACGGGGAGAATTTTGTAGGCCGCCTTGAGCTCCCTTGAGGAAAGGTGGGATACAGAAATGCAGTGAAGAAAATGAGTTGGGGGTTTTCCGGCGTGCATCGAGAGCTGAGGAGGAAGAAGACTGTTGAATTGAAAAATGGAAAGAAAACAAAACGGGGGGGGGGGGGGGAGATGAAATCTACCATTTGAACTCAGTTCCGGATGGAGCAGGGGAGAAAATGCAGAATGGAAAGGTGATTTTCCTCCTGCTCTAATAATGAGTGGGTGAATGTGCAGTACATTCTTGCATTTAAAGAAGATAACAACATAATGGTATGAGTGGGAACAGTTCAGTGTAAGAGGTAGAACGAGACACACACACACACACACACACACACTGCTTTTTCAGGATGGAGCAAGGAACAGCCGCTCAATAGATTACCACTATGTAGAGATTTCCACTTAAAACAGGATGAATCACCCTCTTGTTTCCCACTTGAATTGTTTAATTAAGCCTCTATATTTGGCACAGCAATTCTTCATAGAATAATTGTGTTTTCAATCTAATATATTTAGTAAAATGTTTACCCCAATTTGTGTGTGTGTGTGTGTGTGTGTGTGTGTGTGAAAAAGACACTGGGATAAGATCACCTCTTTCAGAATAAAACAGTTCAGTCTCCCAATTGTTTAGAGTTTAACTGAGCTACAATTGTTCCTCTACACTGGCAATTTAATGATTAGGCTGTGTACACTTGTTCCTGCTTGAAAGTAGTTTTAATACTGTTGGTTGTTCCAGGAAATTAGTGCATTTGAAAATACTGTGTGTGTGTGTGTGTGTGTGTGTGTGTCAGAGAGAAAGAAAGAGAAAGAGAGAGAGATTTTATCCCTATATTTGAATATTTTATAAAATTCCCTTCCAGATACGGTATCAGATACCTTATCTTTTCTGAGCAAGATTTTTAGAAGTGGAAATTGAAAATCAGTATGAACCAAAGCTGACCTTTTGCATACCTGGTGAAACTATTCAAAGGAGAAAATTGGTGTGTGTGTGTAGATCATCGTCTCCACTTCCGCCCACATTTGGATTTGCTTGGTGATTTGGATCGTATGGTTTAATTTGCCATGTTCTTTCTAATCTGGAATTTACGAACTGCAGCAAGAAAGCGCAAAGGCAATTGTGTGATTCTCTTGTTCCTTCATTGCAACAATGGACCAGTTCACATGTCACAGGAAAGCCCATAATTAGCAGTTTACCCTGAATGTGGGGAAGCCTCCTGCTCTGCTTTTTTCCTAGTGCCCTGGTGGGAGCTCAGAAATCCAACTTTAGGAAAGCTAGATATAATTTGAATCTTAGTTTCTTAAAGGTTTTCCCCTGTTTTGTGATGGTGTCTTTGTTTTTTGTTGATTTGAACATGAAGCCAATGGAAATACTGTTTGTGAGCCATGTTTTACTAAAGACTTCTTTTGGAAGACCAAATAAACATACCAACTTGCAGGAAACGTTCTGTGATCCCAGGTGCTACTATTGGGGTATTAATTTTCTTTTTTCCCTTTTCTTTTTACGAAGCTGGGTTTATAATTGCGGTACCAGTCTTCCAATTACCCCTGGTAAGAAAGGCATCATGGTAGTCAAATGATAAAATCAAAGGAACACAGTTGAGACTGCAATCCTTTAAATGCTTTAAAGGATAAGTCACATTGAATGTAGTGGGAGTTATTTTTGAGTAGGCATGCATATGGTTGTGGGATCTTTCCATGGTGATCAATGCTTCTACTGTTGCCGCTTTGCCGCCACTTGGATGGAGTTGTTTATTAGGAACCTGCTTCTTCCTCACAATATACACGCTGACACAAAAACTCTTTGTAACATAACAGCAGCGGTGCAAAAATAAACCATTGTCAGAGAGTGAGGGGAACAGATGTGAACAAGATGAATGAATGAATGAGCCAGCTCTTCTTATTTTTTTCAAGTCAATGCAAACAGCAACAACCACCCAATAATAATAGCAGTGCTTAACATTTATATAGTGCTTTCAAGCATGGGAGTAAGGTGAACTCCTGGAGAAGGAGAGAACATCTTCCATAGGCATACTTCTGCCCTGTGGGTTGAGTAGGAATGGATGAACATTTGACTCTTCGACTGTATTCGTCCAAAATGAAAATACAGTGGTACCTCAGGTTAAGAACTTAATTCGTTCTGGAGGTCCGTTCTTAACCTGAAACTGTTCTTAACCTGAGGTACCACTTTAGCTAATGGGGCCTCCCACTGCTGCCGCGCGATTTCTGTTCTCATCCTGAGGTAAAGTTCTCAACCCAAGGTACTATTCCTGGGTTAGCAGAGTTTGTAACCTGAAGCATCTGTAACCCAAGGTACCACTGTAAGGAGGCAGAGAAGAAACAGTTTCATCTCTGGGATCTGCCTATTTGGGTTGTGTTACATCACGTTAATGACAAGGCTGGTGTGTTTCTATGTAGAATGATAACTAACAATAACTTAGGATTTATGCACCACTTTTGGTGTATCATTGGGAAATGTGCATCATTTAGATGGGTGATGCATGTGGGAAATTGGACCCCACTCCACTTTGCACCTTCTTGTGGAATTCCAGTTGGAGCACCCATGGCGGGGAGTCTTTGTCTCTAAATGCAGCAATCTGTTTCTCCTGGTTTATCCCATTGGAGGTCATTCATATGACGAAAAGGGCAACTTGAGGACACTGTTGCTTTGTGGTCCAGATGCTGAAGGTACCAGTGCCTGGGATGAAGGTCAAGTTTTGCCCTTTCTCAGATGCACCTGCTGGGTCTGTGCATTTTATCCCAAATAAAGCAGATGGTGCAGGTGAAAGCCTTTGCCCTCAGTTACATCCGGACCATGGCCCAGACCCTTGGGAATAAACTTTTCCATCTCACGACGTGTTAGAAAAGGAGGTCATCAGAACTGTACACATGTCCCAAATGTGTGATGTCCGTTTAATATTTTTTTTTTTGCAACATTAATAACCCACGTTTATATACATAAAACGTACGGCATGTCAGAAAAAGGTTCTGAGCAAAGTGTTCGCTCAAGCATTCACAATGAATCTATCTGCATAGATTTCCCCGTTTAATTTATATTTTGTGAAACAGAGTTAAGATGTAATTGCACTTAAACATCTCCCAATTAGCTACTGTAAGATTTAACATTTTTCTCTGGGTGGGAGGAGTGTGACTCTCCTCTTCCTGTTTTGCTCCCACAGCGCAGAAGGAGGTAGCAAGTTGGAACTTGAAGCAACAGTCTATATAACTTTCCACTTTGCTAGTCTCCCTGCCATTGCTGTAATTAACTCATTCTTTTTTTACATATAGTCATAGACATCCAATGCCATTTTAAAATGTGTTGGGGAAGGGGGCACTATTGGGTTGGTTTTGTTTTTGTTTCATTATGTATTTTATGTTCTTATATTGTGATTTTATGTTGTAACCGCCCTGAGACCTGCAGGTATAGGAGATGTTGGTAATGTTCTTCCCAGCGCAGTGCAATAGCTTCTTTATCTTTTTAGAAGTGTGGTACCGTTTGCTGAGCGTAGGGGACACACACCATGATTTATTGGCCCATAGATGGTCTTTGTGGCTTTAAAGAAGCACTGTGCATCATGAGTGTTGGCTAAGTGCTGGATCTCTTGAGCTTTTTTTATCCACCCGCTGTTTTTTAGTTCTGTGGTTCTTCTTTGAACCTCAGCCTCAGCCTTAGCGTTGGCATAGGTTTTTTTCTTAGCAGCACAGTTTCTGTCTCTTTGCCAGACCTGAAAGGCCTTCCTTTTCTTGTCAATCATGAATACTCCTCCTCCTCCTCCTCCTCCTCCTCCTCCTCCTCCTCCTTCTCCTTCTTCTTCATCTTCTTCAACTTCTCCTCCTCCTCCTCTTTCTTCTCCTTCTTCTTCATCTTCTTCAACTTCTCCTCCTCCTCCTCCTCCTTCTTCCTCCTGAATGTTAGACTAGACGGGCCTTTGACCTGATCCAACCAAGCTCCTCTGATGTTCTTAAGTTTTCACCCTCCAAAAATCAGTCGGTTGCTAATGTTGCACAGGTTGGACCTGACTCCAGAAAGCAAAGCCAAAGCTATTCCCAGCAAGATCAGGTCTCTTAGGCTCTCTTCACATGGTATTCATTGCGGAGAGGCTAAGTTTGATGAAAGCGATGTGAGGCTCTCCATGCAAAGAGACACCCAGCTGCCACTGCTCCTCTTGCTGTTGCCTTAGCAATTATAACCACTGCAGTGCAGAATCTTCTCCTTAGAACCCTGATCATGTGAAGATTCCACTCGATGTGTAAAAAAGAAGAAGAAAAAGAAGAATTCAGCCTTAGAGGTGAGGCAAAGAGAGGCTGGTTGTTCCAAAGTTTATTTCTTCTTCTTCAACCTTTGATTGACCCCCTCCCCTTCGAATATATTAAATAAAAAGAGAGAGAGGTTGAAATGAGTTCAGGGATTGTTATCCTAGGATAACGAATAATGTCAGCGGGCCTCTAAACATCTACTAATGGCTTCTTAGGTTTCGCGTTTGGGGAGGAATAAAATTTGTATGTTTTAGAGAGGCTCTTGGGGAGGGCGGGACCTGGAGTGGAGAATCCTTTCGTAACTAAGAGAGGATGCAGTTGGGGGAAGAGAACGTTGTCAATGAGTTGAACACATTCAGAGAGAAGCAGACGGTTTGCTGTGGGCGCAGTTGGAGCCAAGGCTGAAAGGGAAACTCTATAAGCTCCTGGGGGAAAAGCTTAGAATGATCTGTATTGAAGATGGCCACAAGGAGCATCCTGAATCATAAATGGAACTGGTCCAAAACTCACACTCAAGAGTTATACAGGAGGCATCATGGAAATCTATAAGGTTCCCCTGCGAACTTTTTTTCAAGCAGGGGGCGGTTGCTCTGACAGTAATTAAGGTCATGTGCGAGTCTGAATCATGTTGATCTTTGCAGCGCACCAGAAAGCCGCTGTTTTGAATAATCAAAACTTAAATGGTGGAAAAACCACTGACAATCTTCTCCCAGTGTGTTTTCCTTACTTTCAGCAGAAACTACTGTATCTGATTCGTGGGGGAAGAGCAGGTTTGTTAGTCAAGAGCTTCGTATCAGCTTTAATTACACCGCCTGAATTTGCTGGTACAATATTGAATTCCGCCCGAAAATAGAGACAGTCTGGAAGTGCCCTTTGTGACACTTGGTGGTCTGAAGAAAATGGTTGCTTAACACCCTTCTAACTCGCTCTTGGGGAACAAGGGCTTCCTTTACATCTTCCCCAGCTCTCTTGATTAATGCCTTTAAAAGAAAAATCTGCAAAGTAATGTATCAGTATTTATTATTTATTATTACATTTTGTCAGGGAACTGACATCGGAGCTAGAGGCGGAGGGAAGGCTCTCAAATGATGCTGGAGAAGGGCCCAGCAGGGAGAGAGGCAGCTCCGCAGATGGGGAAGCAAATCAGCGCAACACCAGGGATATAGAGGGGCTGGTGGGGGAATCAGCGAGAGGGCTCCAGGACTCTTCACCGGACACCAGCAGGGAGAGCACGGGTCCTCCGCTACCCACGCCCACCCTGCGCAGAAGACTTCCGCGCAGAGAGGGTAGGAGGAGACTGGGTGTCAAACAACTTTTATGTTGGAAAAGATTTAAGAAACGCCCACTGACGGATTCTGCTAGCGTCTGAGGCAGCCACGAAGTGAAGGGCTGCCCAGACTGAAAGGTTTAGCAAGGCAACAAAGCCTGGAGAGGCGGCAACTTACGCACGAGCAACCCATACACATTACACATTTAGATCTGGCCTTTCTCCCAAGAAGCTCGAGGTGGCATACATGGTTCTCTTCCCCTCCATTTTTATCCCCACAACAACCCTGTTAGGTAGGCTAGGCTGAGAGAGTAAAAGCGATTTGGGTGTACTATTGGAAACACATAGACAGATAATTGTGAAATTATTGTGAGGTTTAATAAGTTAACTGTTTATATTTGGACAACTTTTCTACTGTACTTTATTGGAAGGAGAAAAATAACCATTTACTTAAAAACAATTTAAACAATTTATTTAACTAAAACAATAGTGTTATACAATATGTATCCATGTTTGTTAACTGATCTGGTTAAACATTTTTTTAAAAAAACAACCTTAGACTGAGTTTTAGCACACATGAAAAACTTAAAACAAATCCTTATTTCCTGATGAATAACCTTTGGACTATAATGTAACCTAAACAGAAAAATATCTTTAGAAAGATTTTTCCTCCAAAAGCATTTTATTTTAAAAATCCGATTTAAATAAAAAAAATTGATGTAAATAAAAAAAAACTGATTTAAATTAAAAAAACCAATCCGATTAAAAAAAAATCATTGATTATCCACCCTGGCTGTGGGTATAGATACAGTGGTACCTTGGGTTAAGAACTTAATTTGTTCTGGAGGTCCGTTCTTAACCTGAAACTGTTCTTAATCTGAGGTACCACTTTAGCTAATGGGGCCTCCTGCTGCCGCTGCCGCGCAATTTCTGTTCTCATCCTGAAGCAAAGTTCTTAACCCGAGGTACTATTTCTGAGTTAACAGAGTCTGTAACCTGAAGCGTCTGTAACCCGAGGTACCACTGAATACGTGTGGCCCTCCTTTCCTAGATACATTTTAACCTGGCTGCAAACCCAGGCATGAGATGCAGGAAACAAATGCATCGTTGTGGGTAGTGATATTTTCTTCAAAAGCAGCTGAAAGCTGGAGAGCTGAGGGGCCGAGAGTCCTGCAGTTCAGCCAATTAATGGGCTCTTGTTTTCTCCTGGTTTTCTAAAAGACTCTGTCCTCCTCCGCTGCCTCTCCTCTTTATAATCAGCCTTTAGAAGCCCATCCAAAGTGCAACGCTTCACAGAGCAGCTGTAATTAAGTACATTTTGGAGTCTCACCTAACAATCTGCCAAGGGTACTTTATTAGGGAATGAATGCCCTAGCAAAAAAAGGGGGGAAATGTGAAAGTCATGCTGGGAAGAACATTAATGAAGGACTGTGTGTTAATCAAGCAGACATGGATGCCGGGGAAACTGCAAGGTGACTGCTGATGTTTGTGGAGGCTGCTGTAATTATTTGAGCCGATCTGTTCTTAGGAATCCTGCGCATTGGACTGTCTGGGAAAGATATAAGAAGATAAGAAGAGCCTGCTGGATCAGGCCAATCTAGGCTAGCATCCTGTTCCCACAGCGGTCACCCAGATCCACAAGCAGGACATGGACTCAAGAGCCCTCTCCAGAATGCAGCAATTAGACTGGTGACTGGGAGTGACCACCGAGACCATATAAAAACTCTCCTCCCTGCAAGAGAGGGGAGTGGTTGTGGGCGGGAGCCCGGACTCCGCCCTGGCAGGGGCCTTAGCCTCTGCCCCTCCTTACCTGGCCGGCCGGCGCCCACGCCCACCGGGGGCAGCCAACCAGGTGCCTCCGAGGGGCGTGTTTAGCAGCTTAATGCTGCGGCGCCGGCTTCTCCTCCCCCTCAGTCCTCGTCGTCCCGCAGCGAGTCACCCACCCTCCACTCCCATTTAGCTCAGGGTCTAGGTTTTTGGCCTTGCTATGGACCTTAGGTTGGTTGCCCCGGTTGTCTGGGGGGCCTGGTAGGAATTTTTCCATTTGGCATTAGGCTTTTTGGTTTTTTCGCCTACCTCGTAGCAATCGTCACAACTTTTGTGGTATTGGTGGGTAGGTTAGGCATTGGATTCATGTGTTGTGATGTGTCAAGGGCTAGGTGTGGCCATCGCCTATGCTATCTACCGTGGGTTATTCCGTTAAAGGAATCTGGTGGTCGTGTATTCCGTCCGATGCCTGCTTGGCGGGAGGCCATGGCACGACCCTCGGTGACATCAGGGGGTGAGCCTATAGTTGGATGAGCATCAACAGGCTCCACCTACTGTTGAATAAACCCACCACCTATAGTCATCCAATGCCTAAGCCAATACCTTTTCACTGCTGTAATCAATAAAGTTGTGGCCTTTTCTTGCCCATTAACCTTATACCACGTGTCCATGTGTATTTATTTCAACTAGCGGGGTCGGGGCCCTCGATCCACAACACTGATCCTGAAAGACCTACAATGGCTCCCAGTACGTTTTCGAGCACAATTCAAAGTGTTGGTGCTGACCTTTAAATCCCTAAACGGCCTCGGCCCAGTACAGTGGTACCTCGGGTTAAGAACTTAATTCGTTCCGGAGGTCTGTTCTTAACCTGAAACTGTTCTTAACCTGAAGCACCACTTTAGCTAATGGGGCCTCCTGCTGCCACCGCGCTGCCGGAGCACGATTTCTGTTCTCATCCTGAATCAAAGTTCTTAACCCGAGGTACTATTTCTGGGTTAACGGAGTCTGTAACCTGAAGCGTATGTAACCCGAGGTACCACTGTATACCTGAAGGAGCGTCTCCACCCCCATTGTTCAGCCCGGACACTGAGGTCCAGCACCAAGGGCCTTCTGGCAGATCCCTCACTGAGAGAAGTGAGGTTGCAGGGAGCCAGGCAGAGGGCCTTCTCGGTAGTGGTGCCCTCCCTGTGGAATGCCCTCCTACCAGATGTCAAGGAAATAAACAACTATCTGACTTTTAGAAGACATCTAAAAGGCAGCCCTGTTTAGGGAAGTTTTAAATGTTTGATGTTTTATCGTGTTTTTAATATTCTGTTGGGAGCTGCCCAGAGTGGCTGAGGAAACCCAGCCAGATGGGTGGGGTATAAATTATTATTATTATTTAAATTTTTTTATTATTATTAATCTCCTCTCCTGTGGTTTCCAGTATCTGGCATTCAGAAGCACTGGTGTCTCCAACTGTGGAGGCAGCGCATAGCCATCATGTCAGGGTTCTTCTCCATGAATTTGCCCAATCCGCTTTTATGGCTTCCCATGTCAGTGCCCATCTCAGCCTCCTGTGACAGCTAGGTTTTAAGTATTGGGGGGGGGGGGTAATTTTCTTTTGTACAGAGGAGCAATGAAATAGTTCATTGCCCACAGTCTGATGGGACAGAGCCCACGGACAGGTTTACTACCTCGTCTATTATTGGGGTGAACGAGGCCACACACAGCCACATGAAAATGTATATATATCCCTGTAGCACAGGGATTAATTATGTCTGGGGAAGGTGTTAGTGGAAACTAGAATATCCTTTTTCCTAAGGAGGATTGATAGCTGCAAGAGAATTGGTATTTGAAAGCAGTTTCTGGGGTTGCATTAGAAGAGAGGAAATTGTCTTAGAGCTGGACAAAATGATAATAAAACGTGTCATGGGCCCCTCCTCCTCCATCCATTGCCGGAAGACGTCTAGAATTGCAGCAGACTTTCTCTGCATCTCCTGGTAGAAGTCCCCCTCTTAAATTTCACAGAATTTTTACTTTCTGCTTTTACTACCACGCTCATAGAACCACAGTTAGAAGGGAACTTGGGGGTCATCTAGTCTAACCTCACCCCCAAAGCAAGAATCTCAAGTAGCTCATACATGACAGATGGCCACCCAGCCTCTAATTCTGTGGATTAAACTAATTACACTGCCCCTGTTTTTAAACCTTCATAGTCCTTGGTTTTAAAAGCCTGTCACTTGAGTTTGGTTAAACACAAGCCCATCTGGATAACACCATCTCTCTCTCTCTTCTCTTTCTCTCGTTTTAAATCTCTTGTTTTTGATATTCAGCCCTGATAACGAGAGCTTTGTTTGAAATCTTGTTTCCGTACCCTCAAATGTTTCTCCAATGAAAATAGGGACATTTCCTAAGGAAAAGCGGGACATTCCAGGATCAAATCAGAAACTGGGACGGCTTCTGTAAATCCGGGACTGTCCCTGGGAAACAGGGACACTTGGAGGGTCTGCGATGGCTATGTTCTGCTTCCATGATTGGAGGCAATAAGAATTCTGAGTACATCTGGAAGCTGGAGGAGGGGAGAGTGTTCTTGTCCAAGTCCGCTTACCCCCTTTCAGGGGTGCGGTGGCTTTGTGGGACGGCCAGAGCCTCTTCCCCCGCCCCCTGGTGATGGTGCGGGGTTGGTTGTGGGGAGCTGATCCCATCTGGAGTGCGAGCTTCAGCTCATGCTCCTGGCTTGTATTCCTGCTTCGTGTCAGCCTCCTGAATCGCCCAATGGCATGCTGGCACAGAGGGGCGGGCTCCCCGGGGGTGGGCATGAGGGAACAAGCAGGCTTCCCCCAGGTTCCCTCGCTGCGAGAAGCCAAGTTACAGGGAACCAGGCAGAGGGCCTTCTTGGTAGTGGCGCCCGCCCTGTGGAACACCCTCCCACCAGATGTCAAAGAGAAAAACAACTACCGGACTTTTAGATGACATCTGAAGGCAGCCCTGTTTAGGGAAGCTTTTAATGTTTAATAGACTATTGTATTTTAATATTCTGTTGGAAGCCGCCCAGAGTGGCTAGGGAAACCCAGCCAGATGGGCAGGGTTTAAATAATAATAATAATAATAATAATAATAATAATAATAATAATAATAATAATAATAATAATAATTATTAGCTGTTGGAAGGTTGCAGTGCCTGCCGAGGCCGTAGACACCGATGCGGGAGAGATATATTTTGTTGCAGCTGGGGCAGAAGATGTACAATTGAAATAAAATAGGTTCTTAGCCAGAGACTCTGGATTGTTCTGTATTGCATCCCTCTCAAGCTCATTTTTTCAATAGAGATCCTTGGCCTGCTGTTGACCTGTTTCCTGTGACATGGCCTGGCCTGGCCTTCACTCTGTTTCCCCAACCAGTTGTTTTGTTTACATGGGGTTATGTGGTGTCTGCCAGGGCCGAGTCTTTTTCCGCCCTGTCCTTAAATGCAGGTAAGGATGGATCTCTTTTTGTGCCTGAAATTGGGATTGCCTTGGTTTCGTTGTGGACAAGGAAGTGGAGAGGAAGCCAGCATGAATCATAAGTAATTTGCAGCCTTCAGCGGAGATGGCCATTTTGTTAAGAGAATTGGCTTCATTAATCCCTTTCTAATCTTCTAAAGTAAACAGAAGCACACCATCTTCAGAGGGAGAGGAAAGCTGTATAAATAAAGCAAACAATGAAGTGATCTCCAAGCATTTATCAAGTCACTCTCTGTACTATTCTTCGGTGGTGTTTGGGTGTGTGTACTCCAGGAACAAAAGTACATTTATTTCAGGCGGGAACAATCTACTCACTTTTAGAAATAGTCGTTTTAATCTTTTGCAGGGAGGGACCTCCATGTGTCCAGACATTTGTGCTGCAGGAGTTTGGAAGCATTTGACTGATATTTCCATTTTCCCAGCAGCAAATTTCTGAACAACTGAACTCCACACACCCCTTGGTCGTCTGCTTTTCCTGCAGTCTGGCAGATGAGCCCTCCAAAATTCCTAATCTGCTTGCATCCAATGGCATCTTGATGGCATCTTGAAGCCTTAAAAGAGAATAATAGCTTGTTTTCTAAAACCTTCCACGCCTGGTTTCTTGGCAATGGCTCTTACTGAACAAGAGGAGAACCTGTTCGCAAACCTGTTTTGAGCCACGCAATTGCCTGATAGTAAGCCTGAGTGAACACAGCGGGGCTTCGTTCCAAATAAATATGCACGGCGTTGTGCGATTGGTGTGTTGCAGAGCCAGCCCTAAATGGCTGGAGCAGGTTGGATGCCAACGCGTGGCAATGTAGGGCAGCTGCTGAAGACCCACATCCCAGCAGTGAATCTGGTGATGAGAGACCCCTGGACTTGCTCTTCCTCTTTACCATTGCCACCTGCTTCTTCACCTGCCTCCTCCTCTGGCCCAGATGGGATGTGCCCGCAAATATCAGCTCCCCAGTGGTGGGAGGAGTAGCTGCCATTTCTTGCTCATTGACTGCGTCTAGTAGCAACAGTTAGGCAGAGGAGGAGCAGCAACAAACCCAAGCAATAAATTTTATTTATACCTCACCCTCCCCAGCCAGAGGGCGGCTAACACCAATAAAATCACAGTAAAAGCATAATAGGAGAAAAAGAGAGGGAGTCAAAACAATTTAAAATACAGGTTTAAATGGGCAATTGTTGGCCAATTGGTGCCAAAGAAAGATAGAACATTTTTCATGTACGCTACAACAGCAGCAAGAATACTCATTGCAAAGTATTGGAAGACACAAGAACTACCCACTCTGGAAGAATGGCAGATGAAGGTGATAGACTATATGGGACTGGCTGAAATGACTGGCAGAATCCGAGACCAGGGAAAAGAGACGGCGGAAGAAGATTGGATGAAATTAAAAATTTATCTTAAGAAATATTGTAAAATTAATGAGTGCTAAAATGTTGTGGCTATAGACAATAGGGGACTACAGCTGTAAAAGATTAAGTAAAAGAAAAGAATAAGGAAAAATTAGATAAAATTAAGGGGGAGGATTTGCTGAAACAAATTTGGGAATTGGGATGCAGAAAGGGGAGGTACGGGGAAGTCGGTGAAGTAAGTTTTAAGAAAAAAAGGATTTGAAATTATACATGTTTCTTTTTGTGTTTGTATGTCTGTATTGTGTATTGTTTGTGTTTATATAAATTGTGAAAAACCAATAATTTTTTTTATAAAAAATAAAAATAAAAATAAAATACAGGTTAAAATGTGATTTAAAATGGAGCCTCATTTTAAAGTAACTGATCAATCAAAACCATAAGGGGAGGGAAACATAAGGGTCAGACCGAGTCCAAACTAAAGGCCAGGCGGAACAGCTCTGTCTTTCAGGCCTTGTGGAAAGATGTCAAGTCCCGCAGGGCCCTAGTCTCTTGTGCAGAGCGTTCCACCAAGTCGGGGCCAGTACTGAAAAGGCCCTGGCCCTAGTTGAGACCAGTCTAAGCACCTTGCGACCTGGGACCTCCAAAATGTTGTCATTTGTGGACCTTAAGGTCCTCCGTGGGGCATACTAGGAGAGTCGGTCCCGTAGGTACGTGTCACAACACCTTTCGAGCTTCAGCTGTGTGGCTTGGCTTCCAGAACCTTGATCATCTTGGTCGCCCTACTCTGCACACGTTCCTGCTTGTCAACATCTTCCTTAAATTGTGGTGCCCAGAACTGGACACAGTATTCCAGGTGTGGCTTGACCAAGGCAGAATAGAGTGGTACTAGGACTTCCCTTGATCTGGATGCTCTACATTGGCTGATGATGCAGCTCTAGAGAAGCATTAACTTTTCACGCTGCTGACTCATGTTCAGATTGTGCTCCACATTCTTTTTTTTTTAAAAAAAAGATATTTATTAAGGTTTCAAAGAAAAGAATTACATGAATTAAAAGAAAAAGAAAAAGAAAAAGACAAAAGTAAAAAGAAAAGAAAAAATACAAAATACAAAGAAAAAAAGATAAAAAAAAACTTTAAAAATACATCAGTCTTTCCATACCTTACGTTCATTTCCTTGTTTCCCTGACCTCCTCACACCTCCCTTTTTTGTATTCCAATTCAGTTAGTTAATTCAGCAATTTCTTTCCCTCTTTGTTTTTATCTTAGTCCTTTAACATAATATATTATAACTTTGGATTCTCACCTGTTAACAATCCATTTTTACATATACCTTTATAACATTGCTGCTTAAACCACTTAACTTCATTCTGACATCATTCTAACATTCATTAATTTTGCAATATTTCTGTAAATAGTCTTTAAATTTCTTCCAATCTTCTTCCACCGACTCTTCTCCCTGGTCTTGGATTCTGCCAGTCATTTCCGCCAATTCCATGTAGTCCATCACCTTCATCTGCCATTCTTCCAGAGTGGGTAGATCTTGTGTCTTCCAATACTTTGCAATAAGTATTCTTGCTGCTGTTGTGGCATACATAAAGAAAGTTCTATCCTTCTTTAGCACCAATTGGCCAACCATGCCCAGGAGAAAGGCCTCTGGTTTCTTCAGAAAGGTATATTTAAATACCCTTTTCATTTCATTATAAATCATCTCCCAGAAAGCCTTAATCCTTGGGCACGTCCACCAAAGGTGAAAGAATGTACCTTCAGTTTCTTTACATTTCCAATATTTATTATCGGGCAAATGATAGATTTTTGCAAGCTTGACTGGTGTCATGTACCACCAGTGCTCTTAACTCTTCTCCAGCTTCTTTCTGCAGGTCTTCTCCGTGGTCTCTTAAAAATCTGTCTTTGTTGTCCTCTGATCTTATTTTTATCTTTCTCCCTTTGTAGCTGAAGGATAGGCCTTGGGGGAATTCCCACCTAAAGATAATTCCGTTGCTTCTCAGCAGGGCGACCAAATCTCTATGTGCTCCACATTCTTCCCTCCCTTTGGGAGTCTGCCACCTCACTGCTGAGCTCCTGCTTCTCCACTTCTTCCTCATCACGGCCACCTGCTTGCTTGACGGCAAGAAAGCTAATGAGCGAGCGGGAGATGGCATCTGCTGGTCCTCTTTCTCTCTGTTTATGAATATCAATAATACATAATCTCCACCACGCTATGGGCCTGAAGGAAAGGCTGGCAAGGAAGCAAGCAGGTTGCAATGGTGAAGAGAAGGAATGGTTCAAGGGGGGTCTATGTTAGTGGGGTCCTTTTGTGGCCCTCAACTGATGCCTGAGCATTTTGGAAAGAAGGTAGCAGAGCTGCGGGGGAAAGTTGCAGACACTGGAGAGCAGCTGTCAGTCAGAGTAGGCATTACTGGGCTAAATGGACACTTAAGCAGACTTAGTACAAAATTCCTTCCTTCCGTCCTTTTTTACTTTTTCCACACAAGGCCTGAGGGGGTTATTGTTTTGTTGGTTTTCTTTCAATTATTTACCTGTGTTTTTATCTCAAACATTAAAAGCTTCCCTAAACAGGGCTGCCTTCAGATGTCATCTAAAAGTCTGGTGGTGGTGGTTGTTCTCTTTGACGTCTGGTGGGAGGGCGTTCCACAGGGCGGGCGCCACTACCGAGAAGACCCTCTGCCTGGTTCCCTGTAACTTGGCTTCTTGCAGTGAGGGAACCGCCAGAAGGCCCTCAGTGCTGGACCTCAGTGTCCGGGTAGAACGATGGGGGTGGAGATGCTCCTTCAGGTATACTGGACCGAAGCCGTTTAGGGCTTTAAAGGTCAGCACCAACACTTTGAATTGTGCTCGGAAACGTACTGGGAGCCAAGGTAGGTCTTTTAAGACCGGTGTTATGTGGTCTCAGCGGCCGCTCCCAGTCACCAGTCTAGCTGCCGCATTCTGGATTAGTTGTAGTTTCCAAGCCAGCTTCAAAGGTAGCCCCACATAGAGCGCATTGCAGTAATCCAACCGGGAGATAACCAGAGCATGCGCCACTCTGGCGATATTGCAGGGTTGTTCTGCTTCTTTTTTAAAAAAACCCTAATTTCTCCAGATACAGCAGACAGCAACATCTGCTCCAGCACCTTTAAGGTGGGATGTTTTTAAGCAGAGGTTGGCTAGCCATCTGTCAGGGATTCTTTAGCTGTGATTGATGCATTGCAGCGGGCTGGACTAGATGACCTTTGGAGTTTCCTTCCAGCTCCACAATTCTGTGATTCTGCCTTACCAGGAACCAGAATCAACCACTCTGTGCTGGGGAGAAGAAGGGAAATCCCAGGAACAAAGCTAGCTTTACAGTTTGCTTTTCATTCTCCGAGTGTTGATATTTGCACTGACCGAAAGTTACTGTTTATTTCATAAGCATGCAAATCGGTTGTTAAATACTTGAGGGGAAAAAATGGCAAGAGCCCGAAGAAGTATTTGAAAGGGAGGGCACATTGTTTAAACACTCCCTGCAAAGCTGCGTTCTGTCACTGCTTTGTGTGTCATCTCCGTATTTATTTTAATATTATTAATATTTATTTTAGAGCGGACTTAAAAGCCTGCTTTGAGTGCACTTAAAAGCCTGCATTTCTCTTTAACCCCCGTTGTATATCAAAGGGCCTAGAGAGTGGGAGAGATGGTGAGGAGTAAATATCTTGCTTCCGCTTCCATAAACATAAAGAGAAATTCTGTATACACTACCTTTTTGAAGCGTCTGCACCCCTCCTTGTATTTAAACTGGGTTTGATTCTATATTTTAGCCACTTCTTATTTAAGCGAAATTAGTATTATTTATTATTTTCATTGTATTTATACTACACCTTCCCCCCCCCCCAAAGAGCTTCTTCCCTTCTTTGTTTAATCCCATAACAACCCTGTGAAGTGGGTTGACTGTCCCAAAGTTAATGAGCTTCCTGACTGAGTGGAGATTTGAACCCTGGTCTCCCAGGCCCTAGGCTGACTCTCTAACCATTGCACCACACTGCCTTCCCAGTGTTTTTCCTTTACCCTGATGCCAAAGATACCCATAACTGCACATGGAATACTGCTTGCATCCATGTAGCTGCAGTTGCACATGAGGTGAACACGACTAGGTATGCATTTTAAAGCAACTTTTGGAGGATATGGAAAATGACCTCCTTGAATCGCTTTGGCTTTCTTTTTCATTCTTTCTTTCTGCAGTTCAAATGCAGGAAATGGTTTGACCTCCAACTCTGCCATCCCAGCTGATGTTTCTTTCCTTTTTCTGAGAGTTGTGTTAACCCAACAGAGCAGTTAAATCCTGAAGGCAAGTTGGCTCTGTTTATGAATATCAATAATACATAATCTCTTTCTGCACATTCCATCATTTCTCATTATATTAATGGATGGAAATGGAAGGGAGTGCATTATGAAGGAACTTCCAAATGATTGTATTCGTACAGAAGATTGACCACAGTCTACTTTCCTTCCTTGGCTGGCTCTCAAGTACCAGATAAGAAGCAGATTAGGAGCCTCCTTGCATGTTGACAAAAGCAAGGGGGAAAGGTTGGAAGGCTGAGCTTTGGATTTTGTGAGCCGCAGAGTTGGCAGAGAAGTTCCTGCATGTCTCTGTTCCTGATGAACATGTTCTTAATGATAATCAAGCTTGCGGAAACTACTCTGGTTCAAACAAGATGTGATGCTTGGGAGACCTGCATCTCCCACTGGCGGTGGGAGTGGGTTCCATCAGGGCAGTGGGGCACTGCAGGAGGCAAGGTTAAAGCCCCAGTACTGTTAATCCTGATCTGAATCCTTTACCCATTGCTATTTGCTCCATGGTGGGGGCGGGTAAGGGGGACGGGCAGCGGATACATGTAAGTTGTGGGTAGGCATAATGCAAAGCCAACAGAATCATGGATTTCCAATTCTGGTTTGGAAAGCAGGCTCAATAATAATAATAATAATAATAATAATAATAATAATAATAATAATAACAATAACAACAATAATAATAATAATAATATAACAATAACAATAATTTATTATTTATACCCCACCCATCTGACTGAGTTTCCCCAGCCACTCTGGGCAGCTCCCAATCAAATGTTAAAAACAATACAGCATTAAATATTCCCTAAACAGGGCTGCCTCCAGATGTCTTTTAAAGATAAGACAGCTCCTTATTTCCTTCACATCTGAAGGGAGGGCGTTCATAGAATCATAGAATCATAGAGTTGGAATAGACCACAAAGGCTATCGAGTCCAACCCCCTGCCAACCAGTTCCACAGGGTCAGCGCCACTACCGAGAAGGCCCTCTGTCTGGTTCCCTGTAACCTCACTTCTCACAATGGGGGAACTGCCAGAAGGCCCTCTGCGCTGGATCTCAGCGTTCGGGTTGAACGATAGGGGTGGAGACGCTCCTTCAGGTATACAGGACCAAGGCCCTTTAGGGCTTTAAAGGTCAGCACCAACACTTTGAATTGTGCTCGGCAACGTACTGGGAGCAAATGCAGATCTCTCAGGACCGGTGTTATGTGGTCCCAGCGGCCACTCCCAGTCACCAGTCTAGCTGCCGCATTCTGGATTAGTTGCAGTTTCCGGGTCACCTTCAAAGATAGTTCCACGTAGAGCGCATTGCAGTAGTAGTCCAAGCGGTAGATAACCAGAGCATGTACCACTCTGGCAAGACAGTCTGCGGAAAGGTAGGGTCTGGGCCTGCATACTGTAGTTTGCCAGTTTCGGACATTACAACAAACTATGGGTTTTGCTATCATGCAGAAACAAAAAAGAAACTGTGTATGAGAGGAGAGGAGAGGAGAGGAGCTCTCTCCTGATTAAACCAGCCTGTTATCACATAGGATCTCTCTGCTCTACAGGCCTAAACTCATTTAATGCTCTCAATTCATCTCCCCAAAAGACTGTATGTATAGTCACCAGGATTCTTCAAAAGGAAGACATGAGTTTGGTCTCCCCACTGCCCTTTTTTTCCTTTGCACATCATGGTTGTTTGTTTTTAGGTTTTAAGCCAATGTGCAGGGAATGCCTTGTTTTAATTGATTGGATGTGAAACACTCTAGGAGCTGTTTTGCCTAAACAGCCGGGTACGAATGCTCTAAATAAAGAAATAAGTTTTGCAGGGCCCTATTGTTAGGGTGGGAGGAGAGCAGAAATGAAATGTCAAGAAGTTTCTTCATCATAAAAGAGGGCTAAATCAGGCAATGTTTGCAAGCAAGCAGGCACAATACCTCGATCCTCCGTGCCCCCCCCCCCAATCAAGGTAATTCAAGATAATGGAAACATAACGTGTGAAAAAAAGAGGGATCAGATCAAAGTTGATTCACTTGCTGCATTTCTGTAGTGAAGGCCCTTAACAAAAGCTTTGGAAATTAAAATACTATCCCGAACTTATTCATAGATTCAATACGGATCAAGGCCACCATCCTGGCGTTTTCTCCCAGAGTGCTCCAGTTTCCTCTGGCCAGGGGAAATGATCCGTGCGTTTGGGGTTAAAAGTAGTTCAGCCTCCTCTGAGTAATTGTTTCCATGTCCAGCGAACTTGCTGTCTCTCTGCCGAAACTGCCAAGAAATGTGCCAGTGAATGTCAGTTGTGGACAGAGATTGTATTATGTGAACTTATAGAGATGCTGGAGCTCATATTGCCAAGCCTTCTGACATCCAACATAGGTTTCTTTTTCCTCGGCACATTTTTCCTTGAGCCTGATGTAACTTCAGTGTTATGAAGCCTTTCTGCTGCCAATGGCACAGCGTTGGAGCTGCTGCAGTGTGACTCCTTATGATACCATAACAGTAAAGTTGGAGCCAAAATCTCATTGGAGCAGCTCAAAACTGTGTCTCCTTCCCATTTTGCCATTGTCCCACTCTTTTAAGAAAGGAGGATGGTGCAAAGATGAGGGAAGAATCACAGCGTGAGTTCCTTCTATATGGCTAAGGGATTCTGCTGTACATCACATCTGTACTCATAAACCACTTCCACAGTCATGGCTCCCCCCCAAAAAAAATCCTGGGAACTGTAGGGTGCTGTGAGTTGTTAGGAGAAGCCTCACGGAGCTATAGTTCCCAGTAGCCTTCTACTTTCTTCTTCAGCGACCACTCGTAGCCAAGTAAGCTTATCTTCCATGAGCACAGTCTTAACAGTGAGTCTGTAGGTGACTGTGGAGGCCAATTCTAGATCTACCCATCCTTCCATGGTGGGGACATTGGTTTTGAGGCGGGAGTTGATCACGGTGAGGGTTTGCCTTTCTCTTAGATCATTTCTCCCTTTCGTCTTGAGTTCGAGTGTCTTCAAAGCCCATGACACCTTTGGTAAAAGCTGTTCTCCAACTGGAGCACTCGCAGGCCAGTGTTTCCCAGTTGTCGGTGTTTATACTACATTTTTTAAAGATTTGCCTTGAGAGAATCTTTAAACCTCTTTTGTTGACCACCAGCATTACGCTTTCCATTTTTAAGTTCGGAATAGAGTAGTTGCTTTGGAAGACAATCATCAGGCATCCGCCCAGCATGACCATTCCAACGAAGTTGATGTTGAAGAATCATTGCTTTGGCACTCGTGATTTTTGCTTCTTCCAGTACGTTTAACAAACAGCAGCCTTAACAAACTCCAGTTCCTAGGATTATATGTGTGGGGAGCCAGGGCTGTTAAAACGGTGTAACAGTGCTTTACAGGTACCAAGCGAGTGCCACCACAATCAATGTGGCATAGATTGACCACGTCTGACTTGGCCAAAAAGAGGAATTGCATCACCACAGTTAGATCTAAACTTACTGAAAAATTCCATTTCCAGCTATTTTCCACTGAGTTTGTATTATGTAACCTGAGCAAAAAATAATTCCTGTACACCCCCCCCCCCAAGTTTTTGGTTGGGCATCCTCTGTCTTCCCATGGACGTTATGCAGATAAATAAGGTTATTCTCTGTCTGTTGCTTTGCAAATGATTTCCAATAGCTGTTCGCTGGTCATTTTGCCGTATTAATGGTGTCCTGAATTCACATGGCCCATAATTTGGGAACATTGGCTTTTAACGTTGCAGGCTTTCACAAATCAATTGATTTCGGAATGTTGTGATTATTCTGTCTGCAAGTTGCTTTTCACTGGCTAGATTAAAACAACAACAACAACAGAACAGCCCGCTGAATCCAGCCATTGGCCCATCTAGTCCAGAATCCTGTTCTCAAGCCCCACAAGCAGGACTCAAGCACCAAGAGCCATCCTCTCCTGTGGTTTCCAGCATCGCTGCCTCCAACTGTGGCGGCACAGCGGAGCCACGATGGCTAGTATCCATGGACAGCCTTGCAAGAAGGTTGCAGGTTCAATCCCCAGCATCTCCAGGGCTGGGAGAGACTCCTGCCTGAAACCCTGGAAAACCGCTGCCAGTCAGTGTAGACAGTATTGAACTAGATGGACCAATTACTTCACCCAGTGCAAGGCAGATTCCTATGTTCCAGTGATTGGTTTTCATAAAAGAAAAAGACCATGGGGGTTCTGTGTGGTTTCCGTAAAGCTTTTCTGTATTATTAAAGCCTCATGCCATTATGTTTGCTGTCTCCGTTATTAATGAAATCACGAGAAGGCATTTGTAGTACAAATGAGCATTCTGGCCATTGGGGGTTTGATATCTGCTCTGCAGAGCAAATGAAGCAAGCTGTCAGAGTCATGTGGAGGTGCCTTGACGTGGGCGGGGGGGGGGCAAGTTTAACAGGTCAGTTGCTTTTGGTGCTTCCTAAGTTTTCAGCATCCTTTTTGAATTAGGGCCTTGTGTATTACTCATGCAAACACTTTGGAGGTGACAAATGTTAGCTGAGTGTTTTGGCAACGGGTGAGATGCTGCATAGCTGCAGGGGAACGAAGAGGATTACATTTCGGCAAGCCGTAACAAAATGTCACCACGTTGTGTCGTGACAGAACGGAAACCCTCGCATCAATGTGACAATTAGTCTTGTCCTCCTGCCTCTGACAAAGCATAATATGAAAATTTTATGTCCCCGATTTCAAAACTTCAATGTCTCTTGAATGGCTCTGTCACAATTCTCTGTGGTAAGCTCCCAAGCAGAATATTTATGTCCCGTTTGCTTTTAAACACCTTGGTTTTAACCTCATATCTTTCCCTTTAAAAAGGTGTATTTTACAGGTATAAAACAATCCAGACCAGAAGTTGTATGTAAATTTTAAAATATTGGATGCAGCTGGGTTCCCATCCCCACTTTATTTTGAGCAAAATGTGATCAAACGCTTAAAGCTCATTTGGCTAGGGCTGTGTCTGTGAGGTAAATATCAATCTAATACATTGGGAGCGGGGTGTAAAAAGCAGCTGAGGGTGAGTTTTGAGATGTTGGGGAGCAGTGGCTTCACCCCTGCCTCCCAATGGAGATGATGATGATGATGATGAAGAAGAAGAATGTGGTAAAACTAACAAAGTTAGCAAAAGCACAGTACAACGTCAAACATTGAAAACTTCCCCAAAGATCCACACCTGACACACACGTTTAAAGCATGTGACTTCACTCAAATAATCCTGTTAAGGGTACTGGAAATTGCAGTACAGTGGTACCTCGGGTTAAGAACTTAAGTCGTTCTGGAGGTCTGTTCTTAATCTGAAACTGTTCTTAACCTGAAGCACCACTTTAGCTAATGGGGCCTCCCGCTGCCGCCGCGCCGCTGCTGCACAATTTCTGTTCTCATCCTGAGGTAAAGTTCTTAATCCGAGGTAATATTTCTGGGTTAGCAGAGTCTGTAACCTGAAGTGTCTGTAACCTGAAGCATACAGTGGTACCCGAGGTACCACTGTACTGCGATGAGGAAACTACAGTTCCCAGGAATTATTGAAAGACATGTACAGTGGTACCTCGGGTTAAGTACTTAATTCGTTCCGGAGGTCCGTTCTTAACCTGAAGCAAAGTTCTTAACCTGAAGCACTATTTCTGGGTTAGCAGAGTCTGTAAACTGAAGCGTATATAAGCTGAAGCGTATGTAACCCGAGGTACCACTGTATATTGGGTGTGCTTTACACACTGGTGGAGGAAGGGGTGTGTGGTAGTTGTGGCCTGCCCAGGTGTCATCCCCGGGGGAGGGGTGACCTCACCGCCCCCCCGGATGCTAGCCCCGCCCCCGAAGGCGGCTACCCTGCCCCCAGGTGCACAGCTTGTGTGCCGCTCCTGGTGCTGGAGCAGCTAGCTCCGCCTCTGGCTTTACATTTATGATGTGGTTCTGCCCCAACTTTATATTTAACGTTCCTGCAATGTAAAGGTTAGGTTGGCGCTATCTAAGGGATTTGAAATCACAGAAAGGATTGAAAGTGAACATGGTGTGTGAATGGTATAAGCTGGGACAACGAGGAATATGGATTCCTTTTATTTTAGGGGGCCATCTGCAGAATATTACTGACATGGTTCAAAGGCAGCCATCATCTCTTAACTTCAAAACATCTACCTCGCACGCTGCTCTTCTGATCTTCTAATAGACTGCACTTAAAACGTTTACAAAGGAGGGAGGGAGCATTTTGACGTTATCAGTGCCTGTCTTGATCCCACAGGAAATGCTGATATTTTGCTGAATTTCATCGGGAGTGGGAATCCTCACCATTTCCTATTTTTTTAAAAGTTTGCAACTCTTTCCTGCTCATATGCACAGATCGTTTTTAATTGTCTCGCCACTCACACCCTGTGCATTCCGGCCCCTCTTTGTAGTTAGGGGGATAATCTGGGAGGTTTTAATTTCGTGCGTTTTCATATAGATGGATCAAGTCAGCTTTGTTTGCAGGTTAAAATTCAGTATAGACATAGCACCACATTAGACAATGCGTGTCGTGCCTGGGCAGAAAATTCCCTCCAGTCCTTAGCAATATCTCTCTCTCCCTACTCCCACCACCACACACTTTCTTTATGAAACGCAATCTGATAATTATCTGCCTTTTCCACTTTCTGAGATGGCGAGGTCCAGATGTAAGCCGCTTTGATCAAAAGCCGCTCCAGCCACTCTTAAAAGGGGAAATAAATAAATAGGAACATCTACCGAGATGTTAATATAGCATTAATACTCTAGCACATTCCCTAAAAGGGCAGTTCTTCTTCCTCTTCCCAGCAATGATGTAATCCTGGCAGGATCCGCAGAGTTCTCGCATTACCGAAACGTTATCGTAAATAATTAAAAAGTAAATGCCACTTGTCAGAACTAATGACCAAAGTGCAGTTTGCGGGGCATTGATGCTCAACTGTGTTTGTTTGTGTGTGTGAGAGAGAGAGAGAGTGAGAGAGAGTTTTCACTTCCTTTAATTATTGGCGCACAGTAGTCATTATGATTCTGGATGAGCGCGATGCTTATTTAAGCATTTTAGTTCGGTTCTGGATTCTCTTTTCCTTGTAGCAGATCCCACGTGGATTTAGAGGGATGTGGTTTGAATGCTGCGTTCCCGTCTCTCTGTCCTGCCGTGGACACAGTTTGCAGAGTTAGCACTTAGCATTGGTCACGGTCAACGTGGTTTAGCTTCCGCAAGGGCAGCATGCTTTATTTGGTCCGGCTGCAATGCTGCCTACATTACTTCAGAGTAAGCCCTATTAAGGTCATTGGGGCTTGCTTCCTACTGAACATGCGCAGGATCATAGGAAAAGAGGATTAGACAGATTAATGGAGGAGACGGCTCTCAAGAGCCAGTGTGGTGTAGTGGTTAAGAGCGGTAGTCTCGTAATCTGGTGAATCGGGTTCGATTCCCTGCTCCTCCACATGCAGCTGCTGGGTGACCTTGGGCTAGTCACACTTCTCTCTGAAGTTTTTCAGCCCCACTCACCTCACAGAGTGTGGAAGGGAAAAGGAGATTGTTAGCCTCTTTGAGACTCCTTAGGGTAAGCTAGATGGATGGGGTATAAGTAATAGATAATGATGATGATGATGGTGATGATGATGATGATGATGAAAGGTGCCAGTGTGGTTGCACAGTTGTTTAATATCAGCAATTATAAATACACATTATTTGTTGTAACTCGGGAGTAGGTGCCTCATGGAATGCAATAGGTCAGGGATGAAGGAAACAGTGTCCCCCCCAGATTTTGCTGAACTACATCTGCTTTGATTTCGAGCCATTTGGCCATGCAGGGGCTGATGGGAGTTGGAGTCCAGCAACATAGGGAGGTCCGAGGGCTTCCATAACCCTGCAGTAAGCAATAGGTTTTGTCCCCCTATTTTGCACCTGGTTCCAGTGGGTGGAACTTTGGTTTCTAATTCCAAACAAACAAACAGACAGACAGACAAAAAACCAAAGTCACTCACACAAGCCTGGGACTGCCCAGCTATAAAAGACAGCAATTACAGGAACCAAAAAGTTCTTTTCAGACCTTGGCTCTGCACCGCAGGCACCGTGCATTGGTGCCAAATATGCATTGTACTAAATATGTATTGTGTTAACATCCTGAAATATAGCCACCGCGTGTGTAAGAGATCAGCTCCTCCCCCATGTTCCCTCGCAATTTCGAAGGTCAATCGAGAATAGCATTTGGAAATTGCCGCCTTTGTGCCAACTCGAGGCGGACAAGGACACTCAGGAGACGGCCTGTTCTTGGCTGCTGCACCTTGTGGAACGTCCGGAGACTCTGTAGCCTGAGCACCTCTCATAGAATCATAGAATCATAGAATCATAGAGTTGGAAGAGACCACAAGGGCCATCGAGTCCAACCCCCTGCCAAGCAGGAAACACCATCAGAGCACTCCTGACATATGGTTGTCAAGTCTCTGCTTAAAGACCTCCAAAGAAGGAGAATCCACCACACTCCTTGGCAGCAAATTCCACTGTCGAATAGCTCTTACTGTCAGGAAGTTCTTCCTAATGTTTAGGTGGAATCTTCTTTCTTGTAGTTTGGATCTTCGCACATGGCAAGGAGCGGCAGAAAGAGGGTCCTGCCTTTCACTCTCCTGGGATCACACTTCTTTTTTTCAATGATATTCTTAATAAGTTTCAACAATTTTAACATACACAATCCAGTACACATTTAATCCCCCCTGTTATTTTGTTGACTTCCTACCCCTTTTTCCATGGAGTTGTTGTTTTCCCCCTTCTGCTGCACGCTGTCTTCTATTTGTTAAATCTAGAGTGGTACCTTGGTTCTCACACTTAATCCATTCCGGAAGTTCATTCCAGAACCAAAGCGTTCTAAAACCAAGGCACACTTTACGATAGAAAGTAATGCAAAATTGATTTATCCATTCCACATTTTCAAAAAACAACCCCTAAAACAGAAATTTAACACGGATTTTACTATCTAACGACACCATTGATCCATTAAATGAAAGCAATAAACAGTGTACTGCAGTCACACAATCAGTCAATCAGTAGCTGAACTGGGTTCCACAGTCACATACAAAAAAGAGCTACAGAAACGCAAAATAAATAGCAAAAACAGACAGACCTCAGCGTAAAACGGAAGTGTGGCACTCAGATCATCAGCGTTACACTCAAATCGGAGCACATTCGGCTTCCGAAAACAGTTCGCAAACCGGAACACTTACTTCCAGGTTTGCAGTGTTTGGGTTCCAAGTTGTTTGAGTACCAAGGCGTTTAACAACCAAGGTACCACTGTAATTACTTCTGTTGCTCATAGCTCAAATCCTGCGTGCGAGTTCATCATACTATATAATATTTCTTTAAGCAGTCCGGAAAAGGCATCCATTCTTCCATAAAACACTCATCTTTAGATTCTCTCAATTTTGCTCTTAATTTTGCCAGTTCTGCACAGTCCATTATCTTGCTCATCCGTTCTTCTTTGGTGGGAACTTCTTCCACTTCTGAGCAGTAAAGAATCCTAGCTGCTGTTGTTACTGCTGGGATCACACTTCTGAGGGGAAACTTACTTGCCTCCTGAGTGAAAAGCTGCAGACGTTCCAAATGCAGGCAGAGCGTTGTTCATTATGTGTATTATCCCAAAACCTTGACAGTAGATGCATGAATTGCTTGTACATCCACATTTTGCTGTTTCCAACACATGAAGACACTCTCGACAGTTTCCATAAATTCTTTTGGGAGCCAGTGTTGAAGCCAACGATGCTCTGAAGGCTGTAAACATCTGTTACATTTTAATTGTTTTACTACAGTCTTCCCCTGCTTAGTGCCCTCCAGATGTTTTAGACAACAACTTCCAGCATCCTTGAACATTGGCTATGTTGGCTGGAGATTATGGGAGTTGGAGTCCAAATCATCTGGAAAGTATGAGATCGGGGAAGGCTGTTTGAAGATATTGTTCACTTGATAATTTATATTCCCCCCCCACATGTGTTTACCTATCCCAAACATTTGGAATATGCAGAGTTGTGGATTCAAGAATCAGATAAAGTGTTGCCCTTACTTGTCTTCAGGTAATTAAGAAAGGGGACCCTGTGAGGTTGAAATCCAGCAGTGTAAACAAATGTTTATGAGGACCCTTCCTACTTAGATCTGAGGCTGGATTGAGATGGCACATCAGAATCTGATGGACTTTTTCAAGTCCTTAAAATCACTGGCTTCCATTGAGTATGCGGTACAAGGATTTGCAAGATGACGTTTAGTAATAAACAAACAAACACACCCAAGGAAACGTACACATGGGAATTCTAATAATAAATATTTGCTTTTTCCAACTGCAGATTGATTTGGAACCAGAAGGAAGAGTGTATGTCATCATAGATCTTTCAGGCTCATCAGGTGAAGGTAAGACTGTTGGGTTTTATCATATTCTGCCGTTAATAGCAGACTTATAGTACATTATTGGACACATGATTCAGGACTCCTTCCTCCAAAGATAAGCCTCTAGGTATATGTACCACAGGGAGCTTGAGAAAACCAGGTGCTCCCTGTGATGCGTACCTGTCTCAAACAAATATTTGTGACACCCACATGCTCTTTTAAGTGGTGATGCTGTGGAAATTCAAAATCTAAGGTTGCAATTAGGAGGTGTGTAATTCTCAAATGTATTATGAGCTCTGGCTTTGAGATGATGAAGTTTAGGATTTTTGTCATTAATCCAAACCAATTGATTACAAGTTAATTTATACTTTCTGTGCCTGCATGGTTGGCATGACTCAGCCACACTTTGCAGCTTGCGTGCATGCCCAGTATCTGTGAGTCTTTACTTTCCTGAAGGTAATTCAAATACTCTGATCCCAATGCACATTACGTGTGGAATGGTTTTATTGCACTGAATCTTCTGATGAACCCGAATTTTTGTTGGTGATGGTTGGTGTGCCTCTGCCTCCACCTGTTTCCACCTGCTTCATCTTGATCTACTGACAGATGAAGCAAAGCAGATTTCCTTTTGCCAGTGAGCAAAGACTTTGTCGTTCCAGCAAACCACCAGCTGGCTCACGTGACAGGGTCTTCTCTCTCTCTCTCTCTCTCTCTCTCTCTCTCTCTCTCTGTGTGTGTGTGTTGTATTTCATCCTCCTTGTTGTTCTTTTCAGTGGTTTTACGTGTTGCCAGTGCTGCTTTCAATAGGGTTACTTACTTAACTTTAATTCATTAATTAAAGGGAGATCCAGGTATAAAATAAATCAGAGTGTCACTCAGAGTCTCTGGAAAACAAGTGGACCTTCGCCATATGGCTAAAACGCATTAAGGTTGGGGCCACTGATGCTCCCAAGGAGACAGCGTTTTCTACAATATGTGAACATGTAGGGGTCTGTGACACATCGAGGATAAACAAGCCGTTGTTTTCTTTCTGTTGCAATTGGAAAGAACTTAATTTGTGCAGAGGTTAGGTATCTGCAACAGCAGGGGCGTGTGGAGATCCATCCAGTTTGTCGTGACTTCATATTTGTTAAATATGTCGTGACTGCGTATTTAAATACATGTGTGATATTTTAGCGGTTGCTGTATATGTTAGAAAAAGAAAGCCTAAGGATTGTGTTATACAGGAACTCTCAAGAAGAAACAATAAGAAAAGAAAAGAAAAGAAAAGAGGAAATGTATTTTCATAGGTTATGTACCGTATACAGTGAGGGGGGAAAGTATTTGATCCCCTGCTAAATATGCCCGTTTACCCTCTGACGAAGAAATGACCAGTCCATAATTGTAATGGTAGGTTTATTGTAGCTGTGAGAGACAGAATAATAAAAGGAAAACACCCAGAAGACAAAAGTCAGAGAATGATGTGCATTATAATGAGTGAAATGAATATTTGATCCCCCATCAACCAGCCAGATGTCAGGCTACCTGGTATCTTCACTGTATGTAACGAGCTGAGATTAGAAGCACCTGCTGTAAGGGAGAGGTCTTACCTGTAATCCCAGTTCGTTACAGTACCTGTACAAAAACACCTTCACAGTTTACAGTGACTATTATTCAGCCTGTTGCGCTTTGTGTATTGTGATAACTGCATTTGCATAGCAAGGTATTGAATTTGTTTTGTATATGCTACCTTGGCATCCATTTGAAATGTAGGGTTTCCTAAAAATATACCAAACGACAATATCCATATTCTTCTGCATGTGGACAGCAAAAAGATTTCCAGTTTCTCCTCGTTTCTCTCCCCCCCCCCCAACTTTTGTCCTGCTTGGTGCATTTTATATTCTGTTATTAAATGGCAATATGCAATGATGTGTGTTGAGGTGAAAGACTGAATTCTTTTACTATAAGCTTCTATATACCGCTTTTTATCATACTGAGCACAAAGCGATGTGTTGAACACAAAGCAGCTAACTTTGTGGATGCAAAGCAGCATGGTGTGTCCTAAACAGCTATGCCCTCTCCTTGTCTCTCAGCACCTGCCATCTGCGGCGGCTGTCTCACCCTGCCTAACGGTAGAGCCGGTCAGGCAGTATTCATTTATTAATTACAAGAATTTGAAAACAAAACAGAGCAGGGCTTATTAGATCTAGTAACACTCCTAGTCCTTGAGTGGGAAACTGAGCTGAGCTGGTAAACCTGGATTCCAAGGTTTGTTTAGCTAGCAATTATCTGTGTGGCCTTAGGAAAAAAGCCCCCGTCGACATCTGCTTCCAATCTGCGAAAAAGAATAATGACAGAGCCTGGTTGTGAAGTGGAGGGGTTTTTTAAAAAAAGAGAGAGAGAGGTATTTTGTATGCAGCTACTATATGGATGATTAATAATGTGCACTTGCCTTTGGAATACCTTATAAAGCCCTCTCCTGACATCCCTGGGTGCTTGCCGCATCCTCCATTGGTCAAGATGGCAAATGGCGAGAACTAAAGCAGTTCCGAAGGTAGCTAGCTGATGCATAGACGTCCTCGCTGTTTACTACCTTGGCATGATGAAGCGGCAAATCTATCAAGAAAGCAGGAACGAGAAAACAGGAGTATAGGAAACCATTCCAAGGGTTCCATTATCTCTTTTGGCAAGGCTGTCCCTCCTTTTGCTGCCTCTGAGCCCTGGTGTTAGCCTCCTGCTCCTATTTCATCTCACCCGTCTCCTCGTGGAAGCTGTTTTTTCCTCTGTGCCTGTATGCGCACCCTGCTGACATTGGCTGGGCCCAGAGCAGCCTGCCTCATAATCTTCGACTCTGGTTATCACTGAGTCAGCAGTTTGGACGAGAAAGCATTTCTCTTTTCTCCTCTCTTTGATGGAAGACGATAGTCTTTCAGCAGCACGGCATTCCTTCTTCTTTTGGCTCCTTTGGACGTTGGCGGCTGCCCAAGACCACATTGATTTTTCCATAGTAAGCAGCCTTTTTCTCTTTGGTAAGCATTATTTCTAGAAAAGAGCAGCCACAGGCTCGCTCCCCCCCCCCCCCGTTTCTGCTCTTAGAGCAGTGCCCTTTGTGTATGAAACATACTTTGCTTGGTCCTCCTTGCAGTAGACGCATTGAAATTCGTGGTTATAACTAAATTGGAGTAGACACGTTGAAATTAAAGGTCATAAGTAAGTTTGTCTACTATTTGTCTACTATTTATATTTATCTACTATATATTATATTATATTATATTATTATATTATTATATTATATTATTATATTATATTATATTATATTATATTATATTATATTATATTATATTATATTATATTATATTATTATATACAAATATATTATATTTGTCTACTATCTGCAACAGGTCTGCTCTGAGTCCTTTTGAATTCCCTCCCTTTGGATACAAGGCAGGCACCTACTGAAAGCCTTCCTCTTAAAGCAAGCTGTTTAATAATAATAATAATAATAATAATAATAATAATAATAGAATCATAGAGTTGGAATAGATAATAATAATAATAATAATAATAATAATAATAATAATAATAATAATAATAATAATAATAATTTATTTATATCCCGCCCTCCACAGCCGAAGCCGGGCTCAGAGCGGCTAATAACAGTAAAATAATACAGCATTCTAAAATCAGTTCATTATAAAATCAGTTCAAATCAAATTGATGGCAACCATTGGGCTAGAGTTCTGTGAAGAATGACCAAAGGAGGGGGTCAGGCTGTGCCTTGGCCAAAGGCCTGGTGGAACAGCTCTGTCTTGCAGGCCCTGTGGAAAGATGTCAAGTGCCGCAGGGCCCTAGTCTCTTGTGACAGAGTGTTCCACCAGATCGGAGCCACAGCTGAAAAAGCCCTGGCTCTGGTTGAGGCCAGCCTAACCTCTCTGTGGCCCGGGATCTCCAAGATGTTTTTGTTTGAAGACCGTAAGGTCCTCCGTGGGACATACCAGGAGAGGCAGTCCTGAGATCTTTCCCAGTCTGCATTCATATTTGAATTGTTTTAATTATGTTTTCTAGTGGTTCCTCAGTTGTTGTTTGCCACCTTTCGCTCCTTGGTAGTGGTGGGTTGGGAGGTAGGGTGGGATATAAATTTAATTAATATATAGGAAAATAAAATAAGGCAACTCCATATAACGACATGCATCTGGACTGAAGATGCTCTCTGATATTGCTTAGCAAGGCTAATGTCACATGGAAGATGGCGCAAGCTTGTTTTTCTCATCAGCGTCCAGCCCTGATGAGTGTCTAACCAGTTCCTGACATGACTGTGCAGAAATCCAGCCTTTCTGGGATTTGATGTTCCAATAAATTAATACAATAACAACAACAACAACAACTGGAAATCAAACCAGAATTATCTTTATTAAATACATTCCCACGACAACAATCTGGATTTACATAATAAATAATTAAGACAAGAGGTGAGACGCAACATAACCAGACTCTGGGAAGACATTTCTGGCAGAAAGATGGACAATTGGTTCAAAACAGTTTGGGAAACAGCCCTCCTTGAGAGATTAACAAATAAACTGCACTTGACACATGGGCCGATCAAGAAAGATGACTTTACCCCAGTGTGGTTTAATTTCATAGCATATGCCAGTATTCCAGAAAATGAGCAATCCCCCCATCAGCATTTGGCTCAATCTGGTTGATATAAATGGAAATTTAAACGTAAATTATTATCTTTGCTTTGAAGCCCACCTCCCACATTCATCAATATATGAACACCTTATATTGTTTCATTGGTAACATAAGAGGGGGAAAAGAACTATTACTCATACTTAATCTAAGCTCAAGGGCTCCTGATTAGGCGTTTAGCTGTGCACTGTTGAATGTTATCTGTTAACTCTTCTATCCTGCTTCCACTCTGTTTCTGTATTTGTTTAAACCACTTCACGAACCAAGAACTTATACATTGACCTCTAATAATAAACCATATGCTGTAGATAGCACTGCAAACTTATTATGCTATTTTTTTGTGATATGCAAATAATGTGAGAAGACCTGGGTCTATTTATCTGTATTGTTGATTATTCCTATTATCCTTGTTTAGACAACCCAATAAAAAGTGGCTTTTCTCAAAGTTCTTACCTCCTCTACACCTCCTTTAGGAAGGAGTTTGCCTCTGACTGCAAGTTCATGCTGTGTATGGCAACACTCTCTAATAATTCATAAGTAGCTTTTGCAGCTACAACCTGCTTGTCTGTTTCCCTGGAAAAGTGCACTTGATGCAAACTTTACACCAGCAGGTGACTCATTCCTTTTGTTGGGGGGGGGGCAGAGACACCATAATGTTCTTCCATGTTTGGTTGAAAGGCTAGAGAATGATTAACAGTTGCATCCTCCTTCTCCATATTTCCTTTTGCCATGTCTCCTGGATCCACGAAGTCGTTTTTGCATCAAGGCAAGGTGATTAATTATGTTTGTCTGGTTGCCTGCACTTAACTGAAAATACAGGTTTGGATTTCGGCACAGGAGTGGGAAGATTAAGCTTCAGCAAAATATCACAGCTCATGCATGTAGGTGGGATACGTATGTGTCACCAGGAGCAGCACATTGAAATCTTTTGGTTTCCAAGTGAAGTTACTGTATTTACTCTTATCTAATGCGCCATCGTATCTAATGTGCACCCTGATTTTCACGTCGTGATTTGGCCAGAAAAGGTGCACATTACATTCAAGTAAATATGGTAACTCTTTATTGGAAGAAATGAGGCTGCTCAATAGTGCCAGGACTACTGAGCACAGCAACACTTCCCAGCAGATCTTGCCCCTATAAGGCAGTTGTGGGGCCTCTCCCCAGCTGCCTAAGCCTCCCCTTCTCCTGGGCCCTTCCCAAGCAATCTGAGACTCCACCGGCACACTTGTCTTTCCTCTTCCCTCTTCATACCTCTTCTGGTTCTGGGAGACTGTGGGAGAAACAAACTTGTGGTATAAAATTTCTCATCAAGACAATGGAAGGGGGGGTCCTGTAGTGTTAAGAGTGATGTTACCCACAGGTTTGTGTGATCAGAACAAAATGATAATTTGCACTAGGCTGATACAAACGTGGGCAATCCTAGAAATAGCCCCCAAGTGTAGTGGGTCCAGCTTTTGTGATCATGTGCACCCACCTATCCCCATGAGAAATGTAATGTAACCAAAGCATATATGGATACAGCTTGCACATTACACTCTTCCTGTTCTTTTCTGGAATAGAAACAAGGAGGCTGCCTTAAGCCATGCCAGACTCTGTGTTCATTTAGCCCAGTATGGTCTATTCTGACGGGCAGTGACTCTCCAAATGCAGCTCTTTCTCACCACCTGCTACCTGATTCTCCCCCTTTCTTCTTTTTTTACCTGGAGTTTCCAGGGGTTGCATTTGGGACCTTCTTTCCTCCCTGATATGAGAAATGGTCCCTCATAATACAATATCTTTATGCAGTTGTCAGTGTGTGTGTATATATAAATTTTAATGTGCATTTTGTTCAGTGACTGTAACCTTCTTGGTAGGCTCCACAATAATTTTGTTGGCACCAAATGAGACTTTCCGTGATCTGAATACTGTTATAAACTGGCCAGCTGCCTTTGACTTAGGCAGCCTGGAGGTATAGTTGTATGAATGGCTCCATCTGTCTGTATTCTCATCAGGCTATTTCTCTGGCCCCTCTCCAGTAGCCATTGCCATTTCCACTCATGACCCACAGAAAATTAATCAGATTTCCCCATCTGAGCTCAGTGCTAGGATTCTTTGAGTCTGAAAATGTAGCAGAGTAGTATATCCGGATTTCAAAATTTGGATCTAAGATGCAAATATCTATTGCAGATTTGCCTGCCTAGCCAGCATACAGTGCAACAAGCCAGTCTCTTGGTGCCCTCCAAGTCCTGTGGACTACAACTCCCATCATCCCTGACAACTGATCTTGGTGGTTGGGGCTGATGAGAGCTGTAGTCTAACAACATTTGGAAAGTGCCATGTTGCCTAGCCTTCTCCCTGATATACTTGCTTTTCCATACCTAGAGATAGATTTCATTACAGTGGTGCCCCGCAAGACGAACGCCTCGCGAGATGAAAAACTCGCAAAACGAAAGGTTTTTTCGTTTTCGAGTTGCCTCACAAGACGAATTTCCCTATGGGCTTGCTTCGCAAAACGAAGCTTGCCCCGCAAGCTCTGGGGACAGCGGGTCTTCCCCGCTGTCCCCGGACCTCTCTTGAAGCAAGGGGTGGCGGGGAGAAGCAATCTTCTCCCCGCAGCCCCAGGTCCGGGGACAGCGGGAAGCGCTTCCCGCTGTCCCCGGACCTCTTTTGAAGCAAGGGGCTGCGGGGAAATCGCTTCTCCCCACCACCCCTTGCTTCAAAAGAGGTCCGGGGACAGCGGGAAGTGCAGCGCTTCTTCCCCGCTGTCCCCGGACCTCTCTTGAAGCAAGGGGCGGCAGGGAGAAGCGATCTTCTCCCCGCCACCCCTTGCTTCAAAAGAGGTCCGGGGACAGCGGGGAAGAAGCGATCTTCTCCCCGCAGCCCCAGGTCCGGGGACAGCGGGAAGCACTTCCCGCTGTCCCCGGACCTCTTTTGAAGCAAGGGGCGGCGGGGAGAAGCGATCTTCTCCCCACAGCCCCTTGCTTCAAAAGAGGGGACAGAGCGGCGCTTCCCCTCTGTCCCCGGACGGTCTCCATAGGAACGCATTGATTGATTTTCAATGCATTCCTATGGGAAACCGTGCTTCGCAAGACGAAAAACTCGCAAGAAGAAAAAACTTGCGGAACGAATTAATTTCGTTTTGCGAGGCACCACTGTACATGGAAGAGCGTTTCAACACATGCACTTTCTACCATGACGTTACGGTGCATTCCAGAAAGGATTATTTCATCATTAGAATTGTAGGGTTGGAAGGGACCCTGAGGGTCATCTAGTCAAAGGGACAGCAATGCAAGAATCTTAACTAGATCATACAAGACAGATGGCCATCCAGCCTCTGCTTAAAAATCTCCAAGGAAAGAGAGTCCACCACATCTCCTGGGAGTCTGTCCGCTGTTGAACAGCTCTTGCTGTCAGAATGTTCTTCCTGATGTTTAGACAGAATCACCTTTCTTGTAAATTGAAGCCATCGGTTCGAGTCCTACCCTCCAGAGCAGGAGAAAACAAGCTCTTGATCATCTTGGTCGCCCTCGTCTTCACATGTTCCAGCTTGTCAATATTGTTCCTAAATTGTGGTGCCCAGAACTTGACAGGTGGGGTCTGACCAAAGGCATAAAAGAATGGTACTATTATAAGCCAAATGGGGACCACGTAGGACCAAGACAGCCAAATGAGGACACAGTTCACTGTCATCAATTGTTCAGTATCACATTTGTAAGTGTGTGTTCCAGAAGTTCTTTATGGGTTTGTGTGTATTTTATACAGACACAGGTTGTTCCGTCCCAACTGCTTTCATTTTATCATGGTTGACCTGACAACCCTTTATTATTGTGGATTGATTGGTTGTTCCCAAGTAGACCATCTAATCCTGTTTATACCAGCTCTCCACAGAAAAATAAAAAAAATCTCCCTCTGGACTTGTTTTCTGCTTACAGTGGTGCCCCGCAAGACGAATGCCTCGCAAGACGGAAAACCCGCTAGACGAAAGGGTTTTCCGTTTTTCAATGCGCTTCGCAGGACGAATTTCCCTATGGGCTTGCTTCGCAAGACGAAAATGTCTTGCGAGTCTTGAGATTTTTTTCCGCTTCCCCCCCCTTTTTCTAAGCCGCTAAGCCTTTAATAGCCTTTTAGCAGCTAAGCCGCTAAGCCTTTAATAGCCGCTAAACCGCTAATAGCGCTAATCTGCTAATCCGCTAATAGGGTTGCTTCACAAGACGAAAAAACCGCTAGACGAAGAGACTCGCGGAACGGATTAATTTTGTCTTGCGAGGCACCACTGTATCTGAGTTGCAGCCCAGAAGGTCTGGCCTTGGATTATATTTTCACCTAATCCATACCATCTCTTTCGTTTCCTGCCAGATCCAAACATCCATTAATCCTTCCATATCGAAGGATTCGATCATCTTCATCTATAAGTTGTTTGTTTTTTAAGTTGTGGTCCACTTACTAAAGTTTCTGATTGGCAGGGGAGTGTGAATTGGTATGAATGTTAGGTGGTATGAAAGAAATGAGTGCCCACAAGGCAAATATTTCAAAACCAGTTGTGGGCTTACTGTCCTATTGGTGCTTGAGGCTCCCAGGGGAAGCAGGCAGAGTGCAGGTCAAGCAGGAAACATTCAGCACTTTGGACAGCTCAGAGAGGTCCTGCTAAGAGGAGTTGTCTCTGAAGGGAGATAGAGCCAATTGAAACTTTGTGTAGGTTGACCCAGGTGTGGGTCACCTCCCTGGAAGTGCCGGCAGGCGAGCTGAAGGGCCCTCATTTTGTAGCCTTTGATTTCTACAAGGCTCGGGGAGGCAGAGGTATTGCTGGGAACTTTTTCTTTCAGTCAGAGGATGGTGGCAGGGCTGTGTTCTCTGGCCAGCAGGGCCCTGAATAAAATATTGGTGGTTCTCCCTGCAAGGAAACAGCCTGGACCTTGGCCTCATCTGCATCTTTAGCTGGGTGCTGCTCCTTGCAAACAAATGAAACAAAACTCATTTTATTTCTTATTTTTTTATCATGAAAAGCAGGAGTTGTGCAAACACTGGGTGGTTTAATTTAATTCAGACACATCTGGAGGGAAGGTGGAAAAAAAAGACAGAAGTGCAAAAAGAATGCAGAGGCATAACACCACCAGTTAAAAATACAAAACACATTCCTGTAGGTGAGTGATCATAAACAAGCGGATTTGACAAGGATGTTAGGGGATCAGCCAGTCGAAAGTTAAGCATTTTTAAAAGTCTGCTCATTTTCTGATGGGAGAGATTTAAGCAAGCGCTTATCAGCTCTCCTGTTAAAATAAGTGAGCTTGAAAGCACAACACAGAGTTGCGATGGGAGAGAAAGAGGTGCATGCATTTCTCTTCTGTCATAACTTTTCAGTGCTTTCAAGCCTGTTTTGTAAATTGAAATTTGCGGTGCCATTTCTCCAGTTGCCAAGGGAGCTCCCATTAAACGGTGTCTGGGCAGTTGGTAAGGGATTATTTTAGCAGTTGTAGCAGCATTGACTCCCTTGTCCTTTTTTTTAAAATGTTGTGCTTTTTGCATGTAGGGTTTGCTTCTGCCACACACAGATGGACAGCCTATATTTCTCCTACCTATATTTTCCTTCCCGCCAAATGCCCTGGATGCTGTGTTCGAAGGGGGATTTTGGAAATAGCAGCTGCCGCAAAAATCGCAGCATCCCCCAGCGGCAGAATGCATTGGTTTTAGTAAGGATGTGGTGATGGCTTTCTTTTTAAAGGGGTAGGCTTCAAATGCAACCCCCCCCCCCAACTCAAAGAGGCTGCTTCCTTTCTGAGTCAGGGCCAGAGCCCTTTAGAGGCAAGTGACTAATTGGCACACACACACACACACACACACAGAGAGAGAGAGAGAGAGAGAGAGAGAGAGAGAGAGCGCAAGTGAGAGAGAGCTCTTTTGTGCAATAATAATAATAATAATAATAATAATAATAATAATAATAATAATAATAATTTTACTTATACCCCGCCCTCCCCAGCCAAGACCGGGCTCAGGGCGGCTAACACGAAATATAAAACAATTGATTGAAATACAGCTTAAAAAACAAGATTAAAATACAACATTAAAACATTAAAATGCAGCCTCATTTCAGTGGAAACTCAATCAAAAACTTTTTGGGGGATAAAAACGTCAAGTCTTCACTGTCTCTGATGAAGACTGTCTCTTTTTCTGCTATGCCCGTTTTGAGCTGGACTTGATTCAATTCCTTAAAATAAAAAAATAAAAAATATATTTTGGTTATTTAATCGAGTTGTCCACATCGTGAAACTCTAAAAATTGGGCTATTATGCTGTCCACACTGGCATCTTCAGTGGTGGAGGATTCCCATCTTAAGTAGCAGAGCTAATTGAAGTTTTTTCAAGTATTTGACTGGAACGCTCAAAACCCAACCAAAATTAGTTTTGCGGTGAGCAGGACAAGATGCACATACAAGTTGCATTACAGGGGATTGGGCTAGATGATGCTTGAGGCCACCTACGATTCTCTGATTCTAGTTATTGGGGACGGGGGGAGAAATTAGACCAATGTGCCCATCAGTATACTAGGCAATGAGTCAGACCAGGCATAGGCAAACTCGGCCCTCCAGATGTTTTGGGACTACAACTCCCACCATCCCTAGCTAACAGGACCAGTGGTCAGGGATGATGGGAGTTGTAGTCCCAAAACATCTGGAGGGCCGAGTTTTCCTATGCCTGAGACAGACCATTGGTCCATCTAGCTCAGTGGTTCTCAACCTGTGGGTCCCCAGATGTTGTTGGACTACAACTCCCATCATCCCTAAGCTCTGGTCTTGCTAGCTAGGGTGATGGGAATTGTAGTTCAATAACATCTGGGGACCTACAGGTTGAGAAAGGCTGATTTAGCTCAATATTGTCTACTCTGACTGGCAGTGGCTCTTCTGGGCTTCAGGCGGGGTCTCTCCCAGCCCTACCCGCAGATGTTATGGACATTTTCCATGAAAAGCAGTTTTTTTAAAGAACTCAGCTTATTGTTTATCTTTCTTACTCACCGTAAGGTTCCAGTTGGAGCAATAAGATATACAATTATAAAACAAATAAAACAGCCATAAAATAAGAAAGTGAAACTAATTAAAAACAATTACACACATATAAAAAGAGTTACAAAAAATCTAAAAGCAAGAAGCAGAAGTCCCAGAAAAAGAAGAATGGATACAAAAATGTATGGAATATGCAGAAATGACGCAACTTACTGGAAGAATAAGAAATCAAGGTAACAAACGTTTTATAAAAGAATGGAAATGGTTTATTGAATATTTACAGATAATTTGTAAACAGATAAAAACATTAGCAGGATTAATGTAATGACCAGCAATTTTATAAGAGTATATATTTACAGCAGATAAATAAATGAGCAAGTTAAATGAACTTGGATATGCAGAAGACTCTAAAAAATTTATTTAAGGAACCGCAGAAAGAGGGGGAAGGAAGTCAAAATTTCGAAACGTTAAATTGATTGTAAAACTAACGAAATGTATAAATTTGAAAAACAAAAATAAAAAATCTAAAAGCAGCCAAAAGCCCATAAAACAAATACATGTAAAGCCATCATCATTAAAACACTGACAAATTTTTTTGTAGATCTTTAAAAACCTGTATAGGTAACCAAATTTTGTGTCTGTGTAGGCTTGCTGTTATGATGATGCTTTTAAAAATTGCAGCATAATCTGATACATATTTATTCAGAAATAAGCTTTGCTGTGGTCTAGTAAGTCTGTGTAAACTTCCTCTTTTTTGGCAGATCAATTTCTGGGATGGCTCAGGAACAATAATAATATAACTTTGTGGTGTTGTGGTTAGAATTTTGGACTAGTACAAGTGAATTCAGGGCTCAGATGCCGAACTCAGCTGCAATCTCACTGGATGACCTTGGGCCAGTCATTATGTCTCTGCCTAGCCCACCTCACAGGGTTGTGGTGGTGACAAAATGGAGATGGGCAAGGGGAGAGCCACCTATATTGCCTTGAGCTCCTTGTAGGAAAAAGTGGGCTACAAATGTAGGAAATAAACACAATACATATATTTCTTGTGGTGGAATTGTCTCAGAAATGTAGCTTCTTTTGCCCATGTGATGGGTTTCCCTCTAGCCCGAGCGTTGCTTTGTGGTTTTTGGACCATTTTATTAGATTCCAATAACAATTAAAACAATTTAACCCGTAACGACAGATAACTCTAACGCTCAGAAAGTCTTAGCACAGGTAAGCCTTTAAAAGGCTTTTGGCCGCCTTCCTTATTATTTTCCATTCAGCTGTGGCAGAGAGCAGCCTTTGTTTGCAAAATCTGGAATGAATTAGTGTGCTGTGATTACTTGCAGGCCTCCAGCTTAACGAAGAAAAATAAGGTTCAGGGCAATATACCCATGCAATATTGCAATAAAACACAGGTGGTTTCCATTTTCTTATCCGTCCCCAATTCCCTTTGCTATGGGAGACAATGGCAGAGCTCAAGAGTAATTGCAACAAGAGCAAGACCTTGGCTGCTCCAATTTCTTACCATTACCTTTTAATGGCCAAGGTCTAGTTGCAGCAGGAATCCGTCAGATGGATGGCTCGTGGGCTTCTGTTTCCTGTTTTATAGATGGAAACATATTGATTGCAATGCCAAGCAAGTATGATTTATTTTGAATCATTGAGACAAATCATATAATGAGTCCACTTGGTAAACTAAAATGAGCTTGACTGAAACTCGCTTGTATGCTAAGCTGGAACATTAGTCCATCTAACCCAGTCTGGTCTGGTCTGGCTCTCAGTTGGACTGCAAGGATCTTTCTCAGCCTGGCTACTTTGAGTTCCCCAGTGGTGGAAAACCTCTTCTTTTTGAGGGCTGCCTGTCAGGGCCAGAGGTGATAGATCCAGTGGCAATGCAGCTCTTCTGATAAAGTGGGATCTGTGACTCAGGAAAGCTTATGCCATGATAAACATGGGCAAGTCAGGCTCCAATAATTGGCATTGCCGTCTAGCAAGCATGACAACTGTGCAGCCTCTTCCAGCTTTGAAGCTACAGAGATGGGCAGATTTCCTCCTAGAAGGATATAGAGATTCCCACCTCCACAGTTGGGGATGATGCCTGTGGATTGTTTGGCTAAGGCTAACATTGAAGACAGCAGTCACGAAATTAAAAGACGCCTGCTTCTTGGGAGAAAAGCAATGACAAACCTAGACAGCATCTTTAAAAGCAGAGACATCACCTTGCCAACAAAGGTCTGTATAGTTAAAGCCATGGTTTTCCCAGTAGTGATGTATGGAAGTGAAAGCTGGACCATAAAGAAGGCTGATCGCCGAAGAATTGATGCTTTTGAATTATGGGGCTGGAGGAGACTCTTGAGAGTCCCATGGACTGCAAGAAGATCAAACCTATCCATTCTTAAGGAAATCAGCCCTGAGTGCTCACTGGAAGGACAGATCCTGAAGCTGAGACTCCAATACTTTGGCCACCTCATGAGAAGAGAAGACTCCCTGGAAAGGACCCTGTTGTTGGGAAAGATGGAGGACACAAGGAGAAGGGGACGACAGAGGACAAGATGGTTGGACAGTGTTCTTGATGCTACCAGCATGAGTTTGACCAAACTGCGGGAGGCAGTGGAAGACAGGAGTGCCTGGCGTGCTCTGGTCCATGGGGTGACGAAGAGTCGGACACGACTAAATGCCTAAACAACAACAACAACATTGAAGAGCTAAGGTGTTTGGGGCGCTTTGACCACCATAGGGCCAAACAGGTAAACCACTTCCCCTCTAGCCACCCCCCTTCCTGGTATTTTCTGCTCTGGAGCAAGTACCATGAGTGAGTTTTAGAAGGCATCTCTCCATCCATCCACCCTTTGGGAAACGCAATTCTTGAGTACCATTGGCAGAAAGTTCTCAGGATGCTCAGCCCAATATGCTCTCCTCTCCAATAGGCTTCTCTGTAGGAAAGGCAGATGGAGCTTGCCCCGATGAAGATGGATAAGTGGGGCTGTGAGCCAGCAACTGCAATTCTGACTAGTAAAAAATTGTAAGCCCTTGCTATATTTCCTTTACATCCTATAGGACTTAGTCTATTACAACATAAACAGCAGACCTGGTTACTCCTCTGGCAAGTGTGGATACTGAAGGAATTTTAGAAGCAGCAACAATTCTTTCTTTGGAAGGGGATGCTGATATGTCACAGGTGTGTGCAAAGGCCTTAATTTTAAGAGCAGCATGCCGGAATCTGTATCCATTGGGCCCTCCCTGAATGACCACCCCACTCCACAAAAAAGCTCTCATCAGTGGTGTAGCATGGGTTGGCAGCGCCCGGGGCAAGGCAAGTATCCTTGGCACTGCCTACTGATAGCTTGGCGACCTACTTGAGTGGCAGCGGCAATGCCATGTGAACGTCGAGCGTGGCAGAGACTGGAACAGGGGATTGGTTGGGAGTGGGTATCTTTTGTGCAGAAGGTGCCCTAGCAACCGGCCATTGCCAAAATCTGCTCCTCACTCCGCCTGTGGGAACAATGGGAGATTTTCTGTGTTGGGAGGGCACACTATTTAAAAAATATTATTATTATTACTACTACTTCCTTTCCCCCCTTTTGAACTTTTGCACCCCTTCGAATTTTGCGCTCCGGGCAACCTCCCCTGTGGCCCTACCCATGCCATGCCACTACAAGAACCTCTTTATACAGAAGGCACTCTCCCTTTGCACCGGAGAACCTTTTCCTAAGCATCTGCTGTATATGGGGAAATTTCTTTTTCTGCAAATTTTATTTCTTTGAATGTGTATGGAGTAAGAAAAACAATTAGTACCCACTCCACAGCCTGGAAGAATGGCTGGTGACCAAACGTTCTCCACCGAAGCAGCCTTGTAAATGGGAGCAAAGAATTTATTTGCCCACTAGATAACAGCATGGAGTAGCTGAGGGTCACCTTTCCCATTGACCCTTGAATAATGATGATAGCTTGCTGCTCTGCTTCAGAGCCTCTCTTGTCATCAGCATCCTTGATAGGCTCATCCTTTCCCACTCTCGCCTGTTGATGGCCCCAGCCTTCAGAATCACAGGGACCCATTGCCTCTCTTTCTTCCTCTCCTCTCCTGGATACCTTGACAGGCCCAGAATAGAGCCCTGGCTCTTTCAGTCCCATGAATCTTTGCCCTTTCCTATTGTTGACCCTGTTGACCCTTGACCCTGGCCTGATAACAGATAGATAGCCACTGCATCATCTTGCCCAGGGGTTGTCAACCTGTGAGTGTTTCAGGATTCTAGGTGGGCGGTAGGGGGTTCTATGGCACAAGCTGAATCCTCCTTCCATTGAGAAGTGGTGGGCGGTAAGGAAATTTTACCATCAAGAAAGATGCATTAGTGGGTGGTAGGTATAAAAAGGTTGACTATCTTGCCCATCAGTAAACTACCAGCTGTATTCTGTACTAACCAGAGTTTCCAGGCCAGGGTCAAGAGTAGCCCCACATAGAAAACATGGCAGCAATTCAGTCTCAAGGTTAGCAATGCATGGACTTAAGCGGCCAAGTGATCCCGATATGGCCATGGTTCACATACCAGACAAATCAGTGAAAAAGCACTCCTGACCTTTTTATTACATGCTAATAACTTTCTGCTATTGTATCAGCCATGTTGGAAGTCTTTTAGCAGGCAGAAAGTCAGTATATCAACGGTTTAAGGCAAACTCATTAAATACATGGATAACAAGGATTATTTGCTCGGGCACTGCAAAACCTAGTGCCTATTGAAAATGCTGGTCTTTGTAGGGGGAAAATGCAAAGCAAAATTTCCTTGCATCCCAAAGCCTCATTTTTCAAATATTTTTTTTAAGACATGTTTTAGAATTAGGGCTAGAGATTCTGAATCCACTCCCTTCTCTCCCTGTTTTTCATCACAGTCGCCTTCCAACAACTCAAAAACCTCCCCAGACAGAAGTGTTCTGTAACTGCGATAAAGAGGTGGGCTGTTTTTATAGGTGCGATATCCTGTCAGACAAACAGAAGGTCACATCGGAACTCAAGTACTGCTGCTAAGTAATTTTACCCCTGAATGCGTTTGGAGAACTGCCAGGCCAGGTCACCTTCCCATCTATTATCGCACCAACTTGCCTTGTGAGAAATCCTGATTTACATTTATAAAAACTTACAAGGCAAGATAGAATATAGGGAAAGTGGATCAGTGTAATACGGCTTGTTGCTAGGGATGGGGTGGAAGAATCCAATTCAGCGTACGTTTAAAGGAAAACTCACAAGAACACAGCCACCCTTTGAAATCCACGCTCCTCCGTATTTTGCAATTCAGTTCTCTAGCCGAGTAATGTGTACAAAAAATACATGCACTAGGGTAAAGTGCATAAAATGTGTATACACACACACACACACACACACACAAAATATATAAGGGGATGTTGCAGAAATGTTTATATTAGGCAAAATTGCATGCACACATGGATAAATTTGCACTAAAATGCTGGTGAGGACTTAAAACAAACAAACAAACAAACAAATAAATAATAAACTGGTATAGAAACATGGAGAACTCAACTTAAGGCTAGAAAAAGGAGAATCCGAGAGATACCAACAGTATTCATTCATCTATGTTTAGCCCAGGAACAGGCAACATGTGGTTCTCTAGCCGCTGCTTGACTCCAACCCCCATCAGTCCTAGTGGTCAGGGTTAATAGGAGTTGTAGTCCAATAACGTCTGGCGTAGCGTGGGGGGTGCAGGGGGGGCCGTCCGCACCGGGCGCAACATCTGGGGGTTAGGGTTAGGGGGCGCAAATCCACGGGTTAGGGGGCGCAAATCCACGGGTTAGGGGCGCAAATTACTTGCCTTGCCCCGGGTGCTGACAACCCACGCTACACCACTGTCTGGCAGGTCACCAGTTCCCTATCCCTGAATTTTCATTCTGTTCACTTTTCTGCTTTTAACTGTTTTTACCCTCAGGGATTACTGTTAGGACAAAGAGCAGCAATGGTACCTGAAGGGTTTGTGGCTTCCTTCAATAAAGGGTAGAAAAGGTCAGAGTGCAGATTTCATAATGGAATTTGAAAAGTATATGCATGGGCAGTTGATGATGTTGTTTACGCTACTTACTGGTCGGGGACAAAATCCATATAGTGAAGTCTTTTTCCTTTTAGAGAACTCTGCAGAAATGTTTATTTGAAAGGCTAAAAGAAGAACTTCCCTTAAAAAGAAAATCAGGAAGAGAACCAGTTTTAGGTGCTTGATAGATAGCCTTAAAGCCCAAGGAAAGATGTCACAGGGTTAACTCCTCCCATGATGCTTTTTCAGGTGATGAAACACAGGCAGCTGGGGAGGCTGCAGAGTGCTGGAAAAGTGTTGTTTGGAAAGAAAAACACATGCTAGCTTTCACCATCCAGCAAGAAGAGGCTAAGATCAGCCCTGTACTGCTGAACTTATAAAGTGCCCTGCAAATGAGGAAGAAAAACCGAAGTCCTTTTCTCAAGGGAAGAAACTTTCCCTGCATTTGCAGATGACTTAGTATTGACCCTACAAGAGCCTGACACTAGTACGAAAAGGGTGTTGGAGATAATCCAACAATTTGGCCAGGTAGCTGGATTTAAATTGAACAAACAAAAAACTAAAGTCTTAGAAAAAATTTTAACAGCCACGGAGAAGGAGAAATTTCAAGAAGAGACAGGATTGACACTGGTTAAGAAGGTGAAATACCTAGGGGTTTATTTGACATCAAAAAATTTGAATTTGTATAAGGACAACTATGAAAAATGCTGGTCAGAAATTAAAAAAGATCTAGAAATATGGTCAAATTTGAAATTGTCAATGTTAGGCCGAATTGCAGTGATTAAGATGAATGTATTGCCTAGAATGTTATTTTTGTTTCAAACCTTGCAGATTCTTGACAAGATGGATTGTTTCAAGAGGTGGCAGAAAGATATTTCGAAATTTGTCTGGCAGGGCAAAAAGCCCAGAATTAAATTTAAAATACTGACAGATGCTAAAGAAAGAGGGGGATTTGCCCTGCCGGACTTAAAATTGTACTATGAAGCAGCAGCGTTTTGCTGGCTGAAAGAGTGGATGCTCCTCGAGAACACAGACATTTTGGATTTGGAAGGTTTTAATAATGCATTTGGTTGGCATGCATATCTATGGTATGATAAAATCAAGGTGCATAGGGCCTTTAAAAACCATATTGTCAGAAAAGCATTGTTTAATGTCTGGATAAGATATAAAGATCTGTTGGAAAACAAAACCCCTAGATGGGTGTCACCCGTGGAGGCTAAGGCATTGAAGAAACTCAATATAGAGGTCGGATGGCCGAAGTATTGGGAAATCTTGGAACAGGAGGGAGATAAACTGAAATTACAAAGTCATGAGAAAATGAAATCTAAGGTACAAGATTGGCTTCAATATTACCAAATAATGGAGACCTTTAAACAGGACAGGAAAATTGGCTTTCAGGTGTAAAAATCAAAATTAGAGACTGAACTGTTAGAACCCAATACTAAAAACTTGTCAAGAATGTATAATTTGCTGCTGAAATGGAATACACAAGATGAAACAGTCAAATCGGCTATGATTAAGTGGGCACAGGACATTGGTCATAACATTATGTTTGCTGACTGGGAATGGTTGTGGAACACCGGTATCAAATTCACGGCATGTAATGCCTTAAAGGAAAACATTATGAAAATGATTTACAGGTGGTACATGACCCCAGTCAAGCTAGCAAAAATCTATCATTTGCCTGATAATAAGTGTTGGAAATGTAAAGAAACTGAAGGCACTTTCTATCACCTTTGGTGGACATGCCCGAAGATTAAGGCTTTCTGGGAAATGATATACAATGAAATGAAAAAGATACTTAAATGTACTTTCCCTAAAAAACCAGAGGCCTTTCTCTTGGGCATTGTCGGCCAATTGGTGTCAAAGAAGGACAGAACTTTCTTTATGTATGCTACAACAGCAGCAAGAATACTCATCGCAAAGTATTGGAAGACACAAGATTTACCCACCCTGGAAGAATGGCAGATGAAAGTGATGGACTATATGACATTAGCTGAGATGACTGGCAGAATCCGCGATCAGGGAAAGGAGACGGCGGAAGAAGAATGGAAGAAATTTAAAATCTACCTTAAGTACTATTATAAACTTGATGAATGTTAGAATGTCGAGGTTTGAGTAAGAAAGGGTTACAGCGATACAAGATTAGATTGAAGGAAAGATTGAGAGGACAGAGGATTGACAGATATATTTAGAGTTGCTAAAAACTTTTGGACATTGGGATGCAGAAAGGGGAGGTATGGGGAAGTCTGAGAAACACGGTTTATGAAAAAAAGGTTATGAAACTATACGTGTTTGTATGTCTTTTTATATGTTTGTATTGTCTTAAAATTTTTTGTAAAACCAATAAAAAAATTTTTATAAAAAAAAAATGAAACTTTCCCAAAACTAGAGAACAGGTTTCATCACAGATATGCACACGCCCTTTTGGGCAAGGGAGATTCTGTGTTTAAAATAAGTAAATAAAGCAGGCAGCTAGGATTCAGTGATGGTTGAGCATGCTGAGTCCTTATTACCTTACTTGTGGGGTGCCCTCTTAGTTCCCTCCTTGACTGTTTTTGTATTTCCCTCCTTGAGTATTTTTGTACTTTCCCAGGATGGCCAAACCTCCCCCCCTCTTTCTCAGTGGCCCCATTTTGGCCACGATAATGTTCACGTTCACTCATTGAGTTCAGCTTTACAAGCAGGGGTATACATAATACATTGTGTGCGCTAGGCTGGGAATAAGTCCCATTGGGTTTAAATTTTGTGTGTACACAACCCTGTCTTACAAAACTTCCAGCCTTTCCTCCTTTGTACTCAAGGCATATGCATGCATAGGTGACTTCAAAGTCAAAACCATCAAATGCTCAGGAATTTTGGAGCAGGGGGATAGAACAGAAGAAGAGGAGTTTGGATTTGATATCCCACTTTATCACTACCCAAAGGAGTCTCAAAGCGGTTAACAATCTCCTTTCCCTTCCTCCCTCACAACAAACACTCTGTGAGGTGAGTGGGGCTGAGAGACTTCAGAGAAGTGTGACTAGCCCAAGGTCACCCAGCAGCTGCATGTGGAGGAGCGGGGAAGCGAACCCGGTTCACCAGATTACGAGTCCACTGCTTTTAACCTCTACACAACACCAGAGCTGCCATTGGTCTCTCTGGGCCACAGATTGAGTCCTGGAAAGCAGGACATCACCAGAACCTACTTAACCAGGCCCATCCAAAATGTGCGGATTATAATTCTGACATTCTTGAGAGCTGGTGTAAGGATTACAGAGACACCACATGTGAAAACGCTTTGGACGCTCTCAAGTGTTCTCACTACAGGCTAAATAATACTGTTTATTCTTGCCACGTTTTGCTGAGCCACCCAATCAGGCTTTAAATCTGATGTTCTGCAGACTTTATGCACATCCAAAAGAGAGAGAGAGAGAGAGAGAGAGAGAGAGAGAGAGAGAGAGAGAGAGAGAGAGAGAGTTCTGACAACGCATAGCCATTTACCCTGTCTGTTCCCCAAATTACTCATTAACCGTACAGAGGCTGTATTTTGAGATGTAATTGATTAACTGTCTTAATGGGTTTGCATCATTTGAAAAACAACCCTAAAACCAGGAAGGGGTGTGTGGGGAGCATAAAATTGCTCCAAGTAATTTTCCAGACCTTTGTCGCTGCAGCAGTTGATACCCACGCTTACGGTGTAATGGAGAGTCTGACTTTTCATCCTATATTGCTGTTATGGCAGCGACTAACAGACTGGGTGATAGGCAGTTGAGCGTTGGCCTCGGGCATGGAAAGCTGGCTCTGGCATTTGAGTTCTGCTGTGATGTCAGCACAGTTTGAAGTGCATGGATTCCATCATAGATTAGCACAGCCTGCTCTCCAAATTATAAAGTCCTTTGAGTTCAGGGTTTTTCTTTAGTTATAGTTGACAGCAGAGAAGCAAACTCACTTGGCCAGTCGTCGTCGTCGTCTTCTTCTTCTTCTTCTTCTTCTTCTTCTTCTTCTTCTTCTTCTTCTTCTTCATTTTATTTATATCCCGCCCTCCCCAGCCGAAGCCGGGCTCAGGGCGGCTAACAACAATCAAATAATCAAAGTCAAATAGTCACACAATCTAAAAATATTTCATTATAAAAATTAATTAAATCAAATTGATGGCAACCAATTAAGCAAAATTCTGTGCAGGTTGCCAGAGGAGGGGGTCAGGCTGCGCCCTGACAAAAGGCCTGGTGGAACAGCTCTGTCTTGCAGGCTCTGCGGAAAGTTGTCAGGTCCCGCAGGACCCTAGTCTCTTGTGACAGAGCATTCCACCAGATTGGAGCCGCAGCCGAGAAGGCCCTGGCTCTAGTTGAGGCCAGCCTAACCTCTCTGAGGCCTGGGACCTTGAGGATGTTATTATTTGCAGACTGTAGGTTTCTCTGTGGGGCATACCAGGAGAGGCGGTCCCATAGGTACGAGGGTCCTAGGCCGTATAGGGCTTTAAAGGTTAAAACCAGCACCTTAAACCTGATCCTGTACTCCACCGGGAGCCAGTGCAGCTGGTATAGTACCGGATGAATGTGATCTCGCAGCGAAGACCCCATAAGGAGTCTCGCCGCGGCATTCTGCACCCGCTGGAGTTTCTGGGTCAGTCTCAAGGGCAGCCCCACGTAGAGCGAGTTACAATAATCCAGTCTGGAGGTGACCGTCGCATGGATCACAGTGGCTAGGTGAGGGCGAGAGAGATAAGGGGCCAACTGCTTAGCTTGGCAGAGATGAAAAAATGCCGCCTTTGTTATAGCTGTAATCTGCGCCTCCATAGAGAGGGAGGTATCGAATTAATAATAATAATAATAATTATCAGCAAAACACGAAAAGAACCCTGCATCCAAAGTCTCTCTTTGTAACCACGCTGGTGAGGACTCAGAATACTTTGGATAGCCACTGCACAACCTGCTGATGGGAGCCATTCAGATTCCAAAGGATTCACCGCAAAGCCCCAAACAGCTTTGTTAATACTGCCAGCATAAATATCAAGGACTTTGTGGCAAGGGGAGGGCCAAAGGAAATTTAACACTTGATCCTGTGGATCTAGTGGGTGGGATTTTCAGAATTAAGTACTAAATGCCTTTGGATTCCTGCCCCCCCTTTCACATTTGCTCAGAAACCCATCTCCTTTTAAAGATATTTTGCAAATTGCAGCTGATTCCTCCTTGAACGTGTGCCATTACAGTTTTCTGGGTCTGTCTGTTTTACATCCTATAAACTGAACTGAGTCCCAGCCAGGAAAAATGGTGGGATAGAAATAATAATAATAATAATAATAATAATAATAATAATAATAATAATAGTACAGTGGTACCTTGGGTTAAGTACTTAATTCGTTCCGGAGGTCCGTTCTTAACCTGAAACTGTTCTTAACCTGAAGCACCACTTTAGCTAATGGGGCCTCCTGCTGCTGCCGCGCCACCAGAGCATGATTTCTGTTCTCATCCTGAAGCAAAGGTCTTAACCCAAGGTACTATTTCTGGCTTAGCAGAGTCTGTAACCTGAAGCGTATGTAACCCGAGGTACCACTGTAATAATAACTTGCAACTTACACACATTTAACTGGCACACATTCAGCTTTACACACTCGGCAAAAAAAAATATTTAAAAATTAAGAAGGGGGCAGAAAGAGGGTGGTTGTCTGGGGAAAAAAGACTTTGGCAATCCCACCCTCCGTTGAACCGAATGAGTTCTGACTCTACGCGGTTTTGGCTTTATGCTCTATCCCTGGAACGTAACCCCTGAATGTCGTCTGTATACCCCTTTCCCAAACTCCCCTCAGTTTTCTTTATCGTACTGTGTTTGGATGTCACAGTGACCACTCCCCAAGGCTCAGGTCCTCGCCACCTTCCCCCTCTTCCTGTGGCTCAGTTGTGAGGAAGAGTTTGGGAGAGTCAACAGTGGCTTGTCGTGTCTCCAAACCTGACAAACTGTGGCTAATCTTAACTGCTGTGCGTTTGGAACAAGCCAATTTCAAGCTATAGTTTATTCAGTTGGCTTGTTTACAAAAGTGGCTGGTGGGTGCGGCGGGGCAGATTTCGGTTTTCCTGCCCTGTTTTATTGTGTGCCCAATTTGGAAATAAATATTTTTTGCCGGGCTTCTGTGCCAGTGAGCCCACTCTTCCTGGAGCACCAAAATGTTCCTTTTTCTAGTTCTGAAGGATTTTGCTCACAGCACCTGGCGCTTAGCTAGGAGGCTTGGTGTCATTTTAGAGGACCCTGTGTGGTGTTTTGTGTGTGTGCCTTTTTCACAGGTTTTCACAGCTGCATTTTTAGCAGCTTCCCCGAGTGTTTCTTTTTTAAAGCCAATCTGTGTAGGGGCCATTTCAGTGTCACGTTCAGAAGGAGGTGTATTTCACAGTTCTTAGGACAGCTATTTCCAACAGTTTTTGCATTTCTCTCTCTCTCTCTCCTCCTGCAAATGGATTTGGGGCGTTTATTATCATTATTATTGGCAAATGCATTCGGAAAATCAAAACATGGTCTCATGCAGGTCGCAAAACACTCTAAACTCGACCGTTCCATGCAGTTGATGTGCTGCATGCTGAGAAAAGTATCTGTTTAGTGAGCTGAATGGTGTTATTTTGAGTGCATGTGTCCAGCCATGCTTTCCTCATTCATTTTACAATTTGAGATTTGTACTTCTTCTTTTTTTGCTTTTACGTGTTTTCTTGGCAGATCATAGGACCAAATGGGAGCAAACACTGCTCTATGGCATCCTTTAGTTACAAAACTGTAGGAAGGGGGATGAAAGACCATTTTGGGTGAATTTACACCATACATTTAAAATGCAGAGAATCCTGGGAGCTGTAGTATGTCAATAGCAGCTCTGCGAGTTGGAAGCTACAGTTCCCAAGATCCTATGGGGGGGGGGAGCTCTGTGCAGTCTTAGAAACTCTGATGTATAAGCTAGGCACCAAATGTTGGCTCCTTAAACCAGGGTTAAAGCCACCAAAACAGAATGGCTAGTTGCCATTTGAGGGCCAGATGGCTCGAAAGTCATATTTTTCAATACAGCTTTTTGCTTCCTGAAATTTGTTCTGATTTTGCAGATAAAATACCACAGAATTCTACAGGATGTGTTGCTAGGGTGTGAAAACAGGCAGGATCCCAGGATAGCCAGTCCTGCACCAACGGATGGCGGAGACCTCTGGTACCATCCTGGCACCTAGGCATCTTCACTTGGTCACAAGTGGACGATAGTCAGGTGTTATTTTAACGTGCGTTGGATGTGCTTTAAATGTGCGGTGTGCGTCTGCTCTTAATTTGGCCAGCCTCCTCCAAGAGGATTAGAGTGCCATGCTTGTCCAGGTTTAGCTTGTGTTGCCACTCGCACCTGCCTCTTTAGGGCTGTTATGCCATGTAAAAGCTTCACGGGGTGACCACAGAACACAAGGTCTTTTTTGCGGTGGCCCCCATACACTGGAACTTTGTGCTTTATAGATGTCTGTCTGGTTCCAGCTCAGCACATATTCCGAAGGCATGCTTAGGCACAGTTTTTACCTAATACTTTGAAAATGGTTGGTTGGTTGTTCATCATGCTGTAAGTTGGGTAATAATAATAATAATAATAATAATAATAATAATAATAATAATTTATTGCCTGCCCTTCACCCCAAGGTCCCAGGGTGGGTTACAACATTAAAACACAATGTTAAAGACAGCTTAAAACAACTTACAGTTGTGAGGAAGTGCCTTTTGACTCTTAATGCATCCGCTCAGGGACCTTAAATAAATAATGATTTTTTTTCTTCAACCTTTTTTTAAAAAAAGTTGTTTCCCTTTTTAAAAGGAGCATTTCTTAGGTGGTGGTGGAAGCAGTGAATGTGGCATACATTCTCTCCCCCATCCTCCAGCCTTGTGTTTCATCACATTTCTGTAACAAAGCGAGTATACGTATATTTTTATGTCTGCTCCAGCACTGTAACATTTAAAGACATTACATAACAAAAACCACACTTTGGGTTAAGTGCCGGCTGTGTTGAGTGCAAAATAACAGCAGTGCCACGGTGAACCCGGTTGACTGCTCTCACGGCGGGTTAAGGCAGCGAGGCTGCTTTGCAATGATGGACATTAGTAGGGATGAGTTAATATTAACTCCTTCGCCTGCTGCTTGGTAACAACCAAAGCTTTGTGCTGATTCTAGCGCTGTGCTGAGCAATGAGTTTGCTTGAAGGGCACGCTGAGGAGAGGGGGAGAGGGTCAGGGCATGCTATGGGGTGTTGGTGCTTTGAATTTCTTATTGCTGATCTTCCTAAGCCACCCTGGAAACAGGGTGCAATGCTTCAGATAAAATGTTATTGCCGTTGTTATTAGTATATTCCCTTTCATCTGTAGATCTCAGGGCAATCCACAACATAAAATTGCAATATAAATACAACAAAATACATAATAAAATTTAGAACAACAACAAACCAATAAATGGCACTCTCCGAGCAGTTTTTCTCCAAGTTAAATGAGTAAGTGGTTAGGAGGGCATGCACAAGAAAAGGTTATTTATGTATGCTGCTACGGCGGCCCCTGTTTTGTTAACCCCGAAATAGAAAACGAGCGAGGTCCTAACCAAAGAAGAATGGCAGCTTGCGTATCTAACTTACAGAATAAGAAGAAGAACAAGAGGAGCATGCGTTTAAAGAAGATTGGAAAATGTTTATTGAATATATGGGGGGGGGGAATTGTGTACACTTGGAAATGTTGGCAGCATTAAGGTAAATTCAACAGTGTAAATAAGTTTTGATGGAAGTAATAATGGAATACCGAATGGTTTAGTTTATACAAAATATACAGGGATTTATGCTATGCAAAATGAACCATGGAAAGAGAAGAAGGGAAGTCACTGATATTTTAAGGTTGTTTAAATGAATATTCTAAATAGTAAAACAGAACATTTAATATATATGTGGGGGTACGTGGTACCCCCCCCAAATACTTCTTTGCTTCCAGTTTCTTATGCTTAGCTGCTTGTTGCATGTGAGTACAAGTATGGCTTGGCTAGACTTAGTCCAGGGAGACCCAGGTCCAAATTTCATCTCAGGCACAAAACTCACTGTGTGACCCTGGGTTAGGCATAATCCTGGCTACCTCACAGGGCTGTTTTGAGGATAAAAGGGCTGAACGCTTCATTACTATGTAAATGTAAAGTATTGCACTTGGGCAAAAAAAATGAGAGGCACAAATACAAGATGGGTGACACCGGGCTTGAGAGCAGTACATGTGAAAAGGATCTAGGAGTCTTGGTTGACCACAAACTTGACATGAGCCAACAGTGTGACGTGGCAGCTAAAAAAGCCAATGCAATTCTGGGCTGCATCAATAGGAGTATAGCATCTAGATCAAGGGAAGTAATAGTGCCACTGTATTCTGCTCTGGTCAGACCTCACCTGGAGTACTGTGTCCAGTTCTGGGCACCACAGTTCAAGAAGGACACTGACAAACTGGAACGTGTCCAGAGGAGGGCAACCAAAATGGTCAAAGGCCTGGAAACGATGCCTTATGAGGAACGGCTAAGGGAGCTGGGCATGTTTAGCCTGGAGAAGAGGAGGTTAAGGGGTGATATGATAGTCATGTTCAAATATATAAAAGGATGTCACATAGAGGAGGGAGAAAGGTTGTTTTCTGCTGCTCCAGAGAAGCGGACACGGAGCAATGGATCCAAACTACAAGAAAGAAGATTCCACCTAAACATTAGGAAGAACTTCCTGACAGTAAGAGCTGTTCGACAGTGGAATTTGCTGCCAAGGAGTGTGGTGGAGTCTCCTACTTTGGAGGTCTTTAAGCAGAGGCTTGACATCCATATGTCAGGAGTGCTCTGATGGTGTTTCCTGCTTGGCAGGGGGTTGGACTCGATGGCCCTTGTGGTCTCTTCCAACTCTATGATTCTATGATTCTATTCTACTACTTTTTTAAAATGTAGTAATTACAGTCAGGTTTTTTCTATACAAATCTTGAAAATCTTCCATCTCTTCACTGCATGGCTTACTAAGCTGGGAGCCCCAAGCAGACTTCCCACGTGGAGGAGGAGGAGGAGGAGGAGGAGGGGGAGTTTGGATTTGATATCCCGCTTTATCACTACCCGAAGGAGTCTCAAAGTGGCTCACGTTCTCCTTTCCCTTCCTCCCCCACAACAAACACTCTGTGAGGTGAGTGAGGCTGAGAGACTTCAGAGAAGTGTGACTAGCCCAAGGTCACCCAGCAGCTGCATGTGGAGGAGCGAAGACGTGAACCCGGTTCACCAGATTATGAGTCTACCGCTCTTTACCACTACACCACACTGGCTCTCTGTTTGCACCAGGTAGCTTGGTGGTCAGGCTGCCCATTGGCCTTGCATGCCGATGATCCCAGGTTTGAATCTTGGCATATGCAGTTAAAAATAACCAGCATAGGGACCATGGAAAAGCCTCTTGGCCCAAGTCACTGGAGAGTAAGTCAAAGTAAATGACCCACGACCAGGTGGAGATACTTTCTAACTTGGTACCGCCGTACCTTGGTTCTCAAACAGCTTAGTTCTCAAACGTTTTGGCTCCCGAATGCTGCAAACCCGGAAATGACTGTTACGGTTTGCGAACTATTTTTGGAAGCCGAACGTCCGACGGGGCTTCTGATTGGCTGCCGGAGCTTCCCGCAGCCAATCAGAAGCCGTGCTTTGGTTTCTGAACGTTTTGGAAGTCAAACAGACTTCCGGAACGGATCCTGTTCGACTTCCAAGGTATGACTGTATAAGGAACCCCCCCCCCGCCCCCCGTTCCTTGCCACAGACTTTAAAACTGTTGCATTTGCATGTTGGTCTGGGCAAACCTTTTGTGTAGAATCACAGAGGTTGCAATGAACTCTGGTGTAATGAGTCCATTAGAGGCAGCAGCAATCAATACAGGGCTTCAGACTCTTTATATATATTGACGAGCTGATGGCTCTTAGATGGTCGTCGGGGAATTGGGATTCATTTTGATACAGTCAGGATGGCTGCTGATGGCTTCTGTAATCAAATTAAAGTATCAGGAGATGTGGTGAGACACATCCGTAAGCACAGTAGAACCATTTGCAGAAATCACTGCACATACCAAGGGCTTGACTGGTATTAAATACACTGAGGCAGCTGCCGTAATAAATACTGTGCGGCATCTGACTTCACAACTAGAGTGCCAAACTAGAGCAGCAGGAAATACTGGCACTTTTAGGTTCCAGGAATGTGCCATTTTATCAATCATTCTGCCCTTATAATATGCTGGTTTTAAAATTATTATTAAAATTTTCTATCCTGCTTTTTAGGGGACGTGGGTGGCGCTGTGGTCTAAACCACAGAGTTGAGGGCTTGCCGATCAGAAGGTTGGCAGTTCAAATCCCTGCGACAGGGTGAGCTCCCGTTGCTCAGTCCCTGCTCCTGCCAACCCAGCAGTTCGAAAGCACGTCAAAGTGCAAGTAGATAAATAGGTACCGCTCTGGCAGGAAGGTAAACGGTGTTTCCATGCACTGCTCTGGTTCACCAGAAACGGCTTAGTCATGCTGGCCACATGACCCAGAAGCTGTACGCCGGCTCCCTTGGCCAATAAAGTGAGATGAGTGCCGCAACCCCAGAGTCATCCACGACTGGACCTAATGGTCAGGCGTCCCTTTACCCTTTACCTTTACCTTTATCCTGCTTTTTACAAAATGGATGTCATGGACTGGTTGCACACAGAGGAATGGTGGGAGGAGCCAGCTGGGGAATCACCAAGAGAAGAAGGGTCAGAGCTCAGGGAGTGGTGGTGGGACGACAGTGAGTGGTCAGAGTGAGAAGGCTGGGAGGAGGAGGTGTCGGAAGCTGAAGAGGTTACAGGGCTTTGTGAGCTGGGAGAGTCGGTGGCAGAGAGAAGTCCAGAATCAGAGGCAGAAGCTGATGGGGCAAGAAGCCAAGAAGCAGAGATAGGTCTGGCTGCTGAAGAGGCTGTAACAAGCTCCCTTCTCCACTTATGTCCCAAAACTAGTAGATGCATGAAAAGGACGGAGGAGAGGTTTGATTCATGTAGGCAGAGTCTCTGATTGCTTGGGAAAAGTTTTGGAGAGGAGGGGAATTAGATGGTTGTGGGGAGGCAGAGACATTCAGTCTCGGCGACTGATGCATGGGGTAAGACTTACCAAGGGTGGGCTGCTGTGGTTATTAGGCCTGACATCATAGGAGCCAACTCCTAGGGTCCAAGGGGTCTTCAGTCCCCCCAATAAAATATTTGAGGGCATTGTTGGTGGGCATTGCCATTCATATGGTGTGCGTGCACCATGTCATGTGATCGATTAAGCAGGGTGGGGCTTACCTGTCCCCCATATTTTATTCAAGTCTGTGCCCCCTGCCTGACACTCAGCCAATTGAAGATTGTGCTTTTGCTAATAAAGAGTTAACTCCAACTTTGAACAGCGTGATTTACTGCAGACTCGCTCTTTGACAATGTATCAAAGTGGTGTACAACAATGCAAAACAATGAAGCTTCACAAAACCTCATAAGAAATATGCAAAAAGAAAAAAAAGGATGCTCTGCCCTCTACCCTTAAAGGATGAAATCCTTTTTGTGCTTCCAAATTGGCAGTGCTCCTTGCAAGCTTTGCATTCACGTCTGTAACTTTGGGCATCTTTCTCTTAAGTGCACGGGTCTCGTTTATGGGCAAAGGGGTCCAATTGGTAAAGTCAAGCCTTTCAAAGTTTAAAGTTGATGAACAAAAAATAAAGCATCTATGCCTGCAGCATGTAATCTATGTTTATTAGCCTACAATACACATATTCAAAAGAAATGTCTATTAAAAGTACATGTTGCAAGATGCCATTTAAAAAAACCAAAAACCTTCATGATGGTAATATCTGTTTTCCAAAGACCAAAATACTCATCTAAATATAATTTGCTTATAAATAATTTTAGGCCCTCGACCAGATTTCTCTGCTGTTTATAGAAAAGTGCCAGCGCCTCAATGCCAAAATTATGACTAACTTTCCATTAAGTGACTGATCCTTACTGGCTTGGTAAGAAAAAGGAGGGTAGTAGTTTTTCCAAGATGCTGTAAGTATGCTAAGCGGTTCTGGGGGAAAGAAGAGACACAATCCGAATGATTACCCAGATGAATTTAAATTTGAACCCTTTGCTGTTCTTGATGACCTTTGCTAAAATATATGTGTGTATATTGCAAAGCATCAGAGAGAAATTATTTTTTCACTTCTAAATGGCAGTCTGAATGAATATGGCATGATGACAAAAGCCAACTGTTTAAGTCAGATTTTGAAAAAGAAGTCAGGCGAAGCTTTAAGTCAGAAATCATTTATTGACTGCCGGCAAAATAAAGCACTCTCTTCAACCAATCTAATCTGTTTATTCACTATGTTTTAAAAATATTTTTCTATTTTTCTTTCCTGGACTTGATGCAACAAATGTGTCACTTGCTGTCTTTTGAAACTTGAAATAAAATGTAAAATAAGATGCATAAAAGACAGGGGTTGTATTTGCTCTGTGAATCCTACCCTCTGAGAAATGGGATTATAAGAGTCTTTTCCATTTTCTTTCCTGTTCCAGAAACCACTTTTCATATGAGTGTAGAATGACTTGAAATTCCTTTATAAACCCATTCATCCCTGGCCTGGTGATACTTTGATGTGATTCTTTCAACAGTTCCATTACAGTTTTAAAAGGTCCATTATCATGCTGGATTATAGCATCCATTAGCTTTCAAGAAGCTGGATATAATGCACAAAGAAAAGGGTTCACATTTGTTCTATCCACAAGTGTTCCCCGCATCCAAACACCACACCCATTTTCAGTAATAACTGACTATCAGGACTCAATAACCATTTGATTTATACATTTAGAGGCCTGTTCATTCCCAAATGAATTTTTGGTCTCGCTTCCCCTTCCTTAACAGAAATGTGCAATAGAAGGAAATCTGCCTTCTATCCATTAAATTATGTAATGGAAGGAATCCATTATGCCATGAAAGGAATATATCTCTCCATCTAATTATCTATCTAATCAAACTACAGTGGTGCCCCGCAAGACGAATGCCTCGCAAGACGAAAACCCGCTAGACGAAAGGGTTTTCCGTTTTGGAGGTGCTTCGCAAAACGAATTTCCTATGGGCTTGCTTCACAAGACGAAAATATCTTGCGAGTTCCTGCGGGGGTTCCCCCCCCCTTTCCCCCAAGCCGCTAAGCCGCTAATGGGCTTGCTTCGCAAGACGAAAAAACCGCAAGACGAAGAGACTCGTGGAACGGATTCTTTTCGTCTTGCGAGGCACCACTGTAAAGCATTCACAGAATAGGGGCTTTCTGGAAGAGAAAAAGGGCCATCTAGTCTAAAAACCTTTTTTCCTGCCAATAGGTTAATGCTCCCACAACACATTGCCGACAGCCTAACACTTATGAGGCTAAACACAAATTTAATCTAGGAATCTACCAATCCCCATTAAAAACAACAACGCCATATACCATTCACTGCAGCCATCGTTCATGTAGAGTTATCACCTATGGGCAAGTTATCACCCTAGTTCTCATCCACCAGTGAAGCTAACCATGGCTATGATCAACATTAGAGCAGCTGTAATACTACACCATGGTTAGCTTGGGGAAGGAAAATTTTCATGCAAGGCTAGGAAAAAGTGGGAGGGAACTTATGCAATCTGCACCATGGTTTTGTTGCATTTCTCCTGGGCCGGTGAGAGAGATGGAGATGAAGAAAGTTCTCTCTCTTCCACAATTTCTTCTGAAGATGCCTGGCTCTGTGTGTCTCTAACAGTCTTTGACACCACAAGATTCCCCTTTCTTTTCTGAGGGGCTAGCTTTGAAGGTGACCCAGAAACCACAACTAATCCAGAATGCAGCAGCTAGACTGGTGAATGGCAGTGGCTGCCGAGACCACGTAACACTGGTCTTGAAATGCCTACACTGGCTCCCAGTACATTTCTGAGCACAATTCAAAGTGTTGGTGCTGACCTTTAAAGCCCTAAACGGCCTCGGCCCAGTATACCTAAAGGAGCATCTCCACCCCCATCGTTCTGCCCGGACATTGAGGTCCAGCGCCGAGGGCCTTCTGGCGGTTCCCTCACTGCGAGAAGTGAGGTTACAGGGAACCAGGCAGAGGGCCTTGTCGGTGGTGGTGCCTGCCCTGTGGAATGCCCTCCCTTTAGATGTCAAGGAAATAAACAACTACCTAACTTTTAGGAAACATCTGAAGGCAGTCCTGTTTAGGCAAGTTTTTAATATTTGATGTTTTATCATGTTTTCAATATTCTCTTGGGAGTGGCTGGGGAGGCCCAGGCAGATGGGTGGGGTATAAGTAATAAATAATAATAATAATAATAATAATAATAATAATAATAATAATAATAATAATTAGTAGTAGTAGTAGTAGTAGTAGTAGTAGTAGTAGTAGTAATGGCAGAATAATGCTTGGATTACTTGACTCATGAATGCAGGGACCTTTAGCCCCTTCCGTGAATTTGAGATTCTTTTTTTTTAAAAAAAAAATATTTTTTATTAACCGGCCAATCAAATCAAATTAAATCACATCACATAAATTCCGAATTACAAAGCCGAATTTTAAATTTTGTTGGGGGGACCCATATTTCAAGATCCGAAGGGGGATTCTGATCATCTTCTTGCTACTGCATTAATGTCCATATCCGACCAAATCAGTCCAAACAGAGTTCATAATTCTATCCAGTCTTATCTTGCTGTTTCCACATCACATCTTGTTCATATATTTTCTCTTTTTCTTTATGATCTCTTCTGATAGTCTCCTTAAGCCGATAAACACCAATATTAATCCTGTGTGAATTTTTCCGTTCTTGCAATCCTTAAATCGAGATGGTTTCCATATATCATCACCTTCATAGATAACATCACTCTTTCCATCATTAATCTCGCAAAACTGTCGTTCTTAAGTCCCTCTGAGGAGTTTCACCCACAATATAAAAGCAGCTCTATTTCTCTATTTCTCCTCCCAGACTCAAGACCTCCGACAGAACTTCCCAATATGGCGACGCCATTTTTAACAGTGTAATTCCAAAGCTCTTATACATTCCACGCTCTTCTTAAAACATGCTTTGGTTCGAAAGTTTATCTCCACAAAGCCTTAAATCCACAGCTTAAGTCCTTAAAACGACATTTCTGACTCGTGAGGGGAGGGAATTCTTGTTTAATCACATAAGGAAAGAAAGGAAAGTTTTTTCCCCTCCCCCATCAGTCATTTGCCATACCGTATCTTGGCGTAACTTCTCATGATTTATTCTTGTCTTGTTTTATCAGAGATGTCTTCTGTTAGCAGTCTTTACTCCCCCTCCTTCCTTGAAATATGTGCATTCCTTCATCCAAATTGTTTCTTTTGAAGTTCTTGCAGCTAGTGGCACAGATCAGGGACGGCGTCCAGGAGTGCCGGAATCCCACAGGAGGGCTTTGTGCCTAGTGCCCCCATCCCCACAAATTTGGGGGTGGTATAGGGCACAGCAGGCAAGGGCAGTCCCCCCCCACCGTCCGGGGGGGGGTAGGGAGGCTAATTACTCCCATCATAGCCTCCAAATTACCTCCAAGTTATTGTCAGCCATCTTCCGATGCGCCCCCTAGTGGCCCCCCCGAATTTGAGATTCAAGAGGAAGCAACAGGGATGATCCAGAGTGTTGCATGAACGCACCTCATGTGTTTTCAGGCTTCTTTCTTATATCAAAGTGTGCACCGGCGACGTAACAACGGAGAGGTGCATTAGAGTTTATGGGAAGTGTAAACCCTGGATGACTGCTGAAGTAAGGTCACTCTTAAAAGCTCTGGACTCTGCCTTTAAGGCAGGGAACATGAGATATATACAGAGGGGCAAGAACAAAGCTCAGGAAAGGCATTCAGGCGGCGAAACAACAATACAAGCTTAAAGCAGAGAACTGCTTAGCCGACAGCAACACGAAACAAGTGTGGCAGGGACTGCAGCAGCTAACCAACTATAAGGGCAATATGAGGAACACGATTAAGGCTGATGACTCGTTGGCAGAGGAGCTGAATATATCAGGTATAGTAGCTCCTGCCTGCCAGCCTATAAACTCTCAGCCATTCATTCTATATGACCATCAAGTGGAAGCTGCATTGAGAGCGGTGAATCCCAGTAAAGCGGCTGGTCCAGATGGGGTGCTGGGGATAGTGGTAAAAAACTGTGCCGATCAACTAGCAGGGGTTCTGACAAGGATTTTTAACATGTCTCTGCAAACGGCTTGTGTTCCATCATGCTTGAAAGCAGCTACCATTTGTCCCAGTCCCCAAGAAAACAGCAACTAACTGCCTAAATGACTACAGACCTATTGCATTAACATCTGTAGTGATGAAATGCTTTGAGAGATTGGTCCTTCAACATCTTAGGTCATGCTTCCCACCGGACTTTGATAAACATCGGTTCGCCTATAGGAGAAACAGGTCAACAGATGATGCCATAACTACAGCCTTTCACCTTGTAGCGAGTCATTTGGAGAGACCGGGGAATTATGTCAGAATATTAATTATAGCTCAGCTTTTAATATCATCCTCCCGGATATTCTTATTAAAAAGCTGACGGATCTGGACCTTTCTTCTACCATCTGTGACTGGATTAAATACTTTTTGAGGGCTCGGACACAAACTGTGAGGATTGGGACTGTTACATCTACCTCCCTGAAGCTTAGCACTGGCACCCCACAGGGATGTGTGCTAAGTCCCTACCTGTACTCATTGTACACATATGACTGCATATCATCTGATCCATCCACAGCAATTATTAAGTTTGCAGTTGATACTACCATAATGGGCCCAATTGCAGGCGAAGATGAAACAGCGTACGGGGGGAGGTTCAAAAGGTATTGACATGGTGCTTAGAGAATAACTTGCACCTAAATATTAGTAAGACAAAGGAGATGGTGTTGGACATGGAGGAAGAGAGGGGAACCTGCCCCATTGTATATCTGGGGGGCTCTGTGGAGTGAGTCTCCTCCTTTAAATTCCTGGGAGTTTACCTTAGTGAGGACCTCACTTGGAAAATCAACATAACTCAGGTGGTCAGAGAGGCCCAACAGAGACTCCATTTCCTCAGGGTCTTGTGAAAGAATAATATTAAACAACAACTGCTCCTTTTACCGGTCCACAATAGAAACTGTCCTTTCATATTGTACCACAGTGTGGTACGCTGGCTTTACAGTCACAGACAGAAAGTCTCTACAGAGGGTGGTGAATACAGCGCATGATATCATGGACTGTCCCTTGAGCCCGCTAGATGACATCACAAGGGATTGTTGCCTTAGGAGAGCGAGAAAAATTCTCAGGGATGACTCACACCCCGGCCATCACCTCTTTAATCTTCTACCCTCCGGTAGGAGATATAGAACTATAATCAGCTGTACCAACAGGCTAAAAAATAGCTTCTATCCGTTGGCTGTTAGGCTGTTGAACGAAAAACAACATAGCAAAATTGACTTGCGAGGTGGTGTGTTGTTTGATAAGAGATTGAGTGTTGGGGAGGAGGCTTGTTTAATTTCATTGTACACAGGTTGTACAATGACAATAAAGGTATTATTATTATTCCTGATCATTTCCAGACCTACCTGGAGGTTCCAGGGATGGGAGATGAGACCTCTTAGATACAGAGCAGGTGCTCCACCACTGCCTTGGGTCCCTCCTCAAATGCAACAGAAGGAGGTGGGGAAATCAGGTCTGAGGTCTGCAGTGTCACGCTCCCACCAGCAAGGCTGGAGCCATTTGAAATTATATAGAATTCTGTTTTATTAAAGGAATAAGGCTCTCAATGGCTACTACCCACGATAGCTTTATTCTACCTCCGCTATTGGGGGCAATACAGCTCTGTATGTCAGTTAATTTAATTCAGTTTTCTATCAAAATGTATTCTTATAGATTTTTTTGGGGGGGGGACTCCCTCCCCTAAACCATAGAAAGTCATAAATGGTAGGATTTTGGTTAAATGGCCTCGGTCCTGTATACCTGAAGGAGCGTCTCCACCCCCATCGTTCAGCCCGGACACTGAGATCCAGTACTGAGGGCCTTCTAGTGGTTCCCTCATTGCGAGAAGTGAGGTTACAGGGAACCAGGCAGAGGGCCTTCTCGGTAGTGGCACCCGCCCTGTGGAGCGCCCTCCCTTCAGATGTGAAGGAAATAAGCGCCTATCTTCTCTTTAAAAGACATCTGGAGGCAGCCCTGTTTAGGGAAGTTTTTAATATTTAATGCTGTATTGTTTTTAACACTTGATTGGAAGCCGCCCAGAGTGGCTGGGGAAACTCAGCCAAATGGGTGGGGTATAAATAAATTATTATTATTATTATTATTATTATTATTATTATTATTATTATTATTATTATTTGGAATGTGAAGGGAGAAATAAAATCTGCAGAGGAATTCCTGAGCTAACCTATGCAAAACGACCTGGCCAAGCTAGGGCCATTAAGAAACAATACAGGGCCATGGAGAGCCACTGGCAATGCAAGAGAACTCCCCCCCCCCCGCCCCTTGCCCTGTGGTGTGAACAGAGACTGGGGGTTTGGAAGGTTGCCAGGGTAACTGGGTATGAGGTGACAGGAAAAGAGAGCTTTTAGCAGGGCGTTCTGGGGTGAAGGAGGGGAGAAGAAGGGCTGGCATCCATCTTGGGCAGGCTGGCTGCAGGCTGGGTGGGAGAGATGCCTTGGTCACCATTGAAAGGACCATGCTATAAGATCTGAACTCCCTCCCATGCAGACTGAAGGTGTAAATAGGGGAATAAACCAAATCTTTTAAAGCTACGGCAGTCTCCGCCATGTCCAAAGGAGGGCAGACCCTGCGTGAGTGACTGGAAACCCCCTGGGCTCAGCAGAGAGTGCGGGTGGCATTCAACCTCTGTAACTGTGTTATTCCGATCAGCTCTATTCCCTCTTCCTTTCACCATCTCTCTTGGCCTTGTTTTCCTTTTTTTGTTCAGTATTCATTTTGTCACTGTATACCAACGTAATAATAAAATCAATACAAATGATAAAAAGGAAACTGGGAGCTGACCTTGCCTGCCAGTGCTAATGCCTCGGCAACGGACACACCGCCCTCTGGCTCTCCTGCCGCTGATTATCTTGACATTTCTGCTCTCCTGCTCACCCCTAGGGAGAGAAAGAGAGACCCCAAATGAGTGGCATTAGCAAGGAGAAGGAACAGCTGCTGCCTGCTCACTCACTTGTTTGTTCACCCTAGATCAGGCCCAGAGACTGAGATAGAAGGAATGAGTGGAGGGGGTTAGGGAGACTAGGAAGTGGCCTGCTGAGGACATCTTACCTGAGGACCTGCCCCAAACTTGGGAATGGGGCTGATGAAGTGGTAGAACAGCCAACCACTTCATCAGCCGCTAGGGATCATAGTAATTTTGAGTGCTTCCTTAGAAAGCTCCCTGCAAGTAGAGAAGTAGCACACCAGGGAGCAGAGTGGCCTTGAACTCCTGAGAGCAACGTTGGTATGTCTTTTTATGAAGAATGTGCCAAAAACAGCATCCCATACACATGGAGCAAAAGTGATAAGTGATCATTCTTGTCGTTTCCATTATTTTATCTTGCTGGGTACATTGCCTGGGTATGTACGCAACAATAGCTTTTTATAGGGAAATGTCACCACAAGGGAAGAAACCACGCCAATCCTTTAATGGCTCTTAGTTCTTGTACAGTGGTACCTTGGTTCTCAAACGCCTTGGTACTCAAAGAAGCCGGACGTGCTCCGTTTTGAGTGTTACGCTTCCGTTTTGAGCGTTATGCTGAGCTCTGTCTGTTTTTCGATTTATTTTGCAATTTTGTTTTTGCAATTTTGTTTTGTCTTTTTTGTTTTGTTTTTGTGACTGTGTAGTTCAGCTACTGATTGATTGATTGTGTGACTGCAGTACATTTTTTATTGCTTTCATTTTATGGGTCAATGGTCTTGTTTAGATTGCTTTTTGAGGGGTTGTTTGTAAAAGTTTGGAACGGATTAATCCGTTTTGCATTACTTTCTATGGGAAAGTATACCTTGGTTTTGGAATGCTTTGGTTTTGGGACGGACTTCCGGAAAGGATTAAGTTTGAGAACCAAGGTACCACTCTAAATGCAAACCCACAGAACCCTTCAGTGGAATAGAATCCCTGGCTGCATCTTACAGCATTAAGTGGAGATTAGGGTATAATATCTACAATATGCTGCTGATGCAGATGACTTATTTTTGTTCGGGGTTGCAGATCTTTCTCTTAGCATGTAAGGGTATTGCAGATGTGGAGAGGGAGTATAAGCTAAACCAAATTTACTTGTGAAGAGTGCAGCGTGTGTGCATTATGTATGGACAAGGGCATAGGGCATGTGTGTCTTAGATGCTGAGATGCAATGCTGCCTGAAAAATCTGGCTGCTTTGCCAGTCGCATATGACAAAAATAGCTTGGTCTACCCTTTGTGAGCGTCTCAGCCTGTCAGTGCCCCGACTCGAACTAAATTTAACGGCGGACTACTGAGATATAAATATACTGGAAATGCAGGATAACAGAGCAGTTTTTTTCAGAGCTTCAGAATTGTCTGGGTGGTGATGAGCTGGTTGGAAGGTTGATGATGGCTTTAATCATACCACAGTTTCATTAAGTTAGGTTGCTGTCAATTGCTTTTTTAAAAAGCAGTAAATGCCAGAAAACTCACAGCAAGGGGTTTGTGACGAACCCGACAGTTGCTATAGAAATGGCACAGTCAATATTACAAAGAGCCGAGTGCATCCCATTGTGATACTGTACCTGCCAATAAATTGAACCATCTGCATGAATCTGACCCTTCTTTTGAAAGGCCAGCCCACACAAAACATTTGGTAAGAGGAAGAGGGCAAAGCAAGCCAAAGTAAGGTTTAGATTGTGGCATATTCCAAGTGGAAGGATCTGAAAACGGGAGGGCGGCCACTCTAAGAAATGAGCTGGAAATCCATTAAACAAATAATGAAAAATTATAGTTAAAGGTCAGGCCTGACTACAGTAACCCATGCAGCTAGTTGCATCCAAACTTGACCACTGCAGTGCATTCTGTGTTGCACGGCCTTTATTTCGGAATTGTTTTTTTATTTTATAAAATGTATATACACTTCTTTATTTTGTGTGTGTGTGCGCGCGCGTGCGTGCTCATCTCGCTTAAGAGGCCGGGAGCCAGCGCTGTCCGAAGACACTTCCAGGTCACGTGGCCAGCATGACGAAGCTGCTCTGGCGAGCCAGCACCAGCGCAGCGCACGGAAACGCCGTTTACCTTCCCGCTATAAAGCGGTACCTGTTTATCTACTTGCACTTAGGGGTGCTTTCGAACTGCTAGGTGGGCAGGAGCTGGGACCGAAAGACGGGAGCTCACCCGGCCTTGGAAAATGATTGAAAATGTCAAGTGGTAGAAAAGGCAGCTGCTCAAATGTTAATTGGGGGCTAGACGGTTGGAATACATTTTACCAATTTTGCACCAGCTGTGTCAGTTACAGGTATGTTTCCAAGCACAGTTCAGAATGCTGGTGTTAACCTTTAAGGTCAGAATGGTTTGGGGCTAGTTAGCCAAAGGACCACAGAATGGTAGAATTGGAAGGGACCTTGAAGATCATCTAGTCCAACCCCCTGCAATGCAGGTATCTCAAGCAAAGCGCCCATGACAGATGGCCACCCAACCTCTGCTTAAAAACTTCCAGTGAAGAAGAGCCCATCATGTTCCGAGGGAATTCATTCCACTGTCAAACAGACTGGTCTGACATGACTTGTTTTTTTGAGAAACCCATGCTGGGTCTTTGTAACCACAGCATCCTTTCCTAAGTGCTCTGCCTGGTTCCCTGTAGCTTTGCTTCTCGCAATGAACTCACCAGAAGGCCCTCAGCGCTGGACCTCAGCATCCGGGCAGAACGATGGTGGTGGAGATGCTCCTTCAGGTATACTGGGCTGAGGCCATTTAGGGCTTTAAAGGTCAACACCAACACTTTGAATTGTTCTCTGAAACGTACTGGGAGCCAATGTAGGTCTTTCAAGACCAGTGTTATGTGGTCTCGGCAGCCTCCCCCAGTCACCAGTCTAGCTGGTGGACTTGCAGGGGGTGGACTAGAAAACCCTCATGGTCCCTTCCGACTCTACAGTTCTATGATTCTAAGGGAACATACATGGTTCTTCCCCTCCACATTCTATCCTCACCACAACCCTGTGAGGTAGGTTGGCTGAAAGACAGCAACTGGCCCAAGGTCACCTGGCAAACTTCTTGGTTCTCCCTGGTCCAGCACTCTAACCACTGCCCCACACTTGCTCTTAAATGGGATTACTTGCTGGAAATAAGGGGCTTGTACTGCTCCTATTGGGATGCGGGTGGTGCTGTGGGTTAAAACACAGAGCCTAGGACTTGCCAATCAGAAGGTCGGCGGTTCGAATCCCTGCGACGGGGTGAACTCCCGTTCCTCGGTCCCTGCTCCTGCCAACCTAGCAGTTCGAAATCACATCAAAAAGTGCAAGTAGATAAATTGGTACCACTCCGGCGGGAAGGTAAACGGCGTTTCCGTGTGCTGCTCTGGTTTGCCAGAAGTGGCTTAGTCATGCTGGCCACATGACCTGGAAGCTGTACACCGGCTCCCTCGGCCAATAAAGCGAGATGAGCGCCGCAGCCCGAGAGTCGGCCATGACTGGACCTAATGGTCAGGGGTCCCTTTACCTTTACCTTTACTGCTCCTATTGCTCACTTTCAGCAGAGCTGAATGTGTGAACAGGACATGCAAGAAGAGGCCGTTTTTTGGGAGGGGGAAGCACCCTCCATTTTGTGCCTCTTGCTCTGTCATATAGTCTTTGATTTCCTGTTATAGATGACAAGACTCCCTTGGTGTTTGTGTACATCTTCCAGGTCTGTATCACAACCACACTGTACAAAAGAATCCAGGGCTCAATAGTTACATTTTTCTTGTTCGTCTTTTGTGGCAAGGCCCGGTATGAATCCCCATAACACGAGCTGCAGCAGCACATTCTGCCTCTTTCTCATACATGAGAGCAGTGTTAGAAAAAGGGGTGCTGGAACTCACTATGAACTCCTCCCTTGTTCTCTTAGTCCTGAGTTCCATCTGGGGAAAAATTCCTGCATGAGAGGTTTATCTGGAGTGTACAGGCCGCTTCAGTCCTTCCTTCTCCCAGCACAGGAGCCAAGAGGGGGGCATCATTCACACCAATTTTTAGAAGAGAAAGAAATTGCAGATGGAAAGAATATATGGCATTAATACATTTTCACTACTGTGTGAAGATGAGAAAGATGGAAGCTTGCTCTTTCTAATGGAGAGCAAAGAATTGGCGACTTGTATTTGAATTACAGCAATAAATTAATGATGTGTTCATAGATCCTCTGCTTCCCAGGGGATTGAGTTTCCATCTGCAAAAGCTGTTTTTCAGCCATCTCTGCTTTTGCATATTGCTGTCTGGCGAGCCTTTTTCCTTTTTTTAAAAAAAGAGTCCCTGGTATTAATATCATCACCGCATCCACCTCCTTGTCAGACTCGGTCTATATCAGAGGACCAACAAAAGAGATTTTAACTGGAAATCTGATTCTTAGAAAACCATTTTGACTATATATCCACTTATATCCAAGCTAATCCAAGATGAGCCATGAGTGGCTGGCCTGTCTCTCCTTAACACCTTACTTGTAGTAGTACTAATCAAGTCAGGGGTTTCCTCTAGAGCGCATCAACAGAGGAACACAAAAAACTCCCCTATACTGAATCAGACTATTGGTCCATCTAGCTTAGTAATGTCTACACCGACTGGCAGCAACCCCAGGACTTTACCCTGGAAATTCTGGGGATTGACCCTGGGATGTTCTATATGCCAATCAGATACTCTGTCACTGAACTCCAGCCCTTCCCACGAGTCCTATCTGCATGCAATGAAAATGCTGTGAAATCTTCAAATAGGAAGCCCATGGTATCTTGGATGCAAGAAGAGTGTGGTCCATCTCACCTGGCCTTCTGCTGTGCCGTTTGGTAGAGAAGGTTGATTTCTAAATGTTTTAAACCATCTAGGTGATGCATTTTGACATGTCTTCCATACAGTGTTAGAAACTAAGATATAAAATCTAGGAGCCAGATGGCAACTTAAATCAAGGTTACGATTGCGCCACAACAATATGTCTAGGCACATTTATATATTTTTACCAAATTATAAAACAGATGGGCAGCGGGGCACCAAAAGACACACCCGTCTTTTACTGCTGTGCTGCTGCACAAATCAGCTGATTCGTGGGGCAGCGCAGCACCAAAAGAGGCAACCAGACATCTCCACTTCCTCGCAAAAGGCTGGTTGCCTTTCGCAAAACGCGCCTAGCACATGGCTAATTTCAAACCCTGCCTCCATATAAAGGAATATGTGGACTTGAGAGAGATAGATACTGCAGCGCTATTCTAAGCACACTGACTCAGAAGTAAGTCCCCTTGAGTTTAGCATTGCAGTAGCTTTAAGGTAAAGAGACCCCTGGCCGTTAAGTCCAGTCGCGGACAACTCTGGGGTTGCATTGCTTATCTCGCTTTACTTGCCGAGGGAGCCGGCGTACAGCTTCCGGGTCATGTGGCCAGCATAACTAAGTTGCTTCTGGCGAACCAGAGCAGCGCACGGAAACGCCGTTTACCTTCCCACTGGAGCGGTACCTATTTATCTACTTGCACTTTGACGTGCTTTCGAACTGCTAGGTGGGCAGGAGTTTTAGTCACAACCAATTGTACTTGGAGCAGAGCTGTTTATGTCCAGCGGAGCTTGCTCCTAGGCCGCTTGGTTGCTCCCCCTTCTGCTTCATAGATTTCGCTTCTTCTGCCTTTGCAGCCACCACAAGATCAACTTTCCCCTTGTTTTTGAGAATTGCTTTGAGAATTGATTTCTCATCCAGCTGCTGTTACTATGGAAACCCTATTAAGAGCTCAAATGCATGGAGGTGGGAATATCACACGCTGGTAATGTTCTTGGTGGAAATGGCAAAAGCAGCATTTTCTATTAATGGTTCCGATGAAATTGGCTGCTTTTGTTCGGCTCTCATGAAGTGACAATGAAGTGAGTGGTGCTGTGAAGGGCTTCCCCTCTAAACAGTAATCTTGAATATCATACATAATTTCGATGCGCGTGTATGTGGTGGAAGAGTCCCAAACCATAAGTGCATAAATTGTATAAAGGGAGACTTCTACAAGAGGCCTTCACAGCTTGGAATCCACCTTCCGCCTATGGCATCCAACTGGGAGCTCAGTATTTCCCACCTGAGCTGAGCTGGAAAAAGCAGTGCAATATTGTTTCGGAAAATGAGCTTCCCCAAGTACTTCATATTATTTTGTTTGTCTCATTTGTTGTCACATGCATACCCCACTTTTAACAGGGTTCTCCCCCGATCCATATTATCCTCACAACAACAGTCACTCAGTGAGCTTTGTGGTGGAGTGGGTATTTTAACCCTGGTCTCCCAGGCCCTAGCCCAGTACTCTAACCAATGCACCACACTGGCTTTCTATACAAAGACATAGGCTATGTTTCTCCCAGTCACATTTGCACCTTGCTGTATGCATGTCAGGAGCCAGAGTCAGGGGCAGGTCAGCAGTAAAGCACCCAGTGCCAGTGAAGCTAACTCTTTATTCAGAGGAACCAAAACGGTGCAGGCCTAGTGATCACAGCAACTGTTCACAGTAGGTCCTGCCCCAAGGAGGCAGTTGCAAGGGCTGAAGGTCTTCCCACCGCTCTCTAAGCCTCTTCCCCTGGGTCCTTCCCCAGCAGATGTCAGGGGTTGGGCAGAGGAGAAGTAATGGTGGAGACCGCCTCCCCATCCTGACCCTTCCAGGCAGGTGGAAAAGGAAGACAGTATAGATTTACAAGAGGGTTTTGTGGAAGGGCACAGCTCAGAGGGAGATGAGGGGGAAAGTTGGAAAATAATGGGAGAGGTGGAGCAGGCAGAGCCAGAGGATCAGCTGGCTGACACGTTGTCACTAGAAAGCAATCCAGACCCACCATCTCCCAGAACCCGGCGAGCATTGAAAGTAGGAGAACAAAGAGCTTGAAGGCAGAGGGAATGTAGCCGCACTCATAGAGGAGGTGATGATGATGATGAATGAGGAAGTGGGAGAGACGGTGTGTGTGTGTGTGTGTGTGTGGAGATTCATTTGGGACAACGCCATTATCCAAGAGGCTGGGTTCTGTAAGCTCTCTCTGTAAAGTTTGAAATCAAAAAAGGACTGTAAGAAACTTTTCCTTGTCTTTATACTTTCCTGACAGCCTCCTGACAGCAGCTTAAGGCTCCTTCCTCTTGTCTCTCTTTGCTCTACCCTCTTCATTCCTCTGCATGTCCTGGGAGACCAGCAGGGAAGAGAGCAGGTCACAGCAGGAGAGGGAAATTCCCTGGCTGCTTCATCAGCCTGCCTCCCCTCTGCCTCTTGACCCCACTCTGCTTTTGCCTCTGAGTCTGGACTGCTCTCTGCCCCAGCCTTTTCTTGCTCACTAAATCCTGTTGCCTCTTCAGTTTCTGACACCTCCACCTCTCAGGCTGCTCCCTCTTCTGCCACTACCTCCCTCCCCATCCTTACCAGAGATGAGGTGGGAATATCTTCACCTGATGCACATTACCAGCAACCCCTCCAAACTCTTGTTCACATAGTGCTAACTTTGAACGCAACCCATATTCCTAGAAGTCTTATGGGTTCAAATCTGTTCAGCCTATCCCATAATGCAGAACATCAGAATCTGGCAGTGGGAGATTCAGTAAACCTCCCTATTTAATACAGGGTGTCCCCAAAGTAGGTATACAGTTGAATCAATTGGATTCATCACAACAGATCATATTGGTACACATAACCGACACACAACAAAGTGACAGTTAAATTTCAGGCTGGCAACTGGACAGAATAATGGAGGATATATATATATTTTTACTGGTATTGTGAATGATGACAGCGAACTTGAGTTAAGAACAAAGAAAGTGGATTCTAAAGCAATATACCAGTTTTGGCCACCCCGTATAGACAGGGCTCCTGCAATGGGAACAGGAGGCAAGCCAAGCTAACAGTAATGATTGTGGACTCTTCCGTCCCTCCACCCACCTTCCATCTGGAGGCTAAGAAATGACGCTTTTATAGACATATTTTGATTACCCTCTAGGCATTAGTGGTGCAGAATAGTGGCCAGCCTTTGCTATTGTTTAGCCAGGGCTCTCCTGTTCAAGACCAGGGCCTGTGATGGATACTCAGATAGGCACAGGGCTGCAAGGAGCTCTTGCAGAGGGAGGGCTTAAGGTTGAATAGAAGTTACACCGCAGGGAGGAATACAGTGGTCACCTTGGGAATCTGAAATGACACAGCAGGCATCAGGACCCTGGACAGTGGAGATGGATGCCTGGTGAAGGCCAGCAATCAAGTAAAAGGTAAAAGGTAAAGGTACCCCTGGCAGTTAGGTCCAGTCGCAGACGACTCTGGGGTTGTGCGCTCATCTCGCTCTATAGGCCGAGGGAGCCGGTGTTTGTCTGCAGCAATCAAGTAGCCCAATCTTAATTTAGGACCGACTAGCATCTCAACATCAAAAAAACGAAGATCATGGCCATTGGTCCCATCACCTCCTGACAAATAGAAGGGGAAGAAATGGAGGCAGTGAGAGATTTTACTTTCTTGGGCTCCATGATCACTGCAGATGGTGACAGCAGCCACAAAATTAAAAGATGCCTGCTTCTTGGGAGAAAAGCAATGACAAACCTAGTCAGCATCTTAAAAAGCAGAGACATCACCTTGCCAACAAAGGTCCGTATAGTTAAAGCTATGGTTTCCCCAGGAGTGATATATGGAAGTGAGAGCTGGACCATAAAGAAGGCTGATCGCCAAAGAATTGATGCTTTTGAATTCTGGTGCTGAAGGAGACTCTGGAGAATCCCATGGACTGTAAGAAGATCAAACCTCTCCATTCTTAAGGAAATCAGCCCTGAGTGCTCACTGGAAGGACAGATCCTGAAGCTGAGACTCCAATACTTTGGCCACTTCATGAGAAGAGAAGACTCCCTGGAAAAGACCCTGATGTTGGGAAAGATGGAGGGCACAAGGAGAAGGGGACGACAGAGACGAGATGGTTGGACAGTGTTCTCGAAGCTACCAGTATGAGTTTGACCAAACTGTGGGAGGCAGTGGAAGACAGGAGTGCCAGAGGGAAGAATTCAATCTTGGCTCCACCACATGGGAGATGATGCATTTCTGGTTAAAGGTATAACCTGACCATTAGGTCCAGTCGTGACCGACTCTGGGGTTGTGACGCTCATCTTGTTTTATTGGCCGAGGGAGCCGGCGTACAGCTTCCTGGTCATGTGGCCAGCATGACTAAGCCGCTTCTGGGGAACCAGAGCAGTGCACAGAAATGCCGTTTACTTTCCCGCTGGAGTGGTACCTATTTATCTACTTGCACTTAACGTGCTTTCGAACTGCTAGGTTGGCAGGAGCAGGGACTGAGCAACGGGAGCTCACCCCATCGTGGGGATTGGAACCACCGACCTTCTGATTGGCAAGTCCTAGGCTCTGTGGTTTAACCCACAGCGCCACCTGCGTCCCAGGTTAAATGTATAGTGCCCTGGATTTTAGCAGTAGACTCTAGTATACTGGTACGTCACTGGTGTACCCATGATTACTTCTGAGACAAGTATGGCGGAAGATACCATTAGAGGAATGAATTTTTTGGGTGAAAGACATTGATATTTGAAGATGTCAGCTGGGAGACATTGCCAGAAATGAGTGGTGGAGAAAGCATTCGCCATAAGAGCTGTCCATCTATTTTGATCTCTCCAGGAGGGGTTCACACAGCATCTGCTTCCCAAAATGGTCCAGAGCAGTGATTTCTGCCAACCTCAGAGTTGTCAGTTTCTTCCAAGGAAGAGGATTTTGTGTACTGGGGTTGGCAGTATAATAGTCTGCACATTGCATCATCTTTCTCAGCAGAACATTAGCTGGAAGGATAATGTGTCATATACCACATTAAAATGGGCAATTTATAAAAAATCAGATGCTGGAAAGAGTCAGTAGCAAATCACAGATTGCTCACTCTGGGAAGCGCTATGACTTTTTAAAAGTTGCTGTTGTTGATGTTCTAAATGTTCATGTCTAGGTCAACGAGACATTCACCACTGCATAAAACTTTCCATTGAGCATTCTTAGGAAATAGGATTATCCTTCGACCAATAAAACTCAGAATTATGTTTGGAAATCAGCACAAGCTGTTTTGGTTTGCTCACATTCTGACTCGGGAGGTTTGTAATATTCATATATAAAATTTGATTTTACAATTTGCTGAATAAATACAAGAGTCAACAGTCTCCCTCGTGGTTAAGCAAGTTTATCTTGAACTTGGTGGCTATGGGATTATGCATGTGGATTATCCATCAGCATTGAGATGGGAACAAGTTGTGCTTTAGGTCAACCTGCATGCTCTCAACAGCTCAGCTGTTTTATATTTCAAGGTGTCAATGGAAAAGAAGCAATCCTTTTCCCGTGCAAGACTGGCTGGCACGAATCTGAAGCGGGTAAAAGTGTCAGGACTAGCCCGTGGGCAGCAATTTGGAGCAAACCAGGTGCCAGGTGTCCAGACCAAGGAGCAATCAGGATCAGCAAGCAGAACCACAGGAGGCAGAGGGCCTTCTTGGTAGTGGCACCTGCCCTGTGGAACGCCCTCCCACCAGATGTCATAGAGAAAAACAACTACAGTGGTACCTCAGGTTACATACGCTTCAGGTTACAGACTCCGCTAACCCAGAAATAGTGCCTCGGGTTAAGAACTTTGCTTCAGGATGAGAACAGAAATTGTGTGGCAGCAGCGCGGCAGCAGCAGGAGGCCCCATTAGTTAAAGCGGTGCTTCAGGTTAAGAACAGTTTCAGGTTAAGAACGGCCTCTGGAACGAATTAAGTACGTAACCAGAGGTACCACTGTACCAGACTTTTAGAAGACATCTGAAGGCAGCCCTGTTTAGGGAAGCTTTTAATGTTTGATAGACTATTGTATTTTAATATTGTGTTGGAAGCCGCCCAGAGTGGCTGGGGAAATCCAGTCAGATGGGCGGGGTATAAATAATAAATAAATAAATAAATAAATAAATAAATAAATAAATAAATAATGTGAGCGTCAGGAAAAATGAGCCAGAAATGGCAAACCAGAGAAAGCCTACTTAATCAAAAAGGGGTTTGGCAAGCATCTCATACTTCTATAGTCAACGTAGTGCCCTTCAGAAAATGGATTACAACGCCCATAATCCCTATCTATCTTCTCTCATAACACTAGAGCTTTGAGTCCTCCAATGAAGCCAAATGGTTGCGATTAAACGAAACGAAAGGAAGCAGCTTCTTACACAGGTAGCCGAAGGAATTCATTCCATGAGATGTAGGGCAGCCACCAACTTGGATGGCTTTAAAAGGCAACCCTCCAAATTTATGGAGGATCAAGGCACTAGCCTTGATACCTGTGTACTACCACCAGTATCAGAGGCAACGTGCTTCTGAATACAAGTTGCTGGGGCACCATAGCAAGAGAGGGCTATTGCGCTTGTGGCATATGCTTGGCCACGTCAGACAATAGAATGACGCAGTAATAGATATGCATTTCAAGTGCAGAAGTCAGCACTGAAGTGTAACATCATCTCCTGCACGTTGCGGGCTGTATGAGGCCTCTGGATTACCCAGGCCTGCTGAGAATCTCAGGAATCAGGTCTTCTTCTGCCTTCTCCTGGTCAGCTGCAGGCATTGATATAGGGGACCCTGACCTGACAAGCACACCTTCCAGATCTGGACTGAAGTTTAGCTCAAACTGGCTGTGGACCTGTTGTACCTTGGATCATTCGCTTCTGTTGCTGTGGCAAGGGTCATAACTCAGTGGTAGAACATCTGCTTTGCGTGGAGAAGGTCCCAGGTAGAGCTGGGCATTCTGCTGGTATGCCCTGCAGAGGACTTTAAGGTCCATGAATAACCATAGTTAAGAGGTCCCGGGCCCTAAGAAAGTCAGACTATCCTCCACCAGGTCCAGGGCCTTTTCAGTGTTGGCTCCGACCTGGTGGAATGCTCTGTCCCAGGAGACTAGGGCCCTTCAGGATTTAACCTCCTTCCATCAGGCCTGTAAGACAGAGCTATTCTGCCTGGCCTTTAATTTGAATTCAGCCTGATCTTTTATTTCCCTTCCCTTCCCTCCCCCGCCCCTTTTATGAAGATTACCTGCTCTGAGACCCCGCAGCTAATTCTCCCCTGGCCTCCTCGCTGGCCCAAGTAGGACCAATTCAGCCAGCTAGCCCTGGTGACTATCTAATGCTTATTGGACGGATTTCCCTCAAATTGATTTTTGAACTTTCAATTTTATGGTTATTCATATTTTTATACTGTATTTCATGCTGCTTCTATGTTGTATTACAATTAAGCGTTTTAAATTTGTTGTTAGCCGCCCTGAGCCCGGTTTCTGAACCGGGAAGGGCAGGGTATAAATAATTTATTATTATTATTATTATTATTATTATTATTATTATTATTATCCCCTGCTTTAAACTCTGGAGAGCTGCTTCCAATACTGAGCTAGATGGATCAATGACTTGCCTCAGTGTCCTGGGTTTCTAAGCACCTATGTTGTTGCTGGGCTCTGGTTGCGCTCCCCTGTGGTCTCTCCTGTGCTTGTTGGTGTGATGGCATTGCTGCAGTGATACCCTTCTTCTTCTTCAGTAGAACAGTCTCCCTCGAGAGATGGTGGACTCTCCTTCCTTGGGGATTTTTAAGCAGAGGTTCGGTGGCCACCTGTCACGAATGCTTTAGCTGAGATTGCTGCATTGCAAGGGCTTGGACTAGATAATCCTCAGGCTCCCTTCCAACTCTACAAGTCTATGAGTCAGTTCATGGTTGGACTCAGCGGTGTGTTTTCCAGCCCCATGATTCTATGAAAAGCAAATATTCGGCCTAATCTGGAGCATCCCTGCTTCCTCACACGACACCCGTAGAAACAATAGCCACTCTGTTAGTATGGATTACATAAACACAGCAATGTGTATTCCAATTGCTGGCTCCCCAGCATTCATTTAGCTAATAAATGCTATTCTGAGAATGGTGCTGACGTTAGCTGTGATGCTGGCGCAATTGCTAAGATGCTCTCCTATGATAAGGGGTTATATAAATGGAAAGGTGCTGCTGTTGGTGTTAAGCAGAAAGAGCCGCACTAATTGTGCTTTAATGAAAACACTGGGGAAAATGTTAAGTGGAAAATCATATAGCTGACACGGGGAGTCGGTGGTGGCAGAACCTTTGCTTTTGAACATAATGATGGCGACCCTGGAAGCGGGGAAAGAACCCATAGCATGAAAAGAAAGAACAGGGAGCAGGGTGACATTAGGTTGGGATAATTACATTGTTTTGCACGTTCCCACTCAAGGACTGCTTTTCCCATTAACATACCATCCTTTTTTTTTTTTAGAGGCACACCTGAAGTGTTTTACGAGTGCAGTATGTAAAAATGCATGTGACAGGTGCATATCTTATAGGCTGTGCACGTTTGAGAAAGAAAACATGAATTTGATGCTTTATATCAGCATGCGGAGGTTCTCCAAGGCCTATTGGCAGAATCAATTGACACGGATGAATTAACATGGATTTTGGATAGTTAGTAGGGAGAAAAAGTTCCAGCGCTAAACAGCCATCGTTCTCAGGTCTCTAGCTGAGTCTTCCAGTCTTTATTATGTTTATATTCTGTCTAAAAAACGGCTTCTGGTGGCAAATCTGAATTGCAATCTCCAGGCTGGTATTTCCTCGTTTCAATCAAGCAGGCTTTCTCTGCACCGATTCCCTTTCTTGATCATGAACCCCGTGCTAGATGGGGAATGAGCATCGTCCTCCCAACACATATTTGCATTGCTCTGTTCATTCAGGTACAAGGCAGCCGGTATCACACTACAAAATCAAGATGAGTTTCCAGTTGCATTGCAATTCAAATGGGAAAATGTGTCCGTCAAATGCCATCTTGGGCTACCTTCTGTTGCATGTGGCTCTGTCTAGATTGGAGCCACCATTCCCCTATGGTTGCTTCCATGACATGGTCCAAGAAGGTGATTGCTGTATTTCAGCCTGAAATAAAATATAATAACAACAATAACAATAACAACAACAACAACAACAACAACAACAACAACAACAACAACAACAATAATAATAATAATGTGACTAATCCAGTGACAGTGATTAATCCAGATATTATTGTATAGCAATAGTATCTAGAGCACCATGACCCTCTCATTTCCTTTCTCTTTATTTTGCTTTATGAAGCCATTTAAGGGTTTCAGGCAGTCTCTTTGCCTGAGCTGGACATGTTTGACAGTTCAGTTTGATTTCTTTTGTCTGAGCGGCACGAAGGATAAGAAATGGTGATTGCTTTCTTTCCTCTTGGTTTCCAACGGAAATAGCTTTCTAATAGCAGAACTGATGCTAACTAATCCTGCCTGGACCTCTGTTGCTTAGCAGCACATTTAGCGGCTGTATTACTTTATGGTGTTTAGATTGAGACCTCTTTCTTTGTTCCCTCTTACAATATTAATTTAAATATGGGACGTTCGCAAACACGTTGGCTCCGGTTCCCTATGGCAAGCTCGAATTTTATTTTGATCTATTCCATTATGGCTTTGTATACGCTCCACAAGTTGCTTGCTGCAAATAAAATATAATCAACAGGCTGCCTTTCGTTTATCTTTCATCTGTGCGTGCTAATGAATGTACGAAAGCTTTGAATAAGAGTGTGCTGTATGTCATCCTAGCTCACCACTCGAAAATGCCACTTTTCAGCTGGCACAGCCAGCTCTTTGTGTTTCAGGGTGTTTATTAATGTTATTGTCTTGCTTATTACAATATTTACATTCTGCCTTTTGTTCCCTGGTGGCAAGGCCAGCCTCAGCATGTGGCATCCTTCCTCCAGGGCCTTGGCAGGGCACACTGTTGCCAGGAACATAGGAAGCTGTCTTATACCGAGACAGACCATCGGTCCATCTAACTCGCTCACTGGCCGTGGATCTTCTGAGTTTCGGGCAGGGGTTTCCCCCAGCCCTAATCGGAGGTATCAGGGATTCAACCTGTGACCTTCTGCTTACAAAGCAGATGCTCTACCCCTGAGCTAGGACCCTTAATGCTATCTTTCAAAACCAGTTTTAAATCCATATCCTGATACTGTTTTCATAATTTTTGACCTGGCAATATATTGCAATCATGGTGTGTGTGTGTGTGTGTGTGTGTGTGTGTGTGTGTGATTTGAAAAAAACAACACCACAATGTGGAAAAAACGGTGAAGCCAGCCAGTGCCTCTACATAGATCTATCCTTATTTCAGACATTATGATCTATCTGTATACAGTGGTACCTCAGGTTACATACGCTTCAGGTTACATACACTTCAGCTTACAGACTCCGCTAACCCAGAAATAATACCTTGGGTTAAGAACTTTGCTTCAGGATGAGAACAGAAATTGCGCGGCAGCAGCAGGAGGCCCCATTAGCTAAAGTGGTGCTTCAGGTTAAGAACAGTTTCAGGTTAAGAACGGACCTCCAGAATGAATTAAGTTCTTAAGCCGAGGTACCACTGTATTGCGATGTTTAGCGGGTGATAAATCACGATGTTGAAAACCAGCCCTACTTTTTGCCTCTACATATGTCAGGAACTGTGCTGAGGAGGGCTACACTGAGGAAGAATGGTGGGAGCCACCCCCTTCCCCTCCTCCTGATCCTGAATCTTCCCAGAAGCAGGAGGACAGTATAGATTTGGAACAGTGGTTTGCAGAGGGGCACAGTTTAGAAGGCAGAAGCTGGGAAATACTGGATGGGTAACAGCTAGCAGAAGAAACACTGGACAAGAGAGAGTTAACAGATCCACAGTCTCTGGATAGTATCCACCACCCCCTCCCCAATGTCCCGAAGGGCTTTAAAAGTGTTAGAACAGAAAACACAGAGGCTCTAAGCTCAGATTACAAAACGTAGGAGTGAAGTAAATTAATAGGGACGGGGGGGGGATGATCTTTAAGTAGGAGCACCGCCATTTCTAGGAAATATGTTCTTTGCGCTCTCGCTGTGATTATTAAAGTTTCTAACTGGTAAGAAGACTCATTTTCCTTGGTTCTGCTTATCTACTGCCTTGGGGGGGGGGCGATTCCCTGAAGCCTGACAACAGAGTTCCATCCTTATTTCAGACATTGTGATATATCGGTATATCACGATGTTTAGCTGGTGATATAGCATGATGTTGAAAACCAGATACCGCCCAGCCCTAATCTTGTTTTTGGGCACAGCACTTTCCCCTCAATGTTCCCAGTGTAGCATCGCTCTGGAGCATTGTGGGAAAACAAAGTAATGGTTGCACCTAGTGACCTCATACAGCCCAGAGTTACTCTACTATTCATTCATTTGACTGAACTTCCAAACCGCCCTTCATGTGAAAGGCAAGAATACAGAATAGACTGCAGGCACAATCTATTCCTGGGCAGTGCTTTTCTTCTAGGGAAAAAAGAGGTGTCAGTACTGCATACACTTGAGTACCCCCAGAAAAAAGAAAACTCTGCTCCTAGGACTTGGACAGTCTAAACAAGTCCACCCAGTGTCTGGGCAAACAGATACATTTTGACTTGATGTCAAAAGCCTAATAAAGTAGACTCTCTTGGCTTGAAGATGGAAAGAATTTGACAGTCAGGGTGCCACTGCAGAGAAGGCCCTACTACCCCATAGCATCCCATAGCAAGCCATCAGCCCTAGCAGGACAAACAGAGGGCTGCCTCATAGATCTCAGGGCCCAGGTCCGCTAATATAGGGAAATATGCTCTAACAGCCTGAGCCATTTAGTCCCCCTTTTAAATATTTTTATTATCATTAATTTCTTCATATACTATTCAGGGCTTCATAAATAGTTCACACGAGCATCTTAATTTGAGCTTGGTACCATATAGGTGGCCAGTTCAGATCTTGCAATGTAGGTGTAATACATAAGGGTGTGCACTGGATTCCGGAAGAATCCTAACTTCTGAGGTGAAATGGGCACAAGTTGAAGCAGGGACTCCTAGCGTGCTTTGTGGTGCCTTGGCAATTCAGACATCAGATAAAAGAAAGTATAATAAATGCTGCAGACAAATATCTTACTAGCTTAAGGAAAATGCCAGGATCAGTTGAGGAGCTCCTTCGCAACTGACATGTCTAGTTGCAATCAGAGGGAATGGTCAGCCCTATTTATCCAAGTTTAAATGGTGGGTGATAGTTCTTTATTGTGTTCCTTAACAGCACCGCTAGATGGGAGAACTAGTTGAGATACGCTAACAACCCTCCCCATAAATATATTCTGCTGGGTCCATAATTCCACTCCACTCCACCCTCTCCAAGACGTTACACAACCCCCTGGTGTAATCTTGGACGTGACAGTGAGATCCAAATGTGTCGGAGCGGCAAAAATGATTAAATACCCAGAACCAGGGTCGTTTCCAAAAACACAGCAGCAGCAATAAAAACCACATGAAATGTTAAAAGTACTTTAAAATATTAATAAAGATTTGAGTGCAAGTGCCACCGACAGATTAAAGTAGGCCAACTTTTGGCCATTCCTGACTCGGCATCTTGGTCCCACCTGGTCACATTATTTTTTAACAAAAACTATCTGATTTTGATGACAGGGCAGCCCCAAGGCCTTTTGCTGACTGAGGGAAAGGGCAAGATGGCTGCCTTCCATTCCACACACAGCACCTGAGTGGACTTGCGGTAGAACCTTCCTTCAAGATTGACAATGTGACTGTGGTGTCTAGCTTACAGAATGCAAGGCAGGCTAGCTTATGGGTCCATAGGGGTGTTGGGGTGCTGGTGTGTCCCCTTTCCCCAGCACCTGCCACCTGAAGTGGCTGCCTCACTCTGTTTTATGGTAGGGCCGGCCCTTGTTTATCAGCTCCATTTGGTATGCAGGCTGAGACCCTACCTGCCCGCAGACAGTCTCGCCAGAGTGGTGCATGCTCTAGCTATCTCTCACTTGGACTACTGCAATGTGCTCTATGTGGGGCTACCTTTGAAGGTGACCTGGAAACTACAACTAATCCAGAATGCAGCAGCTAGACTGGTGACTGGGAGCGGCTGCGGAGACCATATAGTACCGGTCTTGAAAGACCTACACTGGCTCCCAGCACGTTTCCGAGCACAGTTCAAAGTCTCGGTGCTGACTTTTAAAGTCCTAAACGACCTTGGCCCAGTATACCTGAAGGAGCGTCTCCACCCCCATTGTTCTGCCCGGACACTGAGGTCCAGCTCCGAGGGCCTTCTGGCGGTTCCCTCACTGCGAGAAGCCAAGTTACAGGGAACCAGGCAGAGGGCCTTCTCGGTAGTGGCACCTGCCCTGTGGAATGCCCTCCCACCAGATGTCAAAGAGAAGAACAACTACCAGACTTTTAGAAGACATCTGAAGGCAGCCCTGTTTAGGGAAGCTTTTAATGTTCAATAGCTTATTGTATTTTAGTGTTCTGTTGGAGGCCGCCCAGAGTGGCTGGGCAGGGTATAAATAATAAATTGTTGTTGTTAGTGGTGGTGGTGGTGGTGACTTTGTTGTCCAGGTTAAGAACATAAGGAAGCCCTGCTTAATTGGGCCAAAGGCCCATCTAGGCCGTCATCCTGTGCTCAGAGTGGCCAAGCAGATGCATGTGGGAATACTAAGTAAAACTGGTGTTCAGAGGCATACTTCCTCTCACAGTAGAGGTTGAACACAGCCCTTGTCACTAGTAGTCGTTGATAGACTTCTCCGTGAATTTTTAAAACCATCCAAAGTGGCTGGCGTCAGTGGGTGTGAATTCCACAGTTCAACACTGGAAGTTTCAACTATAAAGTTATATAAATTTAGCTGATGGACATACCCTCCAACGTTTCTCCAATGGAAATAGGGACGTCCTGTTCCATACCCTTCAACATTTCTCCGACGAAAGTTGCAGCGTCCTAAAGAGAAGCAGGACATTCTGGGATCAAATCAGAAACCGGGACTGCTTCTGAAAATCTGGGACTGTCCCTGGAAAATAGAGAAACTTGGAAACAGAATATGAGCTGAACTGTTTGATTTTTCTTGTTTTATAAAGGTATCGTAAGAACAGAGGATTTATTTATTTATTTGCAATGGTTTGTCAATTATGGGGTTTCTTTGGTGTTTCAGTGGCTGTGTAAAACATCAGAATTGTGGTCCTATTATAAACCTACAGTACTGTCATGGTCTTAAAGTCAACCACATAACATTCTTCTGCCTCCAGAAGCTGATATTTAATATAAGCTCTGTCATCTCTTCAAACTACTGGTTAGAGCCAAGGAATAATGTTTGGCCTTTTTCCCTCTCATGTGGTTCGTGCTTTTTGAAAAAAGATGATCCCATGAAGAGAAAGAGAATGTATGTATATCCATTTTTGTCTATAGGGCTGGAATTTTGCAGGAACCACATGTTGGTGAATAGCACATGTTTGCAGTTCATGGAAAGTTTATACACTTTTTTTTCTACCCAGGAGGATTTTATACGGCACGCCTTTCACTAAGGTCTCTTTTTGCTGATTTCCTGTGAAAGATGACCTTTGCTCTTGCTTTTTAGAATTTTATGCCATCCTCTCTTGGTGGTTCAAGGTGGGCTATAACACTACTTTCTTCCCACCCTGAGGTTTATGGATCATTGCAAGTTTCCACATCTCTGTGTGGGGTGGAGTTACCAACATTATGGGATGGAAGTAGGCACCCCATCTGTAACTAGGTATTTGTGATGGATGCTTAGGCAGCACCGGTTATGGTGGTTTAGTCATTTTACTCATGAAAGATTAAAAATAGAATAGCTTCTGCTCTTGGTTAGGAGGTCCACTTATATTTGGTTTTCTTTTTATTGAGTTATGTAGAAGTTTCAGTGGGACAAGAGCCTAAAGAACTAACTGACTATGCATCAGCTGCAGCAAAAACACTTTATGCACAAGAAAGGAGACCACAGAAAGCAGTGACAGTAAGATTCCTATTTTATCACAATGAAGAAGAAGAGTTTGGATTTGATATCCCGCCTTTCACTCCCTTTAAGGAGTCTCCTGTGAGTTTCCTAGTCTGCCTGCTTAAATCTTTGCATTGGCTTCCTTTAGAGCATTGATGGCCAAACTTGGCCCTCCAGCTGTTTTGGGAGTACAACTCCCATCATCCTTAGCTAACAGGACCAGTTGTCAGGGATGATGGGAATTGTAGTACCCAAACAGCTGGAGGCCCAAGTTTGGCCATCACTGCTTTAGAGCATAGTTAAGAACCAGTGGCTGACTTTTTATCCCCAGCAGTAGATTCCAACTTGGAATTGCTCTACTCCGGAACCCACAATCCAGTCCTGATTGAGGATGGAGGGCTATGCTATTTAGGTGCGCAAGAATTGCCTAAGGGTGTGTGTGAGTTTATGGTTGTCATCTTTGGCCAGTTCCAACAATGCAGTTCCTCCCTGTGAAGAAATGTTCCTCACCCATAGTTTTATGGGAAGCATAGCTGAAAGCGGTTGTACAAGTAGAAGTAACATGAGTGTCATAATAGTGAGTGTCTTGTCGTTTTTCATTTGGAAATTGCAGATGGCTGTCGTATCTCCTCTCAGTCTCCTCTCTTACAGGCTAAACAAACCCAGTTCCCTCAACCATTCCTCATAAGGCTTGGTTTCCAGACCCTTGATCATCTTGGTTGCCCTCCTCTACACACATTCCAGGTTGTCAACACCCTTCTTAAATTGGGGTGCCCAGAATTGGGGTGCCCAGAAATTGGGGTGCCCAGTCTGTTGATGCAGCCAGGAATAGCATTAGCTTTTTTTGCTGCTGCATCACACTGTGGACTCATGTTAAGCTTGTGGTCTACCAAGACCCCCACGCAGTCATGTTGGCAGAGCGAGGGAGGCAGGTAGACATAGGACAAATTATACCAAATTCCCCTCTTCATTTCCCTTCCTGCAGGGCAATAAGTGGCCTATATGACTTCTGCTGGACCCTATTAGCAGGAACTGATATGCAACATGCGTGGGGAGCGAAGTAGGGAGAGAAATTTGAATTGAGTAGGACTTACTCCTGACAGGGTTAGAATTGAGCTTTTAGCAACTTCTGAGACTTCGGCATATAATTTCCCACAGAACAGTAGAGTGCTACCTCGGGTTACATACGCTTCAGGTTACATACGCTTCAGGTTACAGACTCCGCTAACCCAGAAATAGTACCTGGGGTTAAGAACTTTGCTTCAGGATGAGAACAGAAATTGTGCTCCAGCAGCACAGCAGCAGCAGGAGGCCCCATTAGCTAAAGTGGTGCTTCAGGTTAAGAACAGTTTCAGGTTAAGATCGGACCTCCGGAACGAATTAAGTACATAACCAGAGGTACCACTGTATTTCCCTCAGAAACCCAAAAGTAGTTGCAAGAAATAATTTGGTTGTACATGTCACAAGCTTCAGTTACTCTTTCACAGAATGCCTTCTTCAGCAGGGAGCAACAGTATATTTACTTATTATTTAATTACTTCTAAATCGGGCTTACATTTAAAACAACAACGCGGCGATGTACAACATAAAAATTTAATACTACAATGACATCAACGAGAAACCATCATTGAAGGCTGGTTGGTAAAAAACAAAAACAAAAAATACCCACCCTGAGATCTACGGAACAAATACACATTCCAAATGAACAGTGCAGTTCTTACAAGATGTCTAAAAAGAAAACAGGGGTGATTCCTGCTGAACTTCTATTGGCAAGGAGTTCCACACGGCCGTGGCTGCCACACTTCAATGTCCCTTTCTTCCCCTTGCTCCATAAAGGACACTATCTCCCTGCAGCCGTGGTGGCGTTAGCAAGAAACACCAACTTTTATGCATATATGATTGGCAGAAATCAGTGGTAAGGTGGTTTGCTATTTCATGCCTTTAAAAATAGCATTGTTTTTATTATATATATATATTTTAAAAAGTTGTCCAGTAGCACCTTAGACCTTAGATGCATGCAGGCTTCTTCAGATACACTGAAACAGAAGTCACCAGATTTACCATACCCATTGGGGGTTGGACTCGATGGCCCTTGTGGTCTCTTCCAACTCTATGATTCTATGAGTCAATCACCCATCTCCTACTACCCTCCTGAGAGAAATCCCACCCCACCCTCCCACTATATACAGTGGTACCTTGGGTTATATACGCTTCAGGTTACATCCGCTTTAGGTTACAGACTCTGCTAACCCAGAAATAGTACCTCGGGTTAAGAACTTTGCTTCAGGATGAGAACAGAACTCGTGCTCCGGCGGCAGCGGGAGGCCCCATTAGCTAAAGTGGTGCTTCAGGTTAAGAACAGTTTCAGGTTAAGAACGGACCTCCAGAACGAATTAAGTTCTTAACCTGAGGTACCACTGTATTTCGACTGCGTCAGACCAACACGGCTACCTGTCTGAATCTAGAATTATTTTTATTAATTAAACTTCTATACTGCTCTTATTTGAGCATAATAGGGAGGTTTGCAATGTATAAAAACACAAAAAAATACATAACACAGTAGCAAACAAAACCAATAACCCTCTCCTCGCACCGCACAGCTTGGGGGTTGCATAACATGAAAATATGATATATAGAGATTCAAATGGAAAGTATGCATTCAGTTTGCAAAGTTTGCCCTCCCTCGCCAAGCTCCTTCAGTACTGTTCTTTAAGTAGAATTGTTTCAGCTTACTTTTTAAAAACACATACACCCACCACATCAAATTCCACATCTCAGGTCCCCAAGTGCTGCTTATCAACTATGTAAACTTTTGGCACTGGAAGGTTCTTACATAATTCCAGAGCGGGATGTGTAATGCAATGCAGTCCAGCATCCCCCTGGGGAACTCCCTTAAACAACTAGACTTTACACAGTCTGCTAGGCAACACCCAGGACTTAAAGACTGGGTTCTGCCGCCTCCTGCTTCTTGTCTCCCTCCTGCAAAAGAAAAGAAAACATACACATACACTCGAGAGGAACGGTTGCTGTGAGTTTGTGTATTTCTCCCCTCGAGGCTGAGCTATCCACATGTCTCCTGATAAAATAAAAGTTGCTAAGGAGATATTTCTCAGGCTGTATTTATACCTCATTTAAAATTGCTATTGCATTTAATTGTTTTTATATATAGAATTGGTTTTTTTTTAAAAAAATACGGAATGGTTTATAATTTTTCTTATTGTTGATGTTTCACTGTGAAACCGCTTTGGGATATTTTACTGCAAGTGAGTCATAAACGGATTCAAAACAAATAAACAGACATATTTCTAGAAGTCATTCTGGTCTGATCCAGCACAGCTCTTTTTTTATGTTCTCAGGCTATCCAGTAAATAAAGAGATAATGTATGTGAAGTCTAAAAGGCGGCATAAGGGACAGCTTTAATTATTATTAGAAGATGGAGGAAGCTTGTTTTCTCCTGCTCTGGAGGGCAGGACTCGAGCCAATGGCTACAAGTTGCAAGAAAGGAGATTCCGACTAAACATACAGAAGAACTTTCTGACAATAAAAGCTGTTAAGACAGTGGAACAGATTCCCACGGGAGGTTGTGGACTTTCCTTCATTGGAGGTTTTTAAGCAGAGGCTGGATGGCCATTGTCAGGGATGCTTTAACTGACAGTCCTGATTTGCATGGGGTTGGAGTACAGTGGTGCCTCAGGTTAAGTACTTAATTCGTTCCGGAGGTCCGTACTTAACCTGAAACTGTTCTTAACCTGAAGCACCACTTTAGCTAATGGGGCCTCCCGCTGCTGCTGCGCCGCCGGAGCCCGATTTCTGTTCTTATCCTGAAGCAAAGTTCTTATCCTGAAGCACTATTTCTGGGTTAGCGGAGTGTGTAACCTGAAGCGTATGTAACCCGAGGTACCACTGTAAATGACACTTTTGGTCCCTTCCAACTCTTAAGACTCTATGGTCAACAATTCCCTTTCCCACAGCTGCCGTTCCTACATTTCCCCTGTGCCTTTGAGGTGGCAGCCAGATGGATACCAGATGGCACCTGCTTGTGGGAGGCAGATTTGGCCCAGGGTCTGCCAGCTGCCGACTCCTTATAGAGCCGAGCAGGACTGAGCACTGTAGGGAGCATAGCACATGTTAAACAACAGCAGCAGCTAAGCTTCTGTCATTGTATTACTAAACATTTAGTGCCCACGAGATCAGAAGTTTTTTTTTACTCACATTCTCCAAAGCCTGTTTAATTCCGCTATAGCGCGGCTTCAACCGCTGGGGCTGGTGGTTTAGTCTTCTCAAAGAGCTTGGCTGAGCTTTTAAAGCTTCATTGATTTCGACGTGGCTCTGAGACAGAGCCTTTGATACTTGATTCCTTTTGCTCCGCTTAAAAATAAATTAAGTTTATCTTCACAGTCAGAGTTCACCTCTGACACTGACCATCATGTACATTTAAATTCCTCTGCATTAAACAGCCAAAATGCTGGAGCGAGTCTTAGTTAATGGAGGATCCTTTGGCTGCAGTGACTTGTAGCAATTTACTGAACTGAAGGGCTGTAAACCGGAAGGAAAGGAGAGGTTTTTGCAGTTGATGGGGATTACTATGGTCTGCCTGATCCAGTTGCTGTCTTTCCAGTGTTCTGAATGGTACTAAGAGTGACCAGATGCCATGCAAAAGAAGGAAGAAACTCATGTGCCAAGCAATAGTTGAATTAGGCCACATCCACACCATGCATTTAAAGCACTATGATTGCACTTTAAATAGTCATGGCTTTCCCCAAATAATTTTGTGAACAATAATAATAATAATAATAATTTTATTTATACTCTGCCCATCTGGTTGGGTTTCCCCAGCCATTCTGGGCGGCTTACAGCAAAACATCAAGCATTAAAAACTTCCCGATACAGGGCTGCCTTCAGATGTCTTCTAAAAGTTGTGTAGGGAGGGCGTTCCACAGGGAGGGTGCCACTACTGAGAAGGCCCTCTGCCTGGTTCCATGTAACTTCGCTTCTTGCAGGGAGGGAACTGCCAGAAGACCCTCGGAGCAGGACCTCAGCGTCTGGGTTGAGCAATGGGGGTGGAGACGCTCCTTTAGGTATATTGGGCCAAGGCCATTGAAGCCTTCAAAGGTCAGCAGCCATACTTAGAATTGTGCTCAGAAATGTACTGTAGTTTGTTAAGGGTGCTGAGAGTATCTAGGAGACCCCTGTTCCCCTCGCAGAACTACAAACCCCAGAGTTCCCTGTGAAAAGGGTCTGATTGTTACACTGTTTTATAGCCCTGTAAAAGGAAGGATTTTTAAATGTTTACCGTTTTATTATGTCTTTATATATGTTGAAGCCTCCCAGAGTGGCTGGGGCAGCCCAGTCAGATGGGTGGGGTATAAATAATAAGAAGTGTTGTTGTTGTTGTTGAATAGGACGTCCCTATTTTCATCGGAGAAATGTTGGAGGGTGTGACTTATGCCTGCCTTCTGTTTGCCAGCTCATAGTAGCTGCAGAATTGGATTCTCAACTCTAGAATACCTTCCCCCTTGTCTTGATGGTTGTCACAGATAGCAGGCATTATGCAGTTAAGATCCAGAGCTATAGAACTCGTTGCAATCGTTGGGACTTGAATCTGCTTCATTTTGGCAGTGTACTTAACAAGGAAGTGATATTTGTATTGCCGGGCACTTGACATACTGGGGCATTTGTTGGTAACCTCACAACCTGGCAGGCCCCACTGCGGCTTATTCCTTGCCTCCTCTGACCAGCAGCTGCTCCAAATGCCAGCCTCCCCATTATGATCTGGCCAGTGTGGTGTAGTGGATAAGAGCGGCAGACTCGTAATCTGGGGAACCGGGTTCGTGTCTCCTCTCCTCCACATGCAGCTGCTGGGTGACCTTGGGCCAGTCACACTTCTCTGAAGTCTCTCAGCCCCACTCACCTCACAGAGTGTTTGTTGTGAGGGAGGAAGGGGAGAATGTTAGCCGCTTTGAGACTCCTTCAGGTAGTGATAAAGCGGAGTATCAAATCCAAACTCCTCCTCCTCCTCCTCCTCCTCCTCTTCTTCTTCTTCTTCCACCCAGTGACTGGCTTACCCAGTGACTGGCATATCCAGTGGCTCCCTCCCCAGGGCCAGGGATCCAAACAAGCCCAAGATGTACGCTGGCTGTGCTCCTACACCTTCACACATCTGGCTGTGCTGCAATGAGCCAAGCAGCCGTGTGGCTTCCCAGTTCATTAAAGCACTGCTGCCACAGGTAAGCCGACAGGAGGAGGAGGAGGTTGGCGGTTACAGCAATGCCACCACCACAGGGCTCCATGAGTGGCTAGTGCTAGGGCCGTCTGATCTGCGTCAGGGGTCCCAAAGGACAGCCTACTCAGATGCTAGGGACTGGCCAGACAAAGAGGAGCAGTTTGGGAGGCACCAGCTGGGGAACCCCCAAGGGAAACCCCAGAGGAGGACGGATCAGAGACCGAAGGGAAGTCAGAGGGAGAGGATTGGGAGGAAGGACTCGATGCTGAAGGGGCAACAGGGTTTAGTGAGCAGGAGGAACCTGTGACAGGGAGCAGTTCAGACTCCAAGGCTGAAGCAGAGGAGGGGGACTGAGAGACTGTTGAAGAATCCAGGGAGTCTCCCTCTCCTGCTACAACAAGCTCCCCTCCCTGCTGGTTTCCAAGAATGTGCTGGATAATAAGGATAAGGAGGAGGGCAGGACAGAGGCCAAAGGTGGGCAGATGCAGGTTGAGACTGCTTGGGAAACATCCGGGACAGGAGAGCCTTAGAAAGGGTTGAAGGCAGGGAGCTTCAGTCCTGGCAATTGCTCCATAGAGGCAAGACCTGCTGAGAAGTGTTGCTGAGTTGTATGCAGTTTCCTTGAATAAATGGTTAACTTCACTGACGACGGAACTCTGCATCTTTTGTGCCAACCTGTGTCTGACTCCAGCCCTCGGAGCCCCCTGAGATATGGATCCAGACCTGCACACTGCAGAGTGGACCTCATTTCCCCACTGGTATATATCTGTTTGCAATGTGATCTGCGGATGATACTGTTCCTGTATGGCAAAAACAGCCCTGTCTATTTTGGTGACAGCTGCAGTGCTTTCGAAACCAAGGCAAGGAGCAAAACAAAGGCAGAAATCAATGTTTGACAAACCATAAAAGGACAAAATTGATCCTGGGAGAAATAACTCTTTTTCAAGGTTTCAGGTGGGAGTTGTGGAAAGTGAAGTATAGAGTTAAACACACAGTAAGAAAAGAAAAGGGGGGGGGGAGAAAATGCAACTTATTGACAACCGTGTGAGCTTAAGTCCTTATCGGCAGCATCAGGTAGATGCTGATGATGATTCCCAGCTGGAATCAAGATTGAAAGAAAGGACACACAGGCCAATTATACTTTTAACAGGCACAAAAAGCAAAGCAGCCTTTCACAACCTGGCTGTACCCTTCAGATGTTGTTGGACTACAACTTCCATCAGCCCCAGCCAGCACTGACCATTGGCCACGCTGGCTGGGGCAGGTGCAAGTTGTAGTCCAACAAAGATATAGAGGAGACCAGGCTGGAGAACGCAACTCAACATCAAAGTAGGCCCCTCAGGGACAGGGCAGGAGTGGTTGACCACCCCACAAGTTTCTCTAATTGGTTTAATTTCTTAGGTGTATTTCTGCTCCGGCCAACTAGACACAGTCCTTTATAGTTTGCAGGCTCTGTGCAAAGTTTATTATTATTATTATTGTTGTTGTTGTTACTAAATTTTTAAAGAGCAAATTGAAGGGATACTAAATAATACACCCTAATTCAAGACTCTCCAGGGAATCCAGAAAGGATTAAATCCTATTATGCTTATCACCTTTTATCAGCTAGGTAGCACCTGAACAAACAGGAAAAGACTGCTGGATCAAAGAAGGGTTGTTAAGAATTCTTCTGACTTCTCACGTATTTACTACAAGGAGCAGAACATGGCTGTGTAATCCTGTGTCTAAGGAGACATGTCAGACTTCCTTGATGATTCTTTCCCAGGGACTAACTAAGACCTTTTCAGTTCAAATGCACCTGCACAGCATAAAGTGGTTGCTTGGCCAGTGGCAGGGATGGGGAATCCATATATTGTTGGTTTCCAGCTCCCATCAGCCTCGGCCAGCATGGTCAGTAGTCAGGGACTGTCATAATGGTTGTCCAGTTACATCTGGAGAATCACACGTTACCCATCTCTGGTCTATGGGATGCCAATGGATTGTTTTTGTTCTATTGTTCTGACAAGTCACTAGCTCTAATTGTTTTCCGCTGAACTTTTCGTATATTGCAGTCTTATCTATTGAAAAGCCCACGTTATTATAAGTTGGGAAGCAGGGGTGCAGGTTTTTTAAATGCCTGCTACTTCTGAGTGAAAACGATGGTCTTGCTGTCTGATCTAGCGCAGAATAGAAAACACAAAGAAGAAGAAAAGTTCCTTGTTTAATGGGGTGTGCCATACTAGTGTTTTAGAAACCAATGGAGTAACTTGGTGAATTAAAGGGTAATGAACTCAGGCCCAAGTCACACTCCCTACTGCAAAATGTGGGGTTTCCTACAACGTCCTCCATGTAGTGTTGCACCAGGGCATTGTGGGAAATTTAAACAGCTCCCCATTTGGGACCACTCTTTGGAGGGGCTTATGGCAGGCATCACCAGTGGGCCCTGACAAAACATTGTGGTCCACTACTGATGCCCATGGATGCGTTGCAACAATGCCGTGCCATTAATGTACACTCCAATGGCACAATGTGGTTGTATCCCCTCCAGCATTTCATGGATGAAAATATGTACCTCCTGTGTTCTTGCTCAAGTCCACTTCTTGAGCTTCTTCATAATTCCACCCCCCAAAAAAAAAACTGAAGATGAATATGGAAATTGTGGTTGTACAAATCATAATTGCTTATCAAACCGCATTTTGATCCTAGTTTGATAACAATTGTGTGCACAAAGTATTTGGACAAAACAGGAACCTATGGCTTGATGCAAACCACAGTCAGAAGTTTTGTGCGCGAAGGATAGAGGAAGAGGAAGGTGTGCAGCTCATGGGCTTTCGTCATTGCATCTGAATCAGGCCGCCTTTTATATGTAAATAACACAGTATTCTGAGATCCGGTGATGGTTGAGGTCTGTATATTTAGGTCAAACTTCAGGTGCGTTGTCAGAGGAGAGGGCCCAGCAATTCATCTCATTCCTTTGCTTTCCATGGGACCTAGTCAAGGCAACATTTTGGTGAATTGTTTCTGTTAGTAAAACTTTCATAAAAAGGTGACATGAGAGAGGCCTGTTGGATCAGGCCAATGGTCCATCTATGTAGTTCCAGCATCCAGTTTTCACGGGGGCCATCTAGATGCCTGTGAGAAACCGTCACAAGAACCCTTGCTGTGGTTTCCAGAAACTGGTATTCGAAAACATCCCTGTCTCTGAGCACAGCCACCGTCACTTTCTATTGCATCTCAGCTTCTAATCATGGCAATTTGCCAGAAGTCAGTGACAATCTGTCGTAACAAAATGTTGAAATATAATATTAGCTTCTTTGTGGAAAGGTGTTTATATATCTAAATATACACACACACACATTGTTGTTGTTGTTTAGTCGTGTCCGACTCTTCGTGACCCCATGGACCAGAGCACGCCAGGCACTCCTGTCTTCCCCTGCCTCCCGCAGTTTGGTCAAACTCATGCTGGTAGCTTTGAGAACACTATCCAACCATCTCGTCCTCTGTCGTCCCCTTCTCCTTGTGCCCTCCATCTTTCCCAACATCAGGGTCTTTTCCAGGGAGTCTTCTCTTCTCATGAGGTGGCCAAAGTATTGGAGTCTCATCTTCAGGATCTGTCCTTCCAGTGAGCACTCAGGGCTGATTTCCTTCAGAATGGATAGGTTTGATCTTTTTGCAGTCCATGGGACTCTCAAGAGTCTTCTCCAGCACCATAATTCAAAAGCATCAATTCTTTGGCGATCAGCCTTTTTTATGGTCCAGCTCTCACTTCTATACATCACTACTGGGAAAACCATACACACACATACAGTCCTTTACAAAAAAATTCTAGCAATAGCCATGGATGCACAAAACAGTACAATATATATTTTATTTTTCCTCTACCAGAAAGGAACTTTTAATGCTTTTTTGCATTTTAAGCATTGAATCATTTCAACTTATTCTTTATTCTGTGAGCCACCTAGAGAACATACATTGATGAGCAGCCGTACAAATCCAGTAAATAAACAAATGCTGCTCTTGAAAAGTATATTATTACTTGAAGAAAGGCTCAAAGTAACTTTTCTCCCACGTACCTTTGATTGATTCCTCCGCAGAGCTTTCACATACTTTGTGCAAAAGTCAACCCTCGGTGAATGCTGTTGGGAAATTGGCTTTTAAGGTCTCCTTACCTTCATAATTAAAAAGAAAAACATTTGATACTGTTTTAATTGCCAGGCTAGAGTGACCCCCAGTGGTGTGCAAGAATAATTTTGATGGCTGACCTGAAGGGAGATGAATCACTTATGTGGGCCTGAAGTAACAATTGTACGATTTGATTCCAGTATGAATGGTTCGCTATAAATAATCGTAATTTTTGTGTGTGTGCCCATGGGGCTCATTCGTTTGCATAAGTAGGGTTAGGAACACATTTTTAGCAACACTTTTAAAAAAAAGGTGTGAAAAACTGCCTGATCTGAACTTTTTGGGGGAAACATTAACAGACTTTTACCATGTTAGAACTCTTTCATATTCTCCAACTGTAGCATTTAAATATTAGTACCTATTTAATAATCCTGATGCCCAGCCTGCTTTCTGGTAATGCTCATTTTACTTTCAACACACAATCCTCTTTCTCATCTCTTCTTCAGAGATGCTGGTTATCCCAGACTCAGTTCTTTCTCCACATCTCCTACCTACTGCCTGACAGTAGGATTTTGTAGATGTTCTGGAATATTGTTGCGTCTTTTATAGGATAATAGGAAGAGTCTAATGATCAAAGACACCAAATCCCATGTCCCTTTTTGGATGGTTGCACATTTTTTCCACACAGAATGGCTTAGGTCCTCTTAGCGTACTCACAAGGAGCACGGGCCGAAACACAGGTTGTCGAGCATCCATTACTTTTGTGTTGGTAGCTTTACACTTAGGGTGCAATCCAACCCAAGCCTGGCATCTGCAACTCCCATTCCTTTGAATGGGAGAGATTTTGAGCACTTGATCAAACCTCTCCCTTTCGCAGGGTGGATAAAAATCAATGATTTAATTTATTTATTTAAAAAATGGATTTTTAAAATTTAAATCGGATTTTTAAAATAAAATGCTTTTATAGCAAAAATCTTTCTAAATATAGTTTTCTATTTAAGTTACATTATAGTCCAAAGGCTATTCATCAGGAAATAAGGATTTAAGTTTTTCATGTGTGCTAAAACTCAGTCTAAGATTATTATTTTTTTAATCGTTTAATCACATCAGTCAACAAACATGGATAAATATGCTATAATGTTATTGTTTTAGTTAAATAAATTATTTAAATTGTTATTAAGGAAATGATTATTTTTCTCCTTCCAATAAAGTACAGCAGAAAAGTTGTCCAAATATAAACAATAATTTCATAATTACCTGTCTTTGTATTTCTAATAGTATAACCAAATCAGTAATTTTTGATATAACTGTAAAAACTACTCTGAAAATTTATTATTCCAAAAATGAAACCTTCATCTGGTAGTAAATATTAAGATTATTCCAGCAGGAATGAGACTTTCTGTAAAAAAAATGATTTACCGTATTTTTTGCTCTATAAGACTCACTTTTTCCCTCCTAAAAAGTAAGGGGAAATGTGTGTGCGTCTTATGGAGCGAATGCAGGCTGCGCAGCTATCACAGAAGCCAGAACAGCAAGAGGGACTGCTGCTTTCACTGCGCAGCGATCCCTCTTGCTGTTCTGGCTTCTGAGATTCAGAATATTTTTTTTCTTGTTTTCCTCCTCCAAAAACTAGGTGCGTCTTGTGGTCTGGTGCGTCTTATAGAGCGAAAAATACGGTAAATCAAGTCTTACTGACTAGTGATTTAAATCATGATTTAAATCAAATCCACCCTGCCCTTTGGTACAAATAGAACTTCAAAGTGCTTGATTCGCCAGGACCATTCCTTATGTGTAAATGTAGAATGTACATGAATTCCCTACATACGTGAGATATATTTTCATTTCTCTCAGTCTTTGAACAATTAAAAGGTAAAGGTAAAGGGACCCCAGACCATTAGGTCCAGTCGTGACTGACTCTGGGGTTGTGGCGTTCATCTCGCTTTATTGGCTGAGGGAGCCGGCATACAGCTTCCGGGTCATGTGGCCAGCATGACTAAGCCGCTTCTGGCGAAGCAGAGCAGTCCACGGAAACGCTGTTTACCTTCCCGCCGGAGCGGTACCTCTTTATCTACTTGCACTTTGACATGCTTTTGAACTGCTAGGTGGGCAGGAGCTGGGACCGAGCAACGGGAGCTCACCTCGTTGCGGGGATTCGAACCGCCCACCTTCTGATCGGCAAGTCCTAGGCTCTGTGGAAATGAGTTGTAGTTCCCTAGAAAGTTGCTTGTATGGCATTTTCATGGACCCCGTCCTTTATGAACCTCTCTATTAAAATTAAGCCAGAAAGGTGAAAACTCATGTTTTTACACTGGAAAGGCCGTAATTAAATGTGACCAAGGTTGCTGGTTGCTTTTTGTCTTGCAAACTTACATGTACCAGTCAAAGCCTCTCTTACTACCTGAGATATCTAGCGTCGGCTTAACATTCACACATGAATATATATATATATATATATATATATATATGTAGGTTTTGGTGTCTTCGGGTGTCTTCCCGTGTAAGAGTTGGGGTGTCTAGGCGACGTTTCGACGAGCTCTGTTCTAGTAACAAGAAGCCGAAAGCACCAGCCTGAAGATGACGAGTGAGACCTCGTCGAAACGTCGCCTAGACACCCCAACTCTTACACGGGAAGACACCCGAAGACACCAAAACCTACATTCCTGTACCCGTGAAAATCTACGAAAGCAATATATATATATATATATATATATATATATATATATATATATATATATATGCAGGTTTTGTTGTCTTCGGGTGTCTTCCCGTGTAAGAGTTGGGGTGTCTAGGCGACGTTTCGACGAGGTCTCACTCGTCATCTTCAGGCTGGTGCTTTCGGCTTCTTGTTACTAGAACAGAGCAGGATCTCAGTGTTTGAGTTCCTATAAATACTGTTGAGGGGGTGTGGTGTATAGCCTCCAACGTTCTGGGCAGAGAGGAAGTTCCCAGGTTAGTGTGCCTTTTCTTCTTTTGTTCATTAATTACTTGAGGGATATCTTGAGAGATTTCTTGAGTGATATTCTGAGTACCATTTAGGAGGGTCATTAGGTGTGGATTAGTTGCTAAAGCTTTCGTGTCTTGACCTCTTGAGCTTGTGAAGAGTTTTTCTGAGAAGATGGCTGTACTGCACTTAGTTGTGCTCTGGCTTGGCTTCGTGTATAGGGGCGAGCTGTGGTTTTGTGCCCTGTGCCAGCCAGATCTGTGTAGGGATTGCAGGGGGGTGCAGCATCCGGAGGTGCCACTATGGTTTGGCTACTGGATGGTGTCTGTAATTTATCTGTGGAGAGGGTCTGGGTTTGGGTCTGGTGTGGTTGATTGGAGATGGCGTTCTGTGTGCCTCTGGTTCTGGTGTCGGTTTTTGTGGGGAGGGCTAATTTCCAGATGTCTGGCAGGCGGGACGTGTCGTCACGCTTGTTCATGTTGTGAGGGTGTTTCTCTATCTCGATGGCTTCCATGATTATTCTCTTGTGGTGATGTTCCATGTTAAAGAGCAATTTGGAATCTGCAAAATTAATTTCGTGTCCTGTTTCTTTCATGTGTTGGTAAAGAGAGGAAGTTTTTTCTTCTTTTTTGACGGCATTCTTGTGTTCTGCGATACGTGCATTTATTCGTCTGTTTGTTTGTCCAATGTACGTGGCTGGGCAGACTTTGCAGGGTATTTCATAGACCCCTTGGTTTTCTAACTGGATTTTATCTTTGGGGTTTCTGAGGATATTGGCTATTTTTTGGTTGGTGCAAAAGGCTGTTTTGATATTGTGTTTATGGAGGATTTTGCTAATTTTATCTGTAGTGCCCTTGATATAAGGAAGGAGGGCCATGCCATTGTTTTCTTCTGTGTCTTGGTTTTTGGGGGGTGTTTCTTTTTGGATTAGTTTCGTAACCCTGTTTTGTTGGTATCCGTTGGCGATTAACACATTTGAGAGATTCTGTAACTCAGTTGTCAAGTGGTCTTTGTCAGCCAGGCGTTTGGTTCTGGAGATGAGAGTCTTGGCTACGGAGTTTATTTGTGCAGGGTGGTGGTGTGATTGTGCATGTAAGTAGCGGTTGGTGTGTGTTTTTTTCCGGTAGATAGTGTGTCCTAGGGAGCCATCAGGTTTTTTGTAGATTAGGACGTCAAGGAAGGGAAGTTGGTTGTTGGCTTCTATTTCCATAGTGAATTGTATTTTGGGGTGTAGGCTGTTGAGATGTGTGAGGAAGCTATCTAGTTTTTCTTTCCCGTGTGGCCAAATTACAAAGGTGTCGTCAACATATCTGAGCCAAAGTTTGGGTTTGTGTTCTGACTTGTCTAAAGCATTGGTTTCAAAGTGTTCCATGTACAGATTTGCGATGACCGGTGAGAGGGGTGATCCCATAGGTGCTCCTTCTATCTGTTTGTATCTTTGTCCATTATGGATGAAGTACGTGTTGGTTAGGCAGTGGTTGGTCAGGTCCAGGATGTATTCGGGGGGATTGTATTTGTTTTGAATGGCTGTCAAGGCTTCATTAATGGGCACTTGTGTGAAGAGAGATACAACATCGAAGCTCACAAGTAGGTCATCGGGATGTAGGTTTTGCTTCTTTATTGTTTCTATGAACTGGAAGGAGTTTGTAACGTGTGAAGCGATAGATTCTGCATAGGGCTGAAGTTGCTTAGCGAGAAATTTAGCGAGATTTTGTAGAGGTGAGCCTATGGAGCTGACTATTGGTCTGAGTGGTGTTCCTTCTTTGTGTATCTTGGGGAGACCGTAGAGTTTGGGGCATCTGGATGATTTTTCTCTGGGGATGATTCTTAGCTGGATTTCTTCACTGATAGGAGAGGCTTTTATTTTGGATTTGGTGGTTTTTTCCAGATAGGTGGTGGGATCTGTTTTTATAGGTTGGTAGGTAGGGTCTTGGAGTAGATTTGATAGTTTTGCTTGGTAGTCCGATGTGTTCATCACAACAGTGGCATTACCTTTGTCTGCTGGGAGAATGATTATGTTGTTGTCTTTCCTCAGGTTGGTGAGTGCTTTCTGTTCTTCTTTGTGTAAATTGCTTCTGGGTGGTTTGCTGGAGCAGAGGATGTTGGTGACTTCAAGTCTGATTTTATTGGCTTCATCTGGGTTGATTTTGGTTAGGCTAGCTTCGACTCCGCATATGATGTTTTCCGTGGGGATGCGTCTCGGGGCGACTGCAAAGTTGAAACCTTTGGAGAGTACTTTGGTTTCAGTTGAGGTGAGGATCCTGTCTGATATGTTATGTACTGTTTGTTTCATGGGTTGTTGTGGAGGGTGGCTGGGCTTCTGGCGTTTCTCTAGTTTGTGGAGTTTGTTGGTGTGTGTGTCTGTCTTATGTGAGGACTCAGTTTCAGCTCTCCAAACGGCTAGTTGTTTGCATTTGTCCCAGAGTGCAGGGTGGATTTTGTTACAGAGTTTGAGGTGAAGAGTGAGTAGATCTTTGTTGGTTTGGTTTAGTAGGTATCTTTTCCTATGTAGTTCGTTTCTGATTAGGGATAGTTCAGTTCGTTTCAGGATCCTTTCGGTAGCTGGGGTTTTAGAGTGGAATTTAAGTTGGAAGCATGTGGGAATTAAGTTGTTGTCTCGGCAGTTGCGTAGGAACAAGAGATCACATAAGATGGTGGCTCTTCGGATTTCTAGTTTCTCGTAGGTTCTTGTCAGCTGGAAGGTTTCCTCCCCGTAGAGGTGAGATATTTGCTTTCGTAGATTTTCACGGGTACAGGAATGCAGGTTTTGTTGTCTTCGGGTGTCTTCCCGTGTAAGAGTTGGGGTGTCTAGGCGACGTTTCGACAAGGTCTCACTCGTCATCTTCAGGCTGGTGCTTTCGGCTTCTTGTTACTGGAACAGAAACCTTCCAGCTGACAAGAACCTACGAGAAACTAGAAATCCGAAGAGCCACCATCTTATGTGATCTCTTGTTCCTACGCAACTGCCGAGACAACAACTTAATTCCCACATGCTTCCAACTTAAATTCCACTCTAAAACCCCAGCTACCGAAAGGATCCTGAAACGAACTGAACTATCCCTAATCAGAAACGAACTACATAGGAAAAGATACCTACTAAACCAAACCAACAAAGATCTACTCACTCTTCACCTCAAACTCTGTAACAAAATCCACCCTGCACTCTGGGACAAATGCAAACAACTAGCCGTTTGGAGAGCTGAAACTGAGTCCTCACATAAGACAGACACACACACCAACAAACTCCACAAACTAGAGAAACGCCAGAAGCCCAGCCACCCTCCACAACAACCCATGAAACAAACAGTACATAACATATCAGACAGGATCCTCACCTCAACTGAAACCAAAGTACTCTCCAAAGGTTTCAACTTTGCAGTCGCCCCGAGACGCATCCCCACGGAAAACATCATATGCGGAGTCGAAGCTAGCCTAACCAAAATCAACCCAGATGAAGCCAATAAAATCAGACTTGAAGTCACCAACATCCTCTGCTCCAGCAAACCACCCAGAAGCAATTTACACAAAGAAGAACAGAAAGCACTCACCAACCTGAGGAAAGACAACAACATAATCATTCTCCCAGCAGACAAAGGTAATGCCACTGTTGTGATGAACACATCGGACTACCAAGCAAAACTATCAAATCTACTCCAAGACCCTACCTACCAACCTATAAAAACAGATCCCACCACCTATCTGGAAAAAACCACCAAATCCAAAATAAAAGCCTCTCCTATCAGTGAAGAAATCCAGCTAAGAATCATCCCCAGAGAAAAATCATCCAGATGCCCCAAACTCTACGGTCTCCCCAAGATACACAAAGAAGGAACACCACTCAGACCAATAGTCAGCTCCATAGGCTCACCTCTACAAAATCTCGCTAAATTTCTCGCTAAGCAACTTCAGCCCTATGCAGAATCTATCGCTTCACACGTTACAAACTCCTTCCAGTTCATAGAAACAATAAAGAAGCAAAACCTACATCCCGATGACCTACTTGTGAGCTTCGATGTTGTATCTCTCTTCACACAAGTGCCCATTAATGAAGCCTTGACAGCCATTCAAAACAAATACAATCCCCCCGAATACATCCTGGACCTGACCAACCACTGCCTAACCAACACGTACTTCATCCATAATGGACAAAGATACAAACAGATAGAAGGAGCACCTATGGGATCACCCCTCTCACCGGTCATCGCAAATCTGTACATGGAACACTTTGAAACCAATGCTTTAGACAAGTCAGAACACAAACCCAAACTTTGGCTCAGATATGTTGACGACACCTTTGTAATTTGGCCACACGGGAAAGAAAAACTAGATAGCTTCCTCACACATCTCAACAGCCTACACCCCAAAATACAATTCACTATGGAAATAGAAGCCAACAACCAACTTCCCTTCCTTGACGTCCTAATCTACAAAAAACCTGATGGCTCCCTAGGACACACTATTAGAGTGGAATTTAAGTTGGAAGCATGTGGGAATTAAGTTGTTGTCTCGGCAGTTGCGTAGGAACAAGAGATCACATAAGATGGTGGCTCTTCGGATTTCTAGTTTCTCGTAGGTTCTTGTCAGCTGGAAGGTTTCCTCCCCGTAGAGGTGAGATATTTGCTTTCGTAGATTTTCACGGGTACAGGAATGCAGGTTTTGTTGTCTTCGGGTGTCTTCCCGTGTAAGAGTTGGGGTGTCTAGGCGACGTTTCGACGAGGTCTCACTCGTCATCTTCAGGCTGGTGCTTTCGGCTTCTTGTTACTGGAACAGAGCAGGATATATATATTTGGGGGGGCATTCAACACATTTAATCTGCGGTCTCCAAGCAAAGCTCCCCCCCCCCCCCCATGCTTTGGCAACTGATAATTAGCTGGCTAAACTTCTAAATCCCCTCATTTGTGCTTAGCTAGTTAATCTAGATTTCAGCTAATGCATTCTGGCACTTCTCTGCTGGATCAAACCTTCTCACTAAATTTCTTCCTAAATTCCATTGGGCATGCACAATAAATTAAGTTAAGTAATGATTTCTCATTACTTGATTGATTTTGCTGTGCTAAAAGGGACTATTTTAGAGTTCCAGGAAGCTGAAGTTGGGAGAAAATATATATATATATATGAATGTGCATTTCTGAGGTTATTTAATATAAAAATGATACCGCACGTTATTTCCAAGGCTGACTTTTAAAAACCCTGGGAACGCAGTTGGAGGAGATCATAATTTATCTCTATGCGGACATTTTGAAACTGCCACTCATTCATCTATCTCAGTATTGTCCAAGACCAGCTGCAACCCTCCAGGGTCCCAGGCAGTGGAAGAAGAGCTTGTGTGGCACAATGCTTAGACTGTTGGACTCAGACCGGGGAGACCAGGGTTCTTAGTCCTTTTGCTCAGCCACACGGACTGACCTTGGACCAGTCACTGTCTGTCAGCCTAACCTACCTCACAGTGTTATTGTGAGGATGAAATGGGGAGAACCATGTGTTCCACCTGGAGCTCCAAACAGGAAAAGGTGGGATTAATTTTCCAACAAGGGGTTGCTGGAAACTGAACTTGGAGTCCTCGTGTGCTCTAGCACTGAGTTAGCACTTCAGAGTGGGCTGTAGTTTTTCTGTCATCTCTCTCTCTCTCTCTCTCTCTCTCTCTCTCTCTCTCTCTCTCTCTACCAGCTATCTATCCAGCTATCTATCTATCTATCTATCGATCGATCGATCGATCGATCGATCGTTTGTTTGTTTGTTTGTTTTGCATACTGACCTTCATCCATAGATCTCAGAGCAGTTCACAACATAAGAATGGAAGATTTTTAGAAAACCACAAAATACATTCAAAGTGGGCTGAGATTTTTCTATCATCTATCTACCTACCTACCTACCTACCTACCTACCACCTATCATCTAGCTATTCTCTCTCTCTCTCTCTCTCTCTCTCTCTCTCTCTCTCTCTCTCATCATCTGTATCTATCTATCTATTTATCCATCCATCCATCTATCTATCTATCTACCATCCATCTATCATTTATTTATTTATTTATTTTGCATAATGACCTTCATCCATGGATCTCAGAGCGGTTCACAACATAAGAATGCGAGATTTTTAGAAAACCACAAAATACACAATAAAAAAGCAAGAACAAAGATTACTACAACCCCCACCTCCCTGTGGGAATGGGGGCATCCAAAATACTACGCAAAGGGTTAGTGCTGTGATGTTATACGCCTGAGACAGTTTTTGTTTTCATTTGGTCCAGTTATCAGCTGTTGCGTGCATTTTAACTGTTCGAGCAGCAAGTGCGCTGCGTTATGCTGCTGCTGGCCTCAGAGCCGGTCTGTAAGTATTAGTCAGTCCCTCATACAAATTCATGTAAATATGTTTCAGTAATGTAAGTATTACCTGCCTGTCTTGTGCATTCAATCCGACAAGAGCAAGCACACCAAGTAAATCTTATCTCTTGTTTTTATACTTTTAAAAGAAAGAGTCTTGTGTAGTTTCCCCCCATTATGCTACAGTCCAAGAGTGTCCCTGCAGGCGGCAATAAGGCGGTAACATCGGGGATGCGTCGCAGAACAACGAATAAAGCAAAATGATGTGTGGATAGCCCAGTGTAAATCCGCCAATGATGCGCTGTTATTAAACCAATGACATGTTGCAGAATACACACATTTAAAGAAATGCTCCTGTCACACTTCCCTCGCACAATAGTGAGCATGGGCATAAGTGAGCAAGACCCCGACAACTCATGTGTAGGAGAAGCTAACTATATGAACCATCCCTTAGGGATTATGTTTGCAGGAAAGGGTTCTGCCAAATGTCTGGTGTAAAGCAATTGCCCGTAATTTTCTCTGTAATGGAAACAAATGTTGGATGAGTCAGAATCATGTTTTTTGTGTGTGTTGGTATCAATGAGACATGCCTGGAACAATTCTGGGCAAGGATCCTGCTGGGCTGGGCTAGGATCAGCATGCTTGGGATATGTGAGCAGGCTTACAGAAATGGACTTGGCCCTTTGCAGGATTAGGCATGTACAGGATATTGAGGATGAAATAAGGGAGAAGACGTTAGCGGTTGGACTCTGTCCAATCTGGATTCCAGCCTTGGTTTTAAGTGGAGAATTATTTGAATTATTTGATCACCTTGGTAGGTGACCTTCGCCAGGGAGTATCTATCCCTGGTCCTGCTGGACCTCTCAGGAGCTTTCAGTAACATTGGTCATGGTGAATTTCTGGTATGTCTGTCTGGGATGGAAATTTGGGGCATCATCTTTAGAGAACTGCAGAATTCAAGCCATCAAGAATTCAAGCTTCCTGCTTTGGGGGCCTCTAGGCTGTAACGTGCCATGTTCATGAATTGTAATCATCCTCATCTCCCTGCTTTTTTAACTTCCCTTAGCCTGCTCTTATTATATGATACTTAATTATTTTCATTATTTTATACATAGTGGGTTGTATATAAGTTAATATATACAACGAAATTTCTGAAGTGGTTGGTTATTTCCTTGTGAAAGCTTTGTAATCAAAAGCTTATTCATAATTAGTCTTAAGGAGCCGCCAAATGAAATTCTCTTTATTGCTATATTTATTGTTTTTCACATGTTCTAGTAATTTTGCAAGCCCTTTGAATTTATAAAGAAAAGTGTGGTATTATAATAATAATAATAATAGAATAAGTGGCCCTCTCTTTGGAGTTGAGGCTATTAGTATTATGAATATTAATAACATGACTTAAACGCTAAACTACACATTTGATTTTTTTTTAAAATACAATGGCTAGGTAACTTAAAGTCCTCCTTGTATTTCTCCATAAGCCCTTGATGCTACGCAGCTGCAGAAAATAAGATCTTTTTAGGCCCCACAGCAGTGCACTTGTAGGCCGAAGAGAGCAGCCTTATTGAGTTTCCAGGCAATTGAATCAGAGTTTGCTTATTTATTTATTTTGCTGATTTCTAAATCAGATATCAGGAGCATATGGTATAATAATAATAAAAATAACAATAAATCTCTGTTAGTGCCCCAGCAAGTTGAATTCATTAAGGTCCGTGTCACCGTTATCAGATGTTGCTTCACAACCCAGTGAGTGTATCAGGATACAAACCCTCTGGTCTTGTCCCCTTGGATGTCTCCCTGATATTGATAGTGGTTGGTTCATATCCTTTCTCCCACCCCCCACCCCAAGCAAAAAAGGATGTGGGTGGACAGTGAGTGTGTCTCACTCAGTGCAATGTAACACAGCTGGAAGCCTCAGCACACAGACTGCGTGGCTTCCCTTTGATGGCGGCGTCGCAGCTGGAAGCCAAAAGTTGTGTGTGTGATCTCTCTGCCTGTTGCAGTCCCCCTGCAGCGTTTGGTTTAGCACAATAGCTAAAGAACAAGGAAGAGACCACAGCATCCCAGTTTTCGGGGAAAATGGCAGAAGGAGAAACGGTGCGGAAAGAAAGAAAACAAATGGGATCATTGCTGGCCCTTGTATATATCATCCTGCTTGCTCCTTGAGAAAATATGCTGAGTGTTTGGCAATTGAGATTAAATACGCCGATGGAACCGCTCGTTTCCTCGCCTTTTGTATCTGATGCAGACAGTGTGCTGACACTCCAAACTGCTTCAATTTGCATTATAAAAACCCTGCAGTTTCATTAAGAAAGGAGGTGTAATAAGATTTAGTTGCTTGCAGCCAATTTCTGTGGGCTGCTGGAAGTGAACAGTGGGGCAGAGAGCAGGAATCTAGGCTTGATCTACTAGGGTAAGAAGCCACCTTTGTCCCCTTCTGGCTTAGCAAAGCATGTTCTCCTTCATGGAGAGCACGTGTTGCGGTGGGGTCTAACAAGACACCCCCTCTAGGTTAATGGGTGGAACCGTTTGGATGGCCATGACTGTGATTGGGCCAAGTTGGGTTGTTGGGGAGACTTTGATGTTACCATTTAGAGGGTTGGCCCAAAGGTTATATACTCTTTTTTTTTTTAAATGATATTTATTAGAGGTTTGAAAGTTACAGAAAGGTTATATATTCTTGTCACACAGCTTTTTTGGCCTCTTGCTTCGCCCACCCTCCCTAATTTAGGGCTGTTTGACATTGCTATGCCTGTCATGGGGTCGTCTGCTTTTAGGGCAGGGGCCTGGTAGGAATTTTGTCCATTTGGCAGATTGGCTGGTGCCATTTGGTTTTTGCCTACTGCGTAGCAAATTGCCACAACTTGTAAGGTTCCGCTTAGGCATTGGTTAAAATTTGGTTGGTGGTGGGGTAAGGGTTGGCTGTGCCTGCCCCTCCATTGCTGCTGCTGCTGCAAGGGAATTCCATTAAAGGAATCCAGGGGTTTGCCATACATTTGTCTGTATCCCTGGCAAGGGGCTAGGGCCATGCAACCCCCTGGGAGCATGCGGGGAGGGGTGACGGTATGGTGCCCAGCCCCATTCTCTCCCTAATATTGTTTTCCCCTACTGGCTTTCGCTGGAATCCGGAAGTCAGTTTTGTCCCGGGGTGGGGACAGATAGTCGGAACCAATGCCTAAGCAACCGCTCACATTATATATTTTAATAAAATTGTGGCCAAAATTATGTCAAAAACCTTAAACAAAAATTCTGAGTGAATTGCAATTTATTCAGGGGGTGGCTTGGGGACCTCGACATGCAACAGTGTCTGAGGAGGGGGTGGCACACCAGATGCACCCCCCCCCGGCAGCTGTGATCTTGCCACTTGCTGGAACTAGATAACCAAGGCATTCCAGAAGCATCCGTGGTTTATGCCAGAGATAAACTTTGGGAAAGTGGGACAGTTCTCGCCTCATATATTGTAAACCGCCTGGTGATCCTTGTATGAAAAGCGGTGTAGAAATTTAATAAATAAAATAAATAACGCCAGCCAAGTATGATGAACCAGGCAAAACTTTGGGGTGGTTTGACGCAGAACCGGAAAGAAAACACCCAATGAAAGAAGAATGGATTTTAAAGCTAATGAGCTACGGTGGAACTTGCGAAACTAACAGGAAAAGAAAAAAAAGAAGGAAAAAAACCCAACATGACAGAGTATACATGCCCTTTTTGGGAATATTGGGGGGGGGCAATAATTGGGTGAAATTGCGAGCAGGATTTGAAATCTGAGCAGTGGTAGAAGATTGATAATGAAATAGAGGAAAATGTCTTAGGTGAAATGTTTATTAGAACGCAGTATTTAAAAGGGGATAGGATTAAGAACAGCATAGAGGGAAATGCAGGATGTCAAAGTTTAAAGAGAAATGTGTAACAAATTTGGAGTCTGAAATATACATGTAAATATTTTTAAGTTTAATTAAAAAAAAAAAGTCTCCAGGGGGAAATAGAAAGAATTGTGGTGGTTTGCAGCCACGGTGCAATGTGGAAATCAAACTACATTCTCTTGATTCTCTCACCAGCTTTCATATCTGAGATGTTATTTCTCTTTCTCTCTCTTTTTTTCTCTCTAGCACCCAAAGACAATGAGGAACGAGTGTTTAGAGAGCGGATGCGGCCCCGGAAGCGCCAGGGGGCAGTGCGACGCAGGGTCCACCAGGTTAACGGGCACAAGTTTATGGCCACCTACCTTAGACAACCAACATATTGTTCACACTGCCGAGACTTTATATGGTAAGTATTTTGTGAGGTGTCATTGCTGGGCATCGGCTAGCTCAGGGGAAGACCAAATTAGGCCCAGAATGGGTCCCTGTTTGGCCTACAAGGATCCCCCCCCCAACCAGACCCTGGTTTCATATGTGGTATCAGGTGTGGTACAGGCAGAGCTGCAGGCACACAGAAATGATTAGAAGCTTAAAAATGCACTTCTGGTTGGCCCTCATCAAGCCAGTCAGTTGCTCAGCTGTCCCAAGTGGAGCTTTCTGAAAGGTAAAGGACACCCGGACGGTTAAGTCCAGTCAAATTTGACTATGGGGTGCAGCGCTCATTTCCATTTTCAGCCCAAGGGAGCCGGCATTTGTCCACAGACCGCTTTCCAGGTCATGTGGCCAGCCTGACTAAACCGCTACTGGCGCAGCGGGACATCGTGATGGAAGGCAGAGCGCATGGAAACGCTGTTTTCCTTCCCACCGCAATGGTACCTATTTATCTACTTCCACTGGTGTGCTTTCGATCTGCTAGGTTGGCAGGAGCTGGGACAGAGCAACGGGAGCTCACCCTGTCACGGGGATCCAAACCACCGACCTTACAATCAGCAAGCTTAAGAGGCTCAGTGGTTTACACCACAGTGCCACCTGTGTACCTACTTGCTGAAAGTGCCAAGCTTACATGCTTGTTAGAGCTTTCATGCTAGGATTGGCTGTGCTACAGGGTTCCCAGTTTGGGGAACTCCATATTGCAACTGATCCTTGCTAAAGCAGGCTTGCATTAAGCACTCATCGGTGCCAACAGGAAGCGCTGGTGGGGTTGGCATTGACATCAAGCCCTCAAGCAGGGCTTGCTATGAACACAAATCTTCCTTTGCATTCAATAGTTTTTGGTAAAGCAAAAAATAACTTTGGGGCAATTGGCATCAGTGCTATGCCAGGTAATTGACAGGTAATTGACCCCAGTTACCACTCAAAATGGCCTATGGGTGCAGGTGGCGGGAGGTAAGGATCCAGCCCACCCACCAGATCCTGTTCTCCACCTTTGGGCTAGCTTGTTGTGTTGCATGATAGCATGTGGGTTGCTTCAATTACTGTAAATCCATTCTTTTTGTTGAAAAGAAGGTAACTATTGTTGTGGTTGCTGCAGCTATTTGATAATATAGAACCAAACTCTTTGCATTCTTTCTGCACACCTTCTTTTGAGTAATCCCTATTGATTTCTTCGAGTAGGCATGCGTAGGAATGGGCTGTAAGATTTTTAAGTTGTTGACTCGTTCAGACGAGGGATTGGTCAAGTGCACTGAATTTTACCCGGCCCCAGATAGCGATGAGAAGGCTGGTTGTCTGAATCATACTAATGTGTGTGCGTTTGCATACATGGCAGATAGAGGGGTCTTTTTTCAGATCTGTAACACTAAAACTGCAGAAGGTAATGTTCAGCTGGCCCTACATCTATCAATAATGTCTCTTATGGCAGGGAAAAGCTCCACAGCCACAGTGTCTCTTATCTTTGCAGGACTAAAATAGAGGAAGAAGCCTTTCAAGCTTTCTTCTTCTCAGTTTCAACCATTTCAGCAGGGCTGGCTAACCTGTGGTCCACAGATGTTGCTGTATTACAGCTCCTATATAATCCCCGACAGTTGTCCATGCCAGCTGGGGCTGATGGGAACTGGAGTCCAGCAACATCTGGAAGGCCCAAGATTAGCCTGAATTAAGGACTCAGAGGCACCAGATCTGCAGGACCTTTCAGGGCTTTGGAGCATGTGTGGCTGTGCAGATAACACACAATACTTTCTTTCATGTAAGAGAGAGAGAGAGAGAAAGAGAGAGTGTCAGGGTTGCGGAAGAAGTGGTTCCTAAGGAGCCTTAAGAACTATCTATTTAATTTTTGGCATGGGATTTTTGGCAAAGTATATGCTTGGTGACATTTCCAAAAATGATGGAGGGGGAAACAAAGGGAAGAATTCCATCTGTAGAGCCAAGAGAGGAATCTCCTTAAATAAGTTGGGTTGCAGCCAGTACATTCATCCCTGGTCATTGGCTGTGTCTCTCTCTCTTGACCATGTCAATGTTGCGATGTGAAAATATATGTCCATTCCCGATTCCTAATCCATGCTCTGTGTGTTTGTTTTTCATCTCCAGGGGAGTAATAGGAAAGCAAGGGTACCAATGTCAAGGTAAGGAAAATTTGACATACAAATATAAGAGCTGTGGTGTAAGTTATAAGGAGCTAGCATCTTTGCTATTCATTGGTTCTTGGAACAAGATCATTGATCAGTAATATAAAAGAAAGCAGGATCAATCAATCACACAAACAAACAAACAAACAAACAAACAAACAAACAAACAAGTAACATTCAGCTCAGAGTTATATCATTTAAACGAATAAAGAGCCCCTGATTATGCAAAAGCAAGTTAAAAGAAATTGAAAAATTGTCCAGTAGCACCTTAGAGACCAACTAAGTTTGTTCTGGGTATAAGCTTTCATGTGCATGCACACTTCTTCAGATACTCTAGTGTGCATGCACATGAAAGCTTATACCCAGAACAAACTTAGATGGTCTCTAAGGTGCTACTGGACAATTTATTATTATTATTATTTATTTCAGCTGTGTTAGACCAACACAGCTACCTAGCTGAATTTAAAAGAAATTGGTCCTTAATGCTTGCTTATAGGTGAATAGGCATTGGGCTATACAAATCTCAATGAGAAAAGAGTTTCACAAGTGTGGGGCCACTACTGAAAAGGCCCTCCCTCTCTTAGCCATCAGTTTAATGGACATCAGTGGCAGGCACAGGAGCACAGCACTGGGGATGTAGTGTGGGGAAGTTGACATGAGTGCAGGCCCCAAGCTGTTTAGGGCCTTCAAGATCAAAAACGAGCGCTTTGTGTTGTGAATTCTCAGGATCTCTTTTGTGTGCCACGAGGGCCCCATGATTCTCTTGATAGCAGCATTGGAACAGCATGCAATGGGTTGCATTCAGCAGAGTTGTCCCGTTTGGGCAAGGACCTCTGTTTGCATAGCAGAAGTTGTCGTCCCTTTCATCCCCCAGCAAATCCCCCCCCCCAGTGTCCCCAGTCTTCTCCGAAGAGTTGGTAGGGGAAAACCCGGAAGAGATTTCAGGAGCAGAAGTGGGGAGGAGAAGGAGGGGAAGTTCCACTAGATGCAAACAAGACAACTTGTTCCCCCAACCCTGTCCCAATTCAGCTCAACTACCATAACCCTAGACCACCCTCTTCAGTTAAGAAGTATATTGCTTAGGTTTTTCAGATCCTCTGGGACTGGTGGGTAGGAATGGGAAGCAACCCTCCAGAATTTCCCTTTCCCTTTTTCATTTTCAGTTACCTAACCCCTTCTGGACGAAATAATAAAACTGCCTTTGTGAAAACTCAAACTTGATACGGTTTCTCTTGTTTACAGTTTGCACTTGCGTAGTCCATAAGCGATGCCATGAGCTTATAATAACGAAATGCGCTGGGTTGAAGAAGCAGGAAGCCCACGATGAGGTAAATATTTATGGAACAAATGCTCCAGATAAAAGGGAGTTGTGCTGTTTTGTGGAATTTTTTCCATATATATAAAGTCAGGCCAAGTCACTGTCACCTCCCCTGTTTGTTAAAAGAGAGGGGGAAGGAGATGGATCCCGACTGCAGCCTTCTAGTCTCTCTTTAGTTCACCATTTACTTTTTTGCATGACTGAGAACTGTTGTGCACAATTTCCCTGGGAACTATTACCACTGTTTGTTTGTCAAAGAGGGCCAACTCTGAATTCTGAGAATGGAACTGGATACTGGCCACCCAAAGCGCTGGCCCTGTCTTCAGAGCCTGCTCAAGAAATTCTGCCGCCTGAGGCAAAAGACAAGATGGCTGCCCCATTAACACTCCACCTACAGAAGCCAACCAGACTGGCAGCTGAATCCCATTTCAGCGTTGGTGATGTGTCTTTGTCCTCTGCCGTCGGTGGTTCTACAAGGTTCCTGTGCACAGCTTCTCAACCGAAGCAGTTTGCATTTCCAATTTGGATTGGCAGGGTGAATCTAGACTCAGGGTAGAGCTGACAGTGTCCAGAATCTTTTTCTCTCTCGCCCTCTTGCAAAAAATAGAGTGCCGCTGCAGTCTGTTCTGTGGGATGCCCTACCCCATATCTCAGTTTTATTTTAGAGAGCCATTGCACTACCATCTTCTAGCTCCCCCCCCCCCCCGGAGCTTACAATCCCGTGTTTGTGCTTTGAAAAGCCATGACCTCTTGTGCCAGATGTTAATCTACCAACTTGTGCCATCCTTCTATGCCAGCGGGGATATGGAAGTTCCTGTGTAGATTTACATTCTCTGGCTCCAGACTACAGGAAGCTTTAAAGCATTTCTGAATTGGTGCTCTTATTGTTTTAAAGAACTTCTGGGTAGAAGCCAGCGATAAGAAGTGGGTGGGAATATGCCATGTATCTCCATCTGCAAATGGAACTTTTTAAAACAACCAGAAGATTATTTATCTACCACAAGACAATTTAGGGACAATGTTGATGCTGATTTGCAAACAGCCTTTGGTAGGATCCCGATGTTCCTTGAAAGATGACCAGAGGGTCCTCAGTAAAATTGGCAAGCTGACCCGAACCACTCTGTACTGCTGATATTCCCCTGCAACATGCATAAGAAGCTGCCTAATACAGTCTCAGACTGCCGTTCCACCTAGCCCAATACTGTCTGCTCAGACCAGCAGCAGCTCTCCTGGAGTTCAGGCAGATCTCTTTCCCCTTGTCTGCTGCCTGATGCTCTTCACTGGGGACCAAAGATACTCAATAGCCTGGGATTTTCCGCATGCAGAGTGTACTCTCTATCACTGCGCAGTTAACCCTCCCGTAAAAGGTACAGCTTATTCCCATTGCAGTATCCTTGATTCACAGAATCAAAGAATTGAAGAGTTGGAAACAAGGGTTATCTAGTCCAATGCAGGAATCCTGCCCACAGCTGTCCCTGGGTGGGCTCAAACCACCAACTTTCTGGCTAACATCTAGACCCACTGACCCACAGAAGTCCACCATTTTGCCTATGCAGGGATTAGCACTTGGGGAATTGAGTTACATATGGAAAATGTAGAAGTACTTTGCAAGGCCTTCACTGGAAAAGACTAGACGTACCAGAGTGGTGGTTTTTGTGTGTTCTTGTGATTTTCTGCCAGGTGGGCTCCCAGCGCTTCAGTGTCAACATGCCTCACAAGTTCAGCATTCACAATTACAAAGTGCCCACCTTCTGTGACCACTGTGGTTCGTTGCTCTGGGGTCTTCTGAGACAAGGTTTACAATGCAAAGGTAGGTTGTGCGTCGACCTTCGCGCTTGTGCTTAATAATAAAGCAAATAATAAAACGAAGTCTGCTTTGCTTATTATGCAACACAGCTGTTTTATTACTTGTTGTGGAAATTTATTTGGATGCCTATATTTCATGAATTTTGCATTTTCTTGTATAGTATCATTATTTGTGTCTGTTTGTCACTTTATACACACGCATAAAAAAAAAATCTAAAAGTGTCTTTAACAGGATAAAATAGGAACAGATAAAATAAACAGAAACCAAGGAAAGTTAAAACTTTTCCCAAAATGCTCATCGAAAAACACAATAACCTATCCTAAGTGCTTTACGTATGCTCCTTAATGAACACGCCATTGGTATTCTTTTAGTATTAGGTGCATAAAGATTTGCACAAATAATAAATTGCTTTCAAATGCACTACCTTACCATAGAAATTCCTGGATTCCCCAATTACATTTCATAGAGAGTGGGGTAGCCAGAACCCTGGATTTTTTCCCATACGAACTCACACATTTAGTCCTTGAGTGGTTAGCTTCTCATTCTTTGCCATCTCATTTTCACACCGGGAACAATTTATCTGCAATAGCAACCTTAAGTGGAGGAAATCAAAACATGTCTGCATCTGAGTTAAAGCCCCCCATTTTTTTAAATATACACACTTGCATGCCTGCAGCAAGCAGAACAAAAACAACCCAGAATAATTCAGAAAGAGAGAACAGGGTAAATGGAGTTGGTTGGCAACAGCTGCTGCCAACCCTGTTGGCTTATTCAATTCTTGGCAGATTTGTAGAGATGCCTCCCTGTCTCCTTATGTTCACTTAATTGGATTACTTGGACCCTTTTTTTAACCTTTTAATTTATGATGTTTTGGGAACATGCAGGGTTGTCCTACTGTGGGTGGTCACAGAATTCAAAGTAAGCTCTGAAGTATCTATGGCTGCTGTTTTTAGGGTCTGTTTCTGAAACCAGAGGCGTATTGCTTTCCCTTGTTTTTGGTTTGATCTTGCAACATAAGGTATTCAAGGAGCATCCGACTAAGGCAATGTTTCTGAAACACAACAGCTTTATTTAAAAAAATCACAGCGGTGGTGGGAGATAGATAGGAATGTCAACTTTTTGAAAAGGTTGTCCTATAAGAAAAAAATAAATAAGTGCCCATATTAGGAATTCGTTAGGCCAACAAAAATATCATCAATTTTTTTACAAGCTTTCAAGTTCCCCAGAACACTTCATCATAAATTTTATGGTGGATCGTCTCCCACCTGCCTCTTATCAGGAGTGAGTAGCATCTGGTTGTGGGATTTGTGGAGACGGAGGTTGAGCTGTTATGTGTTTCTTCTTCTCAGGAGTTTGGGGTACAACATGAAAGCTGCAAAGCACCTGAAAGTTCATTTCCCACACCCCCATCTTCAAAACGTACTAGATGCAGCCACGTACAGCTTGACTAACACCAGCAGCCTTTTTATTCCCCCCCATCCCCCTTAAGTTTTGTGGTAACACTTAGTCTGGAGAACTCTGGAGAACATTTGCACACGATTTTGTGAAGTTTTGGTTGGCCTAGTAAACCTATAGCTCTCATATGGACTTCGGACTGTTAGGAAAGTTTCCTTCAGTGATTTCATTCTCATTCCAGTAGCAGTGGGAATGGAAGGACAGGGATGGGGAGCCTGTGCCCCTTGCCCCAATAAATGAATCGAATCATAGAATAGCGGCGTTGGAAAGGGACCCCACGGGTCATCTAGTCCAACCCCCTGCAATTCAGGAATCTCAACTAAAGTATCCATGACAGATCCAACCTCTGCTTAATAACCTGCAATGAAGGGGAGTCCTTCTGAGGGAGACTGTTCCACTGTCGAACACCTCTTACCTTCGGAAGGTTCTTCCTGATGTTTAGTCAAAACATCTCCTCTCCTGTAACTTGGATCATTAGTTCGAATCCTATCCTCTGGAGCACGATAGGAGAAATGAACTTGCTCCATCTTCTGTGTGACAGCCCTTTAGATGATGATGATGATGATGATGATGATGATGATGATGATAATAATTTATTATTTATACTCCAACCATTTGGCTGGGTTTCTCCAGCTACTCTGGGCGGTTTCCAATGGAATATTAAAATTCAATAACCTATTAAACATTAAAAGCTTCCCTAAACAGGGCTGCCTTCAGATGTCTTCTAAAAGTCTGGTAGTTGTTTTTATCTTTGACATCTGGTGGGAGGGCGTTCCACAGGGCGGGTGGCCCTCAGCCTAGTTCCCTGTAACTTGGCTTCTCGCAGTGAGGGAACCGCCAGAAGGTTCTTGGCACTGGACTCAGTGTCCGGGCAGAATGATGGGGGTGGAGACGCTCCTTCAGGTATACTGGACTGAGGCTACCATGTCTCGTGTTGTTGGGCTCCCAACTCCTATCAGCCCTTGCTAGTATAGCTCATGACAAGGGATTATGGGAGTTGTAGCCCAACAATGTTTGGAGGGTCGCAGATCCTTCATCCCTCTGTTAGAATGATCATTAAATGGCTTCAGTGTGATGAAGCGACTAGACCCTTGAGCAACAAAGGACCCAGGTTCAAATCCCTATGGAAGTTCAGTGAATTATTGTTTGGGGGGCGGGCGGTGTTTGTATTTGTATCTCTAAAAGTGTTCAGCATTGAGTTATGCTTACTTTTTTGTACACTTTCTTGAGCTTTTTTTCCCTCCACAAGAGGGCACTCGCCTATAAGGTATAAGGCTCCAGCAGTCTGTCAACAAATGAGGAGTCTCAGTGTTAAGCGGCCCAGTTATTTGCTGCTTCCTTTGATACATTTGCAGCCAGAAATCAATGATGTGTTTGGCAGGGGGAACATGTATATTCGTTTATGATTAATGGCCTTAGCTTGGGTCTGTACAATGAAAGGCCTGACAGCTGATTGGATCGTTCTCTGCCATTGCTCATTGCAACCCCCCCAAGGGCTTTTCAGTAGCAAGCTGAGTTATAAGTGATTTATGAAAAGGCTGGGTTGAGAAATGTGAGAGATGGAGAGAAGGCGTAATGGAGTAGAGCTGGAAAGGGAGGGATAGGTTGGCCAAGATTTCAGAGCGGCCTGTGTTGTTTCACGGGGACACGGGAGAGTGAACTGTGAGGCACTTCGAAACAAAGTGGGTTATCAGGATCTTCTGAAAATATAATGGCAACAAAACACTTTCCCTCCCTCTGGGCACTGCAATTTACCCCTCTCAGAGTTACCATTCCCAGCATCCTTTTACAAAGTACAGTGCTCATATTTCTTTGAGGGAAAGAATGTGCTTTGATATAGTGAGGTGGCTTTTTAGGGTTAATAAAGATGAAAAAGTGGCCCTCAAGAGTGATTTGGGTTGTGCACCACTGTCTCTTGCCTCCTAGATGGTGTAAGGATGTTTTGCTTCATCCTGTGCTGCTTCATCATTCACAGACAAGATGGCTGCCTGTCCCTTCACAGCCCATTAATCACATCTTTTCTGTCAGGTTTGAAGGAGAGACCTGAGCGAGCAAGCTCCCAGAGGCATTGCTAGCTGGCTGCTGTTGGGAACATACTGCTGGCCTAGATAAACCTTGGCCTAATCTTCAGAAGGCAATTCTCGTGTCCCAGGATATGAAACGATCAGTCATGGATCCAGCTCAGCATTTTCCCCATTGAAATAATTTTCTCGTTTCAAGGAAGGTTGCTGCAGTTCAGCACCCTGATTTCCACATGGTAAAGACAGATGTTGATGTTGACGTATCCAAAAATGATCTAATCCAACTTGGGTTTTCTCTTCCTTTCTTCACCTGTTTTAAACTGCAGTTTGCAAGATGAATGTACATAGACGCTGTGAAACAAATGTGGCCCCCAACTGCGGAGTGGATGCGAGGGGCATAGCTAAAGTACTTGCGGACCTGGGTGTCACTCCGGATAAGATCACTAATAGCGGACAAAGGAGGAAGAAGGTAATCATTCTTGCATATGAACTCATGACTAGTGCTGTGCAGAACATTTTCTTCTGCATTTTTTGTAACCATCCTCTGTCAATTAATGAGAAAAGTAATTGCATATAAAAATGATCAAGGGGAGTAAAAATGTTAATGAGGTTTTTTTGTTGCATTTAGCTTACGCTTGAGTTGGCAAAGGGATTTTATGAGATTCTGATTACTGGGTCTTGGTCGATTTACACGGGGAGAGCCGGTCCTTAAAATATATTGCGTTCCTGAGCCATTTAAGTCTTTCTGTGTCTAAACCAGCACATTTAAATGGGCCTGGAAACTACCTGGCAGGCAGTGCAGTCAGGCCAGGGTCAGTGTTATATGCTCAGACCATCTTGCCCTAGTGAGCAACTGGGCCACCAAATTCTGCACCGGCTGAAGTTTCCGAATTGTCTTCAGAGGCACCTCCATGCACAGCACATTGCAGTAATCTAACCTAGAGGTTACCAGAGCATAGACAACAGAAGCCCTGGTCCAGATAGGTGCGCAGCCACCAGCCTAAGCTGATGGAAGGCACCACTAAGACCACCTGAGCCTCAAGCGACAGCAGTGGGTCCAGAAGACAACAATCCCATGACTGCAACCATGGAGCAGGAATTCTAACAGAAGTACCCCCAAGCTGTGTACCCATTCCTCAGAGGGAGTGTTACCCTATCGAGAGAGGGCAACCCCCCACTCATCCACTCTAGGAAACAACCCACTAACAGCGTCTCAGCCTTATCTGGATTGAGCTTCAGTTTGTTGGCTCTCATCCAGTCCCTTACTGAGGCAAGACAACGGTCCAGCACATCCACTGCCACACCTACAGATGTAGAGGAGAAGTAGAGGTGTGTGTCATCAGTGTATCGCTGACAGCGTATTCCAAAGCTCTGCATGCAGAAGTTCTCAAGTTCAGTTCAACACAGTAGGGCTGGATGAGAACCGTGCCTGATATCACAGAAGGCTGTTGGCAGTTGGCATAGACAGCACTGACCTAGTTGGGTCAGTGGTTTAGCTTAGTATAAGGCAACTTCCTAGGTTCCCATATGGAGAAAATCAAAAGCAGTTGGGACAAAATAATGGCATCGTCCCTGCTAAACTTGTGCTCTTTGGAGTACACAAACCGAGTGAGCTGGAAGAAGCCCTGGAAGAACTTAGACTGCTTTGACCTCAGTAGTGATGAAGTCAAAAAAGGCTTTTATTATTTTTCAATTGTCAGAAGGAATCGTTCTTGTCAGAAAGCCATTTAAACATCAAAGCTACTACTTTGAAGTCCCCTTGTGAGAACACATGTGAACATAAATATTCTTATCTAGTTGAAAAACTGGCATGAGATCATTGTCTTGCCAGATGTTCCTTTCTACCCCCCGTGATATTACAGTGATGACAAATGGAAACGCACTGAAATAACATTCTCCCAAAAGAGAATTGAATTCAGCAGATGCTCTGCAAAGCCACTTCACAGAAGCTGATCCCTTCTGCATTGGGTAAAAAATAAATAAACCGCAAACCATCCCTTGGACCTCTTTATGCCAAGAGTCGCACATAACACCAGTGCACTCCTGAATATGTCTGTTCAGAAGGAAGCCCCACAGAGTCCTCCCAAGTATATATGGACAGGATTCCTGTCTTTATCTCCTGCAATCCGTTAACCAGTGTGGTTAACTAGAGAGCTAGTGTGGTGTAGTGGTTAAGAGCGGTGGACTCGTAATCTGGTGAACCGGGTTCGCTTCCCTGCTCCTCCACCTGCAGCTGCTGGGTGACCTTGGGCTAGTCACACTTCTCTGAAGTCTCTCAGTCTCACTCACCTCACAGAGTGTTTGTTGTGGGGGAGGAAGAGAAAGGAGAATGTGAGCCGCTTTGAGACTCCTTCGGGTAGTGATAAAGCGGGGTATCAAATCCAAATTCTTCTTCTTCTTCTTAACTGCCCACAGTAGTCCTTGGAGAGCCCTCCATTTAGAAGGGATATGCACTGTGCCCATTTCCCAGCAGGGATTGCTGCGTCCCGGTCTTGTCCCTGGCAAGGAAAGATGCTGTTCTAGGGGGTTGTAGTCACCTAAGTCACCTACTTAATAGACCCAGTGACATTAAGAAACCTAAGTTAATCATTGTGATTAATAGCAATGTAAAAGCTAGTTGGATGCCTCATAGGGTGTGTTGTGCCATCCTGCCAGGTACATAGCACATAGATTTCCCCATATGAACTGACCCAGACCCTGCAATCATCACTTGACGCCTTTCTTTCTTTGTGTGCCTCCTCTATGGGAGGTCCAGAGGGTGACAACATGCGAACAGCCCTTTTCCGTGGTGGCTCCGCGTTTGTGGAATGCTTTCCCCAGGGAGGCCTGCCTGGTGCATTCGTTACACACTTTTAGGCACCAGGCAAAAAGTTCCTCTACTCCCAGACCTTTGGCTAATTACGCAATCAGTGGCCTTTTAAATTGTGTGTGGGAGTGTATTGTTTGTTTTTGTGCTTTTTTCTGGGGCACTCAAGGGCATGCAGTACCGACACCGTGTTTTTCTAGAAGAAAAGCACTGGTTAAAAGTGTAGCGCTTACTATAACAACTTCATGGTGAGTACTGGCACCTTTCTTTCTAGAAGAAAAGAAGTGGTTATTATGTTATGTATTTTTGTGTTTTTATATTGTGAATTGTGATCCTCAAATGAAGGGCAGTACAGCAATTATTATTATTATTATTATTATTATTATTATTATTATTATTATTATTATTATTATAATATACTTGAATATAGGAAGATGATGGTTCTATGTGCTCTTGACGTCTATATCAGTCACCTCTACCCAATACGTTTGAAGCCCTCTTATACCGCTTTTAACAATTCTGGCTCCCCCTGCAAAGAATCCTGGGAATTGTAGTTGCTTAAGGATGCTGAGAGTTATTAGGAGACCCCACACAGAGCTACAGTTCACACCACCATTAACAAGTCACAGTTCCCAGGATTCTTTGGGGGAAGCCATTACTAATATAGTGGTATGGCTGTGCTTTAAAGGTGTGGTGAGGTCTTGGGAGGTGTTTTAAATGTGTGGTGGTGGCATGCCCATAAATCTCATGTTCATAATCAGCTGCTTTGCCTCATTCTATCAGCTTATTGCACTTACATTCGTCTGAAGAGATTTATATATATAGTTTCCAGGTGATCTTCTGTCTAGGCAACTTGTGTGACAAGACATTCTTAGGATCCACAGCGTCACATGCCATCAGGCCAGAAATGGGGAACCTCTGGTCCTCCAGGTGATTTTGAACTACAACTTCCATAATTCTTGACCGTTGGCTGGGACTTACAGCAGTGGAGCGCAACAACATGTGAAGGGTCATAGGTTTCCCACTCTCCTTCGAGATCATTCTCCTGACATAAATCATGGAGAATTTAGAACAGCTGCATTTGGCAAGTCAAGCATCTTGCATCTTTTGGCGAGCAAAATGTGGTTGAAATCCACTAAAACTCTTCGTTTGCACAGCTCCTGTGCAGATTTAATTAAACTGGTGTTGGAATGGCGCTCAGTGAATTGTGGCCTTTCATTCTGACACGACACTGTAGAACTTGTGTCAAGAATACTGTACCTTGTTTCAGAAGTTATGGGTTGTTGTTTTGAAAGAGTTTCTATGTGTGGTCTTTCTGTGTATCTGGTAAGCCTAGCAGCATTTACCGTGAACTTCTTCAAACAAGTTAAGATTTCAACGCAATAAATGCAAGTTTTTTTCTCTCTTTCAAAAAGGAGCTGCTATGCTTGTCAGTCTGTAAAGCAGATGGCAATTCAAGGAGGATTTTCAGTCGTCTTCCTCTTTGTGTGCAGAAGCTTTGCTATTTGGAGCTGCGTCTCATAAATGTCATGTCAGAAGAACACCTTGCGATGGTTAAGCATCTCATTTCTCTGTCTATTCTTAGCTTGTCCCAGGTGCAGAATCTCAACCACCGGTTCCTGGATCCTCACCAGGAGACGATGACAGATCAAAGTCGGCACCGACTTCTCCATGCGATCAAGGTTTGCCCCCCTTTATTTTATATTTATGAATATTTTGAATTATTTTGGGGCTCTCGCTGAGCTGCAGCCTTGTAAACAATGTGGCCCCAACATCTCAGATTTAACGAAGAATAGATTATGAAAGAACTGGTGTCATAACATGGCCATATCACACAGATGGGATTGCCATGTGCCTTGCGCTGTCTTTCCTGCTCAGAGCAGAAGGACATGCTGGTTTTGAAGATTCAGGAGAAACTGCTGAAGGCTTTTTTGGGGCCATCTAGTGAGACACTGTCTTCTACAGAGGTAGCAAAGATGGTGCCCTCCAAATGTTGGTGGACTCCAACTCCCATCAGCCTTAGCCAGCATAGTCGCTGGGCAGAGATGATGGGAGTTGTCGTACAAAAAAAGACACCTGTAGAAGACACCATATTGGCTGTTCCTGTGACTTGCAGCAGCTTTCCCAGCAGTGGAACATTAACTGGAGATGTTGAGGATGGATCCTGGAGCTTTCCATATGCAAAGTGCAATCTTTCTGTCTATCTGGGAGGGGCTGCAGTTTAGTGGTGGAGCATTTTATTTGCATGCAGAAGGTCCCAGGTTCGGTCCCTGGAATTCCTGCACAGGGCTGTCTGAAATCCTACAGAGCCACCACTGGTAGTGTAAATACTTACTTAGATGGACCAATGGTCTTTTTAATGTAGAGCATCTTCCTGTGTTCCTATCTGTTTGTTTGTCTATCTATCTATCTATCCACACACACACACATGTATGTATGTATACATACATAATAATATTGACATCTGATGCCCTTTTAAAATGTGTGTGGAAGGGGAGATTATTGGGTTGTTGTCGTTTTGTTTTTATTATGTATTTTCTGGATTCAGGTAAGTAGCCATGTTGGTCTGATGCAGATGAAATAAATAAATAAAAAGTTTAAAAACTGTCCAGTAGTGCCTTAGAGACCAACTAAGTTTGTTCTGGGTATAAGCTTTCGTGTGCATGCACACTTCAGATACACATGAAAGCTTATAGCCAGAACAAAATTAGTTGGTCTCTAAGGTGCTAATGGACAATTTTTAAATATTTTTTATATAATTCATATGTATTTTCTTTTATATATATATATTGTGGTTTTATGTTGTGTACTGTCCTGAGATCTACTGGTATAGGGCAGTGTAATTTTTTTAATGATGATGCATGTGATGCAACCAGGATCTTGGTATTGCTGAAGCCTAGCTCTCCCATATCCATGTGTGTGTGTGTATTAAAATATCTGTCCACTGCTGTCATTTTAAACTTTCACAGAAATCAAAGAGCTTGAAAATAACATTAGGAAAGCATTGTCATTTGACAACCGAGGAGAAGAGCACAGGGGAGGAGCAGCGACCTCGACTGACGGCCAGCTTAACACTCCCGGGGAGAACGGCGAAAACGGAGAGGTCAAAACTCAGACGAAGCGCATGGGCCTCGAAGAGTTTAACTTCATTAAAGTGTTAGGGAAAGGCAGCTTCGGGAAGGTGAGCAGTCCTTGATTGCTGCTTGTTTCCACTGTGCGCATTAAATACAACAACATGCAGTACTGGTAGGAAGAAACAAGGCTGAGGCATGGTTGAAGCTTATGGCATATCTGTGTTTGCATTCACGCACACCCTCCTCCGGTGGTCATAGGGATTACCAAATCTATGCCAGTAGGGCTTCAGCAAATTTAAAAGCCCTGCATCAATTCAATCATGCATTGGGGCTTGGAGGTTTAGGGGTAAACCTGTTTCATGGCCTGATTTGAAAGAGGGCCAGTCTGGATCACCCGTAAGTTTCCAGATCACCCAGATTATGGCTGTGTAAGGGATCTGAATTCTTAGTATAATAATAATTATAATATAAATATATAAATAAATAATTTATTATTGGTACCCCGCCCATCTGGCTGGGTTTCCCCAGCCACTCTGGGCGGCTCCCAACAGAATTAAAAGCACAATAAACCATCAAACATTAACAACTTCCCTAAACTCTGGCCACTACAGCTCACTGTCTCTCGCTACCTCAGTTACCTGGCACAGAATCTCTTGCACAGTACAGTGGTACCTCAGGTTACAAACACCTCGGGTTATAAACACTTTGGGTTACGAACTCCGCTAACCCAGAAGTAGTACCTCGGGTTAAGAACTTTGCCCCAGGATGAGAACAGAAATCGTGCTGTGGCAGCGGGAGGCCCGATTAGCTAAAGTGGTACCTCAGGCTAAGAATGGTTTCAGGTTAAGAAGAGACCTCCGGAACGAATTAAGTTCATAACCAGAGGTACCACTTTACCTTTTTGGTCCATGCACTGACCCCATAAACTTGATTGCACCAGCAGTCCTGTCAAGCCATGTCTCAGGCTACTAATTCTGAGCTGCTTGATGCTGTGGATTCTCAAGTATATCAGAACAATGCGGGGGAACAGCTGTGTAGTCCAGAGGTAGCTATCCGGATATTCTTCAGCTACCATTCCTATCAATCTTGGTCAGCATGGCTAATGGTCAGTGATTGTGGGAGCTGTAGCCCAAGAACACCAGTGGATAACACAGGGGATTTAGATGCAGAAGGCCAAGGTTTAAATCTCTGCTTAGCTGGTTGCCGCTGCACATGTGATAGTTTCTTGGGGTGCTTTACTTCCATTGGTGGTTCTTGGAATAATTTAGAAAAGAACCGGTACCACCCATGCCCTGAAAAATGGCATAGAAATTATTGCCAGCGATGTATTTTCTCTGTGGCGCTGAACCAGTGTCTCTTTTTTAAGTTGGCTAGTTTTTTTTAATTTTTTAAAAAAGTCAGTGCTGAATTGTTTGTTAAGTTGAAAGTGTGGCTGCCAATTGAAATGATCAGCTGCAGTTGGTGTCTTCTGTTGAGGCACTCGACTGAAAAAGCACTCCATAGGGAGGCTGACATTTATTCTCCCTGAAGGTGAATCCTGCTCTGCATGCCCTGATTTTGCAAGTCAGATAATTTGCTTTTTCAACTTGCCAGCCATGCAGACTCAACAAGGCATGTAAATGTTAGGCTGTGTTTGCTCGGACTCCTGCTGTTCCGCTGTAAGGAGGAGTTGCAGGGGTGACTTTAAAGTGGCAGCATCAAATCCCATTCGGCTCTAGATGCGGCCCCTTGCTCAGCAGCGTTAGGTGGAAACAGTCTGAAATTCGAAGTGACAACAGAGCCAGGATGCGTGCAATTCTAAAGCCCGAGCGAGGCACACTAAAAAAAATTCACTGGGGCAAAAACTACAAGAAACAAGTGCGTTGAGAATCTGGATTTCATTTATGCCTGAAAAAACAGATCCACGTTTTGCATTGCTGATTCTTGCTGCAAACATGTAGATCAGGCTTGGGGAACCTTTTCAAGCCCAAAGGCTGCATTCTCTTTTAGCAAGCCACCATATCCTACACGCCAGTGGTGGGCAGGACTCAAAGCTAATTTGGGCAAGGCAAGCAAAGGTGGATTTTAGCTTTGTTTCTACACACATCCCTCGCTATCATCAGTTCATGAAAGCAAGGCTCATTGCTTAAATAAGTAAGTAAGTAAGTAGGTAAATTTTTATTTATTTATACCCTGCCCTCCCTGGCCAAGACCGGGCTCAGGGCAGCTAACATCAAATGTCAAATACATTAAAACACAATCAAACAATTGATTAAAATACAGCTTAAAAATTAGAATCAGGATGAAATTAAATGACTGCATCCCAACCAGGCAAAAACAACTCTAGGATGGTTCAAAGCTGTTGCCTGGGGAGTTTCCTGAGGGCCAGATAGAGAGGCCTGGGTAGCATTTCAGGCTGGAACTGTGGCCTAGTGTGTATCTCTCCTCCATGAGGCCTAGTCTTCCTAGCCTCCTGAGGAACCATAGTTCTTGTGGTGATGGAGACAGGCTTTTTGGAGGCTCTGGATCTCACACACACACACACACACACACACACACACACACACACACACCTTACAATTTCTGACCACTAAAGAGAGGGAAAACCCTTTTATAGGAAAATCTAAAAACTAGGAATACTCGACTTCTCCACTTGCCCCCTTGAAATTTTTATCTTATCCCCTGCCTTTTCTCCTCCAGCAGGTCCCAGGGTGGGTGACAACCATCTACAATTCAGAATTAAAAGCAGTTAAGACAAACTGCAGCCACAGGAATAGGGTGGACCCCGAACAGACGCATTTCAGGGGTAAAGAAGGGTATCTTCAGCATTCTTCAAAAGCTGTACAGCGAAGAAGCCAAACGCACCTCTGTGGGGAGGAAATTCCAAAACTTAGGGGCAGCCACAGAAATTGCCTTCTCCTGGGTTGCAACCCCTGAACTTCTGAGGGTGGTGAAACTACCAAAATGGTTCCCTCTGCTGAGCTTAATGTTTGAGAAGGTCTGTAGGGAAGGAAGTGGTCTTTCAGATACTGTGGAAAAAGGCATTTTGCATCAAGATTGTCTGCTGTGTGTGCCTCTCCATTCAGTGAGTTTTATTTAGTGGGCACTAAAGAGATCATTTTGTCAGCGGAAGCATCTTTCCTTGCCAAATGGAATGATCGCTCATCTCTTTTCCTCACACGATATTCTGGGAGTTCCCCCAACTCTCTAGAGCCGATTTGTGGGGAGTGGGGATTCCCATTGCGCTAATGGGAATTGTTGTGCTGGCTTCCACTAGTGCAAAACTTCCATTTAATTTCTCTTTTTAGCTACTTTAGTATGTGAACTGCTTGCTCTTTGCCGTGTTTAAAGTGCAGTTGCCTCTTTGTTGCAGGTCATGCTAGCCGAGCTAAAAGGCAAAGATGAAGTATACGCCGTGAAAGTCTTAAAGAAAGATGTCATCCTACAAGATGATGACGTTGACTGTACAATGACAGAAAAACGGATTCTGGCGTTAGCACGGAAGCATCCTTACTTAACGCAGCTCTACTGCTGCTTCCAGACCAAGGTAGGTTCTATAAATCTATCACCAGACTTGAGGAACCAAATCTTCGCAGAATCTGGCCTGTGTGTCAGTACATGAAAAGTGCAGCTGAAATACATAGCACTGTAAGCCAGAACTCCTTCTTGGCTTCAACAGAATGAATTTGTACCTAGCAAAGTGATTCTGTGGACAGTTAGATAAAAGAAAGAATAGTACATGGGTAGGCAAACTAAGGCCCTTCTCAATCCAGCCTGCGGATGGACCAGGAATCAGTGAGTTTTTACATGAGCAGAATGTGTGCTTTTATTTAAAATGCATCTCTGGGTTATTTGTAGGGCATAGGAATTCATTCATTTCCCCCCCCCAAAAAATATAGTCTGGGCCCCCACAAGGTCTGAGGGACAGTGGACCGGCCCCTTGCTGAAAACGTTTGCTGAACCCTGGAATAGTATGTTTGCAGCTCACAGGGCAATACATTTAAAATGGGATGCTTTGTTCAGGGGAGGAAAAAAAATAGTTTAAACTGAACAGCATATGAAAACAAATTGAAGCAACTGGATCCTGTTTATGTCAGATGAAAGATGATTAAGAAGCGCTTTTATAGGGATGCGTGAGGAATTTGATCTCTGTGGATTTCTCTGCAAAATGACCTGATCTACACCAACCAGAGTAATGGCCGCTTTGGAACAGCTATCCATTGGATTTCTCAGGTTGCAGTGCATTTATTGGCAGTTTAAATATATCAAAATACATGTTTAAATATACATTTCTGAGAGAATCAAACAGATTTAAATATGTACTCTAATATGGCATATGAGAGGGATGTGAAACAAAGGATGGAATTATGGCTAATAACGTTTGAAAGTGACATGGAGTGGAAATATCCAGATTCTTCCTTCTCTAGAGCTGTGTGCTCTCAAATATTTAAATAATATTACATTTAAATGACAGGAAGGAAGATTTAAAATGTTGGGGGCAAGCCAGATATCTTTTGCTAAATCCAATTAAGGACAACAAAATAAGATTTACTGTATTTTTCCGTGTATAACACCCCACCCCCCTATTTTTTGGGACTCTAAATTAAGAAAATGCACTATGCGCTATCCATGTATATTTAGGAAAAAATATAGTCTTATGCACTGGTAAATACAGTAATTGTGACTTGCTTGAAGCCCCAGTGATTTAATGGTAACAGTCATGACTACGTTTTATTGGATTATGATGATATTATTATTATTATTATTATTATTATTATTATTATTATTATTATTATTATTATTATTATTTTGCTGGGGTTGGGAAGAGAAATTCAACGTGTAAAATTTATCAAGGGGCAGTTGGGTATTTCCTTCACTTAAAGCAGTGATGTGAAACCTTGCGGATGCTTTGCTTGACTCCAACTCCCATCAGCCCCAGTAAGCATGGCCAATGGTCAGGGATGAAGGAAATTGTAACCTAGCTACCTTTGGAGATAGACCTTTGAAGGGGAGGCTAATTATTTGAGAATGCGGTCTTGGTGGAATGCATATTCTCTTGAAATAACTTACAGTAGGATGCTTGGGGGATTGGATAATCTGTGTTTTGAGGCAAAATACATTTTACAGAAGTACAGTGGTACCTCGGGTTACAAATGCTTCAGGTTACAGACTCCGCTAACCCAGAAATAGTACCTCAGGTTAAGAACTTTGCTTCAGGATGAGAACAGAAATCACATGGCGGCAGCAGGAGGCCCCATTAGCTAAAGTGGTACCTCAGGTTAAGAATAGTTTCAGGTTAAGAACGGACCTCCAGAACGAATTAAGTTCTTAACCCGAGGTACCACTGTATCTTCATAGCATTTTTCCTTGTGAATACTTGTGCAGACTTAGGTTAAGAAAATCACAGATTAATGTGCAAATGGGATAGAACAGATTTATGAATGAGCAAATGTGGAAGTACAGGGGGTTAGAAAATTGTAGCATCACAGAATTGTAGAGTTGAAAGGGACCCTGAGGCTTATCTTGTGCAACCCTCTGCAAGGCAGGAATCTCAACTAAAGCATCCATGATAGATGGCCATCCAACCTCCAAAGAAGGAGAGTCCGCCACTTTCTGATGGAATCCGTTCCACTGTCGAACAGCTCTTACCACCAGAAAATTCTTCTGTATTTTTAGTTGGAATCTCCTTTCTTATAGCTTGAATTCAGTGGATGAACTGATTCATTCCTTCCAAACATTCTGGTCACTGGTGCAAAGATGTTGTCTTTTGTAGAATGCAGTACTCTCTTTTCTGTATGTGAACATTTAAATGGGATTTGTTTCCTTTATTTTATAGTATGCTGAGCATGCTTTAAAAACCAAAACAAAAAACTATAATGCTGCTTTGCCAAATAGATGATTTTTTTTAAAGTCAACGATTTTAAAGTCCACCAACCAATTCTCTTGTGCAACCTCCATTGTAATGAGCAGTGTTGGTTTTTTAAAAGGACTTTTAAAATATATGTCCTGTGTTGCCTTTAAAGTGCCAGAAGGTGGCACTGAAGATACAGAAAGAAAGGGGGAAACCAACTCCCCCCCCCAAAAAAAACCCCCAATTACTTTGGTTCTGTCTCTCTAAAGGAAATGAGGTGGTTACATAACTTCATACATGCAGTAGGAGCTGCATTGTAATCGATTTTGAATTCTCTTTTAAACTATTCAAAAAGACAAACACAAGCAGATCTTGCTGCTTTTACATAGCACACATTTGCTTATTTATTTGAACCCATTTATGAGTCTCTTCCCATAAAATACCTCAAAGCAATTTCACAGTAAAAGCATCAACAATGAAAAAGAACTCCATATGTAAAAATAACCTGAAACAATTTCACATGTGATAACAATTCCAATACCAATACAGATTAGATGTCTCTCAGTGGCAAAGTGCATATTTGCAGGTATTATGTATGCCTTGACATAAGTTATAGCAGCTCTTAGCTTGTTTATAAGATTTCTCACCCCACACCCTTCACTACAAGGTCCCAGGGCTGAAGAGTTTGGATATCACGCCTTTCACTTCCTTTAAGGAGTCTCAAAGCAGCTAACAATCTCCTTTCCCTTCCTTCCCCACAACAAACACTCTGTGAGGTGAATGAGGCTGAGAGACTTCAGTGTGACTAGCCCAAGGTCACCCAGCAGCTGCATGTGGAGGAGCGGGGAAGCGAACCCGGTTCACCAGATTACGAGTCCACTGCTCTTAACCACTACACCAGGGCAGGTTACAATAACATCATGCACCATCTTTAAAAAAACAACAACAGGAGAAAACCAGAACACTTGTAAAACAAGTAAAACCAAATTCAACAGTTGAAGTCAATGTCACAGTTGCAGACTTAAGAAAGAGAAGTTTCTTGTAACTACCAACATCAGCTCTCATGCTGCCAGCTGCAAGAAATATTCCTTGAGATGGAAAACATGCCATCGATAACCTTTAAACGTTCACCAAATCAGCTCCTGTAAAATGAGTTCTTTCTGCGTCCTGTTAGCATTGAAAACCAACCAATGCAATTCTTTTTCTTTCTTTTCCAATGTAGGCTTCCCATTTAGGATTTCTAGTATGAAATCCGTCTTCTGGATTGCAGGCAAAAGAATGTCACAAAAGAATGCAAATAATCCAGTGCTTGGTTAAGTTTAGTGAAGTTGCATTTCTAAGCTGTGAGGGTGAAGGGGTACCCTAATCAGAACATTGAAACCTCCACTTAATCCACAGCTTTGTTTCATCTGTCCTCGCAATGGCGAGATCCCCCACGTAGAATTAACAACCATAACTTCATATTTTTATAGAGCTTTATCGGGGTTTATAGGACTTTACGTGCATACTCTCAGACATCTTTACTGCAGGCATTATTGTGCAGTATTAGCCCTCTTTCTGCAGATTGGGACTTGAAACTCACTTTGAGATACTTTGGCTTGGAGAGCCAATGAAATAATTGCTGAGTAGCTTCGTTGGTTAGAGCGTGGTGCTGATAACACCAAGGTTGCAGGTTCGATCCCCATGTGGGGCAGCTGCGTCTTCCTACATTGCAGGGGCTTGGATGATCCTCAAGGTACCTTCCAGCTCTACATTTCTACAAGTCTAAGGATGCACATTTTGTGCTCATCTCCTTGCCATCGTGCTTCCAGGGAGAGATACGCACTTTTTGTTTAAAGCTCATATGAAGAAAAAATCGCTATCCATTATAGGCGCTTTCCTGAAAACCAGCTGAACCTGTTTGAATAGAGGCAACAGTGGGACTAGAGGAACAAGTGTGTGTTGACCTCCCTTGAGTCACTTTCAGCAGTCCTAAAATCTTATTGTCTGTCAGGTAGGAAGCAGCATCCCTGATCATTGGCCATGCACTCTGGGGACTTAAGGAAGCTGGAGTCCAACAATGTCTGGAGGCCCATGGGTTGTCCATCCCTAAAAAAGTAAAGGGACCCCTGACCATTAGGTTCAGTTGTGACCGACTCTGGGGTTGCGGCACTCATCTCGCTTTATTGGCCGGAGTGGTACCTATTTATCTATTTGCACTTTGACGTCCTTTCGAACTGCTAGGTGGGCAGGAGCAGGGACCAAGCGACGGGAGCTCACCCCGTCATGGGGATTCGAACCACCAACCTTCTGATCGGCAAGTCCTAGCCTCTGTGGTTTAACCCACAGCGCCATCCATCCCTAGAACGGGATGCTCTGAGGCATTCTGGGAAATGTTAAACGGCAACTTATAGCTCCCTGCTGACTTGCTGGGCGCCTAAGGCAGATCCAGTGCTTGTGGACTTAGCCAGGACGCTGGGGGCCCCATCATCTGGCCTGTGTGCTGATGCCTTAGTAGGGCCACACCATGTAGGTACCATTTCATACTGCAAACTTGGCAGGCTCTTTTTTTCTATATAAAAAAAAGAAAGACAAATATGTGCATCAGTCTCTTCCACAATCGCGATAAAAGAGTTATTTAATTTCCCTTGCTTTTATTGAGCAAAAGAAGAAGAAGAAATGTCTCTGGAGTTATAATTTGCAGATCCCATTGACAAAATATGCCCTGGCAACTTTCCAGTGACTGATTTGGGGACAGCAGTCTAAATTTCTCTCATAATAGTGGCTTGAGGGGCAAAACGTGTCATTTGTGATTTAGAGTGCCAATTAACCTGACTGTGGCTGGTCAGTCTTATATTTGTCTGGGCCTAATCAATGGTTTGTAATTCATTTTAGCTGATCGTCTTCTGTGTGGGTTGCTAAGCAGCTAAACCTGTTGTGCAGATTCTGCTGGAGGAGTGTAATCTACTTAAGGTGCATTTACATTGTCCAATATTACTGCTGCGTGTCACGTTAGAAGTTTGCGAGGGTCATATTTCATATTCTGCACCCCAGTGGAGGCCATTTGTGATTGCCAGATGTTGGTATGAAAGTGTTTTTTGGTGTGGTTTTTTCATGAGATATCTAATTAGACCCGCAAATACACTTTGATTTAAATATACCCACCAAACTTTTCCTAATTTACAAAATATGATAAAATACTGAATGATGCATGGCAATGAGGAGCCGTGCATCTTTCACTCAGTGCATGCAATGCATGACATGCTGGTGCCACTATAATCCTTATAAAACTAGTAATTTCAACTAGCATTTCTTCTTGCTACTGGAAATTCACCCAAGGCTAATTCGCAGAGGAAATTCAAGAGCACAACAGTATGTCTAGTGTTTGGTTTTGCTTGCTGTGTGCTGGAGATAAACATTGTGTTCTGAGTTTTGACTTACGTGTAAAAAATAATACAGTGGTACCTCGGGTTACATACGCTTCAGGTTACCTATGCTTTAGGTTACAGACTCCGCTAACCCAGAAATAGTGCTTCAGGTGAAGAACTTTGCTTCAGGATGAGAACAGAAATTGCGTGGCAGCAGCGTGGCGGCAGCAGCGGGAGGCCCCATTAGCTAAAGTGGTGCTTCAGGTTAAGAACAGTTTCAGGTTAAGAATGGACCTCCAGAACGAATTAAGTACTTAACCCGAGGTACCACTGTAATCCTCCCGTTCAAATTTTTCTAGTGATCAGGGGCGCTTTGATGTGTACTAAATTTCAGATTTCAGATTGCTATAGAAATATTCTCCTCTGTCGCACTTTTCTCTTTGTTAAGGCAGGTGCAGAGCCCAGGAGATCTAAGAGGGCAGCCCCTACTATTTCCTCCCTGGGTGTGCGGTGGTGGGAGGAGGAAACCAGCAGCACCTCTTGTTCATCATAAGGCCACTCTAGAGGTGGCATGCGGGGGGGGGGGGTGGAGCCTGCCAAGCAGGTAGCAAATTCAGCCTCCAGGGAGCACATCACTGCCACCATGGCAGCAGCAATGCATTTCTGTGAGGTGGAATAATAATAATATAATAATAATTTATTACTTATACCCCGCCCATCTGGCTGGGTTTCCCCAGCCACTCTGGGCAGCTTCCAACCGAATATTAAAAACAATACAGTGTCAGACATTAAAAACTTCCCTAAACAGGGCCACCTTCAGTTGTCTTTAAAAAGTAAAATAGTTGTTTATTGCCTTGACATCTGCTGGGAGGGCGTTCCACAGGGCAGGCGCCACTACCGAGAAGGCCCTCTGCCTGGTTCCCTGTAACCTCACTTCTCGCAGTGAGGGGAACCGCCAGAAGGCCCTTGGCGCTGGACCTCAGTGTCCGGGCAGAATGATGGGGGTGGAGACGCTCCTTCAGGTATACAGGACCAAGGCTGTTTAGGGCTTTATAGGTCAGCACCAGCACTTTGAATTGTGCTCGGAAACGTACTGGGAGCCAATGTAGGTCTTTCAGGACCGGTGTTATATGGTCTCGACGGCCACTCCCAGTCACCAGTCTAGCTGCCGCATTCTGGATTAATTGCAGTTTCTGAGTCACCTTCAAAGGTAGCCCCACGTAGAGCACATTGCAGTAAGTAATCTTCCGCCGCTGTGGATCCTGCCACTTGAGGCTGTCATCTCACCTTGCCTCATGGCTGCGCCGGCCCTGGATGTGGAACAGGCTGCCTCCCTGTATATTTTTAGGTAGCTTGTCAAAACAGTTTTGGGTTAGGGTTCATGGGCTTCTTTTTGCTGTCTGTGTTGGCCTAATTTCTGGAAGTATGGGTGTCATGGCTGGGAGCTCGATGAATTGGCTTTCTAAAAAATAAAAAAGCCTGCCTGCCTGCCTGTAATAATTAAAGGAAGAAAGACATTGGACCACCGCACTGTGAACTTTTATGAGTTTGTGCATTTCAGAAGCAAACAGAACAGCCCTGCAGATGAAGTTGTGGTAGCTCAGGAGTTTGGGAACTTTCCTAAGCAGTATGGCAAAGTTGAGTAAATGTTGAACGTTCCTATTGTCCTGCAGACAGAAGCCCCCGTTGTGTCCAGATTGCTGACCTGATTTTGAGAGAGTGAGAGGGAAACTTGCTGATATGCTGCACTGTCATTCCGAGCTGTCCTTGGAAAATTATTAAAGCCCTGTTAGCTCACTGAAGCTCCATTGTTCTCAGCGGCCCCTCAGCAGTGTTAACTGGATATACTCTCCCCGGAAAATACACAGCCATCATAGGCATCTGATCATTAAGGCAGAGTGGTGGAGAGCTCAAGATGTCAATGAGCAATCTGAGCTCATTCTCTGTAGGTTCTTTTGAAGCTAGACTGATGTTGATGCAATACATAAAAGTAAGTCCTATGTCCAAGTGGGGCTGCTCTAAATGGTCCCTGATTTGGGAGGCCTGGCCTGACTCCCCAAGTAATTTTTATCCCTCCCCTTACTCTCGGCAGCAGCAGAAGTAAAAACAAAACCGGTTTAATGTAGGCACAGTGCTGGAGTGGGTGGAGCCTAGCCTCCTAACTAGAATGCAAAATAATTCCACCCTGCTCATCAGATCAATCATTGAATGAGGGAAGGGGATGATAACTGTGTTGTTGTTTTTAAAGAAAACAGATTTGATTGCACATACCACATCTAACATAGGGATGCGGGTGGTGCTGTGGCTTAAACCATAGAGCCTAGGACTTGCCGATCAGAAGATTGGCAGTTCGAATCCCCACAACAGGGTGAGCTCCCGTTGCTCGGTCCCTGCTCCTGCCAGCCTAGCAGTTTGAAAGCACGTCAAAGTGCAAGTAGATAAATAGGTACTCGATGGAGTACCTTGTGGTCTCGATGGCCCTTGTGGTCTCTTCCAACTCTATGATTCTAGGTACTGCTTCGGCGGGAAGGTAAACAGCATTTCCGTGCGCTGCTCTGGTTTGCCAGAAGTGGCTTCGTCATGCTGGCCCCATGACCCGGAAGCTGTATGCCGGCTCCCTCGGCCAATAAAGCGAGATGAGCGCCACAACCCCAGAGTCGGTCACAACTGGACCTAATGGTCAGGGGTCCCTTTACCTTTACCTTTACCACATCTAACTTGCTGTTATAATGTGTTTGACTCTGAGTGAATCCTGGTGTGAGGATATGTTATCCATTATAAATTAAGGAATTATACAGGTGATTGATACTCCTGAGACTGGGAGTGTCAGAGTTGAATGTCTCTTCTCCCTACCTTTCTTCAGCACCCCTTGCAATAGATATAATAATAATAATAATATGCAAAGAATTGTTAAGTTATCTACCTATTTCTGTGCTCCAAACCCTGCATTCACTTACCATTGGTTTGGTTTGGTCATTTGTTTGTCAACTTTCTATTCCACCCTTCATCACAGGTTGGTTTACAGTATAAAAACACAAAGATACCTACCATAGTAACAAACAAAAACAAGACACACACACACCCCAATCCAGCTTCTTCATACAATCGGTTCAGACCCAAAGTTTCCACTGAAATAGTTTGGGACATTGAACTTTTACTTCCACCACCACTGCTAAGTAGTAACTTTGTTCTATTGCCAACCTTCCTTGTTTGAAAACAATCTATGAAAGGTAACCCCTTGACGATGCAATCCATTGCAAATTGCACAGATTTCACCAGACCGGTCATTTGATCACCATTTAGGCTAAGTCCTGAACAAAACCCTTTCTTTGTGATTATAGTGTAGGATTAAGGATATGATTCCTGCTCTTCTTTTCTACCAGTGCCGTTCTCTAGGCTTAAGCTCCTAAGGTGGAGACCTTACAGAACGGGGGCTAAGTTTTTTTGTGGAGAATTGTCAATGTCTCCGGCTGACCAGACGGGAACATTTCACCAAAAATAAAAATCTATATAATTATCCATTGAACTGGAAACCTACTAAGGCAAATAAACTAGACCTAAGCAATAAGAGAGAGATGCTGCTTCAGCCTGCAATATATGGCTTTCTTACACTTTGCATCGCTTAGTATAAGCACAGCTATGAGGGCTCCCTTTTGGGCACATGGAACAAGGTAGGGTCTTTGCCCTTTAGGCCTGGCCATCACATTACACTATGACCTAGAGGTTCGTCTAGAGCTACAGTCTGGTATGTAGGAAGGGCTGTAGCTCAATGGCAGAGCATCTGCTTTCCACGGAGAAGGTCCCAGGTTCAATCTCTGGCATCTCCAGGTAGGACTGTGTAGACATTACTGAGCTAGATGGATGAATGGGCTGATTCAGTTTACTGCACTTGCTATGTTCCTAAGAGCATTGCATTGCTGGACCAAAGGCCAGCATCCTGTTTCCCACAGTGGCCAACCAGCCGCTGATGGGAAGGAGGACATGAATCCTACAGGTAGAATATAGGCATCGTGAAACAGGGAGAAAAATGGATATGTATGTTTGTTGTAACACAGGAGTGGACCTGGAGACTTCAGGTTTGCAGGATCAATTTTGTATTTTAATTGAACCCTGAGATCCACCAATTGCAAAAGACATGCATTTAAAATGAAACAACATGGGGCAATTTCCATAGTATTGTAGCACTGGAAGAGATGCAGGGCAGGAATCTCAACTAAAGCATGTATGTCAGACGGCTCTCTATTCTCTGCTTAAAAAACCTTCAAGGAAGGAGAGTCCACCACCTTCTGAGGGAGTCCATTCCACTCTCAAACAGATTTTACCATTAGAATGTTCTTCCTCACGTTTAGTCGGAATCTCCTTTCTTATAACTTGAAGCCACTGGTTTGAGTCTTAACCCCCGGAGGAGAAAACAAGCTTGCTGCATCCTCCATGTGACAGCCCTTTAGATACTTGAAGATGGCTATCTCATCTCCTCTCAATCTCCTCTTATCCAGGCTAAACACAACCAACTCCCTCAACTGCTCCTCATAAGGCTTGGTGGCTCTGTGCATGTTCCAGCTTGTCAATATCCTTAAATTGCAGCACCCAGAACTTGACACATCATTCCAGGTGTAGTTTGACCAAGGCACAAGAGAGTAGTACTATGACTTCCCTTCTTCTGTGCACAAAGGAAGTGTCTGTTGATGCAGCCTAGAAGAGCATGAGCCTCTGTTTTTGCTGCTGCATCGCACTGTGGATTTATTTAAAGCTTGTGGTCTAAGACCCCTAAGTCCTTTTCACATGTTCTGCTAGTGCAGGGGTCGGCAACCCGCGGCTCCGGAGCCGCATGTGGCTCTTTTACACCTTTGCCGTGGCTCCGGACGCCTCTTCCCTATGGTGCAGGGAGTGAGGAAGAAGAGGAGGAGGGCGGCGGCAGGAAGGCGCGCCAGGGCGCAGCGGCGGTTCCCCCCTCAGGTGGACGCGGCTGCCACTGCCACTGCCGGCCACACGCAGGCGCGCTCCCTTTCGCCGTACGCAGCCCGCCCGCCCTCAGGCCCCGCGCCGCGTGACGTCGAGAGCCGTCCACCCAGGCCACGCTCTCCTCAGCCCCGCGCGCGAGGCACCTGAGACGAGGGAGAGAGAGAGCGCGCTCGAGGGAAATGGCGGGGCGGGGGTTTTTTTTGTGTGTGTGAGGGGTGGCGGCGGTGCTTCGGGATCCTTTTCCGTGCCTTGCTTCTGAGTGGCCGCCGAGTTGAGGGAGAGCACCTGAGGTGAACCACAAAATGGGCCCGCCCTCCCTGTCAGGGAGGAAGGGATGAATTACGTCAGTGACGAGGAGGGGGTCCAGAGGTAGCCAGCAGGAGAGGCGGGGAGCACGAGAGCAATTGCAGAGGGAGGGGGGCCTGTTAGGCACCAAAATCTTGCATGCGGGATTTCCCCGGTTCTCTGGTGCCTATGCAGTTCCTGCCCTTCTCCCTTCCCCCTCGAGATTTGCTGCAGAGACAAGCAAATGAAGAAGAAAGGGAAGAGTATTAGCTGACATGTCCCCTGATCCCATGGAAAGCACCACAGATTCCTTTGCTTACCAACTCTTTTCATTTTAAGTTGGCTTCAAACCTGTAATTGTGTAGGTGTATGTATGTATACATATACACACATAAATATTCATATCTCTTCCCTCTCACCTTCCTTTCACCCAGTTTCTCTGGCACTGGTTTATAAATGCTGCTATGTAGAAATGATGAGAAAGTTGCACCAGCAGAAGGAATGGATATGTGCTGTTAGTAAAAAGAGAGGGAGTTGAACTGCAGGGAGGGACAGACACTTTTCTATGTATTAATTTGTATAATGCCCTCTATGCACATGGTGCTTTGCAAAAAATGGATATGAGAGGTACCATACCCCTCTTTGCTATCTGAAATAGACTCAGGGAAAAGAGAGAGAATGGGGGAAGGGGAAGAATGTGTGGTTATTTACATTTGGCTTGTTTTGTGGCTCCCAGTTGTTGTTTTCCTTTGGAAACGGGTCCAAGTGGCTCTTTTTGTCTTAAAGGTTGCAGACCCCTGTGCTAGTGCAAGGAGTTTTAGCTGCTCCACGCTTTCCTTTCCCTGTGTGCCCCTCTGTGAAATCCCTAAGTCTGTCCCCCAACCTTCTGGAGTAAATTTATGTGGCACATGAGGGAAGAGGAGAGGATGTGGAAGTTAAAACTTCTTGAGTTAGCGTAACTGCTTAGTTGTATGCCTCTGAGCACTGCTGAAAGGGGGGGGGGGGTTGTTTTGAGAACCAGAACTGAGCTGAGCTCGCAGCCCTTCCCCATTTAAATCTGCTCCTATTTATGCCAAACTTCCTTCATTTCAGTGATGTAATTTAGAGGAGGAACAGGAGTTCTTGTTGCTACTGTTGAACAGCTGGGGGTGAGGAATCTTTGCTTATGTACTACAAATCACCCAAAGGTCTCCCTGTCAATGCCAGTCTACCTTCTGACCACCCTGGCTTAAGAGGTTTTCTTATGATCTAAAAGCCTGAGAGAATAATAAACAATATATTTGTGTGGTGCTGAAAAGAGAGCGCCAGATAAGTCAATCAGAGGAGAGCATTGCATGGGCAGGAGGTCACAACCAAAAAGGCCTTCCCTCCATTCACTGCTGCACTGGATGTATTTTTTTTTAAAACCACAGTTTACTTTTGCACACATGTATCCATTTGTGACGCTGGTGGCGCTGTGGTCTAAACTGCAGAGGCTAGGGCTTGCCGATCAGAAGGTCAGCGGTTCGAATCCCCATGACGGGGTGAGCTCCCAATGATTGGTCCCAGCTCCTGCCCACCTAGCAGTTTGAAAACCCATCAAAGTGCAAGTAGATAAATAGGTACCGCTCCGGTGGGAAGGTAAACGGCGTTTCTGTGCACTGCTCTGGTTTGCCAGAAGTGGCGTAAGTCAAACAGCAGCTCCCTATAGAGCAAGATGAGCGCGCGACCCCAGAGTTGTCCGCGACTGGACCTAACGGTCAGGGGTACCTTTACCTTTACCCATTTGTGAATCCCAGCCTTGTGGTAGGCCATCAGGCACATATGGAACCCACATCAGATTTGAACCAGGGCCACTTGCAGATCTTAGCTTCTGCTCTTAACTACTAAGATATACCATCATGGCACCTTTTCCAAGTGCCAGAAGCAGCAAGTGTTGGTGTTGGCAAAGCAGATCTGGGTGTAGAGATGGCAGTCTTGGCAATTTGATTAACGCTGTCTCGTTGCACCGTCTAACATTACATTTACACTTACAGCTTTGGGACTCAGGTGAAACGACCCCATTTGTCTTTGCAATCAGCCTGTGTCTGCCCTGGAGTGTTTTGTTTTGTTTTGTTTTGTTTAACCATGAGTGTCAATTCCCACTCCTGCACTTTGCAAGGGACAGAGATTTATTCATTGGTATTACAGCTAAATACTTAGTGTTGTGTTGTGAGGTTGGGATGTGTTTCATAAGTTACTCAGAACAGGGCTGGAGGAATGGGCAAGTGATGTCTGTATGAGATTTCTAAACTAGTTTTGGCCTTGAGCTTTACTTAAGGATCTGAACTTGGGAAGATTTCATTAAGCAAAACCACTCAATTTCTGCAAAAACGCCCAGCCTGAAATGATCCATCTGTGGGAAAAGCAGAAAAAGAATTGTTTCTGGTGATGTGCCCAAGGAGATTAATTGCCATCCTTATTGTTTAGGTTAACGTATTGTTAAATATAGGGGGAAAAAACACAGTGGTGTAATCCATATATCCCCAAGGCTAATGGGGGAACTCAACCATGTGAGTAACACTATATCTGCGTATTGTTTTCCGTTGCCCTTGTAACTCTATTTACAATGATAATACAGTTTTTTCAAAAAAGGCTTGCAAGAAACCTCAAATCCAAGTGCATTCCCCTTTCTTTTGCCAGCCTGTCTTATTTGCAGTGATAATCCTTACAGCGAAACTCTCAGTGCACAATCTGGCAAGACCATTTATTGCACAGGGACATATACCTAATGCACCTATAGTGTCTTCTTAAGGGACAGAAGAAACCATATTATTATATTTCTATGCTGCTTTTCACTCACATGAATCACAAAGCAGCTCACAAACGATAAATATCAATAACTTAATAGCACATCACAGATACAACATAAATCATATAGAATAATTAACAAATCACCACATTCTATAAAACACTATTAACAAAACATCTAAAAAAATCTACAAAACATTATTAACTACATTAACAGACTAGAATTCAACAAACTAAGCATTGTTGAATTCATACACACATGACACATCACAGTTAACTTACTGGCATGATCAATTATATTGAGTACGAGCTGTTTTTGTTTGTTTTTGCAGAGCTGTCAGATACCTCATCCCTTCCAAAATAAAGCAATAACTTATATTAGAACAGGTACAGAATCATAGAATAGTAAAGTTGAAAAGGACCGCAAGGGTCATCTAGTCCAGCCCCCCAAAATGCATGATTCTTTTGCCCAACGTGGGTCTCAAACCCATCACCCTGAGATTAAGAGTCTCACGCTCTACCAGCTGAGCCACAAGACTGTGTATGAGCTTTTGAGGTACGCAGCACTCTTTTAAGATATAGGTGTTCAAAGCAATCAATCTTTATGGTTAAGATTTCAGATCAGCCACTAGAGCACAGTCAAACAAATACAATTTTACAGTTCACACACAAACGACTGCTTGGGATTAACAGTACAACAAAAAACGAGGGTGGGTGTGTGCATGGCCGCATGTTCACAATCACACTAGAATGAGTTTTTGAGTGCTAGTTTGGTTGGTCGGGAGCTTTAGTCACCCAGTTCTTAGTAAAGCATACTTATGTGTAGAAATTTGCCACATTGGTGGTGGTTTTGTCAGCGGAGCCTGGCCATCACTCCTGAGGGCAGCAGGCTAGCTTAGGGGGAAGAGGGCAGACCAGGCAGTGTGCATATCTGGGTGCTCTATGGACATCACACCAGTAGAAGCTGTATACATGGGTCACTGATGCGCATTACACAGTGGTGGCTGGTGCCCATTGGTAGAATGGAAGGCTGGGAGCGCAAACATTGTGGGAAGCCAGAGCCAGTATTAGGCAGAACCAGGACTGAATTCAGGCAGATCCAATGCATTCAATTTGTGTGCCCTTTCTTCTCTCTGCTGAGTTCCTCAAAGGCAACACTGAGGTCAAGAAGGAGTGAAGCCGGTTCCACCCTCTGGACCGGTTGCAAGTAGATATATAGGGAGGTGGGAGACTGGCTGAGGGCAGGCTGAGGTTGGTGGGGCAGTCCCCCCTTGTGCCATAATGGAGCAGCGCACACTGGCTTTGCAGATGTGCCTAGTTAACTGGGCCCCCGCCTACAAGCACAATAGCAAATTGGAGCTGTTGCTGGTCTGGCCCAAAGAAAGCCCATGTTTTATCCATTAGCCTTGCTGCGCTTCTCAGCTTGTTTACATTCTTGGGGGCAAGTATGGAAGCATCTGCTTGGAGGAGTCGAGGGATACGCAAGGATTTGCCGGTTCTGTTTTTGTTATTTAAAGTAACACGAAAGGCAAGTGGCGTTAAAAAGTCAAATCCAGTCAAAGGCGACTATGGGGTGCGGCACTCATAATGGGAAGAGCACTGTGGATCAGACCATATGAGATGCTCACGTAAGTGGGACATGTGCAACGGCCTTGGGAATTGCTTTTCAGAGACACACTGCCTCTTTATCTTGGAGGTAGCCGATAGCTATGGTAAATTCTGAGCAGACATGAAGTTTATGGATTATCTTTTCCATCTTCCCTCCTTGCTTCTGCCACAGAGCTTTAAGGGTTTATAGCGAATGTTCCAGGCTCTTGGGATATAGGGAATCCCAACCAGTATTCTCAGCAGAGTTTTAACACCACCTGCTTTAAGATCTCCATGTGTGAGAGCAGATAGACTGATCTAGGCATGTCTTGTGTGTAGCTGCAATGGCTAATTTATGAACTGGTTAGCTGCTCTGCGGAACTTTTGTTTATATAGGCAAAGCAGTCATGGCTCCTCTCAGATATAATGATTCCTCAGAAAATACACAGAGGCCTATTTCATGTCAAATATATATTGCGCTTATCTTTGGTTTCCTTTCTGGTTGACCCTCTCCTCCCGCACAATTCTCCGTGTGCTCTAAAGCACCCCTTTCTTGGGGCTTTTCCTTTTGTCAGTTTTTGCTCCAGTTGCACCATAAACTATCTGAGCATGGACAGGCCGCATCTTTATAGACAGCTCTGTTTAATATAAATCTGTTGTGTTGCTGACTTAAGGATTGCAGCCGTAGCACTCTGTTTTGGGGAGGAGAAGTGGACGAGCTACTTAGATAGAGTGATACAGCCTTCTGCTACCTCTGTGTATTGAAAGGGTTGCTGTGAAACAAGAATGAGAAAATGCTGCAACCATATTAAGGCCTCAGCCACTGCTGTATATTTGTATATTCCCAGTACTAGTGCAGGGAAAGGAAGGGAGAAGATTCCATGTTCATAGGAAAATCTATTATTGTTATTCTGTTCTTAACGGGGAACTCTTCAGCAACAAATTAGAACTTGCTACCTACACTCCTTGAGAGTTCACAAACACTCATGTGAGGAGGGCCACCAGGCCTTACAATTTCAGCCGCCATCTTTGCTGCAATTGTGCATTTAGGCCATGCGCCAATAGGCTGTATGCACATAGTGAAGTACATGCTTAGAACACCTCCATATGAGGAGTCTGCTTCAGTCAGAATCTTGGCTATAGTGAGGGGAATCCTGAAGCCTTGATCTCCTGCACGAATCATGAAGAAAATTGCACACGTCAATGGTTTTCAGTGGCTGCTTCCCTACCAACAAGAGCAGCCAGCTTTGGGAAGTAGGGAAGTAGGAGCGTTTCCATTGAGACTGTGTGACACAAATAAAATGTTAAAAGACAAAGAAGAAGAAGAGTTTGGATTTGATATCCCGCCTTTCACTCCCTTTAAGGAGTCTCAAAGCGGCTAACAATCTCCTTTTCCCTTCCTCCCCCACAACAAACACTCTGTGAGGTGAGTGGGGCTGAGAGACTTCAGAGAAGTGTGACTAGCCCAAGGTCACCCAGCAGCTGCATGTGGAGGAGCGGAGACGCGAACCCGGTTCACCAGATTACGAGACTACCGCTCTTAACCACTACACCACACTGGCTCTCCCAACTCCCCACCCATTCCTGGTCACCCCTTCCCAACCAATCCAAAATTACTCTGGCTTCTAAATGCTAGAAGTAAAACCTTATGAGAATGAGTTCTGAATGGCTGTTTCATCGGGTCTTCCTCACAGAGGACATGTGTTGCGGTGAGATTATCAGGACTGACCTCATTGTTTTGTGGGTGGGAGCGATTGGATAGCCACAACAACCTGATCGGTGGTCCCTCGGTTGCTGGGCAGATCTGGCCAGTGGGATTTTTTGTGTATTAACTGAGGGACCTTTATATATATAGCTGCACCTTGCGTAGAGCTTCCTTTTTTCACTTCGTGCACCGGATCACCCACCCACCCTCCCTATACTGTATTTAGGGTCTTGCTATGACCTTGCTATGCCGTCATGGGTCGTCTGTTGTTGGGCCCGGGGCCCGGTAGGAATTTCCCCTATTGGCTGATTGGCTGGTGTCACTTGGGTTTTGTCTGCTGCATAGCAAATTGTCACAACTTTGTAAGGTTTGGTGGTTAGGCATTGGTTCAAGGTGGTCTGGAGGGGAGGTCAGAAAACCTGGTCCCTCCAATGCGCAACAGGTATTCCGTTAAAGGAATCCAGGGACTCACCGTGCTTTTGTCAACCCCTTTTGCGGGCTAGGGCCACGCAAGAGTCCCTAGGAGCATTTTGGGGTGAGCTTGAGTCACGTGACCGTACCAGTGCTCCCCCACAGTGTTTACCTGTACTGACAATATGGTGGGGCCTAGTCGTCAGTGCTGTCCTGCTGAGGTGAGGTGCAGCTAGTCGGGAACCAATGCCTAAACAAACCATTCACTATCTGTAGTCAATAAAGTTGTGGCCAAAATTATGCCAATAACCTAAAACTAAATTCCGTGTCAATTGTGTCTTTATTATTGGGAAGCTCCTGGGGATCTTGACACGCAAAAGAGAAATTTCCATTTGATCTTGAGAGAAGACGTTTTCCTTTGCCTCCGCCCACATATAGCAAGCATGATTCTTTTTGCTTTTACATCATATCCAGAGCATGGCTGCCTAAAGACATCTTCTTCAGGACTTCCCCTCTCTTTCTGGCCTGGTTCAGACATTCACTACCTTCAAGTGAAGAAACTATAGTCATTTCCAAAAATGAAATTCAAAAGTGAAGAAACTATAGTCATTTCCAAAAATGAAATTCAAAAGACTAAAGAGTGCTTACTAGGAGGAACCTCCAGAACAGGAGCAGGGAACCTGTACCCTCCTTATGGGTACTCAAAGAGTAGACTCACTGAAATTAATAGAGCATAGGTGTGTGCATTACTCTGGGTAAACTTTAGTTTTCAACAAGTTTAGAACTGCACTAAAATTTTAGCTTCTATTTATCATGAGGTTTACAAACACTAAAGGATTAAACTCATTAAACAGCTTTTCTCTTGCCCTCAGGTACTTTGTGAAAGTTGGGCAGAGATCTCTAACTGAAAAGAAATCTCCACAGCAAACCAAAGCAGTTAACTTGGATTCTTTGGGTAAAGATAAGGCAGTGAAATTGGCATAAACCCAATTAACAGTGTGTACTTAAAAGACGAACCAGCAGCACCCCAAACCCTAACTCAGGACATATACTTTTCAAGACCTTGCTTTTTTTTTCATCACAAGAGGTCAGCCTCAATCTGTTCTAGGACCTCTGCCATCATATTTTAATTCTAATTTTAAATCTCCTAGAAGACAGAGGAGAGTTATATAACTCCTTCTAAACTTGTTGGAACATCCCATGGTCTGAATTCACTGCAGGAAAAACATATTGCAGTCCAGTCCAGGCACATGGGAAATATCAAACAAGGAGAAAGAGGATTTCAGTTTGAAAAATCTAATTTAAGAACTGGGTTTGGTTAAAAAAAAATACACTCTGAGAACATTCAGACCTAAAATGACCTCATTTCTCTGAAAAATAGGACATCAGAGTATAGGACCTTTCTGTTCTTGACATCTGAGGGCCAAGTTCAATCTTAGGTGCATGAAACGTTGATCTGGTAGACATAGAAGACCTCCTCATGATCACATCAGGACAGTGTGGTGTGTCCCTGCAGCAAACATGTAAGATTTGAATGGCATAGGCATGGCTATCATTTTGTTATATAGGATTTGTTGCTTTTCACTCATTGTTCTGCAGTCTGTTGATGGTTAGCAGATTGGAAGTGCCACATTGATTCCTTCATTCTCCTCCCGCTTCCCCTCCAAATTTACACTTCCTTTCTAGAGATATGCAAACAGCCTGCTGCTTCTCTCCCTAAAAATCAATTGGCCCCTTGGAGCAGGAAATTAAATTATTGAAAAAATATCAATGAAGTTTAGCCATGCTTTAGCAAGGGTTATATTTAACTTTTGGTAACCAGTTTCCAGCCCTGGTTTTGAAATTTAGTTTGATTCTAACTATGCTTAATGTAACCTCAATGCAAACATTATACTAACCATGATTAATGCTGAAAGGGAAGTAAGGGAAGGGAAGACGCCTGCATGAAACCCTGGCGTTATGTTGGCAATCAAGGCAGACATTATTGTATTAGATAGATCTTGTGGTCTGACTTGGTACAAAGCAACTTCATTAATTTTGGGCAGGGGCATAGCTCAGTGGTAGAGTGCACATTTTGGGCGCCAAAGGTCCCAATTTCAATTTCCGACACCTCCAGTTAAAAAGACTGTAGATCTGTTGCCTGTCAAAGGAGAAAATACCAGGTTAGATGGCCAAGTAGTCTGGGCTAATATAGAAGTTTCAGGGAACATTTGGCCCTCCAGATGTTGCTGAACTACAACTCCCATCAGCCCTAGCAAGCATACTAATGGCCAGGGATGGTGGGAGTTGCAGTTCAGTAACAACTGGGCAGCTATACGTTTCCCATATGTGTGATATAAGTTAGCTTCCTATGTTCCTATTCATTGTACAACCCTGGATTGATCAGGATTCCTAGACAGGTGTTTAGAGATGCAGGTGTGTTGCTTACACTTTAGATATCTTCAATGTGTCCATAGCAGTTGAGTCTGCTGCAGATTGTGCAGTGCTACAATTATAGGGGGAACTTCTCCCCTTCTAAATAATGTACATCATGGGTTGAATCTCAGGACCTTTTCACAGAACCAGTTATGGGAGCTATGTCATCATGACTTCTTCTCAGATCACTCCAGTAATGTTTGTATGTGTCCTCAGAGCACTGCAAACTGCAATGCCCTGGTCATAATAAAAATTAAAATCCCCCCTCACCAAGTGGAAGTTCTGTTTTTCTGAACAGTTTGAACCTTGAAGCTTTCAGCAACTCTTTGCAGTTCAGGTCTCTGCACCTTTGAACTAAGGACATCACTGCAGTTACATAGCCACCAACACACCCTCGTCAGCAGGTAGCCTAGCTAATAGTTGGGCAATCATTCAAAATAAACATTCCAATATTCAGCCAAAGCTGTCTTTTACCCCCCGAAAAACCCATAGATAGCATATTCTATTTACAAGTTGTACTTTCTCTTTTGTGTTTGTGCTACATTTTCTACGAATTCAGAGTTCATTTCCTTACACTGATGTCAACGGAGGTTGCTGATTTCCAGTAATTAACATGCACTAGATTCTTACTTATGTTAGTTCAGCATGGCTGTCCCTGAATTCTTCTCCTAGAGCTGCATTTCCTGTGTTGAGAATCTGACCATCATGATGCAATATTTTTTTTTAAAGTAAGTCTACTGCATTCCTCCTTTCAGGAATCATATCATTGAATAAAACTGAATGATTTAATTCAAAGTAACACAGTATTATTATTATTATTATTATTATTATTATTATTATTATTATTATTATTATTATTATTATTATATTCATATACTGCCATCTGCAGGTCTCAGGATGGTTCACAACATAAAATTACAATTCTTTTTTCAAGGTGCTTGCTTTGTCTTGCTTGTAGAAAAGGCAATGAAACATTGATTATCATCATCAGAAAGAGGGCAGTGTCAATACACAACCAATGGAAAGCCGGGAAAGTGAAACCCACAAACAGTGTGAGAGTCCTTGCAGCAGTGTAATGCAATTGACTCAGTAGACCTTTTATCATTCTAAACCACGATTTAGTGCGATGGGAGTGAGCCTCAGCAAGCCTTAAATTTACACGCAGTGTTCCCCAACATAGTCCATATTTGTATAATAATATACATGTGTATAATATTTGGGTATTAATGATGAAGATGGTATTTTCATGAATATACACATTTTAAGGCATACCTTATCCTGTCACATGCATTTTTGTATCCATTACTTGGCTGGAGAATTATATTGCAAAATTTGGAAAAGTTTGAATTTCACAGGATGGCTGCGTCAACACATTGTTTCAGAAAATTAGGTAGGTTCACCTTTAAATGCAAACACAATTGAATTTCTTCTCCATCTCTAGTGATGGAGAACAATCAGTGTACTCAGTCATAGGCGTCTGTGCAAAACACTTGCTAACAGCTTAAGGGTCCTCCTTGATATGAATGGAGAGCTGGACTTTCTAGACTTAAGGAAATAGAAGAGTGGGAACACATGAGACAGATTTTCCATCAAAGCAGGATGGTTTAGAAAATGAGTTCGTAATCTGTAAATCACAGCTTGCCCTGTCACCAAAATCTATGTATGCAAACATTCATCTAAGCAGCTAGACTGGTGACTGGGAGTGGCCACTGGGACCATATAAGACCGGTCCTGAGAGACCTTGATTGGCTCCCAGTACATTTCCGAGCACAATTCAAAGTGTTCGTGCTGACCTTTAAAGCCCTAAGCAGCCTTGGTCCTGTATACCTGAAAGAGCATCTCCACCCCATCGTCCAGTCCAGACACTGAGGTCCAGCTCCAAGGGCCTTCTGGCGGTTCCCTCCCTGCAAGAAGTGAGGTTACAGGAAACCAGGCAAAGGGCCTTCTTGGTAGTGGCACCCACCCTGTAAAACGACCTCCCACCAGATGTCAAGGAAATAAGCAACTATCCTACTTTTAAAAGACATCTGAAGGCAGCCCTGTTTAGGGAAGTTTTTAATGTTTAATGCTGTATTCTGTTTTTAATATTCGATTGGGCGCCGCCCAGAGTGGCTGGGGAAACCCAGCCAGATGGGCAGGGTACAAATAATAAATTATTATTAGTATTATTATTATTAACCTATGTATGTTGTAGGAGCTGTTTGCCAAGCTGAGAGCCAGTGTGGTGTAGTGGTTAAGAGCAGTAGTCTCGTAATCTGGGGAACCGGGTTCGCGTCTCTGCTCTTCCACATGCAGCTGCTGGGTGACCTTGGGCCAGTTGCACTTCTTTGAAGTCTCTCAGCCTCACTCACCTCACAGAGTGTTTGTTGTGGGGGAGGAAGGGAAAGGAGAATGTTAGCCACTTTGAGACTCCTTAAAGGGAGTGAAAGGCAGGATATCAAATCCAAACTCTTCTTCTTCTTCAACTGTTACATTAGCTCCCTTTCCCAAACTGAGCTTCCTTGAAGTACAGTTTATGTTGCATGAACAAGCCTTACAGCCACAATGGCTTTTTGCTGATTGAAGCATTCTGACTTCTTGCTTGCCTTTTTGAAGTTTCTGGATCACAGACAAGAATGATATAGGCAGGTTAAAGAGCATAATGATTTTTTTAACAGGTTGTGTGTAGGCTTGCAAGCTTAATCCCTTTACACCTTTGATTTAAAGAATTGGCCTAGAACTTGCTTGAAAATCAGAATAGCACACCCAAACTTTGCTTAACATCTCTCCACCCAGGCAAGGTGAAATTGCATGGTTAAAATATTCTAACGGCATTAGTCAGCAGTTGCATTAATTTATTCCTACAGACTTTTAGATTTAGAGACTAAAATGCTATTATATGGGTGAACGCCCAGACAGGAAAATAACTCTTCCTCACCATCATGTATTCCATACACACGCATAGACACAGATCTACACAAAGAGAGATATTACTGTAGTGAGGTGTGATTGATAGAGTGTATTCTAGATTTTTTCCCCTCCTATGACACAGTTCTCCAATTAATGACACACACACACTCCTCCAATCAACTCTATGGTCTGTTTCATACATTCAGGCTTGAGGCACAGAAGGTTAACCCTTCACTACACCCAACACATTAAAAAAAATTCTGATGTATGAATTACTTCAAAAATGACAAAATCCTTTGAAATATAAAATAAAAGTGAAATATTATGAAAAATTTATGAGCTACCACAAAACTAATCTGCATAAAACTGTGCCCCTCAAAGGTCAGAAATGCACCCCTCTGAGGTCTGCACCCTAAACAGCTGCCTCATTGGCCTTTGAGAGCACCAGCCCTGAGTGAGGCGTTGTTTGTTTGTTTGTTTGTTTGTTGTTTGTACCCCACCCATCTGACTGGGTTGCCCCAGTCAACCTGAGCCTCTTCCAATAGCTTCTGAGATTGGTAAACTTCATAAGAACATAATGTGAACCCTGCTATGGTAAAGGTAAAGGAACCCCTGACCATTAGGTCCAGTCATGGCCGACTCTGGGGTTGCGGTGCTCATCTCACTTTATTGGCTGAGGGAGCCGGCGTACAGCTTCCGGATCATGTGGCTAGCATGACTGAGCCGCTTCTGGCGAACCAGAGCAGCATACGGAAACGCCGTTTACCTTCCCACCGGAGCCGTACCTATTTAACTACTTGCACTTTGACGTGCTTTCGAACTGCTAGGTTGGCAGGAGCAGGGACCGAGCAACAGGAGGTCACCCCGTCGCGGGGATTTGAACCACCAACCTTCTGATCGGCAAGTCCTAGGCTCTGTGGTTTAACCCACAGCGCCACCTGCGTCCCATGAACTCTGCTAGATCAGGCCGAAAGCCTCTCTAATCCAATATCTTGTCATCACAGTGGCCAACCAGATGATTCTGAGAAAACTGCAAGGAGAACCTGAAGGCAACATCACTCCCTCCAGCAACTGCTATTCAGAGGCTCAATGCTTCCAACAATGGAAGTGGAACATAAACATGGTGGCTATTAACTGTTGATAGCCAAATCTCCCATACATTTGTTGAGTCCTCTTTTAAAGCCATGTAAGCTGGCGGCCATTTGTACGGTGGAGTACTAATTCCGCACCTTTACTATGTGCTATGTGAAGGAGCACTTTCTTTTCTCTCTCCCAAATCTTGGCTTCATTGGTGGTCTCAAGTTGCAGTATTATCAGAGAGGGAGCAAAAGTTCTCTTTGCTTTCTTTTTTCTCTCTCTTTCTTTCTTATTTGCTGTTTGCTGCTAGACTTTCAGTTTAGGAGAGAGAAAGACCCAGCAGCCGCAGCCCTTAAGATAAGTGAAGAATGCAGGCTTACAAAAGAAATGTTTGTGGGAGTGTTGTACATCTTCCTACCGCTATCCTTTATGCTAACATTATTAAAAAGAGAAGGGGGGGAGACCACTCTTTGTAACAGCAGTAGCCCAGCTGTATAACACTTCCTCTGCTTAAGTGAAGTTCAAGAAGCCAGATGCTAATAAAAAGGAAAATGCTTATTGTTGAAATACCCCCTTTTCCTTCTTGTCAAGGTTAACTGTGCCTTCCTACACTGGCGCCGCCTTTGTAATATGTCCCTAGGTATTCCAAGCAATGCTTTTAAGGCTGCACATTCAGGTCTGTGCCAATATAATTGATATTTTTTAAAGGCCACCTTTATTTTTGTATAGAGGGGCGGACAATGATGAAACCTAAGTGACTGTTGCTTTTAACTCCCCTTTTCCACAGAGAAACAGTTAGGATTATTAATTGTTTCTCTTGCAAGTTAAGTGTCATCTTCACAGTAGTCCTGTGAGTTAGTTCTGTGAAGCTGTCGTTGGCTACATTCAGACGTGCAATTTTACGCTATTAGTTTTACTGATTATAATGCTAGCGTTCCTGTCCCAATTTCCAATGTTTCCTGTCACTGTGGTACTTGTTGCGATACAGAACTTTTAAAATATCAATATGCTGTCATGTCCCACTAAATTTTAAATGTTGTGAAGGAACTGTATGTTGGGATCCAACAGCAAATTTTGCCATGTGAAATTACGACACTAAACTTTCTGAGTCAAGGGGTGTGTATCTGAAGAAGTGTGCATGCACACGAAAGCTCATACCAAGAACTAACTTAGTTGGTCTTTAAGGTGCTACTGGAAGGAATTTTTTTCTGAGTCAAGGGGGTTGCAATTGGATTTTTTCTGGAACCAGCTAACATGAAAATGAGCACTAAGCTTCCACTAGATTTCCAGAAATGGCTTTTGCATTGTGTGAAAGATTATACAGTGGTACCTCTGGATGCGAATGGGATCCGTTCTGGAGCCCCATTCACATCCTGAAGTGAACGCAACCCACATCTGCGCATGCGCGCCTCATGATTCGCTGCTTCCCTGCATGCACGTGACGTCATTTTGAGCACATGCGTGAACAGCGAAACCCGGAAGTAACACGCTCCGTTATTTCTGGGTCGCCACGGAGCATAACCTGACAACGCTCAACCTGAAGCACATTTAACCCGAGTTATGACTGTATAAGACACTGAAATTACTAGGTAAGGAAATGTCAGGAAAACAGAACAAGGTGCTGTCTGAATGCAGCCATAGTCTCTCCACTGTCCAATCCCTTTGTTTGCGAGAAACAAAGTAGGTCTCAGTGAGCAAGCAAGAATTACTTGCATCTCAAGGTCTCCTGCCACACTTAAAGACCCATGAGAAGATCCTTGCTGGTTCAAAGCGAAAAGCTAATGTTTCAGTTTGGTATAGTCATACCCCAGGTTACAGCTGCTTCAGGTTGTGTTTTTTCGGGTTGCGGACTGCTGAAACCTGGAAGTACCGGAACAGGTTACGCCCAGGTTTCGGCAGTTGCGCATGCGCAGAAGCGCCGAATCACAACCTGCGCAGACGCGGGTTGCGAACGCTGCAGGTTGTGAACGTGCATCCCGCACGGATCACGTTCGCAACCCGAGCGTCCACTGTACTTTCTGAGAGCTTCTTTGTAAGGCTGAATTAGCATTTCAGGGAAAGTTCGATTCCTGTCTGGAAGTGGTGCACCTACTCTACCAACTCATTGTATGTTTAGAAGAGGTTAAAGCTAGTGATCATCACCATCTCTCCTCCTTAGACTTCTCTGCACACCTCCCTCTGCGGTCTAGGGTAGCATTACTTGTGCGTTCTTGGCATTTGAACACGAGGCCAGAAATGGTCTCTGGGTTCCAGCTTGCCCCCTCCGCCCACGCACAATGGTCTCCATCAGCCTTCCCTGGAATTTTGGATTACAATTCCCACCAGATTGGGGAAAGCTGGTTTATATTATCAATTCTGCATGGCTTGTTCATCTCTGCCTCACTTCTGCATGGTGTTTCAGTGTGGAATTATGGAGAAATTTGACGGAAGAATGAAACAAAAAACAGAGCTGTGGGCTAATAATTAAAAACATGGCGAAGCCTCTGTTGGTTTGTGGGTTTATGCAGTGTTCGGATCTGTTGCAAGCTCGCCAGCTAGCAGTGGCCTAAACAGGAACAGCTCCAGCTGAACTGAACTCTGCCTTTCTCAGACATGAATTTGGCATCTTTTCTAGAGTTACAGTTTAACAAGTTCACAACATGCCTAAAGCTTTGTTGTAACACACTGTGATTTTGTATGCTAGATTAATCTCCTTAAACCAACAAGAAAAAAAAAAGCACACAGATGTTCTGCAGTGTTGTGACTCAAAGGTAACACCACCGTAGCACAGCAGAGACTAAAAATGGCCAGCTTCCGTAGAGAAGAGACGTCATCCATAATAATAATAATAATAATAATAATAATAATAATAATAATAATACTTCTATAAATTGGCATAGAGCCCTGCTGGTTTCCCTGTGTGGATGAAATGTTTGGAAGGAACAAATTTCTTTCTCAGGGGGTCAGGAGTGGTAAATATTTATTCAGTCAAGCCAACCTACATTCCATAATGTTTAACTTCCAAATTTCCTCAGAAGAGAAAAAGTTCATAACATTATATTTTCTTGTTTGCTACAAGAAAATTTAATAAGCAGAGAAGGTGCGCCATTACAACTGATGGTAGGGTGGGATTTGCAAATGCGCCCTGAATCCACACACCCCCACACCCCCACACACCACACAAAGGGCTTTGGCACCAGCATTGCCAGTGCCCCAAGTTTCAACAATTTGTTTTCTCCCATATGTGTGAATGGATCGGTTTGATCTTCTTGCAGTCCACAGGACTCTCAAGAGTCTCCTCCAGCACCATAATTCAAAACAAGAGACATCATCACAGTTCAAGAGTACCGTCGTGCAGAAAGGGTGGCGTGGAGCATGGCCAGTGATAGTTGCATCTTGCAGGGCCTGGGGTATGGACTGGGGAAGAGCCCTGAGGTCTGGACAGAGAGACTTCGAGTGCTGCACTCGGCTCCCAAGCATGAGGTTCCCCATTACTGTTGCATGGGAGCACTCCTACTAGGCACTGAACATACACTGCAGATCCCACTTGCTTTATATATAAAGCTGACCGTAGCTGTTTCTTGGTAGGTACAATTTGTGGCATGGCTGTGTCTGGCTCGGTGAACTGCAGGTTGGATTTAGATGAAAAACCGAACCAGGTCTGGCTTGGGGTTTGTTTGTTTTTAAAGAATTGACATAACTTCAATTCAGCCTGGTGCCTATTTTAAGAGCTGGACAATAAGGTTCAAAAGAGAACAAGGAGTCTGAAAGCCAGGATTTTCCCCGCCTTTTTGCTTCCATGTAGTGTTTTTGTTTTACTTCCTGAGCTGTAGCAGCTGAAATAATTTTTTATTGTTTTATTCTTGCTCGGCACAGACATAGAGACATGTTTTCTTTGGCTCGGCCCTTAACAAGCCCACCTGACAAGCAAACGGAACCAGTTGTCTAAGAGGCATTTGAGGTTGTGTGAATTGATTTCTAGTTTATTTTTTTCCTATGAGCAGAAGGCGATTGGGGGAGGGGGTCACCAAAGGCTCCCATGACATAAAATATGAATTCCATTGAGCCTGTACGAGACTTCCGGCTGGGAGAATGAGTCTGAGTATTGTGAAGTAATTCAGAGTGTAAATCTTGCTTTATTAAGTCCATCTTGAAGGGCCCTCTCAGCCCAATTACTTAGGGAACTGAATCATAATGGTTTTTAAAGTTACTTGATCCTAATCAGCACTTAGAATTATTATAGGCTGCATGAAATGAATGTAATGGGCTTCTTTTCTGCCAGGAGAAGATTGTTCTAATGCCAGGCTTCCCAGAGAGCTTCATGTAGTTGCTAGAGGAAAGTTCAGCTTCTCTTTCAACTGCATCTAAGTTTGCTACAATTGCACATAGTACAGAGCCACGGTTCGTTTTAATCATGGTTTGTTCAAAAAACCACAAGCTACCTCACAGAGGAGCAAATAAGGCACAGCTTTTTCTCCAAAGCTTGGTTTGTTTCCCACCTGCCTCATGCATGTGTAGTTTGGCAAGAATCTGGGTTAGGGGGGCCAGATCATCGCCTGATTTGGGAAAACGGCATCGTTTATGTCACTTTCGCAACCTGTGTTAAGTAGCTTCTTAACAATATCCATAAGCGTACGCATTCCTTTCTCAGTTTATCTTAAAAAGGGAGAAAAATACATTCTGCAGATTCCTTTCAGAAACATCTTTCTTTTTTATGAGGATTCCTAACAGGATGGCAGCTCTTCCACGGTCGTTTTTCCGTGCCACGACAAACCCAAGAGTTAAGCTTTACAAAACCTCAAAAACTGGTGTGTAAAGCGAGGGCTGAGTTTAAGCTAATTTTAAAGCCCTTGGCCTCTGTCCAAAGAAACACACGCCATCAGAAACATGGAGATGTGCCACCAAAAATGGTATCTGTTTGTCAAGTTCCCTTCCCTAAATATGTAGGGATTCTATCTGCTAATAGTGAATTTATTCCCCGTCTGTGTACAGGAAAGGATGGATCAGCAGACTTGGGGGAACCCAAGTACAAAAGTTTTTTTGGGGGGGAGAGAGAGAACCAAACAGCCCAATTAGGGCTTGGCATGCTCACTACACTGCAAAAGGGCATGGCTGGCTTGCTGGCTGAAACCCTGAACAGGAGCTGCCCATGCTGCAATATTTTCTTGGAAGTCCAACTAACTGTATATACCCATGTTGTAAGTGCTCATTTCCCCATCCCACTATTTTCTGTTAAGATTCTTGTTGTGTGGCATGGAAGCACACAATGCATTGTGGGTACGACACGTGGAACATTGGTTGGAATCTATATCCCATGTTCACTTCTTTCCATTCCCAAAGCAGATAATAGCAGGAAGTACCACATTTTAAAAATTGGTTGGTTGGCTGGCTGGTTTTTGTAAAATTAAGATAATTAAACAACATATACATTATAAAAAAATTCCTTCCAGTAGCACCTTAGAGACCAACTAAGTTTATTATTGGTATGAGCTTTCGTGTGCATGCTACTGGAAGGAATTTTTTTATTTTGTTTTGACTACGACATGGCTACCAACATGGCTACCTACCTGTAACTAGAACATCTACACTATAAAGTTGGACTAAATGGGAAGAATTCCACTGCAGAGCTGAAATATCTGAAGGTGTTGGAAGCATCCTAACTGAGTGGACGGTCCCTGCTTCCAGCTTCTAGATCCTTTATTGTTTGTTATTTAGGTATGTATTTTTGTGCTTTTGTATTTCAAGCCGCCCTGTGATCTTTGGATGAAGGACGGTATAAAAATTCAATTAATAATAAAGCCAGCAAAAACTACTGAACCACCAAGACTAATAAGAGTGCATAATGGTTGTGCTATACTTTTTAAAAGAGAGAGAAATGAAATAGATGAAATAGCATAAAAAAACCCAAATAGAATAATTAAATAAAAGCAATGATTTTTCGAGATCTGGGCAGAGGTATAAGGATACTTAAATCTATTATACAATAGTAATTTTTCCTGAATAAGCTTCATGGCATTAGTAACTGTTAGAAAAGGGCTGCATTCCCTTGGGGTAATCTGTAAGGGCTACATACTGGTGGTAGGAGAAGCCAGAATCCATGGTGGGTGGAGCCTAAACCAAAGTGTGCGGGTCCAAAGCCGAAAGTGAGTGGATGCCCACTTTTATCTCTCTATGCCCCCCCTTTATCTTCTATGAAATTTAAACCAAAGGCTGCAGGTTGCCCACCACTGCCTTGCTTATTACTCACGAGTAGGGCGACTTGCATGAGATTTCCGCCTTAGTACATTCCAACCATTTCTTTCCTGCTAACTTTCCATCCCAGCGGGATTTATCTGACCAGTCACAAAGAAATCTGGCTTTATGGAAATTGAACGGATTTCATGCTATTCGGAACACTGCGTCCAAATTAATTGTGCAAATAAGCTCTTTCTTAGACCCGGGGCAGAGTTTGCGACCCAACAGTATTTTTTTCTACATTTTCCATTCAAGATGATCACAGGGCTTTTAGAAGTCTCCTGCTGCGTTGTGAAGCTGGAGCCTACTGTTGTCACTGGCTGACCTTTTCATATAAGTACATGGGAACTTCGCTGAAACACTTCACGTGCTCAGGAGAGGGGGTTCATTTCCTGCTTTTGCTAGCGAGTATCTGCACACTGGCAGTTTTGTTCACAGGGCCTAGAACTGCACGTGTGTAAGAGAAGCCACAAGCCCTAGCATAAGCTTGTCACTTGAGAAAAGCAGCACTGGGGAGGGAGAGTTGTAGTAGAGAAGTAGCAAGTGTACCTAAGCCTTTCACCACCCACCACTCCTTCACTCCAGCACTGCGACAGATCTATATGCAGAATCCAATCTACTACTGATTACCTATAAGGGGTGTTGAGTGTGTGTCTTTGGGCTAGTGGTGTGTTGGATCCTCTTCCATCTAGATGTTTCCCTCAGTTGTTTTTTTATCCATTTCTCTCTCTCTCTCTCTCTTGGTGGGTCTCCATGACCAGAAGTAATTCCCAGCTTTAAATAAGATCTCAATACAGCCAGACTAGAGCATTCAGTTCTCCTCCTCTTCCACCCATGTGGGAAAGTACAGCTGGAATAAAGGGTTCAGAGCTTTAAGCAACATCCCTTAAAACTGGTCACATGTAGCTGAATCCTTAGAAAAGCATAACAACAACAACAACAACAACAACAACAGTAATATTTATACCCTACCCATCTGACAGGGTTCCCCAGCCATTCTGGGCAGCTTCTTGTCAACACAACTTAACTTGCATTCAGTTCTGCCTACCCTCATCTACCATGTGGAGATAATAGTGGTAAAATGTGAATTTTGAGTGATTACGTTATTTTCAGAGCATAGCTTACGGAAATACAGTAAGCGTTGTATATCACTTCAATGGAATGTCTGTGTATGTAAACCTGAATACCAATTTACTTTTATTTATTTTTTATTTTTTGCCATTTGTGCATCTCCACGTAGTCTTCATTGATGGACTTCTCCCAAGATGGAGACGAAGCAGTCTGGAACATTAGCCTTGTTGTTGTTCAGCTCTTTCTCTAGTTTGCATTTAATATTGTGTACTAAGTCTAGTGTGTCTGTGCAATTTCAATCAGAAGCAGGAAGTGTTTATTCAAGCCCTAATGGGTGGGATAGTCGCTGCAGTTTTCAGTAATTTTAAACAAACTCCTTGAGCATCCTGTTTAAATAGAGTTAAGTAATCACAGTTTTTTTATGCCGGCTGGGAAAGAATTTCATACCGCCCCCAACCCCATAATCTTGAATCAAATTGCTTCTTGCAAGACGTGCCAAGGGCACAATGTATTTGTTTGGCTATAGTAAATCTCCCTTTTGACGGTGGCATTCATTTAGCAAAATTCTGTGTTTTGGAAAGGTTGTAACGTAGAAGCATATTAGTCGAGCCTGACACCAACTTTTCCAACGGGGACTTTGGCCATCTGAGCTGGGTGCCTTATCCCCTGTGATTGCTTGCCAAAGGAAGAAACAGCTGGATCGTTGTGCTTCAGCGCCACCGCTACACATGGCCAGATGGTGGAATTGCAGTTACAGCTCAGCAGGGGTCAGGTGTGCGGAGGAGCCAATAGCGTCCTGCCCACTTCTGACCAAGGCTTGGCTCCGCTGCCTGAGCAATTTGTTTCTAAGGTAAAGGCTGGGGTGCCGTTGACTGCTTGGCCACACTTACTTTCCTGGTGACCGACTGCATTGATTGTTTGATGGCTTGCCTTGTAGTTACATGCAAAGTATTGCCAGCACGGTGAGAGGCAGGGGTTGCCAATGTGATGTTGCTAGACTACAGTCCTCCTTTTCCCGGAACATTGGCCATGCTGGTTCGGAGCTGTAGTCCAGTAACACCTGGAGGCTGCCATGTTGCCTATCCCTGGTGTAGTGGTTAGAACCCAAGGGCCATAGCTCAGTGGTAGATTGTCTGCCTTGCAAGCAGAAAGTCACAGGTTCAATCCCTGGAAACTCTGGTTAGGGTTGGGAGAGACTCCCTACCTGAATTCCTGGAGAGCTGCTGCCAGCCAGGGTAGGCAATGCAGAGGTGGACCAATGGTCTGACACATCATAAGGTCCCTTCCTATGTTAGGGTTGGACTATAGCTGGGAAGATGCTGCTTTGTATCCCCGCTCAGCTGTGAAACTCACTGGGTGACCTCGGGCCAGCTGCACATGCAGAGCCAAAATTTCTTCTTCACAATAATAATAATTATTATTTATACCCCGCCCTCCCCAGCCAAGACCGGGCTCAGGGCGGCTAACAGCAGGTATAAAAACAATTGATTAAAATACAACTTAAAAACAAGATTAAAGTACATTAAAATGCAGCCTCTTTTCAGTAGAAACTCAAATCAAAAACTTTTTTGGGGATGAAAACATCAAATCTTCACCAAGGCCAACTATCCAGGCTGGTCCTACATGGGACAGAAAAAAGGCAGGGAAGTCCCCAAATAGGAGTTCCATCACAGAAGGAAAAAGGAAATAGGGGGAGGCGATCAAGTTGATTCCAAGCCAAAGGCCAGGCGGACCAACTGTGTCTTACAGGCGCTGTGGAAAGAAATCAGATCCTGCAGGGCCCTGGTCTCATGAGACAGAGCATTCCACCAGGCCGGAGCCAGTGCTGAGAAGGCCCTGGCTCTGGTTGAGGCTAATCTGACTTGCTTAGGGCCTGGGACCTCTAGGGTGTTGCTATTTATGGACCTTAAGATCCTCCGTGGGGCATACCGGAAGAGGTGGTCCCGTAGGTATGAGGGTCCTAGGCTTGTTGCAAGGATAGAAAGAGAGGGAGAACCATGGCAGTTATCTTTCGTCCCTGTGAACGCCCCTTTGAAATGCTTTGCATCGTGACGTAGGATCAGTCCCATAGGGGCATTCTCTCCCAGGAATGCCAGCAGCAACTAACAGCAGCCAAGGTGCTGCACAAGGAAGTTGCAGTGCAATTTTTTCTGTAAGAAAAGAAAGTAAAGAAAACCCTCGGCCACCTCACCTTTAAAGATAAGGCTATGCTCTCTGAAGTTCTTAAGAGTACACTCTCCAGAGGTCCATCCCACTTGAAGTTAAGTCCCACTTTGAAGAAAGGCTTTACAAAGAAATTGAAAGATAAATATCCAGCCGCCACAACTTTAGATGCTGATGATGCCCCCCCTTTTTTTTCTCAAGGGATGAATGGTCCCAGAAAAGTGGGGCAGGATATTCAGCCCAGCCTTCACCTGGGGTGGTTTCAGTAGGCAGTGTAAAGGCTTCAGCTGCCCGGGTCTTTCATTCTCCAGAGTTCAGAAATGCTTCTATTTTCCTAAACAATTGTGCTATGTTTTAGCCTTTGAAGAAATACTGCAACTTACCGGAATGGTTTCCAGGAGGGAGGAGGGTTGGAGATCTATTGACACAGTGAACTCAAGTTTTAAGGACTTGTTGGCATCGGGAAAGATTTCTTCACACCCATTTATATGAGAAACATTAAACAAGGGAAAAATGCCACTTGGGGAATGCTGATAAGTCTTATCTGCTTGTGAATTCTAGTTATGGAGGGGTGTGTGTATGATGCCTTTCCTGGTTCGGGGGTTTTGAACTGTGGGCCAGGGTAGTTCTTCGCGTCGGGGGCTGGCGGTGACAATGTTGCTTGCCTGACGCACAGCACGGACACACGTCTCAGATTTGAAAGTGGGAAACACATTGCGTGATTTATTCCTGCTCCGTGGTGTTTCAGCTAATCAAGCTGTCTTCACATGGCTGACAGGCCGCCCAGCTCTCAGAAACGTACTTGAGAGTCTCGCTTGGGTTTCTAGCTATCCCTGCACATGCCCTCTTCCTCGCTACTAAGTGTGCTTTTCGTCACAACCGTAATCTAATACAGCGTTATTAAATTAAAAAGTGGAAAAACAAATAAAGAAAAGGAAGGGCAGCTTAGGTTCTGTTAGAATTCAGGGGGAGGTGGGAAGGGAAGGATATTCTTTATGCAGACGGACAGTGAACGTTTCTCAGGCTGAAAACAATGCATGAAAGACATTACCTTTTTGTCTGGTATTTATGTGAAGTTTCATCAGCCCGTTGATGGTATCTCTGCGTGTGTAAACAGAGAAGGGTTAGTGGACAGTCTTGGGGGAAAGCAAAACCAATTGGCACGGATATTTATTCCTCCTTGCAGGAAGCGGTTGGTCATCACTCATAAATTCTCCTTAGGAGTGCCCATCTCCATTCTTGGTGGTTTACATTTAGGGAGTCCTGGAAGCAATGATAATGTGCTCCACGCTTTTCTCATGGGTGAGGAGGTGGTCACGCTAGGGGCAATCAGCCCATTTCCATTCCTTGTCAGTTTTGCAATCCCATTTCTTGTGGGTTAAAAAAATAAATAAGGAGGGAATCACTTTTAAATGACACACACTTTCTCCTAAAGTATGCATTTTGTATGCATTCTCCCCTTAAAGTACAGTGGTACCTCAGGTTAAGAACTTAATTCGTTCTGGAGGTCCGTTCTTAACCTGAAACTGTTCTTAACCTGAGGCACCACTTCAGCTAATGGGGCCTCCCGCTGCCGCCGCACCATTTCTGTTCTCATCCTGAAGCAAAGTTTTTAACCCGAGGTACTATTTCTGGGTTAGCGGAGTCTGTAACCTGAGGCGTCTGTAACCTGAAGCGTCTGTAACCAGAGGTACCACTGTACAGTTTTCAGTGCATTGTATGCTTTTAATACATTTTCCTTAATATGCATTTTTAACGTAACTTCCCATAAAATGTGCATTTTGTGTACTCCACACACACACACACACACACACACACACACACCCTCCCAGATGAAACTGTCCGGTGAATTCAGAGAAGTGTGTAATTCAATTGACAGCTTCATTCTAATTCACGTATCATTGCAAGACTAGAGAATTCGGCCAGTTCACTTTAAGATGCAGACTGAGTGAATTTCTCCTCAATCCCTAGCACATCTATAAGGAGGCCACAACCACTGATGGTTTCAAGAAAGGGCAATGCATCCACAAAGGAGATTCTCCATAGAGCCTGATAGAGACCTTTTAACTCCCCATCTGCAATAGCTCTTTCGGAGGATAGCAGGAGATTCTTAATCTCAGGGTCATGGGTTTGAGCCCCAAGTTGGGTAAAAGGTTCCGGCATTTCAGGGCTGTTGGACTAGATGACCCTTATGGTCCCTTCCAACTCTGCAATGTTATGATTTTAAGAACTGTTGAGGGATATTATATACATATATATATATATATATATATATATATATATATATATATAGGCTATATATATATAGGCTATATATATATATATATATATATATATATATATATATATGCTATATATATATAGGCTATATATATAGCCTATATATATATATATATATATATATATATATATATATGCTTTCGTAGATTTTCACGGGTACAGGAATACAGGAATGCAGGTTTTGTTGTCTTCGGGTGTCTTCCCGTGTAAGAGTTGGGGTGTCTAGGCGACGTTTCGACGAGGTCTCACTCGTCATCTTCAGGCTGGTGCTTTCGGCTTCTTGTTACTGGAACAGAGCAGGATCTCAGTGTTTGAGTTCCTATAAATACTGTTGAGGGGGTGTGGTGTATAGCCTCCAACGTTCTGGGCAGAGAGGAAGTTCCCAGGTTAGTGTGCCTTTTCTTCTTTTGTTCATTAATTACTTGAGGGATATCTTGAGAGATTTCTTGAGTGATATACTGAGTACCATTTAGGAGGGTCATTAGGTGTGGATTAGTTGCTAAAGCTTTCGTGTCTTGACCTCTTGAGCTTGTGAAGAGGTTTTTTTTCTGAGAAGATGGCTGTACTGCACTTAGTTGTGCTCTGGCTTGGCTTCGTGTATAGGGGCGAGCTGTGGTTTTGTGCCCTGTGCCAGCCCGATCTGTGTAGGGATTGCAGGGATGCTGCTCCGGATGCTGCACCCCCCTGCAATCCCTACACAGATCGGGCTGGCACAGGGCACAAAACCACAGCTCGCCCCTATACACGAAGCCAAGCCAGAGCACAACTAAGTGCAGTACAGCCATCTTCTCAGAAAAAAAACCTCTTCACAAGCTCAAGAGGTCAAGACACGAAAGCTTTAGCAACTAATCCACACCTAATGACCCTCCTAAATGGTACTCAGTATATCACTCAAGAAATCTCTCAAGATATCCCTCAAGTAATTAATGAACAAAAGAAGAAAAGGCACACTAACCTGGGAACTTCCTCTCTGCCCAGAACGTTGGAGGCTATACACCACACCCCCTCAACAGTATTTATAGGAACTCAAACACTGAGATCCTGCTCTGTTCCAGTAACAAGAAGCCGAAAGCACCAGCCTGAAGATGACGAGTGAGACCTCGTCGAAACGTCGCCTAGACACCCCAACTCTTACACGGGAAGACACCCGAAGACAACAAAACCTGCATATATATATATATATATATATATATATATATATATATATATATATATATATATAAACCTGCATTCCTGTACCCGTGAAAATCTACGAAAGCAAATATCTCTCATATATATATATATATATATATATATATATATATATATATATATATAGGCCATATATATATATATATATATATATATATATATATATATGTGTGTTAATCGCCAACGGATACCAACAAAACAGGGTTACGAAGCTAATCCAAAAAGAAACACCCCCCAAAAACCAAGACACAGAAGAAAACAATGGCATGGCCCTCCTTCCTTATATCAAGGGCACTACAGATAAAATTAGCAAAATCCTCCATAAACACAATATCAAAACAGCCTTTTGCACCAACCAAAAAATAGCCAATATCCTCAGAAACCCAAAAGATAAAATCCAGTTAGAAAACCATGGGGTCTATGAAATACCCTGCAAAGTCTGCCCAGCCACGTACATTGGACAAACAAACAGACGAATAAATGCACGTATCGCAGAACACAAGAATGCCGTCAAAAAAGAAGAAAAAACTTCCTCTCTTTACCAACACATGAAAGAAACAGGACACGAAATTAATTTTGCAGATTCCAAATTGCTCTTTAACATGGAACATCACCACAAGAGAATAATCATGGAAGCCATCGAGATAGAGAAACACCCTCACAACATGAACAAGCGTGACGACACGTCCCGCCTGCCAGACATCTGGAAATTAGCCCTCCCCACAAAAACCGACACCAGAACCAGAGACACACAGAGCGCCATCTCCAATCAACCACACCAGACCCAAACCCAGACCCTCTCCACAGATAAAGTACAGACACCATCCAGTAGCCAAACCATAGTGGCACCTCCGGATGCTGCACCCCCCTGCAATCCCTACACAGATTTGGCTGGCACAGGGCACAAAACCACAGCTCGCCCCTATACACGAAGCCAAGCCAGAGCACAACTAAGTGCAGTACAGCCATCTTCTCAAAAAAACTCTTCACAAGCTCAAGAGGTCAAGACACGAAAGCTTTAGCAACTAATCCACACCTAATGACCCTCCTAAGTGGTACTCAGAATATCACTCAAGAAATCACTCAAGATATCCCTCAAGTAATTAAGGAACAAAAGAAGAAAAGGCACACTAACCTGGGAACTCCCTCTCTGCCCAGAACGTTGGAGGCTATACACCACACCCCCTCAACAGTATTTATAGGAACTCAAACACTGAGATCCTGCTCTGTTCTAGTAACAAGAAGCCGAAAGCACCAGCCTGAAGATGACGAGTGAGACCTCGTCGAAACGTCGCCTAGACACCCCAACTCTTACACGGGAAGACACCCGAAGACACCAAAACCTGCATTCCTGTACCCGTGAAAATCTACGAAAGCATATATATATATATATATATATATATATATATATATATATATATATATATATATATATATATATAGAAAGGCTTTGTTTCCAAGGGGAGGCCCGTTACCTCTTTTTCCCCTCTATCTCAAACGGTTTTAATTTTATAGTACTTCAAAATTTCATGAAATCTGCGGCGCCTGTCCGTCTTGAGACCCTCGGCACATGTACATTTTATTCTTTTTCTCCATAACCAATGATCAGATCTCTTTGAAATTTTACACAGAGCTCGATAAGAGGATGAGGATTTCAGGAAAAATTACATCAGCACTCAAAATATTTTATAAATGCCTGAAAAAAATATAAATGTACTTTTTTGGGTGGAAAATGATGTGACATATTTCATTTGTGTACTGCATTGATGAAGACCTCCCCATAACATACGTCCAAGTATCATTTAAGTTCAAAATTGTGGTCATTTTTTAACACCGTACCGTAAAGCAGCCCTGGGAACTCCTGAATTGCATAACCCACAATAAGAGGAAAGTTCACAAACAAAATAATTGCAGATTAATCCCCCTTTTGGCAAGTCTGAAATGAGAACAAGAAAATGTTCTCTGTAAAGCCAATGCACCCTGATAAGTAATTAATTTTATTTAAAACTGTTTTCCTTCTGTTTTTGGTTTTTGGTTGTGGTTTTTTTACTGTCACATTACAACCGGCTATTTTAAAGTCAAGGAGACAAAAAAGTGGGGGCTGGAAATGGCCTGGAAAACTTGTCTGTTGTTGTTGCTACCAAGCCAAATCAGGCCTTTACTGTGAGCCTCTCAGCCTTGTTTTCTGGCCCAGAGGCACAACCATCCTGAGTTTTTGGGCAGTGCCAGGCAGACAGTAGAAGCTGGAGGGTTAATATTGAGCCTCTGAGGAGTTGCATTCAGCTTGCTGGATCACAAGTGGTACAGGCGTGGTCTGTAGTGATAGTGATTGGCTGAACTGCCCTGACATCAAAGAGGTGTAGCTTCTAGGGCTGCCTTTGGCTGAGCTGCTGGTATCCTACTGATGGGCAAGGCTGGCCTGTAGGGACTAGGGAAGGAGGAGTCAAGAGGACTAGGAAAAGAGCAGCCATGGGTATAAGAAGACAGCCAACTCATGGACGCAAGGAGAAGATGAAGGCTGGGATGCTGAGAGGAGCAGAGGCAAGAGCAAACGTGTAGAAAATGGACAGAAGAGGAAAAGTGTGCCTGCTGCCCAGAAAGCCTGATTTTTTTTCATGCTGGTTTTAAATAGTTATCCAAATCTCTGGCAGTAAGCCTTGCTAGTCCATTATAAAATTGTCTCATTATCAACCATGGCCTATATCATGGGTAGGCAAACTAAGGCCCAGGGGCCGGATCCGGCCCAACCACCTTCTAAATCTGGCTCACGGACGGTCCGGGAATCAGCGTGTTTTTACATGAGTAGAATGTGTCCTTTTGTTTAAAATGCATCTCTGGGTTATTTGTGGGGCATAGGAATTTGTTCATTTTTTAAAAAAAAAATCAAAATATGATCCGGCCCCCCACAAGGTCTGAGGGACAGTGGACCCTGCTGGAAAAGTTTGCTGACCCCTGGCCTATATGCTTCCATGACTTAGGCTCCACTTATCTGCTGGCTGGCTATATTCATCCCAACCTCCTCCTCACCATTCTTCCCAGATATCTTGACACTGGCCCTGATCCAGTTGGTGGGGGGGCTCTGATGTGCTCGCTGTCCGGAACTCTCCCTCCCACAAGGGAAGTCCTGTTTACTTCCGCTGAGCACTCTTAGGCCATAACCTTGTGGCTCTAATTCTGTAGTCCAAGGAAAATGCCCATGAATGCACAGAGCAATTCCCTCCTCCCCTGAGCGAGGGTGGGAAGCCCCTGCATGCTCTGGGCTCTGGGCCTCACCCCTGGACTTCAGCCCTGCAACTAGCGATCATTCGTGCTTTTAATCCTTGGACTTTAAGGGTTCTTTCACAACTACCTCTGAGACATGGGTAGGCAAACGAAGGCCTGGGGCCCAGATCCGGCCCAATCGTCTTCTAAATCTAGCCCACTGACAGTCCAGGAATCAGCGTGTTTTTACATGAGTAGAATGTGTCCTTTTATTTAAAATGCACCTCTGGGTTATTTGTGGGGCCTGCCCGGTGTTTTTACATGAGTAGAATGTGTGCTTTTATTTAAAATGCGTCTCTGGGCTATTTGTGGGGCATAGGAATTCGTTCATATATTTTTTTCAAAATATAGCCCCCCCCCCAAGGTCTGAGGGACGGTGGACCGGCCCCCTACTGAAAAAGTTCACTGACCCCTGAGTCTAAGAGTTCCCTTCTTAGACTCCAAATAGCATAGAAAACAGAGTCGTTTTTAAAATGAGTATATTCTTTGGTCAGTGCTTTTTCATGTCCAAGGTCACCCAATGAGCTTCATGGTTGAGTAAGGAACCAGGCAAATGTCTGAGGCTTTAAAGGACCAGTTGGAATCCTATTGGTTTGCCCCTTTTGTCACTGATTGTTGCTTATTTATAATATGCAGTACCACTTCTCTGGTGGTGCCTGAGAGCAGCACAGACTAGCATGTGCCTCTTCTGGAGGGCTGCCATAGTGGTGCAGAGAGGAAAGAACCTGCCTTTGACTTTCAGACTCCCTGGTTCCAGACTCCTCCCTCCATCCCACAGAACCTTGCTGTGTCTGCTTAAAAGGCTCTCCGTAAATGAGAATTTAAAGTGGCTTTTCTATCTGTTCTTGGGTTTTATGGGTGTGAAACCCTGACCCATTCCACCATTGTGGGAGCGTGGGGAATCTGCTTGTTTTGGCTTGTGAACACTCCCCTATGGCTCATGGCAACCGTCTTCACATGAATTACTTTTCATGGTGGAAGGAAACACCACGTGATTACGGGAGGCTTCAGCAAAAGTTCTTGGTAAATTGTACAGCTGGTAAATTGGATCTTTCAAAAATGAACAATAAATGCAGCAATTCTAAAGTAATACCCATCGTTTTTCAAAGTACTTTTTTGGGTCCTGTGATTTGCTGTTGCTCATTAGCTAAACCCATACATTCAACTTGCTTAAAACGTGCAGGTTTTCCTTTCTTTCGTTTCTGGATGCAGATCCTAATTTCCTAATGTGCCACGTACGTACAGCTGCGTCTTTGTGCGGCTGGAAGCAATCGGCTAAATAGCACTATTTTCGTGAATTTCAGGACCGCCTCTTTTTCGTCATGGAATATGTCAATGGAGGAGACCTAATGTTTCAGATCCAGCGCTCGCGCAAATTTGACGAGCCCCGCTCCCGCTTCTATGCAGCAGAAGTCACATCGGCACTCATGTTTCTCCACCAACATGGCGTCATCTACAGGTACTTTCTTTGCGGGTCTGGAATAAAGAATTCTTAAGGCTCTTGGTTTGATTTTGGCTGAGGGCCAATGTCTCTTAGCAACCGGATTGGCTGTTTTGTTTCTGCTTGCTTACACAGAACTTTTTTTCTTTCTCTTTTTGGGGGCGTGCAGGGGACGGGGGAGGGGAGGCTGTTTATCATTCCGAATGTTAACATCTGAATCGTCCCTGCAGCCATCGCCAGCTGTGGGTGCCAGTTTTGTATTATAAGACAAGCAGTGCTTCTTCTAAAAGCTTGGCACGCTGTGGCTCAGAGTTGACTTTGGTTCTCGGATCAGCGCAATCTCTTCAGTTTCCCCCCTTCTGCCATGGATTTCCTCTCGTTTCTGAACTCCCTGCCACTTCCTGAGTTTGTTTGTCCTAGTTGTCTCCAGCCTGACAGATATGGGATAATCGTTTTTGCGAGGCTTTGTACATGATGCCCTTTCCTCTTCACTAGGAGGGTGAGGGCTTGGCCGCTAACGGGAAGCACCTCTTTTTGCAGGCAACTTGAATTTCACATCTTACCGCCTCGGATCACCACCCGAACAATAGCAAAGGCCGAGTTGCTAATCTTTCGCTATGCCACAAAGAATGCTTTCCGGGGATAAATATTTATTATTAGAAACAGGGAGCCACTTGAGAAAGTTTTACCTACTATCTCTATGTTTATTAAGGACTTTATCTTGTCGTTTCACCCTTCCTCTCCTTCTTTTCCCTTAAAAAAAAGAAAAGCAACATACAAAAATTGGCAGCTTTTAACAACTTCAGATAAATCTTGGCAGGCGTATATGGAATGGGCTGCAGTGAGGGAAGTTGGCCGCAGGTTCATGTTTCTTCCATGAAGTACTCGAAGGGTTCAGTCCACAAAGCACTATTCACACTTTACATAACAAAGGGGTTTGCTGCAGATACACCCGTGAGCAGAGTGGCGAGTGCCGGAATGCATGAAGCAGAAACAGTAGTGCGGGGTGCATGTTCATAAGCACGCAATAATCTGCACTGCACATGGCTAAGAGAGAGGGTTTTCAAACCCAAATGACATGCTCCTTGCAGTCATCTGTAACATTCCACCAACTTACTCTTTTCTAATGAAAAGCACCTATTAGAGTCCCTATAGCTTTTCTCCTGAATGGAGAAAAGCTGTTGGGGAGGGGGAATTTTGAGCAGGAAAATAAGGGGTTAAGCACACATCCCTATCCCAAATCGGTCCTCCATTTAGGATTCCAGCCTCCTCCTGGCCAATCAATAATAATAATAATAATAATAATAATAATAATAATAATGGTGTTCTCCAGCTAAGTAATGCTTATGCTGGAGGAAAGTTTCCATGAAAATGCATGCATTTGTGAAAATTGCATACAGAAATGCATTCCTGCAGAGGGAATTGCATATATATTAAGAGAAAATGCATACAAATGTATACAAGAAATTCACACTAAAATGCTGGCGAATTTTCGTGCGTATCCAAATGTGAAGAACTGGACATAAGATGAAGTAACGAAGGAACTGACAGATATGCCCATCCCTAGCCACAAGCCACACCGGTCTTTTCTGTGCGACTGTGGTGCTGTTGACCTTGGGTGTCCAGTTTTATCCTCATTTTACCCACAGTTCAAAGGGTCAGTTCATTTGTGGCCCTGACAAAAGGGCTCCACCCCTGAGTTCAAGTCACCTTTTGGCTGGCACCGTCTCAGGTCTTGCATTCTTCTTAGTTAAAACACAAAATCAAATGCGAGAGTGGCCTTATCTGATCACGATGAAAACAAAAGTCACATTCTCAGTTCACATAAATATTTTCATAAAAAGATACATTGTTATATCAAAGCCCATCCTGTCGCAGTGTACCACCCATTGCTTTCTCGCGCTGCCTGTGGAGCTCTCCTTTTGTTTTGTTTTTTTGTTAGCTCCCTAAGTCTCTGCCCGGCTGCAGAAGGCATGAGCTGAAGGCTCTATATTGGTATCTGGCATAGCATGATCGAAGTCTAAGGCAGGCAGAACATTTCCCAGTTTCTAAACCACGTTAGAAAAATTGGGAGTGCCTTGCAGGCTCTCACGCTCTATTCTCTCCCTCCTCCTCCTCCTCCTCCTCCTCCTCTCTTTGCAAATTCCTTTCCAACGTTAATCACCGTGCAGCATTACACTTGCACCAGTGCTAACACTAATCATCATTTGCTTCATCATTTAGGAATCTCCTTTTACATATGCATCTCCTGCACAACCTATTCCAACGTTAGAAGGAGCGCTAGGCAATATCCCCTCTTTTAAAAAATCATTCAGATACTGATACAGTGGTACTTCAGGTTACATACGCTTCAGGTTACATACACTTTAGGTTACATACGCTTCAGGTTACAGACTCTGCTAACCCAGAAATAGTGCTTCCGGTTAAGAACTTTGCTTCAGGATGAGAACAGAAATCGTGCTCCGGCGGCGCCAGCAGGAGGCCCCATTAGCTAAAGTGGTACCTCAGGTTAAGTACAGTTTCAGGTTAAGAACGGACCTCCGGAACGAATTAAGTACTTAACCTGAGGTACCACTGTACTGTTTAGATGTACAGCTTCTACAACTGAAGATTTGCATACATATCACAAAACAACTAAAATGGCTTTTAAAACTGAACAGAAGAAATTACTAAATATAGTTTTAAAAATCAACATCTTTAAGGCAAATGCCTTTTCTTTCAGCTGGAAAATGCATGTTGGAACAAAAGTGTCTTCAATTGTTTTCTGGAAAATACAGATAATGGGCACCTGTCATATTTTGACAGCAACGCTGTTCCACAGAAGAGGGGCAGCCACAGTGGAAGCCCTGCTCCAACGAACTCCAGAGCAGCAAATCATTTGGCATCATTTGTGATGTCTGGCGATTGACAGGTGGGTGGAAACCGCACCCCCGTCTGTGAAATTTGGCCTGTGAGGCAGATCATGATAAAAGGCTCCCCACCCCTGCACTGTAACCACAATCAATGCTGAAAACATGAAGCATGGGGAATTCAGACATGTTGACTAAACCATGGTTTGGGCACTACATCTGAACTAGCCTAGATGGCATTTGAACTAGAGTTTTCCCAGCTCACAGAACCTAGCTCCTACTGAGCTTATTGGAAAGGTGAAAATAATTTCACTGGAAGAACGTGAAGCATTTCTAATCATGAATGGTCACCTATACAACGTAAGCAGAGCCTTGACCTTAGCAGTGGGATAGTGGGGTAGGCCTTTTGTTATCATGAGAAAGAGAGAGACAGTCAGAAACCGGCCGAAAAGCATGCCAAGTTTACATTCCTGAGGGGGCAGCCGTTTTCCTGCAGAGTTTGTAGGAAGGGGACCAAGGCTTTCTGTCAGATAACAACAGCAAACTAAAGCCGCAGAGAGGAAGTATGGAAACAGCATTTATCTTCTGTTTAAATTGTCCATTATTTTAGATTCTTTAGTTCTACTTTACTAAAAAGGGCAAGGTGGGGGAGACCACACAAGCTTGTACTATCTTGCTGGGTTGAAACATATAGAGTTACGGAAATTATATCCTGCTCTTGAGCCAAAAAAAGGAGAAGCTCCCAGAGTAGTTTGCAGATCTGTGCAAGCTAGGGGCAGAGCCTGCCCTGAGGCTTGCCATCTCAAAGACACAGCACAAAAGGAGAGTAGATTGGGAGGGAAGAGGAAATAAGGAAACACAGAAATAAGTTCTTAGGTATGAGTTTGACTACTGACCAGCGGGGTTAGAAATGTTTAAGGAGAGGGGGAGACAAAAGTAGCTAATTTCACAGCTGTTGACAAAGTGTCCCTCTTTAAAAAAATACATATATTAGGGCAGGCATAGGCAAACTCGGCCCTCCAGATGTTTTGGGACTACAACTCCCATCATCCCTGACCACTGGTCCTGTTAGCTGGGGTGATGGGAGTTGTAGTCCCAAAACATCTGGAGGGCCAAGTTTGCCTATGCCTGTATTAGGAGAAGGTGTTACTATATGAGTGAAAATAACATACAAATATGCTTTGTATTGGAGGAAATAGTTTGCAGAAATTAAGATTGGAAAAACGAGTACCTGTGAGAACGAAAACAGAAGATTCTGCCATCCCCAGTGTGTACTCAGCCTCAATCCCAAGTTCCTCATGAAGCCACAGACCCTGCCCTCCAAGCAAGCAAATTGAAATGTCCACTTGCAGACTTCTTGGCTCCACATTACAGCTGCTTAGAGTCCCCCGGCCTTTCCTTACATTCGAGCAAGATCCATCTTGTTTATGGCTCAGTTGCGGGACATGGTGTTGTGCGAATGAAAGATCATGGTAGAGATCTGAGTATAATGAGGATTAAGAAGCCATTAAAGCAGATTGCTTTAAGTAACTACATACTGAAACAGTCCTTTTAGTGTGAAGTAGTCTTCTGCTGCCTAAACCCCTGAGCTGTTCCAATTCTGTTTGTTCAGCATGTGTTTGAATTGTTTTAAAAGCCATTATTCATCCATTAAACTGTATAATTTTCACTAGCTGCTGTTTAGTCAATAGACCATAAAATTGCCCTTTCGAGGCCTTTGGTATCAGGTAAATACATAACTGAGGAGTATTCTAAACGTGATCTAAACAATTGGCTATGGACTTCTGAACTCTCCTTGGCAGCTTGGGAGCTTGGAATGAAGGCGATTTCAGTTTTGAACTGATTTCTATACAGAATTTGGCAGTTCCAACCCAGCTGAGCTTTGCCTCTTGAATTGAGCACTTACACATTATTAGGTGCATGTTTGTAAGACCTGACTTACAAAAAAAGTGCAAAAAACAAATGTATTATGCATGTTAAAGAACCAAGCCCAATGTGGTACAGTGGTACCTCGGGTTACATACGCTTCAGGTTACATACACTTAAGGTTACACACTCTGCTAACCCAGAAATAGTGCTTCAGGTTAATAATTTTGCTTCAGGATAAGAACAGAAATTGGGCTCCGGCGGCGTGGCAGCACCAGGAGGCCCCATTAGCTAAAGTGGTGCTTCAGGTTAAGAACAGTTTCAGGTTAAGAACGGACCTCCGGAATGAATTAAGTACTTAACCTGAGGTACCACTGTATTCTGTTTCTGCATTTTGTAAGTGTTAGTATTATTTTTATGCAGTTTAATGTATTACTTTACGCATCTGTTTATGTGCTGTTTGCTTTAGGAATCCTGGAGTATATATGAATGCAATATTATATACATAATAATGCATATCATATGTGAGAATTGTTCATATTTTAGTGGAACTGTTAAAAATATATACGCATATACAAGATCAAGGAACGTATATATACTCATTATACTTATAACAATATGTATAATGCACAAGAACTGTTAAAATTATAGCAGAACTAGTTTTTTAAAAAATAAAAAATGCTCACTGTCAAGATCAAAGTGCAAGACAGGAATTATTTAAAAATCTGTGCAGATAAGATCAACATCAAGATCTTCAGAAAAGTCTTAATCTTACCGTTCAGAAGTCATCAGTTGACACTCTCAAATCTAACCTCCTGAGAGGTACCATTTGGCCTGAGTTGCCATTCCAGAACAAAAATGGAGTATGGAGAGAGCAATGGCCTTTGATTCCTGAGCTCTATATTTTCAGAACACATCCTATGTTTTGTGATTGCATATATCATCATCATCATTATCATCATCATTTGTATACTGCCCTTCATCTGAAAATCTAAGGCAGCTCACAGCATAAAAGTACAGTCTAAAACCACACAGTACAAAACAAAAACAATAGGACTTCCGGAGGCGGCGCGAAATAAGCAATGGCGGTCCTCTTTGCGCTGCGAAGAGGGGCTCCGCAGAAAAGGGTCGTTCGCTGCGGCAAAGCGACGACCCATTAAGAAAAACCACGAGCAGAACGAGCTCGTGGCCGTGGGATCCGGCGGGCACCTAGAGCGACCCCCAAAACGAAGAAGGGCCCCCGTAAGGGGATCCGGAAGCGCGGAGGGGAAGCGGTGCTGTGGATTCATCGCTCTTTCTGCGGGAGTGAAGCCGCGCGGCTGTTGCTGATGAGCGCCGACCTTTCTTCCTTAAGAATTGGATTCTAAATCATCTACTCGTGAGTAGGAAGAGTATTAATTTTGGGACTACAAAGGAAAAAATTTGGCTGAAAGCGGGAGACGAGAAAAAGGAAGTCCGTCTCCCGGTAGTGCTCAGAGATCAAAGGCAAAGGAATTGACAAGCTGGAAGCAGTGAAGGGGGATTTAAAGACGGGAAGTTTCATGCATCTGGCGGAGTTGGTATTGAAGGGAAAGGCAAGCTTTTATTTTTCTATCTGTTACTGTGTTGATTTTACTGGAGGATCCTCTTCCTTACTGGACTTTTAAAACTTTAAAAACCCCAGTCCCGGGCTTGCAGGGGGTAAAAAGCTTCTTTGTGGATACAAATACAAAGTTGAAACGGATACATAGAGGCATCATTGGTGGATACAATTAAATAACTGTATCTTGCATCTTCAGATAAACTATTGGGACAATATTGAAAGGGCTTTGCCAGAGGAAAAAAAAGTTTTCTTTGAGGACTATTGTTAATTTACTTAACTGCAGGAACTTTAATGGCGACTGAACTTTCTTTCTTCTTTCCTGAACTGTAACAACACTCCCTCTAGTGGAGTTTGGGATTTACAAATTCCTGAGAACCAACTTTGTTTTGGCTCTCTGTGGCTTGGTTATCTACTTTGAGGCCTGTCTTTCTCATGGAACATTTGACAGTTTGACCTTGAATCCAAAGGCAGGTGTGGGATGAGTGGTCCACCGAAGACAAGAGCTGCGTCGAAAGCAGGAAAAGGCCAATTAGTACAAACAACTCTGATTTCCCAGGCTCGCAGATCTTCAGTCCCTGCTGTTTTACAGGGAGCTGTATCCTCAGCAACAGCTCCATTTAAGGAAGCCGAACAGCCAACAACTGAGGATATGGCAGCAGGGGGATCTGGATCTCTTCTAGAGGAAATGCTACAACAATTTGCAATTTTGAACAAAAAGGTTGATGACCAAACTGCTAAAATTGACCTAGCTACATCCTCGATTACTAAACTTTCTGAACAGGTGGCTAAGCATTCACAAGATATTGGGAGTTTAAAGGACGCTACATCTGAAAATCGGAAATTGGCCGAGGCTGCGAATGAAAAAGCAGGCCAGGCAATTCAGAAAGTGGATGAATTGAAAGGAGAAGTAAGGCCGCTTCATAAACACGTCAGCGACCAGCAGGCCTACCTGTCTATGGTGGAACTGAGAAACAAGGAAAATAATTTGAGATTACGCTCTATCCCAGAGATTGAGAAAGAGGACTTGACTGGTTTTCTGACAGCAGAATTTTCTAAATTCTGGGGTATAGAAGAAGATACAGATTTTAAAATAACAACTGCATTCAGACTGGGAAGAGTTGCCAGGAAGGACAGGCCTAGAGACTGTTTGATCATTTTAAGGACCAAGCAAGAGAGAGACAAACTACTTGACCTACATTTTAATAAAGCACTTGAGATCCAGGACAGAAGAGCTCAAATTTACAAGGATATTCCTAAACAACTACTGGATCTCAGATCAAACTACACTGACCTAGCTGGGCTTTTGAGAAGCAACGGAATACCCTACAGGTGGGAGTTTCCACAAGGCCTATCATTCAACTACACAGGAAAGAAGATTAAAATCAAAACGAAAGAGGACAGCCAGAAGTTTCTGCACGACCACGGAGAAGACCTGCAGAAGGGAATAGCAGGTCCTCGGCCTCCACCTGAGTCTGGGAAAGCGCCAGCACCCTCGGATTTAGACAAGAAAGAAGGCACCCCATAAAGAGCAACAACAGATTAATACAGGATGTCTCTACAGCTGTATAGCTGGAACATTAATGGCGCGAACTCCCCGGAGAAACGCAAAAGGATTTTTCATATTTTGAAGAAGGAACATTTGGATATAATCTGTCTCCAAGAAACACACGTGACCAGGCTTCACAGGAAAGTGTTAATAAACAAAAGACTAGGCCAAGAATTTATCTCATCAGACAGAGTTAAAAAGAGAGGAGTGGTGATCTATGCAAAAGAGAATTTATCACCAAAATTTTTGTTTAAAGATGAACAAGGAAGAATCCTGGCAATTGAAATACAAACCCAAGGAGAAAAAGTTTTGATATTAGGAATTTACGCACCAAATGAGGGGAAATCAGAATTCTACAAGAAGCTTCATGAGACATTACTGGATTATCTGGACTATTCTAACATCATTATGATGGGAGACATGAATGGGGTGGTCTCTACCTATATGGACAAGTCACAGAACCAGAACCTGACCAAAGATGGAAGACTACCAAAGACTTTTTTCGAACTAACTGACAATATGGATTTGATTGATATATGGAGGACGAGAAACCCCCTAGGTAAAGAAGGAACCTTCTTTTCTGAGGCCCATCTGTCATGGACAAGAATCGACCAAATCTGGACAACTAGAGGTCTGGCACCTAAGACTACAAGAGTAGAAATCTGCCCAAAGACATGCTCCGACCATAACGCTATGAAAATAGAAATGAGATTCACTACTGCCGACTCCTTCAGATGGAAAATGAATGACAACCTGCTAAGAGATCAAGAGATTGTAAAGAAGGCCCAAAAAACTTTAAAGGACTATTTTGAAATTAACCTCAACACCTCGGTGGAAAAAAGAATAATCTGGGACGCAAGTAAAGCTGTTATGAGAGGGTTTCTGATACAACAAAATACGATTAAGAAAAAACTTTGGAATGGGAAAAAGGATAAGATATTAGAGAAGATAACAGCCGGAGAGAAAAAATTAAGACTAAATCCAAAATCAAAAGAGACTTTAAGAGAAATTAAATTTCACCAGTCACAATATATGAAACTGATCAACCAAGAAGTGGAATGGAAAATTAAACAAATGAACCAAAGATCTTTTGAATCTGCGAATAAATGTGGGAAGCTGTTAGCTTGGCAGTTGAAAAAGAGACAAAAATTAAACTATGTTACCAATCTAGAAGTGGAAGGAAAAAATATTCAGAAACCAGGAGAAATTAGAAAGTGCTTCCAGAAATATTTTAAAAAACTGTACACCCAAGGGCCTGAGGAAGTGGCTGAGATAGAACAATTTTTGAAAGATAATGGTCTACCAGAATTATCTCAAGAGAAGAGATCAATCTTGAATTGTAAAATAACACAACAGGAAATTGAGGGTGCCATACAGAACATGCAGTTAGGCAAATCCCCAGGCCCTGATGGACTTACCTCCAAGTATTACAGGATGTTAAAGGACTACTTGACACAACCATTAGTGGAGGTTTGCAACCAGATTATGGAGGGAGGGAGGGCACCAGATACGTGGAAAGAAGCATTCATCACTCTGATACCTAAAGTGGAAACTGAAAAGACTCAACTTAAGAATTACCGTCCCATCTCACTCCTGAACGTGGATTACAAAATATTTGCAGACATTTTGGCAAATAGATTTAAAAGGGTCTTAAATGAAGTAATTCATAAGGACCAAGCAGGCTTTCTCCCTGGTAGACATTTGTTTGACAACACCAGGAACATTATTGATATTCTGGAACTTTTACAAACAAACATTAACACTAAAGCAGTGTTAATTTTTATTGATGCGGAGAAAGCCTTTGACAATATTTCTTGGAAATTTATGAAGAGAAACTTGGAAGGGATGGGAGTGGGAAGGGGGTTTGAGAACGGAATAGAAGCAATCTATTCCGAACAAAAAGCTAAGCTGATAGTGAACAATGTGGTGACAGAAGAACTTCAGATTGAAAAAGGAACACGCCAGGGGTGCCCCCTGTCCCCTTTATTGTTTATTTCAGTCCTGGAGGTTTTGCTGAACATGATAAGGAAGGATCGGCAGGTACAAGGAATTCGGGTCGGAGTGAAACAATATAAATTGAAAGCATTTGCAGATGACTTGGTTTTAACATTACAGGAGCCAGAATCTAGTACAAAAAGAGTTTTAGAACTGATACAGAAATTTGGTCGGGTGGCGGGTTTCAAGTTGAACAAGCAAAAAACTAAGGTGTTAGGGAAAAATTTGACAGCTACTGAAACAGAAGAGTTTCAGAAGGAAACAGAACTAAACATTGTTAAAAAAGTGAAATACCTGGGGGTTAATCTCTCTTCCAAGAACTTGAACCTATTTAAAGATAATTACGAGAAATGCTGGTTAGAAGTTAAAAAAGATTTAGAAATTTGGTCAAGACTGAAGTTATCCTTGTTAGGCCGAATTGCGGCTATAAAAATGAACGTTTTGCCAAAGATGTTGTTTTTGTTTCAGGCCTTACAGATTGTGGACAGAGTGGAATGTTTTGGAAAGTGGCAGAAGGATATTTCTAAATTTGTCTGGCAGGGCAAAAAGCCCCGAATAAAGTTTAAAATACTAACTGATGCAAAGGAGAGAGGGGGATTTGCCCTGCCGGACTTAAGGATATACTACGAAGCTGCAGCCTTCTGCTGGCTGAGAGATTGGATTTTGTTGGAAAACACTGATGTCCTAGATCTGGAAGGCTTTAATAACTCGTTAGGTTGGCATGCGTATTTGTGGTATGACAAGGCAAAAACACATGGAATGTTTAAAAACCATATTGTCAGGAGAGCAATATTTATGGTCTGGAAAAAATACAAAGACTTATTAGAAAGCAAGACTCCGAGGTGGGTATCACCAATAGAGGCCAAGGCTCGGAAAAAACCCAATATGGAGGCCGGATGGCCGAAATATTGGGAAATAATAGAGAATATTGGAGACAATTGGAGGTTGCAGAGCTTTGAAAGGTTAAAGGGTAAGGTGCAAGATTGGTTTCACTATGCCCAAATTAATGAGGTTTTCAAGCTAGATAAAAAAACAGGATTCCAGGTGGAAAAATCGAAACTTGAGACAGAACTGTTAGAACCAAAGACCAAGCTATTATCGAGAATGTATAACTTGCTGCTTAAATGGAATACACAGGATGAGACAGTTAAATCAGCCATGATAAAATGGGCTCAGGACATTGGTTATAACATCATGTCTGAGGACTGGGAAAGGTTATGGACCACCGGTATGAAGTTTACGGCATGTAATGCCTTGAAAGAAAACATTATGAAAATGGTATACAGGTGGTACATGACCCCAGTCAAGCTTGCTAAGATCTACCATTTGTCCGATAATAAATGCTGGAAATGTAAGGAGGCTGAAGGGACATTCTTTCACCTCTGGTGGACCTGCCCAAGAGTGAAGGCCTTCTGGGAAATGATATACAACGAGTTAAAAAAGGTGTTTAAATACACCTTTCCTAAGAAACCGGAGGCATTCCTCCTGGGCATTGTCGGCCAGAAGGTGTCAAAGAAGGATAGAACTCTTTTCATGTACGCTACTACTGCAGCAAGGATCCTTATCGCTAAGCATTGGAAGACTCAAGATTTGCCCACACTGGAGGACTGGCAGACGCAATTGATGAACTACATGGAACTAGCCGAGATGACTGCAAGGATCCGAGATCTGGGAGAAGAAGCTATGGAGGAGGATTGGAAAAAATTTAAGGACTATTTGCAAAAGTATTATAAGTTATATGAACCTTAAGACGCCGTATGATTTGGAACGTTAGCCCCAGCAACAAAAGTGGTTTATATAAGAAATTGGATAATTTTTATGAAAGAATTAAGGTTTAAATGGGTAAAAATGACAATATGTTATATTTTAAGAGTAAATGGAAAACAAGAGATTTAAACTTAAACTGCAACTGAAAGCAAAAAAGAAACACATGAAACAAGGTTATAATTTGCTGATAAATTTTATTGTTAAGAATGCATTATGCGGGAGATGTGGGGAAGTCCGATAGAATTCTGAAATAAGTCGACGAAATGGTTGAGATTTTCTGTCTTTTCTTTTCTTTTTACTGTTTATGTTTTTTCTCTTCTATTTATAATCTGGAAAAAATGCAATAAAAATTATTATAAAAAAAAAAACAAAACAAAAACAATAACCTCCTCCACCATTTTTTAATTGCAAGTTTTGAAGTGGTTTTTAATGTTGGATTTTAAATTGTTGCCATCCACCATTGGAACTTAGGCTGGAGGGTAGGTAATTAGTAGTGGTGGTGGTGGTGGTGGTATTGGGCTCCCAGCACCTACCTTCAAAGTAACATCCTAGTAAACTAGTCACTAAGGAAGACCATAGGTGGGACTGGCTGCAAGAAGAGAGACTTTCTTTCAGAACATTTATTTCCATGTGATGTTGTCTTCTACTTTGTTTCTAGACTACAATTGGTGGGCATCAGTAGCTGTTTTTGAGCCGTTGCTAAACATTTCTCTTACCACGTTTGAAGTCTACAAGCATTGGGCTGGTGACCTTGTTTCAACGAGGATGTAAAATGCTTTTGTCCCTCTATTCTCTGCGAAGATCTCCAGATCTTCCCGGTTGTGAGGAGAGTGTTAAACTAGTGGCTGAAGGCCCCAATTTTGATCAGAGAAGCAGCAGTAGTGGAAGGGTCTTTAATGCTTTCCATCCATGATATTTTTTTTCCAGTCAGTGTCCTTCCCTCCACTCATACTGCTGCTTTTAACTGCACAGGAAGAAAAACTACAACTACATGCATTTCCCCAAAATGGTAATATTAGCAACTGGTAAGGGGCCCCCTATCTTAAATGATAAGAAAGAAAGCTAATTAGGGACACATACTTGATACATCATTTCAAACATACATAAATTCCATAAATAATACAAACGCCTGTTGTTATATAACAGTACTGTAAAATCTGTATTAATTTGCCCGTGGAAAGACTTCCCATTACAGAGTCCTCCTAAAGTCTATCCTTCTGCAATGGAAACTTGTTGCGGATGGAGGGATGTTGTACAGCTGAAAGCTACTTACTTCTCCCCTTCAAGTACACCCTTGAGAACACAGCTGAGAAATCTATCCTTAAAAAAGAAGAAGTTAATCCTGCCTTCCCCTGGGATATTCACAGAATACCAACAGATACCTACCAAACGCTGGGAATTTTTAATTTGTGGAACTTGACCCACCTTAACCTTGTGTGCTTGGAATTTTCAAACATGGGGGAAAGGATTGGTTTGCTGGCTGGCGCTGTCACACAGAGATGTTGCTCTCTTGGGGACTTCGATATATAATCTGAAGCAGGAACTAGACACAGGGGGAGTGTAACCCTATCAGTTCTGATGGGCCTCTCAACAACTTCTGATAACTTCTACCATGTGACCCTTATGGTGGGCCGTAAGCCACACTTTTGTAGTGGGTCCAGTATTTCATGGAAGAGTTTTTTGAGAAGGTGGCATTGGTTAATTCCTATCAACCCACCCTTAAGGTTACCCCTAGGTAGAATTTCATTTGGTATTTCTTAAATAACTTGAGCAATGTGTATGTAGTAGGTTATAATATTTGTGTGATGTTTTAGAAATATGCTGCCCATGAAGTCCTCTTCAGGTCTGGCAAGATGGCCAATGATGAGCAATCTTCTTGTTTTATTTCTGTCGGTTATGAAAATTGGGTCACCTTGCCAAAATCCTGGAGCATTTCTGTGTTTCAGACAAAAAAAACCCAGTCTAAAGAAGTTCCTTGGAAGTCCCATCGCTTACAAGTGCTAAACTGGACTTAAGAAAAGCAGATTCTCGTGATAAAATCAAATCTGGAAAAATGTGGGTTGGGTAGATCCACCTAGCATCAACACTGTGAGCTGAGAAGGGTCCATCTGAGTGCTCTGACATGGTTTGAAAATACTGGGAAGAGCAACCAATCTGCTCAGGAAAGTTTTTCAGTAGCACAGTAACTTTTCAGCTGAGTACCGTGTGTCTAAATTGAGCTTGTGGCCAGCTTCAGTGAAACCCCCTCAAGTTGCATCACACAGCATTAATTCTCTTGAATCTGCACCAATGCAGTTGCGATGTAGGGCCTACTCCTAAATGATTAATAAATAATTCCTAGATTCAGATGGGTTTCATTTTGGCACCCCTCCTCTGTTTGTTGTTGTTTGTTTGTTTGTTTGTTTGTTTGCCACCCATCTGACCGAGTTGCCCCACCCACTCTGGGCAGCAGCCAACAAAATATAAAAACATCATAAAACATCAAACATTAAAATCTTCAGGTGTCTTCTAAAAGTCATATGGTTGTTTATCAGTTTGTCATCTAATGGGAGGGTGGGCACGAATACTGAGAAGGCCCTCTGCCTCATTCCCTGTAACTTCACTTCTCACAGTGAGGGAACCGCTAGAAGACCCTTGGAGCTGGACCTCAGTGTCCAGGCTGAACGATGGGGGTGAAGATGCTCCTTCCACGTATACAGGACTGAGGCCATTTAGGGCTTTAAAGGTCAGCACCAAGACTTGGACTTATGCTTGGGAGCCAGTGTAGATCCTCTTTATTAAATAAGAACACCAATGTTTCACACATTTACAGTGCCAGCGATTCTTAAAATCAGTGGCCATGTTATATCTTGTGTGTTTTTTAGAGTAATTGAATAAGATGTGGGATTATTTCAATACTTTTTCTTTTTCCAGTGTGAGTGGGGGGAGAGGCAAACGTGGGCAAAGGAACAGGATACTTCAGTCTCCCTAGATAATCTTGCTCCTGAAAACCAGTTCCAATAGTCTTCAATTCATTTGCACGCTAACCTGACATTTTATCCATACCTGAACTTGAAAGCACCTGAACAAAATAAGCAATGTGCTGTTTGATAAGTCAAATTCACCTTGTCAATTGATACGAATGCAAAACTCAACAATATGTCTCTAGATATATTTGGCCTCTGAGGACACGATGACCTTGTTTTTCAAGCATTCAACCATCATTCTTCATCTGACTAAAATGTAAGAGTGTCATACCATCCTTTCAGCATCTTTCAACATGTGGCTTTTTTTCCAGGTAAAGCTTGCTAGCGGTTTTGCATGGAAGGATTAAGACCATGCATAGTAAAAAGCTTTAATTTACACCTCACTGCCTCTATTCTAAAGTGTTTATTTTATCTGTTTTATAAAAATTGCATAACAGCTTACCGTCATAATATTTTTCTGGTTAGTAAAAAAGGACAAGTCACATTCTTTCTTTTAAGGGCAAAGCTTGGAGAAAGGAATCTTATACGGATTTAAACTCAGCAGGCTTGCTGGGACAGAGGGGCTACCAAAGGAAGAATTTGGTACAAAGCAGACTAACTTGAAATCTAGAAATGCAATTTGATTAGAAATGCACCAAGAAGTCATCCCACATGACAGCATCCCATGCATTTGGTAGAAAATTTGGGTTCATATAATTTGTATTATTTGGGTTTTGTTTTTTTAACTTTTTTTTGTAAGCCACTCTGAAAACTTGAATGGAGAGTTCAGACACAAATCTTAAAAATAAGATTTTTTTGCATTACCAAAAAATGTAGATGCCTCCCTATTGCAGCTTCATATAAAGAAATCTGTGCAATATTAGAGGAAGCTGGGCATATGAAACAATATAATTGAATAATTGAGTGCATTGTTGAAAATATTTTTTTTAAGTATTACATTGGGAAAAATTGGTTGCAAAAATATGCACATTAGTCAAAACTGCATATAAAAATGTGTTTATTAGAAGAAATTCACACTAAATGGCTGATATATTTTTTAAATCGCCGCAAAAATGTGGAGGACCGAATTTATGATTGGAAAGAAGAGAAACTGGGAGATCTAAAATCGGCAAAGCCTTCAATCCCTATCCAGAAGCTCATGCCCGGTTCCATAAGCCACAGTTTAGGAGGCTAGGAAAGCTTGTCTAAACCAGGCCAGTATCAATGTGTGTGAATGCCTGTTTCTGTGTGTGAGAAAATGTGCATGTGAGAGAGGGCATCAATCTACCCATATTTTTGGCTCGCTTACACTTGGCAGAACCGTTCCCTGCCAGAAATGGTTTCTCACTGCCAACCAATATCAAGGTTACTGTATAGGCCTCTCCTCAGCCCTGCTTGCACATTGTTTATGTGGTGATAGGTATTTGAGGCCTAGCTCATACTGTTCTTTCCCTGCCCCAACCCACCCCAAAAAGAAAATGTACAGCACTCAGTAATTTAAATTGACTGAATCCTCCAGATGTGAGATACCAGCAAACTGGTTTTGAAGAAATACAGCCTAATACATCACTGTTTCATTCTCACAAGCCAGGAGTTTTCCTGGTCAAGCTGTTTGTTTTCAACAGAATTCGCCTTCCCTAGTTTTGGGCTGACCCCTCTTTTGGTCTCCAAGCTAAGACCACAAAAAAAGAAAAAGAAACAGAAATTTAATGGATAGTTGTCCTCTAAATTACCCAGCATTATATCTTTGAGAAAGGTCTGATTTAAAGGCAAATTGTCATTAGTAAAGTGAAACCCGTAAAAGGAAAGATGGATGTGATGGATGTGTTCCTGAGCCCAGCAGTTGTTAACTAAGAGAGTCAGTTAGTGAGAAAGTTGGCTGTTCCTTTTGAGCAGGTTCCAAGAAGCTCTGTTCCTAACCCCATACCTCATTAAAGTCTAATCCTGTAAGGTGTTAACAGATTTTTTTCCTTTTCACCCAAATTAGCATGGGATCGAGGGACGGGGTAGGGTTTTTCCAGTGGTGATAAGGATCCTTTAGGGTATTTTTGCAAGGACATTGCCATAAGCAGAATCCCAATTTAACCTGATCATGCTGCTCACTTGAGAATTGGGCTCCGTTTAGCATGGTGCCAGCATGTGGCCTCTGGGAGTTTGCCCAGAATTGACTCATGAGCTGCTGAAGGTGATCCTCCACTCATGATCTAAACAAATGAGAATAAACTATCCTGAGTTTTCTAAACAATGAAAGAAACTTGACTTCTGCTAAGGTGGAATATGTCAATTTGCATTTCTTAGTATTGATCTGATGTGTAGAGATCTTTCCTATTCTAATTAATCCAAGAGGGTTCTGGAAGCTTCTCTGTGTGAAAGAAACAAGCAGAAGGTTCATGATGCTTGGGTTATTCCTTCAGAGAAGCTGAGTACAGCTGGCTTAAACTGGTTCTGTTATCTCTTCTGTCAAGGTCATGCTGACTATAATCCTAAGGCCAGAAGGAGCCTTGGTTTCACTTTCTCTTTCTATCTCTCTTCCTTCTGGTGTGGTGTTCTGTACATAGTATACTTAGTGTTAAGGTTTAGACTTATTATAAGTTATTGTAAGTTTAAATTAAGTCTGCGGCAACTGGATTTCTTTTGGACAGTGCCAATCCTGAATGTATTGGATTTGTGACCATTATGCTCATTTGCCTTCAGGAGCAGTAAAGCTCTGCTGGATGAAATATAATTGCCTCTGGTCTATTTTTGGGAATCCTACAACATGTTTAAGTTTTTACTCTGCTAACTATACTTCGGAGTTCTGCTCTGGATCAATATTGAGTAGAATTTCGTGACAGAATGACCCTCCTTCTTCTTTGTTATTCAAGGGACCTGAAACTGGACAATATTCTTCTGGATGCAGAAGGTCACTGCAAATTGGCTGACTTTGGGATGTGTAAGGAAGGGATCTTGAATGGAGTAACGACTACTACCTTTTGTGGAACGCCAGACTACATAGCTCCAGAGGTACCGCAGTTCATGCCTAAACGTATGGGGAAGTGTCTTCCATAATGCTGGCTTGAGCACAAAGGATCAGTTTGCCCAGTTCCCTGCATGCAACCTTTTTGGGGTTTCTGCATGTTGGTGACTTGGGAGAACAGTCTCACAGAAACCTGGGGTCACCCTTGCCATCAGCCATGATGGGATTGCAGCCCTTCCAATGATTTCTATGACACGTTGTCAGAGCAACTGGGATTGTAGGCACCGCTGCAATCCCAGGTACATGTTTTCTTCTAGCTGACACAGGAATATCTCTGTGCCGTCATTGGCACACATGAGCCAGAGAATGAGCACGTGGAGATAACTGGTCACTTGCGCCACGTGGATAAGCCATCTCAAAGAACGTAATATATGCTCTTTTTTATTTAAAAAATAAAGGAAAAAGAAACAAATTGAATTTTCTGTTATACTAGGGACAGAATGCTTGTAAACTGTAATTCCATCGTTTAACTCTTTTCCTTATCAAGTGCTATGGAATATAACTTCACTCTGCTACTTTGGGATGGGTGGGAAATGTGGAAAATGAGATAAGCATGTCCACACCGTGCAAAGAGCGGGAGGTGGAATCTCAAGGGCATTGTTGGAGGCTGACCCAGGGGGCCTAAGCCCCAGGCCATTCGTGCCAGGCCCCAATTACCCTACATTGTTCTTATTACAGATTGTGCCCCACTAAAAGAGGCCACAAGTTCTATAAACCCTTCAAATTAAGGGCTAAAACCCTGGGTGAAAAAGGAAATACTTTGCCTGGTGCCTAAAATAGATAAAAAGTTGGTGCAAGCCTCCCTAGGAGAGCATCCATTCTCTCCATTTTTGGAAACTTAAAAAAGTGTTTCTTTTTAACTTTGCAGCGCACCCAGCTGCCCTGTAAGCAACGTACAATTGTTGCTGAGCCCCAGTCACTCACCATCTTTGTATGGTCAGAGGCATATATACATATTAATTAGCATGTGCCAATATTATGCAAATGTTGTCACGGGGCTGGGTGCCATGCCTCTGAAATACTGTGTGATGCCACTGATGAAGCTCCCTTTATCTGCTAGTGTTCAAGCCCAAGGCTCCACCTTGTTATACATGTGCACAAATAGAGTATTGCTTTCGTTGAAAAGATCATGTATGGCATATGTCGTGTTCCCAATGGGCCTTGGACTTTACAGTTTTTCTAAGGGGCAGCGTGCTTCTCTCAGGTTCTCAATGCATTTCTTTCTTTCCCGATTTCTGTAACAGATTCTTCAGGAATTGGAATACGGTCCCTCGGTTGATTGGTGGGCGCTGGGTGTCCTCATGTACGAAATGATGGCTGGCCAACCCCCCTTCGAAGCTGACAATGAAGACGACCTCTTTGAATCCATCTTGCATGATGATGTGCTATATCCAGTGTGGCTTAGCAAAGAAGCTGTTAGCATTTTGAAAGCTGTAAGAGACTGTCCCTTTCTTTTTTTTCCCTCTCACTCTCTCTCTCCCCCTGATCTTCCTTATTAAATTTGACTCCCCTTCGCTTTTCACTACAGCAGTTTAAGAGCAGCCACCACTGGGAGTTCAACTGCAGTTCAGAGTGCTACTGTCCGTATAAGGGGGTCTGGAATGAATTACGCTTCTTGTGGGAAAGGGACAAAATGTTTGTGTTCTTTGTGGCTGTATGCTGCATCAATGTATGCACTTGAGAATCATGTTTCAGTGAAAAGGAAAACACAAGCAGACTAAATGGCCTTATCAGGCAGACATTGCCAACTGCACATGTCTTGCTACGGTAGGGGAAGGGTTATGTAATTAAAGATACTCAGCCAGCAGGTTTGCTTTGGGCCCTGATCCAACACACTGGAATGCACTAGCATATGGATCCTAGCCACACTGATTTGGAAATAAATCCTGTTGCTTTCAGTGGGACTTAACTCCCAAGAAAGCCTGCATAGGATTGTGTATCCTCTGTGCAAAATTCATTTAATTTCAAGATAATAATCTTATTATTATTATTATTATTTTATATTTATATTTATATACCACCCTTCATCAAAAGATCTCAGGGTGGGTCACAAGATAAAACTTCAAGATAAAAGCGCAAAGTTAAACCAGAAGCAAGAAACCAAAATAATAATAATAATAATAATAATAATAATAATAATAATAATAATAATAATGTGTTGTACCCCACCTATCTGACTGGGTTGCCCCAGTCGCTCTGGGTAGCTTCCAACAGAATATAAACAACACAAGATGCACTAGACATTGAGAGCTTCCCGATACAATTAAAGATAGCTAAACTACTGTTTTTCCACCAAACAGCTTCTCCAGCTCTATCATTCATTCTGAGTGTTGAGTACCAACAGGTTCCTACAAGGAGCCCTACGGGTCAGACACCAAATCCCTACCGTGGCTGCTCGTCAGAAAAGTGCAGGCATTTTAAGCTGGAGATACCAGCACACACTGGGTTCTAGGAAGGAGTGAACCCCAAGCACCCCAGTCCTGTGCAACTGGGTCTCTAGAACCCCAACCTTTCCCTTTGCTTCTGTCTCAGCTGTTCGACTGCTGTCTTCCCTGTTTCTCATCGCCTCTGCTCCAAATACTTGGGCATCTGGACCTGGAATGCTAACAGCCTGCTGCTGTCCATGTCTTGCATGCCATGCCTTAGGCCGCAAAGCTGCTAACCATTTTCTTTTAAAAAAAAAGTTGTGACAAGAAATGCAGACAAATTTTGACCCCAAATGAAGCAACGCTGCTTCAAAGAGAAGTTTCAGCTCCCCACATGGAGCCCACCAAAGAGACTTCCACCCATCCAATCACTGGCATAAAAACTTCCCACGCAATTGGAGCATGGCAAACTATTGGCAAACATTATGCTTGTTGCATAGAATGTTGCCCGCCCCTTGAGGAACCTTGGATGACTTCAGTAGGGGGCTGTACCATTTGAAGTACCCCTAACTCCCACTGATTTCATGGGGGCCTGGAAAAACCCGATCCTATGGGTGGCATTCACTGTTGCGCTATTACTAGCATTCTCTCTGCGCAAGCATTTTTGCTTGTCAGATGGAGCAGCGCCTCCCCTTCTCCCCACCCACTGAACCGATTTCAGGGGGCGCTGTAGTCGTGGGAGGAAACGAGAGAAAGTCCTTTTGCACAAGTGGAAGTCCTTGCACAGGCCTTCGACTAACAGGATGTGCTAAGTGAAACCCAGAACCAAAAGAGTTGCATCTCGCACAACACATATGAAGGATTCTGGCCTTTTGCATTTAGCTCTCCCCACCCCACACCCCAAGGAAAAAAAAGAAGTTTTAGGCTTAGCTTTGTGTTTGAAACTTGTGTTCTTCGCCTTGTACTTTAACGGAATGCAGTTAACAGAGGAGCAGGAAGAACAGAGGAAATGAAGGGGCGTCTATGTACTTGACTGCCGAAAATTAGCAAGGGATTAGCTTTGGAACGCTTTGTTTCCTCGCATTGTACTGTTAGACATGCGTTTTGTTCGTCAGGCACTGTAAATCAGAGTCCTATTAAATCGTTGAAAAGCATTTCTTTTAGCAGCTTTTGCAGAATGGACCTTGCTTTCTATTCAGCTGATTTTCTATGCAGTTTATTTCTGTTTTCCAGAAACGTTTTATAATCTCAGCAACCCCAGATGCTTTGAAATCAAAAACTATGAGAACCTGGAATTTAATTTCTCCAAACCCAAACTAAAATCCTTGTTGGCAGAGATCCCATTTTGCAGCAGAGGCTTCTTGACAGTACACACAGCCCTAAAGTTATTTTTAAAAATGTTTAAATATCTTGTGACTTCTGGGAATTCAAACCCTTTTTTGTTTTTGTTTTTCCTAAGGCTTAGGCTTGCTTCCCTTCAAAATGAGAATAATATGAGGAAGGTGAAGCCATAGCTTTATATCTGTTGCATGCAGAATATCCCAGGCTCAAACCCCAGCATCTCTGGTTGAACAGGAGTGGGGAACCTCTGACTTTGCAGATGGGTGTTTGGCTCCAACTCCCCTCAGTCCCAGCCAGCATGGCTAATGGTCAGGAATGATGGGATTTGTAGTCTTAACAACATCTGTAGAGTCTCAGGTTCCCCATGCCTGGGATAAAGGATCCCACACAGTAGAGCTGGGATCAGTATATCCACCTGAGACCTTAGAAAGCTGCTGCCAATCAGAATAGACAGGGACTAGCTTATTTATTGAAGGGTGGCACTGTGGGTTAAACCACAGAGCCTAGGACTTGCCGATCAGAAGATTGGTGGTTCGAATCCCCGCGTCGGGGTGAGCTCCTGTTGCTCGGTCCCAGCTCCTGCCAACCTAGCAGTTCGAAAGCACGTCAAAGTGCAAGTAGATAAATAAGTACTGCTCCGGCAGGAAGGTAAATGGTGTTTCCATGTGCTGCTCTGGTTCATCAGAAGCAGCTTAGTCATGCAGGCCACATGACCCGGAAGCTGTACGCCAGCTCCCTCAGCCAATAAAGCGAGAAAAGTGCCGCAACCCCAGAGTCAGTCACGACTGGACCTAATGGTCAGGGGTCCCTTTACCTTTACCTAGCTTATTTATGTATCAGTTGTTGTTGATGATGATGATGATGATGATGATGATGAAAAGTCTTGCCCTGAGTTAGATGAGCCAGTGGCCTGATTTGGTAAAAAGTTGTTTCCTATGTTCCTAAAATGAAGACCTTACAATTTGCCTGGAGAGCTCAGCTCCTTAACCAGAGGGATGAATTTCGGGGTATTTAACCTGGGACCTTCTGCATGCAAAGCACCATGCCACAGCAAGTTACACAAAAGCTTTTACCAGACAGAAGGGAGAAGGTGGCTTATTTTCAGGGCTACAACAAAGTAGCTTATTCTCAGCCATGCATCCTTCTTTTCACGGCTTCAGGCATTAAACTTTCAGACCTTAAAACTCAACATGTGTATGCAACAAATGGGTGCTTGGAAACAGGTACACTCATCTGATAGCTGGGATTGGCTTTGGTCCATTGCCAGGTAGTGTCTTCAGTGGTCTAATTATGTATGATGAAGACTTATTTGAAAGACGTCTCCTGCTAGCCTACCCTTCGTTGGTACCCAACAGGGAGTAAAAGGATGCGGTGGTTGCTGATTGAGGCAGCAGAAAGAGCAGCTCAGACTGAATATTTTTGTGGGCCTTCTCTGCTTTCTTGACCCGTTGACTCAGAAAGAAAGAATCATAGCATTGGAAGGGACCCTCAGGATCATCTAGTCCAATCCCCTGCAATTCAGGAATATGCAGCTGTCCCTTACAGGGATCAAACCTGCAAACAGCACCACACTCTTGCCCAGGGGTTGGCAACGTGCGGCCCATGGGCCAGATCTAACCTACAAAGACCGTTTTACCGGCCCCTGAGCCACCCCCGAACTGAGCCACCTGCTTGGCGAGTCCCCCGTGCACTGCGCTAAACTGGCGCAGCATGGTGCAGGGACTCGCCAACCGGTGCTAGAAATCGTGTCTGCACATGTGCAGATACCAGAAATCACTTCTGCGCAGGCGCGATTTTCAGTGTCTGGGCATGCACAGAAGCGATTTCCGGTGCCACGGACATGGACAGACGTGATTTCTGGAGTCGCACTGTGCCGGTCCAGCCCACGGACGATCTCCATGGGAGTGATCCGGCCCATGGCCGGTAAGCCTTGCCAACCGCTTCTCTAGCCAACTGAGCTATCCAAGAACTTGTTGCTCCTTGTTGCTTCATTGGTTCAACTTCCCACTATGCAACAAATGTCTGGTACCTTTTGTTTTTCCTCTAGTTCATGACAAAAAACCCAAATAAGCGACTTGGCTGTGTGGCATCTCAGAACGGCGAAGATGCGATTAAGCAACACCCTTTCTTTAAGGAGATTGACTGGGTTCTTCTAGAGCAAAGGAAAATCAAGCCGCCCTTCAAGCCTCGGATTGTAAGTAGTGCTTTGACTCTGTGCAAGAGACCTTGGCTGAAAATATATCAAAGTTTATTGGTGTCCTTTATAATAGTAAGACTCTAATCCTATACAGATTTACCTGGAAGTAGGTCCCATTAAACTCAGTGGGCCATACTTCAGAGTAGAAATGTATAGAATTGCACTGTAATGCTGCAGTAGAGTTGAAAGCCCAGGTAGCAACCATTTTAAGGTGGTTGGTTTCGTCCAAGGTAAGTCTCAGGTTTGCTTATTGTATGCTGAATGTGAAAATGGTCATTATGTATTCCTTACAAACACAAGAACTAATGGAATCAATTATTTTAAAGCCAGTGTGGTGTAGTGCTTAAGAGCAGTGGACTCATAATCTGGTGAACCGGGTTCAATTCCCTGATCCTCCACGTGCAGCTGCTGGGTGATCTTGGGCTAGTCACACTTCTCTGAAGTCTCTCAGCCTCACTCACCTCACAGAGTGTTTGTTGTTGGGGAGGAAGGGAAAGGAGATTGTTAGCCGCTTTGAGACTCCTTAGGGTAGTGATAAAGCAGGATATCAAATCCAAACTCTTCTTCCAAACTCTTCTAAAGTGAGTCCGCAGATTAAGTCACCTGGATTATAACTTGCCTCACTTGATAGCCTAACAATCTAAAATCATTGTTCTTGGTTGTGAAGTGATCAGCCATCATATCCCACTGCCACTTATAATATCATCACTGAAGGCACAGCAAAGGTCGCTGTGTACTGACCGAGCATTAATCTGAACAAGTATATATAAATAAAGATGAATGTAAAAGAAGCCTAAGAAGACTTTGTCATGATCATCCATTTGAGTAGGCATACATATGGGATTTCCACTGCAAGAATATTTAAGAATGTTTTAAAGCAAACATATCTTTAACAAAACAGAATAGGGAAATTATTGTTATTTCTTTCCTCCCTGGGGAAAATATATCTTCCCCCCCCTTTTTTTTTTTTACTATTTGGACGCTGAAAATGTATGCACTGCCTGGAAGTTTAATCCTTGATGGTTCTGCCTGTGTTGAGTCTCGTGTTTTGACTCTGTGTCCCAGTATTCCACAGGGGAATGTTTCTGCACCATGTTCCTTTTTCAAAAACAAGCCTTGGAAAACTTCAGGCTTCCCACACTGCATTGCAATTTTCCGGATATATGATGGAGTGGCTCAAACAGTGTCAACTAGTGAGCTAGCTTCTAATGCCTTGAAAACAGAACCTCAGAGGATTAATTTTTGCCACCTGGTGCTTGAGCTAGCTTCCTCTGGAGGCCATGGTAGACTCTATAATGCAGTAAAGCCCGCCACCCATTCTGTTGCTATGCGGATAGCATTAATATATGATCTTTTAAATACCTTGACAACTGAGTGCATGTCCAATATTGCCTTTAAAAAAAATCTTCCAAATAGGGAGCTGATCATCAAATGTTGAGCAAGTCACCCAGATTCATCTTTTTTGCATATCGCCCAGTTTCAGCTCTCACACAATGGAAAGTGTTCTTGCCTTCAGATGAGAATCATGTAGTGTTGAGTGATGAGAGACTAGAGCAATGCATATCATTTATTTATTTACCTCCTACTTTATTTTTTGCTTCAAGCTGATGCATCTAAGTAGTATATAGTAAAATCATTATACAAAATCAGTACGTAAGATACAAAACAGGCTAAGATATATGCACCTGTGAAGCCCCACCCCCAGAATTATACTCAGTTCTTTCCTTTTATTTTTTTAAACCCAGTTTGAATTCTGAACCATTTTATTTTATTTGTTCAAGTACTGAATACTGATCCCATTTAACTGTGAGCACCTCTGCTCATTCTGTTCTTTTCTCACGCACACTGCCCCCCCCCCAAACTTCATGAAAAACTTTCAGGGGGGAGCAGGAGCTAAACTCAGCGCTCCAAATGAACTCACTTTCATTTCCCTGCAATTGTTCCCTATTTTTTCCTATGCAAGCGTCAGATGAGGCACGTCATTCCCTGGCTACTATCCATGCATTCTTTTATTTTCCCTCTTGCACAATTCCTCATTATTATTAATAACAATACTTAAGTCATAGCACTGACTCCAGCCCTGCCAGGGGAGGAGAAAAGGGCTGCACAAACTTGGATGTGCCATGCATCTCTTCCAGTGAGCTGCTGAACTGAAATGCACACAGGAGTGGCTTCCTCTGCTGGAGAACATAATTTCAGACAGTTCCCTGTCTCCAGTGGGTATGCATTCTAAATGTAGGCCCAGGTCATTTATGCATCTCACTGAATCTTCCACTGAGCATTTCCATGAGATAATCTACAAGTAAGGGCTCTTGTCCAGGGTGGAATATTTTGACACCAAAGAAAAATGACAAAATGGCTGGGGAGGGAGTGAGGCTAGCACAGGCATCCCCAGCCTTTGGGGATCCAGATGTTTTGGACTACAATTCCCATCATTCCTGACCACTGGTCCTGTTAGCCAGGGATGATGGGAGTTGTAGGCCAAAACATCTGGAGGGCCAAAGGTTGGTGATGCCTGGGCTAGCCCATGACCCCAAAGCACATAGGCCATTATCAAAGTTGACCTGTAGGCAGTGACCAGAGGCAGGAGTGGCTATAGTTCACCTCTGACCAGGAGTGGCTGGCAGGAAGGAGGAATCAGAAATAATAAGTGCCAAAGCTATCGGTAGCAAAATGTTGTTCTAGGGCAAGGTTTCCTAAACTTGGATCTCCAGCTGTTTTTGGACTACAGTTCCCATCATCACTAAGGGATGATGGGAGTTGTAGTCCAAAAACATCTGGAGCCCCAAGTTTAGGAAGCCCTGATCTAGGGTGGCCAAAAATCAGATTAGAATTTAATTAGGCGCAGACCTAGTTCTCAGTGGCTTCCATTCATTCCTAAATGAGCTGCAATTGGCAAGGCAGCTTGGAAGGGGCAAATTAATTGGAAACTAGGAGAATGCTTGCCAAAGGGGGTTTGGACTTGTTCCCAATTAAAGGTAAAGGTACCCCTGCCCGTACGGGCCAGTCGTGTCCGACTCTAGGGTTGTGTGCCCATCTCACTTAAGAGGCCGGGGGCCAGCGCTCTCCGGAGACACTTACGGGTCATGTGGCCAGCGTGACGAAGCTGCTCTGGCGAGCCGGCACCAGCACAGCACACGGAAACGCCGTTCACCTTCCCTCTAGAAAGCGGTACATATTTATCTACTTGCACTTTTAGGGGTGCTTTCGAACTGCTAGGTGGGCAGGAGCTGGGACCGAAGACGGGAGCTCACCCCGCCGCGGGGATTCGAACCGCCGACCATGTGATCGGCAAGCCCTGGACGCTGAGGTTTTACCCACAGCGCCACCCGCGTCCCCGTGTTCCCAATTACTTAATAATAATTCCATAATATGTTAAAAAAGAAGAAGCTGTTATTCAGTCCTATAGAAGAAAGCAAAGGGCTACATTGCAAGGAGGCATCTTTTCCAGCTCTGACATTGGTTGACCTGGTCTACACTGAAATGAACCCCACAGGGAACATGGAATACATTGTACACCCGCTGGGGTCCTTGCAGTCTATGAGCTCTCTTGCTCTCTGTCTTTCTGGCTCTTGGTCTTCTCCATTTCAGTCTCCCTACAGTGCAAACACTGCTTTGGATATCATATTTAAAGAGTTAACAAGGCTTTTCCATGTGTGAAAAGGTATGTTGTCAGCTGGCCTCTGGCCAGTTTCTGAGACCCATTGAAAGCCATTCCCTGCCGTTACTTATTCAGACAAGATAGCTGTGCATGATTTGCAGACTTGGGAGCCGTTCGTGAGAGTGACATTGTATTCTACAGGGATGGGATTAAGACCAGTTCTAGGGAACCATTCTGTGTAAAAAGAGAGAGAGAAAGTCCTTAAAGCTAATCCGTGGAGTGGCAGTGTAATCCTATGCTGCGTGAGCAGGTTTCATTTATTCACCCTTCACTTTCAGTAAGGCTAACACACTGGACACTATACAGGCATGAAGAATTGCGCAAGTACCAGGTGCTCCTTCAAGTCATTTAGGGTTTATATGTTAGCATCTTGAATTGGGCCCAGTAACATAATGGCAGCCAGTGATACTTGCTCACGATCAGTGTTGTATGATTCCCATTGTTCCAACTTTCCATTGAGGCCAAGTAGACATAGGGGTGCTTAACATGGGTTGCTTCAACATACCTCCACATGTGGTGGGAATGTCCCAAAGCCCAACCCTTCTGGACAGCAATCATACAAGAAATATGCAAAATAACTAAGCAAGTATTAGAAGTCACCCCAGAACTGGTCCTACTAAACATCTTCCAAGATAATAATGCCCACTCACATCATAAAGAGCTCATAACCCACCTACTCTCAGCAGCCAGAAACATCATAGCCAGACACTGGAGAAACCTGTCAGGAGTAAGCATGGACCAATGGTACCAAATAGTATGGGAAACAGTCTTATTAGAAAAACTAACAAATAAACTGAAACTGACATGGGGACAAATAGAAGAAGACGCCTTCACCCCAGTATGGCTCCCCTTTATCACATACGCAGCCCGACAAGACAACGACAAGAATCTGCCAAAAATCTACAAATCAGTCTGGCTAACCTGACTCAGAAATACACACACACACACCACTCACATACAAAAACAAATCTCACTACAGCCACCCAAAGACAACCAACCACAACCTAGGCTACCACCAACCTCTCTCACCTTCAAGGAAACATAACAAATCTCTCCCCCCCCCCTCTTTTCTTCCTCACCTAACATTGTATGTAACACTAATGTCTCACAACAAATGAAACTGAATTGTAGGAAACACAACTTGAAAAAAAGAGACAAAAGTGTTTTTGTACAATAAGAAATATTTAATAAAAATATTTTTAAAAAGAAAGAAAGAAAGAAAGAAAGAAAGAAAGAAAGAAAGAAAGAAAGAAAGAAAGGTTCATGCTGTTAGTAAATACCATGGGACCCGATATCATTTCTTTATGATTCTTTGACACTCAGCATAGAATGGGAGTGGCTCTTTGGGCACCCTCCCTTCTGGCCCGCAGACCTTGCCCCTTTCTCAGGTGAGAGAGGAGCAAACAAAGGTGGCCTGTTGACTACTTGCTTGGAACAGCAAGTAAACCTGACCTAAAAGGCTTCAAAGGGATTGCGTACTGTTCAGCTCCCTGTTATAGCTCCCAAGCTGCGGTATGCAGGAGCTGGGAGTGGTGATGTGCCAAGTAGCACAAAGAGTGTGCACACAGAGTATGAACATCCGTACCACATGGCCCAGTCAGGCCTATTGATGTGAAGATGCCTCCTTATTGTCTTGTCTTGTCTTCCTGTTTGGCTAACTGAGGTCCATCTCAGTTCAGACGTTTTTACCGACACATTTACCTGCAATGTATACAGGATCACTGGCGCCCTCAATCATTCCTCACATTTAGGGACTAAACATCGAGACAGGGAGATCCCACACAGAGATGTATGTAGTGGAGCTCAGTTTCTGAAGCCACATACTGTTTATGGGAAGGCACGACGCAATAGTGTGTTTATGCAAATCTAATGCACCATTGAATCTAATGTGTGCCTCAGTTTTCAAAACCCTTGAAACCAAAAATGTTTTTGCTATGCCAGTGGTGCTTTCCAAGCTTGCAATCAAATCTCATGTGCATCCTAATTTTTTGCAATGTAATTTGGCCAAAAAAGAAGTGCATTGCATTTGAGTAAATACGGCATGGGAGTGTGTGTGTGTGTGTGTGTGTGTGTGTGCGCGCGCGCGCGTGCGCATCTCAGCAGACAGTGGCTCAAAAGAAAGTTAGTCATATTAACCTCCCGCTGAAATTAATTGGGCACATATAAATTAGAAACAACTAATCTGCCCTTCTGATTTCAAAGGGGCTTAAGCACAGCTAACTTTTTTCTGGATTTGGAGCAATAATATTTCTGTTAAAATAAAATAAAAATCTAAGCTACCATGGGATGCATCCCCACCAACTGCGAACTGATACCTCTTAAGTGCTTGAAACCCACCCACCCCCATCTGTACAGTCCGAGGGAGGCAGTAAAACCACGAAGTTCCTTTTAAAAAGGTATGCTGTCAGATGTGGGCAATGGGCTGCATTTTGATCTCAGCCAATTAGACCTGTTAGCATATTGTTAAAAGAGGTGATTGGCATTTCGAGGTGGGTTGCTAACCTTCTACTTTTCAGACTGCCCCATTCCAATGCTGAAATTGCCTTTTCTTCTTCTCTCTTGCCTGGATGAAATAACAGCTGTCACAGTCCTGCCTCTTCTAAGTTGCTATATTTCCTTCAAATCCATCCTTGTAGCTTTCTTGCTCTTTGTTAAGTCTTGTCTTAAGGATGCCAGCGGTTTGTTAGATTTTTCAATATATTGCTGCAGCAAACGTTTCCATTTGAATAACCCCATCACTAGGAAAACATACCCCCCCCCCAAAAAAAAACAATAGACAGTCCGCATTCCTGCAGAGTGCTAGCAGCAGCCAGTGTACAAAAGGGTTTCTTCTATAGTGAGGGAAAAGTCACTAATTTTTCCACAAGATCTTTACTGGTGCCTTGGAAAACTATCCAGGTCCTTTTCTGCATGGATACAAATACGCGAAATCCGGGTGAAATGTAATGATTTCCAGTAGTCTGCACTGGCGTGAGCAGTTCCTCTGTTGGCAGATGAAAAAATATATATCAAATGTACAAGCTCATTTGGTAGATGAGGCAGCATAATTTCTGGTGTTCAGGCCATGAGCGCCGTTGCTTATGTAACCAAAACAGCACCACCTACCCGCGGAAGGTATCGGCAGGCTTGGGAGAATCCCAGGTTTTGCAGAAGTACAAAAAAAGGTCTTAAGAAGATGAGCCCAAAACAGGCCAGTGAGGAACTGAGCATGCTCAGTGGCCATGGAATGCTGACTAACTATTGACAGGGAGGAGCCAGAAAACCCGGAAGGAAGCGGAATGGAATGGAGTGGCTGGAACCCTAAGCAGAAGTATCTCCACACTGCAGCATTTTGTTGCCAAACCCACTTGCATAAATTTAATAATAATAAATATGGGTCAGTGGATTGCTGCAGAGAAATCAGCAGTTTGTTATAATAATAAATGTTGCAGCAGAGAGAGGGTTGCAAAGAAATGTGGCTGGAATCCTTAAAGAGGGACTTTCTTTCTGAAGGCAACCTTTCAAACATAAATAAGCCTGTGGGTTTGCATCCAATGCTAGCTCTGCGCAGAGTAAACCCACTGAAAACTATGGACATGACTCACCTAGCTCTATTAATTCCAATGAGTTTTACTCTGAGCGTAGCTTATTTGGATACAGTCCATGGAAATTTCCCATGTTGGTGTTTGCTTTCTTTAAAAAGGCAACAAAACAAAACAAAACTTGTAACTACGGAACCCAAATATTTGTGCATTTTTATCTAGGGCTTTCTCCTATTCTGCTGCTTTAAAAAAGTCATAATGTTGCACATGCACTTTCTTACTGAACCTGTCCTAGATACAGGATTATGACTTTGCAGTTTGGCAAATAAATAAGTCCCTGTTTAAAATGCAGTATCCTGCACAGTAATGGTAATGGGAACACCAGAGATTACTGGCCGAGTAAATTTATTTTTGTGTGAATGTTCTCTCTTTTCAAGTTTGCTTCAGTGTGAATGTCCCTCTTTAAGGTAAGGCCTACAGTGGGGAAAATGCCCAGGTAGGTTTGTTTCCAGGCCTAATACATGCAAACGCGAGGTGTCCCTCTCCAGTCTCATAATATATTTCCATTCAGTCATCCCGGTGCATGGCAAGTGGCGTTTAACAGAGGGGGACGCCAAGGGGCTGTAGTGCATGCGTCTGCATGGAATGTATTCTGCTCAAATCAACTTTGGGCAGTGGAGTTTGGCCCACGTACCATTGGAAAACACTCCTTCATTGACTCCCCTGCCTCCCTTCTCACCCTTAAGGACTCTTGACACCTCCAAGTCCCTTCTCACAGTCCTGATCAGTGTATTGGAAAGGGATGATAGAACTTGCCTGTGGCTTATGTTTGCTAGCATCTAAACAGTGGAGAGAAGGGAAAGCCAGGTAGGCCTCTTTTGCTCCAGCTGCCGTCAACGTGCTTCTCTACGTTGGTGGCAGCCAGGAGGGTTTGGCTCGAGAGCAGACGGAAGCAGGAGCACAGAGGAAAGGTTGTGGGTGGGGCAAACAGAATGGTAGGGGGTCAAGACCTGATTGAACACACACACACACACATACACCGTCCTAAAGGGGTTTCAGTATTCAAGGACAATGAATCATTTGGGGGCCAAGCAACCCACCAGTGTGTGCATCCTGAGCAATAGGAGCAGGTTGTCAGAAACCTGCAAACACAGGGGAAGAGGGCTCCTGATTTTACATGGAGCTCCAATCACATTTGGACTTCTCCATTCTCTTTTGTGAAGAGGTTTAATGCTCAAGAGGCAGTACATGCATGCGTAGGGAGCATTTCTTTTATTGATGGAGAAGGTCTAGAGGACAATCCATATGTTCATATTACAAGACTAAGGAGTTCCTATATTATATGGATTTTGGGTCATGGCCAATTACTTTTTTTAAAATCCTTTGTGAGAGTTTAGGGGGGGCGGGCTCCTGCCATCCAACCCCACAGGTGGATATTTATTGCTGTTTATGTTCATTTCCAAAGCACAGTGATGTGTTTATTTAGTTTTAATTGTAGCACCCTGTAGTTGCTTCACTCCGCCCTTTTTAAAGAAGGAGGATGTTCCCTTAACTGGGATTTCTGCCAAGTGCCACCACTCCTATCCTACCATTGTTGTGGCCAGAGAAATCTGTTGACCAAGTTTGCAACATCCCCCCCCCCCTTACTCCGTAACTTTATCGTGCAGTCAGTCCTCTGCATGACTCCTTAAAAATCAGTGGGCTGGTTTCAGTAGGTCTACTTCGATTCTCACTTAGCAAGCTACAATCCCAGCAAATGTATGATGTTGCAAACTGATGAAGCCCACTTCATCAGACACATGAACTATTACCCAGACAGTGGAGTGGGAATTGTGAAGAGTGAGGTCAGAGGGAAAATAAAACCCAAACATGCATATTTGTTTCTGTGACAGTTAACCAACCCATTTGAAACCCTGGAGTTTCCTATGTTCCTAACAGAGCAGTGTTCATGATAACAAAACCTCCTGTCATTGGGAAGCTGATTAGCGCATGAAGTGGGATAAATACACGATATCTTGATCCAGGCCACAAGTGATACAGTTGAATTTCTTGCTCAGCTGTTTCCTACTGGAGCCTCTCTTCTGAAGTGCCGTTTCAGAATGTCTGCTGCTGCTGTTTTTGCTGCAGGAGAGCAGCACTGGAAATTTTGGTGGCAGATAATGTATAATAAGAAATGAAGTTCTAAAACAAGACCACACCATGCCCATGTTATTTGTGGCATTCAGTATCCAGTGCGCTTTGCATCTTCTGCAGCTTGCCATTGTACAGTCTCTGAGAAAAACGTTCGCCGTGGGGTGCCGTGCCTTTAAAAAAACACCCTTGTCCATGAACTAGGCACCACCTATAAGACTGGAATCTTAAGACAGTAATGCTAAGAAGGAGTAGAAATGCCGCTGGACCTGTTTGCTGTGCTCAGCAGAAGGGCCCCAACAAAGGGCTTCAAAACAGATCACTTTCATGAGAAGGATAAGGAAGGGCGGTCCAGTATTAGGAAGGCAATCGCTAAGGCCCAAAACAGAGGAAGTAAATGCATTCATAGATACTTTGGCCCTAAATTGTACATTTGGTTCTTTGAAAAATTAACTTTTGTTCACACCCCCAAGTTTAATTTTCGCTGCAGAGCCAGCCCAAATTGTTTTGCTTCCTGAGGTGGAGGGAAGGGTGGTGCCCATCTGAAGAAATGTGGGGCTTAAATGTAATAAATAAATGCCTAGAATTTGAGCTTGTGAACATGGCAGGCAAGCCATCATAACTAATCTGCTGTTTGTCAGGTGCAAACCCGTGTATCTGTATCCTCCTGCTACAGGGGTGGAGGGGAAATCGAATTTGCATTGCATTTCAATTCAGGCCTAACTCGTTAACTCTTCCAGAAATGAGCCAAACTTTGTGATGCTGTTGTCCAACTAAAAAAAAAAAAAAGGATGCAGAAATGCATATGGGAGAGGAAGGTGTGCCTGCAAATGCGCATCTATATGAGTGCAGATGACACGCCCAGCACATTACATTAAACAAAGTGGCTTGCTAGAATTAGAAGAGATGCAAATGAATTTTTACCATGCTATTTTTAAATTTTACTTTAAAGCAAATGGATGTGGAAATATCGGCAGCTGAACTTAAGATTGGGGCAATGAGAAACTGACAGATTTGCCCATGTCTACCCCTTGTTTCTTCAGAAAAGCTGCTTGGAGCACAGAGTGAGAGGAGCAGCAGTGCTTAACCTTTTCTCCACCTGCCAGTTCCTCACTCTACATTGCCTTCCCCATGTGGCTTTTCATCCCAGCATCTTTCAATAGTATTCTCCCCCCTCCCCCCCCCATTTTTTTTTGCTCTTGCTAAAAAAAAATTAAGCTCATCAGACCACAATTACTTTAATTCAACCAGGAACTTCCTAAGAAAAGAGAGTCAGTGTGGTGTAGTGGTTAAGAACAGTGGACTCGTAATCTGGTGAATCGGGTTCGATTCCCCGCTCCTCCACATGCAGCTGCTGGGTGACCTTGGGCTAGTCATACTTCTCTGAAGTCTCTCATCCTTACTCACCTGACAGAGTGTTAGTTGTGGGGGAGGAAGGGAAAGGAGAATGTTAGCCACTTTGAGACTCCTTAGGGTAGTGATAAAGCGGGATATCAAATCCAAACTCCTCTTCTTCCTCCTCCTCCTCCTCCTTCTCCTCCTCCTCTTCTTCTTCCTCCTCCTCTTCTTCTTCTTCTTCTTCCTCCTCTTCTTCTTCCTCCTCCTCCTCCTCTTCTTCTTCTTCCTCCTCCTCCTCCTCTTCTTCCTCCTCCTCCTCCTCCTCTTCTTCTTCTTCTTCTTCTTCTTCTTCTTCTTCTTCTTCTTCTTCTTCCTAAGTAAAGCTCTTTCCCACTCCATTCCTGTTCACCACATCACTTTGTCCCTCTCGCTGCCTCTCAACCTCCTCCTCCTCTCTCATCCTGTCTTCCACATTCACTCTATCATTTTATCTCTGACCTCTACCTTCATGCCATGCCTTTCTATTTTCTCCTTTGCCTCTTGCCTCTGGTTTTCCCACCCACCCACCTGCTCTTCTCAATTAAAGTAAAAAATAAGTAAGTATTGAGGTCTGATCCTAGGTGGGGAGGAGGGAGGGAATGGTCTCAACATGGCTGGTATTCTCATGTTGGCTTCTACGTAGGCAGGGTCCAAAAGCAGCCCAGACTTGGCCAGTTGGTGCAGAAAGGCAGTTGCTGGGAACTGCGGAGAGATGGTGGGGACGGCTTTGCGGGAGAGGTGTTTGCAAAGGAGGATTAATATAAAACGAGGGTGGGGGGCCCTTTTCATCCTGAGGTCCACATTCCTTCCAGGACAAGCTTCCAGAGACCACAAGCCAGTGGTGGGTGGGGCCAGAGACAAAAGTGGGTGGAGCAATTGATGTAAATTTCACAGTAGGCTAGTTTCTACACACACTCGCAATCCCCCTTCTACCCTCTATGCAGGCAAGCAAAAGGCATTGTTAGGGTTCAAGGACACATTCCAGCCAGGCAAAATCATGCAAGGAGGGTACAAACCAGGGCCAGTGAGGGGTGTGGCTTGGGGAGAGTCCATAGGGCCAGGTAGAGAGGCTTGGGGGGCCGCCTTTGATTCCTGGAAGTTTGGCTCCGCAGCCCTGATATAAAGCAACCAAAGAGGAATGAAGATTGAAAGGAGGGGGGGGGGAGTCATAGCTGTGCCTCTTCTCGGTGCTTCAGGTAGGCCTACATTGCTAAAAGCAAATATATGACTATGGAGTTATTATTTTTATTTTCTTGGTGCACTTGTAGTTTAGCAAACAAACAAAGTCAAACACACAAAAGCAAGCCTTTTGAAAAGTAATAGGATAATTAGCTGTTTGGCCGGGAAAGCGAAACATCCAGGAAAATGCAGGGCAAGCTCTGTTGAGAGGCAGGGCTGCACCAGTTACTGCAGGTCTTGTTTAGACCACACCAAAGAGGTTGATGCTGCAGTTGCATTCAACAACTGAGGAGTGGGTGGAAATGGCCACAAAGCCGGTCTTTAGAAAGACTGCGGAACAGCAGAGAAAAGCAAAGCTACTTCATCTGAGTTCTCCCCAATAAAGGAGTGCACAAATGATGTGGCTGGAGTGGAAGCAAACTGAATTCCTTCTACTGTAAGAGCATTCTTCAAACTCTTCCCACGCATTACAGTTTCTTTTCAGCCACTAAGAGGCAGCGGAGTCCTCTTTTCTCTTCTAACAGGTGCTGCAGCAGTAGCAGGTAACAGTTAGCTAATGAATCTATGCTCCATAGCACATTCTGACTTTGTGCTAGCATTGAATTGCCCCGAGTCAATCCTGGTCTGCTTCTGTGCCATGAACAGTAGCTTGATCTGCAAGAAGCAACAGCAGTAGCTTTTCGCAGCAAGGAGAGAAGCATTGCTCCCTCTTTATGGCAGCTGAACAAGGTGCTGTGAAAAGGTATAAGAGCAGGAGGCTAGTTTAAAAGTTGGCAGCCCAGTTTTTACATAACCCTGAGCATGCACCGGAGATGACTTGAGTGATTCACACACCTTCCCTTTGAACTTCTAAGTTTCATGCAGAGACAAACTCTCACATCTGGTCCCAAAAACTGCAAAGAAATTTCAGCTGGAGGAATTCACTTGGAAGTTCATTGCACACAAATTCATTCCAGCCCTAGAACTGCAATTTTCTTCTTCATCCTGCAAGAATGGGGAGCCTGTGTCCTTTAGATAATGTGGGACTGTAACTCCCATCAGCCAGCACCAGGAATGTTGGAAGTTGTAGTCCAGCAACATCTATAGGGCCACACCTTCCCCATTCCTATTCCTGAGTCTTTTAATTGGATGACACCCCCTATTTCACTCCCAGTAACCACTGGATGCCACTGATGTTAGAAGGATGCAAAAGCAGCAATATTTACACCTATTGTCACAAGCTCTTGTCATGCCATGCTTGTGTTATCAAACTCATGCAAGCTTGCAAAATACTCCTATTACTTGTCTAAGTAAGACATGAAAATATGTGTATCCCCAAACACAACTAAGAACAAAATAAGGCAATTTCTATTTGGGGGGCCAAATATGTGTGGGGGGTTTTGTTTGGGGGGGGGTGCGTAGCTTCACAAAAAGTTTTTTTGAAGGTATCTAGGAAAGGGATCCTAGCAAATCAGGAGCCTTGGCCAGCAAATGCACATCCAGAGCATTGGCAGGGGTAAAACTAGGAAGGAGAGATGGGTAGGGTGGGTGAGACTGGTATGAAAAGCGCTCAATTCTCCCTTCCTTCCCTCCCATTCCTTTCCATTTTAAATTGCTCCCAGTGGGCAAAGAGGCCATGGGGCTCCGTTGCAAGCAATGGCAACGTAACAGGCAGTTTGCTTTCTGATGGGATGGTGTGTGTAGCCATTGTGCATCATTGCCAAGCCAAGACATACAAGTGAGGTGTGGGGAGTCTATGTCAGGAGCTTGTGTCTCTCCTGCTTTGTACTTGGAAAACCCTTTAGCTTAAGGTGCTTCCAAAGGAAGGCTTTGCCAGGAAGCATTTCACAGATGGCTGACCTGTTGTATGGTTTTGAAGCAACATCCTCCTGGCTCCCATCTCCATGGCTGGTGTGACTGAAGTGTTAGGTCTAGCAGCAACCAGTATCAGAGGCAACAGTGGAGGTCATCAAGCCAGCCATTTGCAGAAGTGCAGTGATTGTTGGGTGAAGCCACTGCCCAGGAGCACCCTGGGGACATTTGAAGGCCAAGTGTTTTATTTATTAACTTTTATTCATTAGATTTATACACCACCCTTCATCAAAAGGTCTCAGGGCAGTTTCGTGAGATTCAGCTTGTCGGAATGTCGCCCTCATTGTAGAGAATAGGAGCCACACTCCAAAAACATAACCAGAACCCTGCTGGGTCAGACCAGAGCCCTGCCTGGTCTAGCATCCTCTTTTCGCAGTGGCAGACATGATACCTGTGGGAATCCCCTAAAAGCAGGGCATGAAGTCAGTAGCCCCTCTCCAGCTTGTGATCCTCATTCACCTGTCTTCAGAGGCCCTCTAATACTGGGGAGTTATTTATCTATTTCACAGCATTATTTATACCCCACAAATCTTACCGGGTTGCCCCAGCCACTCTGGGCAGCTTCTGACACATATAAAAACATAATAAAATGTCAGACATTAAAAAACTTCTCAATACAGGGCTGCCTTCAGATGCCCTCTAAAAGTTGTGTAGTTTATCTCCTTGACATTCGACTGGAGAGCGTTCCACAGGGAGGGCACCACTGCCGAGAAGGCCCTCTGCCTGGTTCCATGTAACTTCGCTTCTCGCAGTGAGGGAACCCCGTAAGTGTTTTACGTACTCACAATAAAACCTCATAAGTGTTTTTCAAAAAGAATAAAACAAACTATCTTTTTTTAAAAAAAAACTGGTATTTAAAATGATTAACAAATAATTAAAATCAACAATAAATTAAAGCCAGATTAAAACACAAGACGGCTTCTACGTGTATGGATAGTGAAGGCACCTGCTTGGTGTCAATAAGTAGATGGGTCCCAAGTGTGGTAGCTGCCATGCTAAAAGATCAGTTTCTTACAAATGTGGACTGTTATGCAATACCTAAGACCCTGCCAGTTCCATAGATCGAAGCAGTCAAGTGGGGTTCTATGGGGCAAGGCGCTCTCACAGGTAAACAGGTCCCAAGCTGTTAAGGGCTTTGTATACTAACAATAACACAAGCAGGCAACCAGCGCAATCATGCGGCAGCATTCTTCACTAAGTTCAGCTTCTTGGTCCAGCACATGAGCAGAAGCCATCGTTAGCTTTATCCTCAGCGAAGCTGCCTAATCCCCTTTTCAAGCCCCCCAAGTTGGTGCCCCCACCCTTCACGTCGGGTGCTAGAAACTTCCATGGTTTAGCTGGGTGAAGAAGTCCTTCCTTCTGTTTGTCTGTCCTGAGTTTTCCAACATTCAGCTTCAGAAGGAGGCTCTGGGGTTCCGCTCCTCCTGCCTCCTTGTTCATGCCCAATTTGTGGTCTCATCCCGTGACGCCATTTGCAGGCAAGATACGTTTGAATTCATGCTTTACTTATCACAACATAGCTGCCCGCCTAAATATACAGCGGCAACCACTGCTGCATAATATCGTAATTGTAGCTATCTGCTGTTGTCATCGCTCTCGATATTCCCCTGTAAGAGGCCAGCCGGCCTACTCCAAACCCATCCTTTGCTTCTGTGATCTCGTCTGGTCATCCTCATTATCTCCTGGTGGTTTTATATATGCACATAATTTCAGGGACCTGTTGGCTTACCTCAGAAGCCAAACAAGCGAAAACATCCTCACCCCCCGCTTCCTTCCTCACCCCACTTCCCCTCAAAAAACTGGGTTTTCTGTGTTTGGGGTTTTTAAGTACGAAAGAACTCCTCATCTTTATCTCCTCTCCCCTTTTTTATTATTTTTTTGCTTTTCTTCCTCAGAAAACCAAAAGGGATGTAAATAACTTTGATCAAGACTTTACACGAGAAGACCCAGTATTAACAGCAGTGGATGAGACAATTATAAAGCAGATCAACCAAGAAGAATTTAAAGGCTTCTCATATTTTGGGGAAGAGCTGCTGCCATAAGAAGTCCCCAGCATGCCGTTTGGGGCCACCAGTTCACTGACACTGCAAGAGGTGGTTTTCCGCTACCCAGTCAAGAGCTACTTCTCTGACCTTGAGCCCATAACCCTTACTTTCTACTATGTCTATCTATTTATTGTTATTTTCCTTTTGTCCTTGAGCTGGAGGCACTCACGATTTCCATCTCACAAAGGAACGCAAAATATTTTGTGCCAGAAGTAGTTCGTGAAGGTAACACAGAAGTAGTTCGTGAAGGTAACACATTGCTGTTGTTTCTTGCTGCTGCTGCCGCCCCGCCCCCCGCCCCTCCCAATTTAGGATATTTCCTGTTGTTCTCCAGAAGGCCGCGACTTGTCCTCCCCATCCTCATCTAGCACCTTCATAAAATCATGGAATTTTAGAGTTGGAAGGGGAACACAAGGGTCATCTAGTCCAACCCCCTGCAGTGCAGGAATCTTTCACCCAACGTGGGGCTCACACCCGTGAGAGTCTTGTGCTCTGTCGACTGAGCTATCCTCTGTCGACTGAACTAATTCATTCTGCCATTTTGGAGATTTTTTAAAAAGTCACTAGAAAGCTTCCCCTTCCCCCTGACCCGAGGAGATTTCTGACAGCCAAATAGAGCAGCTTTGAGGGCTGTGTTTGACTTCTAGGCACAAGATTCTCCACTCCTGCTAACAGTTTTCCAAGACATGGTAAATGACCGTCCCATTGCACACACACCTCTCAAGTGTACTAAACAAACACTTAGATTTGCTTTCTTGCCCCTGTGGAACTATCATAGAATTGTAGAGCTGGAAAGGCCATGAGGACCACCTAGGTCAACCCCCTGCAATCTTTTGCCCCAGGTGGGGCTTGAACCCGCGACCCTGAGATTAAGAGTCTCATGGTGTCCCGGCTGAGCTATCCAACCCAAACCAATAGGTGGGGATAAAGTCACCTTGTGTTGACTTTCCTGAATCGAATGTGAATTGGTCCATCGCATTTGCTGTGGCAGCACAGCATAGCTGTCGGAAGCCGATTCCTCAAATACGGACAGACAGCTTTAGGATCAGCCATTTGCCTTTCGCAGAAATACCCTTCCGTTTCTTTTTAATGGAAAGAAACCTTCAGGACGCTGCAGTTCTGTGGGTAAGCAAGGGGCCCATGGCACTAGAGTTCACCTCCAAGCTTTGATCCTCTTAGGCTCAACCGTGGCCGGTGGGCGGAAGTCAGGAAAGCGAAGACAGCAGCAGGTGGAGCCACAGCCAGTGATGGGCAGAGGCAACCAAGTCTACTTTTGCCCCCACCCCTCCTCCCCGCCAAGTTCTACAAAGGTAACACTGAGACTAAGGAGGAGGGGGCTGGCAGACAAGTGCCACCTTTCGGGCTGCTTGTGTGTTAAGAAGACAGGTAGGTGGGACACCCTCTGCTTCTTAGGCTTAGGAGTTGCATTTTAAGGCAATGCACATTCTTTCTCTTCAAAGTTCTGCTGCGTTGGGCTTCCTAGTTCAATAGAACCAGGCCATTGCATGCTAAGGGCATCTACGGCCCACAGTACTACCAGCTTGAGCTCAGGGCAAAGGAGCCTGGACAGAGGTTTCCCCGCTCTTTGTTAATTCTGATGAGAACAGAGGCCATCAGTGCAGAAGGGATGAAGGGACTATAATGTGCATGGTTGCTACATAATTCCCACAGCTGTACTAAGATTCTTCTAAGGCAGAATGCCTGCGTGTGCTCAACCTAGGAGTAAGCCCTGTTGCACGCAGTGGGGTTTATCTCCAATTAAGCATGCGCACGATTGCATGAAAAAGGCAGGCTTGGTAGTAAATATTCGGCTCCCTACTAGGTGCTTCCAGAAATCTGTCCCGGCAACATTTTTAGACCTCATAATGCAGAGTATTTGCGAGGGAGACATCTCTCTTTACCTCCTTCTCTCTGCTGGTTGTACCCTTGAGCTGCTTGCCAAGCCTTACCACAAAGCCATAAGTGAATGGGACACAGATATTTTACCGTGGATCTTGAAATAAATACACCCAAAGACACACTTCTCTGCAAAGCTAGTTGCTGAGTGAAAAAAAACCTGCCTGACTGAAGGACTGATAAAAATAGTCAGGTTAAGCTGCCATGGAAAGTCTTAAAGATTATATCAGGAAAATTGCTCCCCACCCCAAGATACGAAACAATGTTTTTTTAAAACAACAACAACAAATAAACAAATGTTTTATTAAATCATAAAATCAAAACAGACATACTTAGATGCTTTATAGACAGATGTTAAAGGGCTAAAGTTTGGGCAAATTCTCAAAAAAAAACAACAACCTGTAACTGCTTTAATAAAGCAGTGTAGGTTTTCTGCAAATCTTACAGCTTCTCCGACATGTACATAGTAATACTTCCATAGGGAAACTATTTTAGAAACTGGTACCTGAATCATTCATGTCATTGATGCAATGACAGGTGTGAAGGGGATTTTTAAGAAAGATGCTTTTTAAAGGAATCATTGTATTGAATCTGGGTGATGTCCTACTCTGCTTTTACTTTTAACAGCAGTGTGTTACTTTTGCAGGCTTTTACAAAGGAGAAAAATGGGCATGGTTCTTTGTGCATAGCCTTTTCCCTCTCCGTCCCTTCTCTGCTGGCCTTGAGCCAGGAGCAGCCCACCACAAGCCCGTGTGTCGATGCAGAAGCCCTTGTCCTTCTCAGGGCCATGTGCAGAGGTTGCGAGAGCTGTCTGTGCAAATGCACTGGGAAAGAGAGGGCTGCTTTGAGCTAGCATCGCCGATACATACATAGCAGATAGTGGCTGAGGGTCAAACTAGCTAAAAGTCTTTGCATTTCGTACGCACTCGAAAAATAAATGCACCCAGCAGCTGCATTTCCTCCCAATGCAAACAGCAGCTTCAGAGGACTCCAGCAAGGAGAGAAAGGGTTAAGCCCCTTCTGTGATCTCAGTAATTATTGACCCCTCCAACAGCTGCTGGTTGCATTTAAAAATAAGAAGGTGTGCTGCATGCAAAGACACATTTGGCAGCGCATTTTGTTTGGCCCCAAGGCATTGTGGGGCTTCTGGTCCTGGCTCAGGGCTGGGCAGAAACAGGAAGGAGGAAGGATTAAGGATAACATGATACTGTACTACTGTACTATGGGTCCAGCTGGGTCATGACCAATAGTACTACTGTTCTTTTGTGTGTGTTTTTGATATTTAGAAGAAGAAGAAAATAATCTGGTATAAAACTGTGCTATACAGGAAGAATACAAAGCCAGGCAAAGCCATTCATTATGTGAAATGTGTATCAAGAGACTGAAGATCAAGATTCAAAAACTGACATTGCTAAGAGTTGTAAATGGATTTTCTTGTGTAGTCATTGAAAAAAATAAATAAGGTAACTCATGTGGACAGTACATTAACAAATGTGAAGTTACCGCCTGTAGATTTGCTGACAGTGTTATGTACTTATATTTCTGGGAGTACCCTGTGTTGTGCGTGTGCGTGTGTGTACGTGTATCGTTGAGTGGTGTGTATACTATATATATATTATGTATATACACACACGCTGATTGAGCAGTTAAGGGAATCCATTTTACTTGTTGCACTTGGATTTTCCAATTGCAGAATTTATATATACTTGTGACTGGCAAAGTGGCACTCAAAGAAGCTTTTTTCCTTTATCGTTTCTCCTTCTCTCTCTCTCTCTCTCTCTCTCTCTTGCCTTTTGTACAGACGAGGATTTTGTATATAGGTGTTTACTGCAAGGCCTGTGGAATTCAATGAATATAGAGGTATCAACTGCTGCATGTTCAGGCATATTATTAAAAAAAACCCCACAAAAAAACAAAGTTAGCCTATGAAAGAATAATTATGAATATGTCCATGTGCAATACTCTGTATGTGTATTGGTTCAAGTTACTGTCCGAGATGATTTCCCCCCACTTTATTTGTTTGTTTTCTATTATTATTAAAAGAAAGAAAGATGTATACCTATATTAAGCTGTACTAAATCTCCTGTATAGTTAAACTCTATATGGAATGATAGAGATTGGGGTGGCGGGTGGGGAGGAAGGGAAGAGCCATGACTGACAAGCACAGGCTAGCCGCAGGCCGCTTTCTCGTGCTGTCTCTGTGGCGTGGAGCTTGGAGACGCCTTCCCTCTCCTGCTCAAATAACACGAGGAGCTCTGGACCACCTGAGAAGAACCCGACACCTGTGGAAAGCGATAATGTTCGCACCAGTCATATTTGTGCAACTGACAGGGCCTGCTGCTGACACCTGCAGTGGCCCCTACATTATTATTTTCTTTTTTAAAAAAAGAAAAAGTATGGCTCAGTGCCTTGAGCTGGTCTGGCTGCCACATTCACTTCCCACAATAAGCCTGATAATGGAGCTTCGCTCCAAGGCATTGTGGGAAATGAAAATGGTGGCCACATTCAGCCCCCTGCTCAGAGCACTGTTGCCTGCCACCACCAAGTAAGTCCATCGACGGAGGAGGGGGCCCACCGGAGAGCCAGTGAAAGCAGCACACACGCCCCATGTTTGGGCCAGGGGCCTGAAGAGGAGTCTCGACATGGGCTTCTGCCACATGGCCTGCAGTGGCAGGCATCCCTGGTGCATCATGGGCTGGAGCCACACAAAGGATTCCCCCCGCTGCACACATAGCCTGAGAAAGTTGGTCCCGGGGATCTTCTCAAACAGGCAGGATAGATTAGCGTCAGTTTTGCGTCTGGCTGTTCATAGCAATTACTATATTCCGTTCCATTGTGGTTTTTCTTTTTTGTTTGTTTTCGTATTTAAACTCAGGTGTAGTGTTTTATATATATGTTATGTGTGTGTGTATATATCTATATATATATACACACACACATATAAATATTGATGATTTCAAAATATTAAATATGCTATATCAAGTTACGTGGTCATGTGTTGTCTAGCTTACCGGTGTAGTAATGGAACAAAGCTTTTAGAATAATTTAATTTATCTTCACTAAAAACTTAAGGGCTGGAGCAGGACGGGGAGGGGGCAGGAATAAAAGGACCCCCACCCCTCCAGCTCACGGAGTGGAAGCACAGAGACATCACAAAGGTCACATCATCTCATTAATTTTATGTTCATTTGGGGCGGGGTGGGGATCATGTAGAACTGCCCGTTCATTTTCTGCGTGGTGATATTTCTGCCCTGTGTATTTCTGCCACATGCTAAGCTTTGGCTATCTGAAGCGTGAACTTGACAATGCAAAAGTGGTCTTTTCCTTAGGCGAACCAAACAGAGGCTTTGGAGGTAGGCAAGTGGCCTCCAGGGGCTGCCCATAAGACTGGCTAGAATGAGGAAACTATCGTACAGCGCACTGTCCTGTTTGTATGGAACGAGAGGCCTTTACGCAAAACGGGATTAGCAAAGCCTTTTTAAAGGGAGGCATTGCGCAAAGCAAAATTGTGGAGTGTGTGATGCCCTTGTTCCTGGTGTGAAAAATCACAAACCGTCATTCGTCCTTTTTGAAGCGGGTGGGAGGAAGTCCCAACACCTGCATTCCTTTTTCTTTAGGATGCTGAACGGAAAAACAAATAGCTTCACACAGGCAGAAACCGCAGCTACAGTCTTGGGAGTCCTCTGCCTGCCTCGTTCCAGCGAGAGAGGTCCGTGCAGGTATTAAATGCCCTTCATTCAGTGAGTGTTTGCCAATGCGTTTGGGATGATGCAGGCCCCCATCTGCGTGGCAATACTCACTTGAACTGGGTTGGGCTGCCCCGATGCACCTTCTGATGGCGGGTGCATCAGCCTCTAAAGCCGCCAGGTTAGTTTTGCAAAGGCTACAACTGCATTGAAGGCTTGTGGGGTTTAAGCAACCTGGCCCGTGTGCAGGGAATGCTGCCTTCAAGTCAGTTTCAAGTGAATACATAGAATTGTAGAGTTGGAAGGGACCCCAACGGTCATCTAGTCCAACCCCCTGCCACGCAGGAATTCAATTCAAGTAGTTTGGTTTACACTAGCGGGTTTTTGTCTGTTAACTTTGAACTTATTTAAAATGAACACACTGTTACATTTCTTCCTCTTCTGTCAAGCTTCTTTTCCACCACCCCTCTTTTTCTGTTCAAAGGTGTGCAAAATGCCAAGGCAAGCAAAAATTTGAAAAATAAATAAATAAATCAGGATATTTTTCTCTATCTCTATTTTTAGAGACACCGTTTAGCGTGCGTGTGGGCGGGAGGGAATTCCATATTGTTAAAATAATGCTATCTCTCCAAAAAAGGCTTTTTTAAAAATTAAAAACGGAAAAACAAAGACTTCTTTTGAAATTATGTGCAGAATAGTTCTGGGGGGGAAATATGAAATGTATTCCGTTTTAGAGGAGCAGGGAGGTATTTTTTTATTGTGAGGCTTTCTTTGTACAGAATTTTTTTCTTACGGTTGTAATTTGAATCTCTTGCCATTCGTTAGGGTTATTTCATTGTAGTCATTGTTGCTGTGCCAAATGTACTGTATTCTAAAGGATGTGAATGTGTATTGTTTCGGAACCTAATAAATCAAGGATGTTAAAATCTTATTTCGCATCTCTCACAACTCTTTTCAAATGAACGAAGAGGTTATTGTAGAGACAGAGGATAGTATATACATTACATGTCAGCATTATTATCATTTATTATGATTACTCATTTATATTTTGTTGGCATCCGTCTGTCTTGAGAGACAATGGAGTACACCTCCAGGGGTGAAGTCCAACCACTGTGTTAGCAGTACCAAAGTGACCTTCCTTGGCTGCAAGCCTGGGCAGTGTCTGAAGGTCCTGGGCTGGCCAGACGACAAGATTCCCCTCTCTTGGCCTCGCTGATGTGGTCCAAAGGAAAGCAGAGCAATACATTTGGCACAAACTTGGCTGTAAGAGTTGCCTGAACTATACTGCTTTATATTTTTAAAGAGGGGGAGAAAAATCTCACAAGTGGTTCATAGTAAAAACACTCCAGAATAAAACATTAGAGAAGAAAGTAAAGTATAAAGTATACATTCTGAGCAACATAATTAATTTTAAAAAAGTAAAAAAATAAGTAAAAAAGCAACATAGTTACCGTATTTTTCGCTCTATAACACGCACCTGGCCATAACACGCACATCGTTTTTAGAGGAGGAAAACAAGGGAAAAAATATTCTGAATGAAACAGTGGACGTATCATTTTTGTGCTTCATGCTGTGGCCACAGACATGTGATCTGATGGTGAATTTGGGGTGACCCAATGCAAAAATCCTGAGAATCCCTGTGGATCCATGCTTTGTAACCACGTTTTTGCACCATTGCAGCCCCAGGCAACAGTGGGTGTGTGATTTTGGGGGGGGGGCAGGCTGTAGCCATGGACATGCTATGTGCTCTGATGGTGAATTTTGGCTGACCCAATGCAAAGATCCTGAGGATCCATGTGGACCCATACTTTTTAACCACGTTTTTGCACCATTGCAGCCCCAGGCAACAGTGGGTGCGTGATTTTTTTTTGGGGGGGACAGGCTGTAGCCATGGACATGCTATGTGCTCTGATGGTGAATTTTGGCTGACCCAATGCAAAGATCCTGAGGATCCATGTGGATCCATGCTTTGTAACCACGTTTTTGCACCATTGCAGCCCCAGGCAACAATGGGTGTGTGATTTTGGGGGGGCAGGCTGTAGCCATGGACATGCTGTGTGCTCTGATGGTGAATTTGGGGTGACCCAATGCAAAGATCCTGAGGATCCATGTGGATCCATGCTTTGTAACCACATTTTAAGTGGGGAGGGAAGGAAAAACACAGAAGGCTAAGAATGCAGGAGAGGGCTATAACGTGAGGAAAGGAAGGCAAAAGTTTCCCCCCACCCACCCACACAAGCCAGCCAGCGTGCTCTCTCTCTCTCTCTCTCTCTCTCTCTCTCTCTCCCTCCCTCCCTCCCTCTCCCTCCAACCAGCATGACAGAAGAAAGCATTTTAACTGCATTAAGAACTATTTAGCAGCGAAACCTAAGCTTTGCCATCCCTTAAGAGGTACAGACACTGTAATCTTCCAGATCGCATGAATTTACAGGCAAAACACTGTTTAAGGATTTCATCCTTTTAAATGGAAGAAAGCATATTTGAATGCTGTGTGTCTCCAAAAACAAAAAGCAGGAAGTCAAATCAGAATTTTAAGCCGAACCTGTAATCTCTCTTCCCTTCACAAACATTGTTCCCTCCGGAGCAGGGAGAGGATAGAAGGAGGGACGCTCCTTTCCTTTCCTCTCTTCTTGCCTGGAGGGGAGGGGCTTTCCCTGCTCTTTGTTCCTTTTGAGCAAACACAGTAACGAAACAGAGAGGGTGGGCAGTAAGACCCTGAGGCAGAATGCAGGAATGCTGCCACTTCCTCTCTCACGGAGCTCCCTTCTCCCTGAAGCGCGGTTTGATTTTTGCCTCATTTTTCGGCTCCAGGGACCACACATTCGCTGCATAACACGCACAGACATTTCCCCTTCCTTTTTAGGAGAAAAAATCTGCGTGTTATAGAGCGAAAAATACGGTAACAAGAAACTAAAGTACAGTGGTGCATCGCAAGACAAAAAGAATCCGTTCTGTGATTCTCTTCGTCTAGCGGTTTTTTCGTCTTGCGAAGCAAGCCCATTGACAGATTAGCGGATTAGCGCTATTAACGGCTTTTAGCGGCTTATCTGCTGATCGGATCAGCTGATAAGCGGCTTAGCGGCTTAGAAAAAGGGGGTGAAAGGGGGGAAAAACCAGCAGGAACTCGCAAGACATTGTCGTCTTGCGAAGCAAGCCCATAGGAAATTCGTTTTGCGAAGCACCTCCAAAACGGAAAACTCTTTCGTCTAGCGAGTTTTCCGTCTTGCGAGGCATTCGTCTTGCGGGGCACCACTGTATTATTTTAAAGATTTCAAGCACAGAATGCACATTTAACGTGTGTGTGTTTAGGGTTGCCATATTTCAAAAAGTGAAAATCCAGACACAAAAATGGTTGAGCTGCTTTTGGCAAAATCTCAAAAAACACGCCAAAGTTTTTACCTATTTTGGGGGGAAATCGCCAACAGATCAACATTTCCAATATGGGCTGCCTGGACATTTTGCCACTTTTTGAAAATTCTACCCAGATGCCATTTTCAGTGGACAAATCCCAGCTGTGTCTGGGAAATTCTGGACGTATGGCAGCCCTAATATAGTTCAAAAGAAAACATTTCTAAAGGAAGTCAAAAATAAAATGCATATTTAAAGCAGCATAACTGGAAAGACAGTCATGGGTTAGATCTGCATGTTTTTGAATTTCATAATACACCATTTTGAAATGCACAGAGCTCACCTGAATGTGTTAAAATGGACCCCAAAGCACGTAGTCCCAGCAGCCACTGAAATCCTTACATATTTTTGTGCATTTCTGGTTGGTGTTCAAAGGAGCAAATCAATCTAAATTCTGCATATCCTGAAAAGGGGTGTTGTCCAAACTAACTCCATTTGCCTAGAAAAGAAGTCTCAAACTTTCCAGACCCAGGATGCACTTTTTAACCCAAATATGCTTTCAGTGACCCATTTTTTAATCTTTTATCATATATTTGATAGTGGTGCGATTGTGGCAAGCGACCTTGGCTCAGGCTGTGAACCACCAGTTGAAGGAAGTGACCTGGAAGACATTGCAGCAATTAGATTCTTAAGTGCTGAGTTTTAAGGCCAAAAGCATCTTATCATTTGAAAGAGGATTCATTGGGGGGGGGGGTGTCTTTATGCGAAATTACAGCATCCATGGGGGGGGGTAATTTACTTAATGCTAAAAGCTGTAAGCTAGCTAACGTTTACTCTGCGCACACAAACGAGAAACTGATTTTGGAAGCAGAGAGGATTAACAGCTGGGTAAGTGATAATTCTGGAGTATACAGAGAGCGGCAATAGTATTTATTATTCATCCAGTGAATAATACCCTGACCTTCTGCTCCTTGCCTGTAAACAAGAGATTCCAGGCATTCTCCTTGGAACCATACAATTTTAAGCCCAGCCATAAAAGTTCTTCCTTAAGCAACTAGAAGCTGGAAGTGGAAGAATGAGAGACCTTGGAGTGTGACGTTATCGCACCACAAATTCCCCTGGCCATTGCCTCTTCAGAATCTGAGGAAACACGCTGCTATGATGAGATCTTTCAAAGGCAGGCTGGAGAAACTGCGATCCTTGAGATGTTGCTGGAATCCCAACAGTCCCAGGTGGCAAGGCCAGGGATGACAGGAATTGGGAATCCAGCAACATCTCAAAGGTCACAAGCTCCCCCAGCACCTCTTTTAAAGACAGAAAATTCCATATGGCTACATCCCACACCATCCATGGGCATGATCATTATTTATTATTTTTATTTATTGAGCTTATATACCTCCCTTTATAAAAATAATCCAGAGTGGTGTACAACAATAACAACACATTTCATGGTGCATCAGTGATTTAAAAATCCATTAATAACAAACGGCATAAAAGTAAAATAATAGCAGCCCCCTGCACAGCTTTAACGGGCCATAGATTATTTAATGGCCAAAGGCCTGGGTAAAAATGGATGTTTTTCCCTGGTGCCTAATGATGGCACCAGGGAAACTTCTCTGGGGAGAGCATTCTACAGTCAGGGAGCCGCCACAGAAAAGGCCCATCCTTGTGTTGTCACCCTCTGAGCCTCTTGGGGAGAGAGGACACAGAGATAGACCTTAGAAGACAGCCATACGGTCTGGGTTGGTTTGTATGGAGAGGGGCAGTCCTAAGGTATTGCAGTCCTGAGCCATATAAGGCTTTCTCGGTCAGCACCAGCTCTTTGAATTGGACCCAGAAACTAATTGGCAGCCCATGCAGTCGGGCCAGGCTTGTTCTGGTGAGCAACCTGGCCATATTTTTCAGCAAGATTAGCATCAAGGGTCAGCATGACTTGGCCCAGTCCTGAGCAGCGGAACCACAGGTGAGAACCCTCTTGACTTTCACCGTGGATTGCAAACAGCTTGTTCACACTCTGGTCCAGAGGGGATGAGCAAGCAAACAATAGTGAGGGGGCCAAGGAGGAGCTGCCACTGCTCATTGGGTCGTTCTGGCAAGCAAGCAGGTGGCAGCAATAGTGGCTTAATGTTCTAAATTAAGTGGCAACGCTTGTCCCAGATATTACCATTTCAAACTGGTGAGTGATAGACATGGTTTACGTCAGATTTCCCCGAATGTTTGACCCCTTGATGAGTTGTCATCAACCCTGAACCAAATTCTTAGGAATGTAAATGAAATAAAGTCAAGAAATACCAACACATTGTCAACATTTATTAATCTTCATTTTTTGTCCAACCCTGGCCCAGCCCTGCAGAATCCCATCAACTCCACGGGTCAATATCAATCACCTTGAGACATCTTGGTTTACATGCTTGAATGTGCCAAGGCAGAAAACTTCTCCATGGTCAGAGGCATTGCTAGGTACTTAAAGGACGTGGGGCACAAGCCCATGGCACAAATGTGGGGGGCATGGGGATTGCATTTGCTAATTTATATGCACTGGCGCTTCTGGGCAAATTAAGGGGTGTGGGTCTCATCAGCACTGAGCACTGTACAAACCTTGATCTGATCCAGAAACAAGGCACTCATGTCCTTCAGAAAGATACAACTGACCTCTTCATTGCCTTCCCAACACCAATATTCAGGCGATATTGTACTCTCTCACCCTGCCTAAGGACAGGCCTGGCCCTGATGGAACAAGCTCTGAAGCAATCCACATTAGGCTGGACCCAGAGCTTTGTGCACAAATAGTCTCTCAAAATTCTGCATGCTGTTTCGGTGGAAGAAGATTGGAAGAAATTTAAAGATTATCTACAGAAATATTGTAAAATTAATGAATGTTAGAATGATGTTGGATAGAAATTAAGTGGTTTTCAGCTATAATACTATAAGGGAATATGAAAAATGGATTATTAATAGGCAAAAATTTAACGTTACAATATTTTAAGATTAATGATTAGGATAAACAAAGAGGGTAAGGATTTGCTGAACCAACAAACTGAACTGGAATACAAAAAAGGGAGGCGTGAGGAGATCCGGGAAATAAGCTAATGAAAAATAAGTAATGGAAAGAATGAGTTGTTTTTAACCATTTTTATTTTGTATTTTTGTATTTTTTTATTATTTTTACTTTGTAATACTTTGAAAATTTTAATAAATATCTTATAAAAAAAAATCTGCATGCTGTTATTGGGCAGGTCAATTTGGGGCAGCAGGGGACTATTTCATCAAATCTCTCCAGGTGGAGAAGAAAGTTTTTAGCAATATCAGCAGCAGAGCTTCTTCCTTTTCTCCTTTTTTTGTGTGTGTGGGGGGGGGTGAGAGGGGTTGGATGCCATTGCAGCAACTATGTTGGCACAGCTCAGCCAACCATTTTGCATCCTCCACAATGTGCTGGGACCAAGTCCCCATCTACGTTATACATTCAGAGGCCTAGGAAGGTCAGGTGGTACCCGGTGCGGAAAATTTCTTGTCACCCCCCAATGATTCCCCCCTCCCCTGCAAAAATGGTTTTACGTTATTTCATATTTTCTTACAAAGGAATGTGGATTCTGGGCCTCTGGTAACAAGTAGGCGACTGTGGACAGATACTTAAATCTACATAGGAAAACGGCCAAGTAAACAGCTATTTTCTTGGAGGAGGGTCAAGATATTGACTGATATGCATGAAATTTCATATATAGCTATATAATCCCTAGTGTAGTAAGATAAGACCTTTGGAGCAGGCATTTAAAAAAATAAATAGGTTTTTTTTTATGAACTGCCCTAGTAGGGCAGTAATTGTTCCTTGATAATTTGTCACCCACCTCCATGATGGCACCTGGGGTGACCTGCCCCCTGCCCGCCCTTCCTACGCCTCTGTATACATTTAAAGCATTCTTATACCATTTTTATCCCAGAGTGGTTTAACGATCAAACCCTCTTCCCATGGAACTCTGGTGAGGGTAATAGGGGCCTACAAACATCTCTCAGTACCCTCAGCAAATGACAGTTCCCAGGATGCTTTGCAGGGACGCCATGACTGTTTAAAGTGGTATCATTGGGCTTTAAATTGATGGTACGGATGCGGCCTAACTTTGTTCCAGGGCATTGTAGGTGGGAAAGGGAATGGCACCCCACCCCAACAAAAAATGATGGGGAACATCTGGAGAGAATTCTTTGAAGTGGCCTTCTTGTATGCTGGGGCAGGGGGGCAGAATTTTCCTCAGGAAACGTCCTTTGGGAAATTTCAGTTCAGCTCAGATCTGGCATTTGGATGAAGGAGGCAAAGCTCCATGCCTGGAACTTACTTTGGAAGGGATTTCCCCAGCATTACTCACTTACCAGCCACAGCATGCGAGAGAGGCCACTCTGTAACCCCATATTTATTGTGATAGCAGTGAGTCATGCACTTCATCACTTTTTTAAAAGGGAGGCGGGAGCTGTGGTGCTGCAGTGGAACACAAATGGGCATTAGATCCTCTTAGCCAACCCCACATAACTGATGGTAAGAGATGATCTATTGCAGCCCCAGGAACTACTTATTAACAGAAAGCGCCTGCAGGGTTTCATCTAGCTGAGGCCATCAAAATGATAGCTCTTTCAAGAGACGCATTGTGCTCTGCAATCGCTGATTTCCCAATACTTAATTTTTGGCCATCGTGAATGAGTTCAGGCAGCCACAAAATTGCCCATCATTTCCAAAACAGCAATCACTGTCTTGACAAAAATCCTCAGGCTTGTGATCTGGTGGTTGCTGGAGGCATTAGGTCTGAGATGAGTACACAATTAGCCCATCTTATGGACTTGCTGCTGCTGTTAAATTTGTTGGTCGCTTTATCTTTCCCAAGGCAACCCAGCCTTACATCTATTAAACTTTTACATCAAACAGTTACCCTATTTTATTTGTAAGGCATTGTGTATTTAGCATGCACACCTGTCACATTAGGTCCAGTCACGAACGACTCTGGGGTTGCGGCGCTCATCTTGTTTTATTGGCCGTGGGAGCCGGCGTACAGCTTCCGGGTCATGTGGCCAGCATGACTAAGCCGCTTCTGGCAAACCAGAGCAGCACACAGAAACGCCGTTTACCTTCCCGCCGAAGTGGTCCCTATTTATCTACTTGCACTTTGTGCTTTCAAACCGCTAGGTTGGCAGGAGCAGGGACCGAGCAACGGGAGCTCACCCCGTCACGGGGATTCGAACCGCCAACCTTCTGAGCAGCAAGTCCTAGGCTCTGTGGTTTAACCCACAGTGCCACCCGCGTCCCCACCTGTCACATAGGCCCCACTTAATCATTTGCAACAGTATTTATTATTATTATTATTATTATTATTATTATTATTATTATTAGTCTATGTCACCCTTCATTTGAGGATCACAGGGTGATTTACAATATAAAAACACAAAAATATAAAATATATAATGAAGATGCCTGTGAGCGTCCCTATGGGGAGAGCAGTCCACAAACAGGGATCCATCACAGAAAAGGCCCCTTCTCGTGTTGCCGCCCTCTAGACCTCTCGTGGAGGAGGCACATGAAGAAGGGCCTCAGGTCGCTTCATATGGAGAGAGGCAGTCCTTGAAGTACAGTGGTTCCTCGGGTTAAGAACCTAATTCGTTCTGGAGGTCCGTTCTTAACCTGAAACTGTTCTTAACCTGAGGTACCACTTTAGCTAATGGGGCCTCTTGCTGACGCCACGTGTCAGGGAACTGACATCGGAGCAGAGTGGAGAGGCTAGGCTCCCATATTCTGCAGGAGAGGGAACGAGTAAGGGAAGAGAGAGGACGTCCTCTGGGGAAAGAAGTCCAGGTGACACCAGGAAGAAGGGAGAGGCAGAGAGCACTTCGGAGGGGAGGCTCCGAGACTCTTCCAGTGAAGTCAGTGAGGAGAGTGGAGGACCACCGCTTGGCACGCCCACTCTGCGCAGAAGGCTTCCACGCAGAGAGGCGAGGCAAAGGTTGTCCGTTAAGGAATTCTTATGCTGGAGGAAATTTAGGAGACACCCACTGACGGATTCTGCCAGCGATTGAGCAGCAGCGCATAAGGGCTGCTCAGCCGGGGAAAGACGCAACCACCCCAAGCAGTTGGGAATGGCTGGAGGTTTACACACAAGCAACCCCAATTCCCATGATACCACGCCACCGGAGCACGATTTCTGTTCTCATCCTGAAGTAAAGTTCTTAACCCGAGGTACTATTTCTGGGTTAGCGGAGTCTGTAACCTGAAGCATCTGTAACCCGAGGTACCACTGTATTGGAGATTTGGTTTGTTTTCCTGTCCAGCTGGCAAAATCACCTCACAGAGGTTTCTGGCTGGCCAGTGAAGGATATCATACTTTAAGTGTGTCACACTGTGGGTATGTTTAGCCTGGAAAAGAGGAGATTGTGAGGAGATATGATAGCCATCTTCAAATATCTTGAGGGCTGTGTCACATGGAAGATGGAGCAAGCTTGTTTTCTCCTGCTCTGGAGGGTAAGACCCCGACCAAAGGCTTCAAGTTACAAGAAAGGAGAATCCGACGAAACACCAGGAAGAACTTTCTGATGAAAAAATTCCTTCCAGTAGCACCTTAAAGACCAACTAAGTTAGTTCTTGGTATAAGCTTTCGTGTGCATGCACACTTCTTCAGATACATTTCGTGTGCATGCACACGTAAGCTCATACCAAGAACTAACTTAGTTGGTCTTTAAGGTGCTACTGGAAGGAATTTTTTTATTTTGACTATGGCAGACCAACACGGCTACCTATCTACTACTGGAACTTTCTGATGGTAAGAGCTGTTTGGCAGTGGAACAGATTCCCATGGGAGGTTGTGGACTTTCCTTCATTGGAGGTTTTTAAGCGGAGGTTGGATGGCCGTCTGTCATGGATGCTTTAGCTGAGATACCTGCATCACAGGGGGTTGGACTAGATGACCCTCGGGGTACCATCCAGCTCTACTATGACTAAATGGGCTGTTGGTTTGACACAGCACGCTCAAGCCTCTTTCCTTTTCCCAGCCTGCTCTGTGCAGTAAAGGGAAAGTCCCTCTCAGCTGCGTTGCCTAGAGAGAAGTCCAGCCCTTGTTTTGACGTTTCATTCAAAGAGAGATGACGAAAATAACCTTGCCATCTCTCATGGCAGATCCGGATGAAACTGTGAACTTCTGCTACAAGATTCAAAAGGGTTCGTGACTCCAGTCAGCCCACCCGCCAACCGTCCCAATTTGAGGAGCGCAGATACAATATCCTGAGTTATCGTGACCTGTGTGTAAATCCCAGCCACTGAGTGCCTCAAGTGGGGGGAGAAAGAGAAGATGAATACACGGGTCTCTTGGGACAGCAAAGTCATTCATGATTAATTTCGCAAAGCATTTTCGGCACACAGAAACAGTTCGGCCTCCCCGCAAAGGAGTGTTGGAATTAAGGGAAACAGATTCCCCAAGCCATGTGACCTAGCAAGTTAATACAGAGCCTCATTTCAGAGTATGTACCCTCGGAACGTACCACTTTGGAGATTAAAAAGGGAGCCTTGATTGGGATGCTAATAGGGGTGGACGAAGCTGTCGCTTTGGCTCCCTCCGTTGGCTTTGAAAGCCAGCTTCCAAGCACAATGTAGGAATCCATCGACTTTTGTGCTGCCGCTACAGAGGGGCCTGCAGTTAGTGAAAGAAGCTACTGATTCAGCCCGTCATGTTCTGTCACAGATGCCCAGTGACGAAACACCAACTGAATCTTTGAAATTGTTTCAAAGGGGATCTTTCCAAGCAGGAGAAAAGGGGGAAGGAAGAAAGAGGCCCCGACATCAAATATTTGGGACTTTGCCCATAGCTGTCGTGACTGTTGATCAGTCCTCTTCCCTGGATGCTGAATATATTGGCATCCTGAAATGAAAGGAGGGCTCTTCCAAACATGACTGCAGACCCAGACATCGCCGATAGCTAATGAGAAGGTCTCAGAGAGCCGGAGTTTCCGTTTCCAGCGCGTGCTCCGAAAGCTGTAAAGAGCCTGCAAGCCAGCAGGCACGCATTTGGAAACCTCTTAAGATATGTTAGCCAAATTTTTACAGTATCGCTCCTGAGATCCAGGAGCAGGTTTTCTTCTTTGTTTGGAAACAATCAGACAATTTTGAATAAAAATGGCAGGCCGGACCTTTCAAAGCTGCGCTGATCTCAACCACTAATTTCAAAACTGCGGAATTTTTGTTTTGGTTTCTTTGAACTCCCCAGCAAGGCCCAGGTATGAGGCTGATAGCGATAATATAAATCAGTTCCGCTGACTTCTCCTGCCGCCATTCTTCCCTTTCTATTTTCCCAGCACACACCTGCAAAGCTGCAACCTCCAAGAATTTATTAGAACAGGCTTCCTCAAACTCGGCCCTCCAGATGTTTTGAGACTACAATTCCCATCATCCCTGACCACTGGTCCTGCTAGCTAGGGATCATGGGAGTTGTAGGCTGAAAACATCTGGAGGGCCGAGTTTGAGGAAGCCTTTATTAGAGGCTTCACTCAGCAATGCTAAGTTTGATTACCAAACCTTAGCTCTGGCAGCAATGTCTCTGAGCATGTGCCGAGCAGCTTTGGGCAAAGTAGCAGTGCTTCAGAAGAAGTAGCATTCTTGGAGGTTGCATCAAGCTGGATGCTAAGTCATCCATCAGCCTTGCTCGGGTTCAACCATTCTCATTAAACACAGAGCCTATGGCAATGGCAACATGATCCAGCCAACGTTTTTGTTCTTTATTTTCCTCTCCCTTCATTGCCACACCCTGGTTTGTGTCACACCCAGCCTGATGAAGGGTTATGGAGAATTCAAAACCTCACTCTGTAGCTTAGGACATTTTGGTTGCTCCAAATATAGGCATTTCCCGACTGTGAATTTTGGATTTAATTATGTTGTTTATTTGCACCTAATATTTACTTGGTGCTGCTTATGCGAAAGATCTGATATCAATGTGCACGATATTGATCTGCAGATTTGCATTTAATCACCTCCCTAGCTAATCTCAACGTCACAGAGAACTTCCCAAACCACTTCTTCACTCTGTGATTGATGATGAATTGATTGCTTGGTGATTTGTGGGAACGCTCTCGAGCTGAGACTGTCATTTATGCAGCCAGCCTCAAAGTGACTGAATTTGGTGGAATTCGTCTAGCCTCAAAGTTAATAACTTAATTAGTGGTTTGGCAAACTCTCCGCTGCAGCATGACGTGCCATAGAATAGTAGCTTCAAAGTCCACTGCTGGCTGGATGAGGCCTATGGCACTACTTAGAGTAGGGTAGGATGAATGCTCTCAGTCAACTAGAAGACCAGTGTCTGTACCCTTAAAATGGATTATAAAAAATGCAAGGTGCACAGGTGTTCAGGTATTTTTCAATAATTTTGGGAGGGATTCAATGTCATGTTCTTATGATTGCAGTGCAAGCATTTCAGTTTGCAAAATGGAACAATCCCTCCTCTCTTTTCCCCGCCAATCACCCCCTCTTCAGTGTCAATTTGCAGTGTCCCTATTTCCCATGGACAGTCTCTGATTTACAGAAGCCATCCTGGTTTCTGATTTGATCCCAGAATGTCCCACTTTCCCTTAGGACATCTCTATTTTCATTGTAGAAATGTTGGAGTTTATGGAGTTATACAACCCCCGAGCCAAGGAGACAAGACCCAACCTTTAGAAGACAGGCAGTCCTGTATAGCGAAGCTTTTTTTAAAAAAAATGTTCAATGTTGTATGGTTTTATATACAGTGGTACCTCGGTTTAAGAACAGTCCGGTATAAGAACGATTCGGTTTACAAACTCCACAAAGCCTGAAATAGTGTCCCGGTTTGAGAACTTTCCCTCGGTCTAAGAACAGAATCCGAACGGTGGAAGGGCACCGGTGGCAGGAGGCCTTGTTAGGGAAAGCGCGCCTCGGTTTAAGAATGGTTTTGGTTTAAGAATGGACTTCCAGAACGGATTAAATTCGTAAACTGAGGTACCACTGTATATTGGAAGCTGCCCAGAGTGGCTGGGGGAAGCCAGTCAGATGGGTGAGGTATGCTGATGATGATGGAATAGGACATTCCTATTTTCACTGGAGAAATGTTGGATGGTATTAATTTGGGGGGCACACAGGGGTAGTAGAGGAGGAAAGCACCGTTGCATTAGCAGAAGTCTTTCCCCAGGGCTTCCACAGATGGGACTTGCAAGATCAATCTCCCCTACTGCACTGGCTACCAATTAGTTTCTGGGTCCAATTCAAACGTCTCAGGACCGCAGTACCTCAAGGACCGCCTCTTTCCCTATGAACCTACCCAGACCCTGAGATCATTTTCTGAGGAACTCCTTCGTGTGCCTCCTCCTCCAGAGGTCCGGAGGGTGGCAATGTGAGAACAAAGACTTCTCTGCAGTGGCTCCCCGTCTGTGGAAAGCTCTCCCCAGGGAAGTTTGCCTGGTGCCTTCATTAGACACCTTTATGTGCCAGGCAAAAACGCTCCTTTTTAATCAGGCCTTTGGTTGATCTGATTTACATCCTATGCCCTTTTAAAATGTGGTGTTTTGGGGGGGGTTGTGGCTAGGGGCTATTGGGTTGTTGCTTTTATTCTTATTACGTATTTTGCGGTTTTATATCTTACTTTTAGTCTGTGAACCACCCTGACACCCCCAGGTATAGGGTGGTATATAAATTCAATAAATAAATTAATAATAATAATAATAATAATAATAATAATAATAATAATAATAATATCATTTGCACCAATGCAGTAATTTTCAACCATTTTCTAATGTCTAGTTACAGTTGCAGCCCACCCTTAGCACCCACTTTTGGAATGAATTAATTGAGGAAGGGCTGTAGATCATTGGTGGAACACCTGCTTCGCCTGCAGAAGTTCTCAGGTTCGGACCCCAGCAGGTTTGCCTGGTAGAGAACCATATCTGAAACCGAAGGGAGCCACTGCCTCACATCCCTTCCAGTTTCTGAGAGGGGAGGGCGATAAAATGGTGGTTAGAAGACAGCCAAGCACCCAGCACAGCCCGCTGCCTTCCATTCCCCTCAAGGCTTTTGAACCTTGGAGAGAGTCTCTTCGCTCCGCAAGGAATGCAGGATGGAATGCTTTGAGGAGAAGGCGTCTCGGAGGCTGCCTGACTGGGCTGGAAAGCCAGATTGGCTGGCAGATCGAGCATCAATAACTGGCTGCGTCTCCAGAAGAAGAAAACGCCTGCGTCTTCTCTCCTTCCATTCCTGAGACAATCTGCCATTTGTTCAAGAAGAAAGACAGATTCTAAGACGGGCCGGTTATCTCTGAACTCTTAAAACAGAGAGAGAAGACATATTTGGACTAAGGGGCGGTGGTGGAAATGTTAACGTTTAAAAAGATTAGCATTCTTTGATGGGAAGATTACCTTTATTTCTTAGCAGATAATGATCCTGGACAAAGAGACTTTCTCTGCTGCTCGGTCCTGCTTGTTCCCGTTGTCATGTTGAGGTTTCCCTCTTCACTGTAAGAAATGGCTCAGTTTATAGTTTGCAGTGGTTTGAAGAAGAAGACGACTGAGGTGAAAATGTTAAAAGGGGTCTTTTGGGGGCACATTGAGAAAAGGGGTATTTTGGACACTGTAGTGAGGGTGGAAATCTATCCCTGAGAAGTCTGACTGAGAAACTTTTCCAGAAAATCAGAAACTAGAACCTCCCTGGTCATGTGTTGCTGCCTGAAAGCTCCCAGATCTGCAACTGTTCCTCATTCCAGGCAACTTTCTCTTGCAGGAGATCACAGGTTATCGGGCCTGGCATCAAGCACCCTCAGGCAACTGCTGGGGCACCCTCACCCTAGCAAGCCCACCACGAATACATGCCCTAGAGTGACAATGAGAGCCAGTGGTGGTGTAGTGGTTAAGAGTGGTAGTCTCATAAACTGGCAAACCGGGTTCAAGTCTCCGCTCCTCCAAATGCAGCTGCTGGGTGACTTTGGGCTAGTCACACTTCTCTGAAGTCTCTCAGCCCCACTCACCTCACAGAGTGTTTGTTGTGGGGGAGGAAGGGAAAGGAGATTTTTAGCCGCTTTGAGACTCCTTAGGGTACTGATAAAGTGGGATATCAAATCCAAACTACTACTACTACTACTACTACTACTACTACTCTTCTTCTTCTTCTTCTTCTTCTTCTTCTTCTTCTTCTTCTTCTTCTTCTTCTTCTATGTGTCCAGTTTTACAGATGACAGCTGGTATCTGAAGTGCTGGAAGACCATAGCTCTCTATTTGAAGGAGTCCTCTGTTTGAAGGGCTATCTGGTCCAAGTCCAGTCTAAAGATAACAGACCCTAAGGGAGAGCAGGAGAGACCTTGAAGTTGCCCATCAACTGCCAACAGGGCCTGGAGAGTGGACTGAGCGGGAACACTGGTCACCCAGTCTTCCACATGATGGTGAGATGTGCTAAACGTGCAGGTGGACCCATAAATCACCACATACAGCTTCCATTAGCACGTACAAATATTTCCACTTGGTGGGGGGGATGTTTAAATGACCTCAGTAGCTGCACACGGCAATGTCCTTCAACACTCTGCCACAAAGCAGGTGTTTTGTCCTCTAAAACATCTTACAGGACATGCACATGACAAGAAACTCATAAGCCACTTACTCTCAGCATCTAGACATATCATAACAAGACACTGGAAGGACCTGTCAGGAGTGAGCATAGACCACTGGTATCAAAGTGTGTGGAAAACTGCCCTACTAGAAAAATTAACCAACAAATTTAAACTAGCATGGGGACAAGCAAAGGAGGATGCCTTCACCCGAAGGTGGTTCCTCCTCCTCCTCCTCCTCCTCCTCCTCCTCCTCCTTCTGTGATCACTCATAGCCGAGTAAGATTGTCTTCCATGAATATGGTCTTGAGTCTGTAAGTGACTGTGGAGAGCAATTCTGGAACTGGACATCCTTCCACAGTGGGGACATAGGTTTCTGGGCAAGAGTTAATCACGGTGAGGGTTTGCCAAACGTGCCTTCCTCTTAGCACGTTTCTTCCTTTCGTCCTGAGTTCGTACTTCTTCAAAGTCCATGACACCTTTGGTAGAGGCTTATCACGTACACAGCACAACAGGACATTGACCTATCCCCCCCACCCCTACAAACAGCATGCGAATCAAAATGGCTAACCTGACACAACAACAGCCCCTCCCAGCCCTCATGCATACAGACAAACAAACCAATAGGAGTATAGCATCTAGATCAAGGGAAGTAATAGTGCCACTGTATTCTGCTCTGGTCAGACCTCACCTGGAGTACTGTGTCCAGTTCTGGGCACCACAGTTCAAGAAGGACACTGACAAACTGGAACGTGTCCAGAGGAGGGCAACCAAAATGGTCAAAGGCCTGGAAACGATGCCTTATGAGGAACGGCTAAGGGAGCTGGGCATGTTTAGCCTGGAGAAGAGGAGGTTAAGGGGTGATATGATAGCCATGTTCAAATATATAAAAGGATGTCACATAGAGGAGGGAGAAAGGTTGTTTTCTGCTGCTCCAGAGAAGCGGACACGGAGCAATGGATCCAAACTACAAGAAAGAAGATTCCACCTAAACATTAGGAAGAACTTCCTGACAGTAAGAGCTGTTCGACAGTGGAATTTGCTGCCAAGGAGTGTGGTGGAGTCTCCTACTTTGGAGGTCTTTAAGCAGAGGCTTGACAACCATATGTCAGGATTGCTCTGATGGTGTTTCCTGCTTGGCAGGGGGTTGGACTCGATGGCCCTTGTGGTCTCTTCCAACTCTATGATTCTATGATTCTATGATTCATACTGAAACCAACCAAACCCTAGACCGTCCAATCTCTCACAACGCCAATAAAAACAAAAACTATATAAATAAAGGAGGCGCTGACACAAGACCCCAGCACAAATACTGCACAATAGAATGAAAAGAGCTTCATGCCCTAACTCTCCGCTTGCCTCTCTCTCCCCTCTCTTTTGTCTAGGTCAATAGTGTCTCACACCAAATGTAAACGAACTGTGAAAAAGACTCTATGAACTGAAAGTGGAGACGCTATATGTACTTTTCTTTCTTTGTTTTGTATCACACAAAAACAAAACAAACTTATGTTATTTATTGTATTTATATCCCCCCTTTTTCTCCAAGAAGCTTAAGGTCTCCCACATGCCCCCCCCCCAATCTCATTTAATCCCCACAACGACCCTGTGAAGTAGGTTAGGCTGAAACCTGACTGCTTTGATTCCAGCAGCACTACTGGATTATCAGAACTATTCGTCCCCTGGCAGGAAAATGGGTATACACATACTTAAACATTCTGGGAAATGGTTGCTGATAATGGCCAGGAATTTCCCTCATACCAGATCGCTGTGAAACGCTAAAGCCACGCTACCCCATCGTTGTGAACTCAGTAACTCTGGATGGAAGACCTCCCTGGGTAATTATAATATATAGAGCAGCAAATCATGTCACTGGAAATTATTACAGCAACCCTCTAAACAGAAGTAGATTGAATAAATATGGGGAACTATGACTAAACAGACTGACTCAACAGAGGCAACTTGCCAAGGAATCGCAGCTTTAAAAAATAAGGTTGTGGCCCTGTGGTTTCTCTTTGGCATGCAATAAACGATGGTTTATGGTGACGCGTACAAGCCTAACTCCCCCACAAGACTTGCAGGCTACCTCCTCCTCCACCATGTTCCTCCTGTGCAGCCACAGGAGGGGACCAGAAGTTGCCCCTTCTAGTTTTGACTGACCACCGTTCAGGGGCATAGCTAGCTGCTCTGGCACCTGGAGTGGCGGGGGCAAGGTGAGCCCCCACGGGGGCAGGGCAGGGATCCGTGCACAGGGGAGCTGTGGCGAGCCGCCCAGGGGGGCAGCACGGTGAGCTGCCCACAGAATCCGCCTGGCGGGCGCAAGCCCCACACTGCCATTTTGGGCAGCGCAAGGCCCCGAGCCACCACGTCACTCCCAGGAGAGACGCGTGGCTCGGGCGCCCTGCAGGCCATGCCCTGCAGTAAGTGCCGCCCCCACGGTGTGCCATTTTGTCACCCCGTCAGGAATGACACCCGGGGTGGACCACACACTCCGCACCCCCCTTCCTTCACCCCTGCCACCATTTAGCATTATAGCCCAAACCTAAAATGTGGTCAGTCTGAAGTTTCCTAGCCCATGATTTGAAGGTGGCTTGTTTCAGACAAATCACCGTTAAGATCTGTCAGGTTCAGGCAATATAGCAAGCTCTAGCTAGTCCAAAACAGAAGGGAAAACTTCTGAGTTCCTCCTTGGAACTTGCAAGCCGCTCTTCTGGTGCACCATAAACCATGGTTTGTCATGACATCGAAATGCAAGCTCTATAGCTTGTAAAGATGCCTTTCACACTCCTGACTGTGTTCCTATGAAATGCAATGCATATACAGTACAACAACAACAACAACAACAACAACAACAACAACAACAATTTATTATTTATACCCCGCCCATCTGGCTGGGTTTACTCAGCCACTCTGGGTGGCTTCCAACAGAATATTAAAATACAATAGTCTATTAAACATTAAAAGCTTCCCTAAACAGGGCTGCCTTCAGATGTCTTCTAAAAGTCTGGTAGTTGGTCTTCTCTTTGACATCTGGTGGGAGGGTGTTCCACAGGGCAGGTGCCACTACCGAGAAGGCCCTCTGCCTGCTTCCCTGTAACTTGGCTTCTCGCAGTACCATATCATACACTTCCAGATTTGCTTGACCGTCCTGCCTTTTTATCATTTTTCACATTTGGCCCCAGAGAATTTTTTTATGGAGTGAGTTGAATTCTGCATTTCATTTTTCTCTTTAAGATTTGTCCCCTCCCTCATATTAATTTGTATTTCTGTTGCACTATTAAGAAGTGTTCTACCTGTATCAGAAATTAAAATGTCATGCAAAAATATCTACAGCTCTTCTGGTGTCTCTTTCTCTCCTCACAGTCATAACATCAATGTTGTTAGGAGCTTAGGTTTGCTCCAGTAACACTGAGGCAGAGTGGATGCTTTCATGCAGTTATGCGTGTGTAGATCTGGACTGGCAACTTAAAGCATTTTCCGCACATGAGGTTTCTAAACTGCCTTTCGATGTCTCTCAGCTGTTCTTGTCAACATCTGAGCATCCTAAATACCGGAGGGCTTTAAGAAAAGGGGCATTTGTAATGCTAATGAACCTTCTGTCCAGTGCAGGTCTTACATCTGCATTACAAACCTGAACCCTTTTAAGGGCAGAAGATGTAGAAATATAGATATGCATATATATATGGAAGAAGCAAAGATGACCAGTATCAAAGCAAGGATTCTCCAACATCAACTTCATTGGACTGGTCATGTTGTGCGGATGCCTGATTATTGTCTTCCAAAGCAACTACTCTATTCCAACTTAAAAATGGAAAGCGTAATGCTGGTGGTCAACAAAAGAGGTCTAAAGACTGTCAAGGCAAATCTAAAAAATGTAGTATAAACACTGACAACTGGGAAACACTGGCCTGCGAGCGCTCCAGTTGGAGAACAGCCTTGACCAAAGGTGTCATAGGCTTTGAAGACACTCGAACTCAGGACGCAAGGGAGAAACGTGCTAAGAGGAAGGCACGCTCTGCAAATCCACACCATGATCAACTCCCGCCTGGAAACCAATGTCCCCACTGTGGAAGGATGTGTGGATCCAGAATTGGCCTCCACAGTCACTGACGGACTCATTGTTAAAACCGTGTTTGTGGAAGACAATCTTACTCAGCTACAAGTGATTGCCAAAGAAGAAGAAGAAGTTAGATACGCAACCCCAAATCAGCCTCAACATTGATGCAGTGTGTGTCTGGAGGAGGGCAGTCACATTTGCAGGCAATGAAATAAGAAGGAAAAATGTTTCGTTGAAGGAAGTTTCATGTGAGCACTTGCAACTGATCCCAAAATTATAGACTTGGAAGGGACCATCTGGGTCACATAATCCAACCCCAGCAATGCATGATTCTATCTCCCAATGTGGGACTTGAACCCACAACCCTGTTATTTGTGCGTTAAATTATCACAGGTGATCACAGTTACTTTTCTGGGATTTCCCCCATTTGCAACACATATGAATAGCAAACGTTGTTAGCGCTGAGTCTCATCTTGGGAAGTTCCAGCGCTGGTCCACAGGCATGTCTATCTTGTGATCTCCCAGACCTCCCTTGTCCATTTATCTACAGATCAGCCTGCCTTCTCTGCTCATGCTGACACTGTTAAGTACAGCATGTATTAAAGTAATCATTATAATTATGCCCATCTTTCACCATCAGACAGCTTTTGGAACTCCTCACCTGTCGCCTCAAGGGCAGATCCAGCGTAATTTCTCAGATTTTTTTCCAAACAAACAGGCTCGGGGTGGGGCGATAGGTCCATAGGAATTTCTGTACGTTGCAGGTAATGGGGCAACTTTTTGCACTCCGAATCAGCACTGCAAATCTCTCTCTCTATCTCTTTCTCTCTCAGCTGGGTTAAGCTCAACTCTTTGACAGCTACCAGCAGACAGCTTAGGCAACAGTCTGACGTCTTCCGCAGTCTCCGCAAAATGAGGCTCCTTAGATTAATGAATTGATAGCGTTTGGGTAATGCTATATTCTTCACTGGTAGGTAACGAGCCATCTGGGATAGCTCAGCCAGTAGAGCACAAAACTTTTAATCTCGGGGTCGTGGGTTTGACTCCTGCGTTGGGCAAAAATATTCCTGTCTTGCCAGGGGTTGGACTAGATAACCCTCGTGGTCCATTCCAACTCTATGATCCTATGAAGACCTGGAGAGCAGGAGCTGCCATGCCTCTCATTTATATCAGGCAAATTCCATCACATTAAGACTGTCAGTTTGCATTTCTTAGTACAGAAAGTATTGATCTGATGGGTAGAGATCTTTACTATTCTGATTAATACAAGAAGGTTCAAGAAACTTCTCTGTGTGAAAGAAGGTTTATTTCTACGTGAGAGAAACAGGAATAAGGTTTTTGATGTTTGGGTTATTTCTCTGGGAAGCTGAGTACAGCTGTTTTAAACTGGTTTTGTTGTTCTTTTTGTCAAGGTCATACTGACTATAATAATAAGCCCAGGAGGAGCCTAGGTCTCACTCATTAACTTTCTTTGTTCTAGTGTTTTGTGGTTCTGTATGCTTTAGTCTTATTATAAGTTTTGTAAGTTTTATTGTAACTGCTGCAACTGAATTTTTTTTATGGACTGTGCCAATCCTGAATGTATTGCATTTGTGAGCATTTATGCTCATTTGCCTTCAGTAGAAAGGAAAGCTCTGCTGGATGACGTACAGTTGCCTCTGGTCTGTATTTTGGAAACTCTGCTACGTGTTTAAGTTTTTCCCCTCCTCTGGTGCTGGCCCATCATAGACACAGCTATCACTGACACACGCCCTGAAGTGTATCCCTACTAATGCAATTTGAACTCAAGACGCAAGGGAGAAACATGCTAGGAGGAAGGCACACTTGGCAAATTTACACCGTGATCAACTCCTGCCCGGAAACCAATGTCCCCACTGTGGAAGGACATGTGGATCCAGAATTGGCCTCCACAGCCACTTACGGACTCATTGTTAAAACCGTGTTTATGAAAGGCAATCTTACTCAGCTATGAGTGATCGCCAAAGAAGAAGAAGAAGCTCCATTCTGTGCCCAAATAATGAACTCACAAATAAGGAACTCTCCTGTCATTTACGGGTTCAGAGCAACACACACTACCCTGGGTGTGATTCCTAAAGCTCAATGGGAGAAGTTAAGCACCATTGCAGGGAGCTCTAATGAGGATCTAGATCTCAAGTCACTGACAATGCACATGGAGGGTGGTTGGCTGGCGATATGGGAAGTATCTACAGCACATCTCTTAATAGCAAGCACAGATGGCGACTTGACACCAACAGGAATGGAGATGAAGCAAAGGCCACTGGGAAACCAAAGGGAGTTAGCAGCATGCTCGAGGTCGAGGAAACACCATGGAGTAAAGAAGTACAAGCACCCAATTGGACAACCAACGTTCTAACGATGACCGAGCATGCTCAGTAGCCATGGAACGCTGAGTGTCAGCTGGAAATTGGGTCCTCCCTTAAAGAGGGTGTGTATTGCGGTGAGACCTGGAAACCAACACCCTGTGTTGTGGGTGGGTACGATTGGTCAGCCACAACACCCGATTGGAAGGTCCCTTGTAGCTGGGTGCAATCTGGCCAATGGGACGCAGTTCAAACGGTTCGAGGGACCTATTTATGCCCATGCACATGACCCAGAGCTTCCTCTTTCAGTGTGTGCATTTGGAACATCCGCCCACCTCTCCCTACTTTTAGGGCTTGTTGCGCTTGACCTTGCTATGCCATCGTGTGTCGTCTGCCGTTGGGGCAGGGGCACGGCAGGAATTTCCCCCACTTGGCTGATTGGCTGTTGCCATTTGGGTTTCGCCTGCCATGTAGCAAATCGTCACAACTTGTAATGTTGCGGATAGGCTCTGGTTCAGGTGATAGGGATGGGAGAACGCTCTCGCCATCCCTATGTGAAGGGTATTCTGTTAAAGGAATCCAGGGACTCCATGGTTTGGTCAACCCCTCAGAGGGGGTTGTGCCCGTGCCTGAGTTCAGGGGGACATTTGGGTGGTGGAGTTAGCCCGTTCCCGGCTTTCCGCCTATCCAGGTGTTCACCCTTGGCTGACCTATGCTGGAACCCTGGGTCAGCGCTACCTGCATGGCAGGGAACTAGTCGAACCAGAGCCTATGCAACCAGTCACTTGCTGTAATCAATAAAGTTGTGGCCTAAATTCTGCCAAAAACCAAAACCAAAATTTGAGCCTAGTGTGAATTTATTTAGGGGAGAGGTTTCTGTGTCTGAACACGCAAAAGGAAATCACAGAACTGGGTGGGGTCATTGGGACAATGAAATGGAATACCTTGGGGGAGGGCATGGCTGGCTGCTACTCTAAAGAGGAGGGTGCACTGCAACATTTTGTTGCAGATCCCACTCACCCCTTCTATTCTGCACAACGTGCAGGTGTGCCTAGGAGGAAGGGGGAGAAGAACGAGGGCTCTGTTGAACATCTCGGGGTGCCTTCTGTGGGTGAGCACTGTGTGTGAGCTCAGGGAACGATTGTGCCCACATTCCTGGGAAAAAAGAAGAGGCAGGGGCCTTGGATTTCTGCATGAACCCATGAACCCCCTCGTAAAAGAGGCTTTGTGGACAGAATACGCCTCTCTTTGGAATGCTCTGCTTCCCAGAGAGTAAATGTGTGATTAAGGGAAGCAGCAGCAGCAGGGGGGGAAACGGGTCGTCCAACTCTGTTAGCATGCCCTTGCTCCTTTAACAGCAGTTGGATTTGCAGACATCGTTATGGGAAGCTTTTCATGAAACCCCCAGGATAGCTCAACTGGCAGACCATGAGACTCTTAATCTCAGGATCATGGGTTCAAACCCCACGTTGGGCAAAAGATTCCTGCAACGCAAAGGGTTGCACTCGATGACGCTCATGGTCCCTTCCAATTCTATAATTCTATGTCTGCAGAATGCAGATGAAATGTTAGAGTTGCAGGGCCAGGGACTGGGGAAATGGTTGACAACTCTCCCCAATCTGCATGGATTGCATGGAGAGCCAGTGTGGTGTAGTGGTTAAGAGTGGCAGACTCGTAATCTGGTGAACCGGGTTCGATTCCCTGCTCTTCCATATGCAGCTGCTGGGTAACCTTGGGCTAGTCACACTTCTCTGAAGTCTCTCAGCCCCACTCACCTCACAGAGTGTTTATTGTGGGGGAGGAAGGGAAAGGAGAATGTTAGCCGCTTTGAGACTCCTTCGGGTAGTGATACAGCGGGATATCAAATCCAAACTCTTCTTCTTCTCCTCAGCTTGGTTTTGCTTGTCCTTTGTGGCACCCCAAGCCAGGGGTAAGGATTGTCTTGCCCGGAGTTGGTCAAGGCCCACATCCCAGCTGGCAGCCTGTTGCCAATCCCTGTAGGCTCCGGAAACTTCTCCTTCTTGCTGTTGCCGAAGGCATGAGAGAGCAAAAGGGCCAGGGCCAACACTTGGTGTTCTTGGGTTGTGACCTTGGCAGGGCCCACTGTTGATGCCTGTTCTGTCGTCTGTCCATCCGCCAAACAATTTTTTGCTGGCAGTACTAGGTGCATGGCACTAGTTTCCTCTGGAAACAGATGCAGGAGAACCTGCAAGCTACAAAGCTTCTGGTTTCCTAAGGAGGCTCTCAGCAATGCCTAGGCTGGATCTAGACATATCAAAGAATCATTTCAGTTAAACGCGTTGTAAAGTTGAACAGGGAAAACGGGTAGAGAAAAATGGGGCTCCACAGCACCATCTGGTGGCACAATGTTATATTGCATACGCAAGGCATATAAATCGCTTTTTCTTTACCAATCTAGTCGATTCTCAGTTACTGGATGCATGAATATCTGTTGGGCAGGATGGTACAGAGATTAAAAGCCATGACTTTCCCTCAGTGATATATGCTGATTTCGCTATTCCCTGACTCCACCTATCTGTTTCTTCAGGCTACATGCTAATAAAATGGGGTTTTTTTAAGTGCCTTCTTGCTGGTACAACCTTGAGGGTTCTTTTGGTAACACATCAAACAAGGAGAAGAAAGTTTGGCTTCTACTTCCTACGGTTTTGAATCTTCTTTTCATGTTCGTAATTGGCATCATTTCTATATATAATGCAAATATAGTCCTTCGCAGCTTCAAAGTGTTGCACGAAATGTTAATTTGCCAGAGAGATGGGCCTTCATTCCACAGGCGTCAGCCCTACCTGAAATTATTAATCCACTACATCACCAAGTAAAGGGCAAAATGCTGAAGATAATGGAATCCTTACGACTAGTTTAATCAATTCAGAAACTGTTAATTGGCTGAAATTAGACAACCCCTGACCATTAGTAGCGGCTTAGCTCCTGCAATGTTATTTTACCAATGCTTATTGGATTTTGCTGGATATTATTGTGATGTGAACAACTTTGATCTAACTGCCAAGGTCAGGTGATGCAAAAATCATTTTGGTAAATATATAAATATAAAGGCAGCACATTTAATTGGGCAGCAGGATTGTCATTGCTTCTTCTCAAGGGAGGGGGTGAGACATGTTAATATTTATAATGTAATGCTTACAAGTACTAGTGGTAGAAATCACTACCTTAAAAGAAGCCTTCTCTCTCAGAAAGGAATCCTTCTAAGGTGATGTCTGTGTCAGCAACTGTGTGCATAATCTTAACAACAACAAAAATCATAGCCCTAACAGGCTCTCCCAGCGAGATAAATGAGTCATTACCATGAATGACCACTTGCAAGAGTTTTAGTTTTGCCAGGGCTGCCGTACACCCGGAATTTCCTGGACATAGATGGGATCCGTCCGTTGAAAATGGCATCAGGGCGGAATTTTCAAAAAATTGGGAAAACGTCTGGGAAAATCCCGGCATATGGCATATTAGAAATGTTGGTTTTTGGCAATTTTTCTTTAAAAATAGGTAAAAAACCAACAACCACCATGGCCCAAAAAAGCTCACTTCTTGAAATAGGGCAACCCTATTTCAACACCTTTGTTGTATTTGTGTTTTTAACTGTTTTCAATTATCATATGTATAATCACATTAAGAGAATGGTTTAGAAGGTGATTGATAAATCAGTGGTAACAGCAACAGCGGCAGCAGCAGCAGCAGCAGCATCAGTGTGCGATGCTTTTTGTGCTGTGGCTGATTGACACCTGATGCCCTTTTTAATGTGTTGAGGGAGGGGGGGAATCATTGATTAGCTTTTGATCTTATTTTTATTATGTATTTTCTGTTTTCTATATTGCAGTTTTATGTTGCAAAACACCCTGAGATCTGTCAAAGGGTGATATGCAAATAATAGTAGTAGCAGTAGCAGTAGCAGTAGCAGTAGTAGTAGTAGTAGTAGTAGTGATAATAATAATAATAATAATAATAATAATAATAATAATAATAATAATAATAATAGAGAAATCCCATGGTTAGGTGCTGGGTGGGGTTGTTTGTGACAGAGGAAATGCCATTTCCTAAACCCAGTTGGGCTTGAACTGGCAGGAGCAGAAGGTGCAACAGTGGTAGCTTTTAATCTTTTATTTAAACATTTTTTACATTTTGAAAATATCCGTCTAAGAAAAAAAGGGGGGGGGACTAACCCAGCTTCAGGGCTGGCATAATTTGCCTCTCTTTCAGGGTACGATCTGTTCTGAGATAGTTAAGCCCACTTCTGCCTAAACGCACCAATGCAAGCTCTGTGAATTTATTCCCCTTCCCCTCCACAGCCTTTTCAAATGAGAAGCAGTGAGTGACTTTGGGTTTCCAGCTCTGCATTTTCCCCAGACTGCTTCATTCAGCCCTGAAGCTGGGGGTGCTGGGCCAAGTAATTTGTCAGGGGGACTCTGCACCATCCCCACCACCCCGCTCTCAGGCCGTGTTCATGATGCTGAGAATCTTTCCACCCGTTTCCTCCCCGCCCCAAGCTAATAACTTTGCTTACTGAGTAATATTAGCTCTTGAAAGAGAGGTTTATATCTGAAGCGCTAGCGTAACTGCAGCAAAACCATTGCTGGCGGCAGTCCTCCATAACATACCACGCTAATTATATTCCCCAAAGTGCATTTGATAGTCTCCATAATGATAGTAATGACATAACGATAATGATATGTTTTCATTTTATACAGCTCCTTTCATGCTAAGCGTAATTCGGTATTCTTTCAAAGTTATGGGTGAAAGGGATGTCCTCAGTTCCAGCTTTGCCAAAACCTGCTGTGATCCTTCCTGCTTCAACAGAGAGCGACATTATGGTTTGACATGGCGTGCAGGTAGTAAGCTAAAGTTGCAAAATATCAGAAAATATAAAGTGGGGTTGTTGTTTCGAAAGATGAACAAGTTATTTCTTAATCTAGAAAGTAATATTGTATGAGTGCATATGCAGTTGTGTGTGTGTGTGTGTGTCCAGGCTAGTGCCAAATTTTGAAGTAAGTATAATGGTTGCATTAAAAGGTGATGAAGAGATCTATTTATCTGATACATTCCAACACTGATTCTGAAACTTTTTTGGCCCCTTTGGGTCCATAAACATCCCCAATGCCCCCTCCCCTTATAAAAAGCGTTATTCAGAACAGCAGTCTGCATGACCCACTAAGGAATACAACAACACAGCGAAATTCAAAAAAGTTACAATGAAATGCAGCTTTATTCAAAATTCAGTTGAAATTATTTAATTCAACAAAACTGATGAAATTGATCTGGTGACACCAGCTTTTCACAGTCTGATAGTCATTTATACCTCTGGTGCCCTTCTCTCTCTGTGCCCTCGTGGATACAGTTTTTGGTGTCCAAAAAAAGAAGACTGACTGCCGAAGAATTGATGCTTTTGAATTATGGTGCTGGAGGAGACTCTTGAGAGTCCCATGGACTGCAAGAAGATCAAACCTATCCATTCTGAAGGAAATCAGCCCTGAGTGCTCACTGGAAGGACAGATCCTGAAGCTGAGGCTCCAATACTTTGGCCACCTCATGAGAAGAGAAGACTCCCTGGAAAAGACCCTGATGTTGGGAAAGATGGAGGGCACAAGGAGAAGGGGACGACAGAGGACGAGATGGTTGGATAGTGTTCTCAAAGCTACCAGCATGAGTTTGACCAAACAGCGGGAGGCAGTGGAAGACAGGAGTGCCTGGCGCGCTCTGGTCCATAAGGTCATGAAGAGTCAGACACGACTAAACGACTGAACAACAACATATATTGATGCTATACTATACTGCACTGAAATGTTTATTTTTTTATTTTTTTAAATGTCCTTGAAACTTCCTGCCACATTTGCTATCCAGTGTGGTGTAGTGGTTAAGAGCGGTAGTCTCGCAATCTGGGGAACCGGGTTTGCGTCTCCACTCCTCCACATGCAGCTGCTGGGTGACCTTGGGCGAGTCACACTTCTCTGAAGTCTCTTAGCCTCACTCACCTCACAGAGTGTTTGTTGTGGAGGAGGAAGGGAAAGGAGAATGTTAGCCGCTTGGAGACTCCTTAAAGGGAGTGAAAGGCGGGATATCAAATCCAAACTCTTCTTCTTCTATCCTCCTTTCCTGCCACACCAGTGCGGTGCGCCACAACCTTTGAGAACCACTGACTTAAGGTCACCCAACATTTTTAAAAGCAGGAAAACTTCTTTGGGAGTGCCCTTGAAGCATCAAACCCAAATGTATCCTCTCCTTTTCCAAGGTAGGGTGTGTGTGGAATAGTTGTGGAACTTTGAAATAGAAGCCCGGGCATCATTCTGATTGGTTGACAGTCTGTGATGTCACGCGTACTTGCAGGGAGATTTTTATACGAGCAAGGAATTGAAAACCTCCCGTCTGAAAAGCTGAAATCAGCACTGCCACTTCATTTGGTGGTAGGCATAATCTAGGCGACGTATGTCAAGAGTAAGGGAAGTGGGAATGAGAAGGGTGGAGGAAAAAGAGAGCAGATATTTCTGTAGGCAAGGAGGCTCCGGGAACCCAAGGGGAGCCTCCAGTTACATTTTTCAAATAGTTCTCAAGTGGTTAGGCCTGCACGGCCCACAACAACTTTGGCAAGCTAGGCAGGCTCAGCAGGTTCCTCTGTCCCCCTCTCCTCCCAGCTTTAACTGTTCTGCTGAGCCTGAGGCAAAGGCAACAACATCGTCCCAGGCCTCTGCAAAGTTGTACACCAAACAACTTGCAAAGAAGGCCGCTACAGTATAGGAAAAGGTTGATCTGTCAACATCAACAAAGCTGGTGCAGATGAAATCAAGACGTCAGAATGAAAACTCTGCATGGAAATTGAGCCAGGCTGTTTCATTGCTATGTCACGAGTTGCAAGAGAGAAGTAGGAGAGAGAGAGTCAGAGCGATGTTTGATTTCTGCTTGAATCTAAGGCTGTGGCTATGGAGGAACAAGCGCCTTTTGGGTGCTAATGCTGTGAACCTTTCCATCATAGGCTCAGGTTGTATATGCGTGTAAATAAACCATATATCATAAAGACACTGTAGCCTCCACTGTGGCTTATTCCAAAAGGAAGCACGAACCCTGGGTAAGCGGATGAAACCTCCGGCATCTCGCGCAGCTCTGAGACTGGGCTGTTGTGCAACAGTATGTTGCTTTGTCCTAGGCACCTAAGAAAAGCACTGTTGCATCGGACTCAAGGCCCATCGAATCCAGCATCCTTTTCGCACAGAGGTCAACCAAATGCCTCTGGGACGTCAGCAAACAGGACCTGAGTGCTAACAGCCCTCTCCCAACTTGGGATTCCCAGCAACTGGTACCCAGAGGCACAGTATGCCTTAAAGGATGCAGGTGGCGCTGTGGTCTAAACCACTGAGCCTCGGGCTTGCCGATGAGAAAATCGGCGGTTCGAATCCCCGTGATGGGGTGAGCTCCTGTTGCTTGGTCCCAATTCCTGCCAATCTAGCAGTTCAAAAGCACACCAGTGCAAGTAGATAAATAGGTACCACTGCGGCAGGAAGGTAAACAGCATTTTCGTGCGCTCTGGCTTCTGTCACGGTGTCCCGTTGCACCAGAAGCGGTTTAGTCCTGCTGGCCACATGACCCAGAAAGCTGTTTGTGGATAAACGCCAGCTCCCTCAGCCTGAAAGTGAGATGAGCGCCACAACCCCATAGTCACCCTTGACTGGACTTAACCGTCCAGGGGTCCTTTACCTTCTTTTTTTATGCCTTAAAATGGAGGTCCTGCGCCTTACCTCTAAGCTTTCAGGGTTCCACCTCTTCCCTGGCTTTCATGCACAGCATTTCTCTGGCTTGTCATGAGCTGCCGACTGCACTGCAGCGCTGGCAAGGGAAAGGGGAAATCTGTTTGCAGGTTGAACGCCTCCACCCCTTGCCCCCCCCCATTTGCAGACAGGGGAATAGATTGCGCCTTGCGAAAGCGATACCTTTTATTGTTCCATCTTGAGGAACACGAGCATGTCACCAGCAGAAGTTCATCCAATAAAAGGTTTAACTTTACTAGGATCTGAGTTTAATGTTTATTCTGTGCCAAGAATGTGTCAAGCGCTGGGGAGAATGGAGCACTGGCTCTGACAGTGCACCTCCAGATTACAGTGGTAACTCGAGTTAAGAACTTGATTTGTTCTGGAGGTCCGTTCTTAACCTGAAACTGTTCTTAACCTGAAGCACCACTTTAGCTAATGGGGCCTCCCGCTGCTGCTGCGCCACCGGAGCACGATTTCTGTTCTCATCCTGAAGCAAAGTTCTTAACCCGAGGTACTATTTCTGGGTTAGCGGAGTCTGTAACCTGAAGCGGCTGTAACCTGAAGCGGCTGTAACCCGAGGTACCACTGCATGTATTTATGTCTATGGACATGCTGTGGAAGGAGGCGATCCTGAAACCCGAGGCAGTAGGTTCTAATTTCAGGTGGAGAAATCACACTTTGAATACTTCCTTATTGTGGGGGGCGAGGGAGTGGGATCTCCCTGCATATGAATTAAGGTACGGAGCAGGTTTATATGCTGATATGCTACGGTTTTAGTTTGTTTTTCACTTGAAGAGGGTGTTTATGCGGCAGGGATGGGAGCATTCAAAAGTGGCACCCCCCTACTTGCAGTCTGTGGTGGTACAGTCCGCTCTAACATGCTGCTGCATGGGTTGACCAGGCCTTAGGGCCATGGCCAGGCTGAGTGCTGGTGGCCCCCTCCTATGTCAATGGGGCCCCCTGGTGGGCTCATTGGGTAGCAGCACCAGCACCCAGTTCTATCATTAGGCAGAATGAAGCAGCCACCTCAGGCAACCATTTTGGGGTGTCATGAAACAACAGCTATTTAACTTTTAGTGCCAGTCCATTTGTGGGATTTTCTGCCTCAGGCAGCAAAATAACTTGGCTGGCCTTGGGTACTACATGCCTAGACTAAGAGGGACACGGCCACTGTTAGCTGCTCAGGCTGCAAAATCTCTGTGCACTCCCATGAGCACTGGGTGGTAGGGTCTGTGAGCAGCCACTAGGGGCGCTGTGTGAAAATAGAAGTTCAGCACCTCCCAGACCCAGATGCCCTTAGGTACTTATTGGAGCATCAGAAATAAAAAAATTAAAAATAATGAAAGGGGCCCAGGACAGCCTTCAGCATTGTGTCCTGAGTGTGCCTCAAGGCTTGTCCATATGTTGCAGGAGGGATTCAAGTGCATGCCAGATTATAGGGCTATGTTGCCCTAGTACAACAAAGAAGAAGAAGAGTTTGGATTTGATATCCCGCTTTATCACTACCCAAAGGAGTCTCAAAGTGGCTAACAATCTCCTTTTCCCTTCCACACTCTGTGAGGTGAGTGGGGCTGAGAGACTTCAGAGAAGTGTGACTGGCCCAAGGTCACCCAGCAGCTGCATGTGGAGGAGCAGGGAAGCGAACCCGGTTCCCCAGATATCGAGCCTACTGCTCTTAACCACTACACTACACTTGATGGGGAAATACATCAAAAAGAGTGGGGTTAATTCATCCTTAATGAGAAGACCTGCAAACGGCTCAGAATGACTGCCCTTTGCTCAATTACTGCACAGCCTAGAAGTCATTTTGGACTCAACACCCCTATGGGGCACTTCCTCTGACAGTGGCAGCAGTGCAATGATCTGAGACGGGCAGCTGTGAGCCACCCACCATTTAAAATCCCCCACAAGGCCCTGGTGTAGAGTTGCTTTGGGACATGGGGAAGCATAACTTGGGCAGCTTGCAGCAGACTGCAGCTAAGTGCAAGGGACCAAGGAACTGGGATGAATGGGCAGCCCTACTCAAATGTGTAGGTGTCAACACCAGAGGGTGCTGCTGTGACCTTGAGACCCTGAGGGTGCTGGGTGCAAGCCCTGTTCGTGATCTAGACCCATCATTCATCTACACCAGTCCACTCGAGTTTACTTCTGGTACCCCTTTGTAGGGTTAATCTCATATATAAGGCAGCATACAGTACATAACTTCACTGGGGTCAGCCCCCCATTAAGTGCAATGAGCTTATATATTGCACCAGCACATTGGTCTTTGCTCAATGGCTTTTGATTGCCCCTCGGAAGAAGATACCTGAAGATAGAGATGCATTAACTTTCGGTATCTTTTTCCTAATCCTTTTATGCCAGTTAGTACATTCAGAGGCTCTATCTGCCAGCTGTGACGTAGGTGGTCTAGACTTTGGACCTGCAAAGGATGGGAATGAGGGCAATTAAACAAAGCAATGTCTAGGCTGTCTGGTGTGTAGAAGAGCTTTGAACGCTGCAGACATAGTTGCTGTTGTTTTTGCCAGGCACAAACCAAATAGCATCTAGAGAAGGGAGACCTGGATTCTTGTCTCCATATAAATAGTGGGGAAGCCAAGTCGCTGGGGCATTAGGCAAACCCCAGTGCCATGAATGCAACAACTCTAACAACAGCTGTATCTCAATCAGAGAGCATATGTCTTATTAGTAGAATATCCGCGGTTCAGTCTCTGGCATCTCTGGGAAGCAGAGCTGGGGGCGAGGGCAGGGAATCATCCTGAAGAATCCCTGAGAAATCTCAGTTGCATGTAGAGGGATGCAGATTCAGTCCAATTATCAGAACTAGAAAATAGCACTGGCTGAGTAGATGATATTAGACTAGAGACAGAGCAAGTTTTTCCTCTCTCCTTTTCTCTTAGCAGTTGAACTCGGGTTCCTCTGTTGCAGTGTAGCGATGGCGGAGGATTCAGTTCATATTTAAATCTCTTCTAATGGCAACATCACTCACTTGAGAGGTGCCAGAACTAAAAACAGCAAATATTGGAAAACAAAACGTTTTTTAAAGTAGCCACAACCTCACCATCACGGATACCTACAATATGCATCCCAACATCCAGAGGCCTTGTTAACTGGGTTCTGTTGCATTCTGCATTCTTATACAAACCTATAAAACCAGACTTGACGAGAGAAAACAAGCCTTACATCAGAACAGAGCACAGTCACTGCCCGCTCATGGAAATGTTTACCCTCTGTAATTGTTGCTGATATCACTTGCTGATAGGACACCTCCTGGAAGCTTTTTATTTGTGTCCAGATGATAAACTCTCACCCTTGCCAGTTTCTTAACACCTTTTCCCCTTGGTTTGGTAACCTAAGTGGATCGTTGTGTATCTCTCAGCGATTTTGCGGCACTCTGTCAGCGTTTTCCATGAAGGCCGCTAAAGGAGCCCTGGTGCACAGCAAAAAGAAAGGGATTTGCAGGGATACCTACCCACCATGGCCAGTTTCCCCATAATCTGAGCGCCAGGAGGGAGGTTTGCTGATGCACTCAGGTCTGGCTTGTGAGCTTCCTGATGACATCTGGTTGGCCACTGTGAGAACAGAATGCTGGAATAGATGAACCATTGGCAGAGCTCTGCTTATGCACCAGCGTTCTTGTGGCTTGTCATGTGCAAACCATTGCTTGCTGAAAGTAGATGTAGCTGTTAAATAAGGATTAGAGGTATCAAGTGAGACCCACAGCTAGAGATGGGAGAGAAATTTGGGCTGGTTTTTAACACAAACTTTCCCGTTCTCGTACCCTGAAACAACACACAAGACAAAATTCAGCTATCCTTTGAGGCTCATGCTTTTCTGAATTTTGTGATGCTGTTCACCAATTTCTTTAAAAATGTGTACAATCACTGGCAGAGGAACGGGAGTGCAGAGGCAGCGGACCGCCCCAGCACCACTATTCTGGTAGGGTGCCATTGCGGCGCCCCCCGGACATGCGCCATGCCCCTGCGTGCGGTGCGCCACACCCTCGTGGGTGGCGTATCACGCCCCCAGGGGGCGCCAGCCATGCCCCCGCCTGCTCTCCGCCCCCCGGTAGCAGAGCATGCAGCTTTGCCACTGTGTACAATATGTGTATACCATAGGGAAGTTTAGAGCAAAGTCTGCTTCAAAATGCATATACAGTAGTACCTTGGAAGTTGAACGGAATCTGTTCCAGAAGTCCGTTCGACTTCCAAAACGTTCAAAAACCAAATTGCGACTTCTGATTGGCTGCAGGAAGCTCCTGCAGCCAATCAGAAGTCCGGTCAGACGTTTGTCTTCCAAATATAGTTCACAAACCAGAACACTCACTTGCAGGTTTGTGCCGTTCAGGAGCCAAAACATTTGAGAACTAAAGTACTGTTTGAAAACCAAAGTACGATTGTATCAGTGAAAATAACATACAGAAGCTAGGGGAAATGGATGTGCAAAAATGTGCATATTAAAATTCTGATTCAGTTTCAGGAGGCCTTTTCTAAAAGAATCACAAACTGATGTGCAAATGTGGAAAACCGATCTTAAGATTTGGAAAAATGAGAGAAAGCAAAATGGACGTATTTCCCCATCCCTAGGAAGAAGTGAACATTGCCAACACAAGGGCACCCGGGCACCCCTCCCCCTTTCCCCCTTCCTGCTTTTTAAACCAAGCAAGCAAGACAAAACCAAACCTTTGCACTCCCATGCTTATGCCTAGTTTGGCCTTGAGACCCAGCAGAGCTTCTCCCAAGAAGGACATAAACATGTCTGGTGGAGAGCAGACAATACTAGGTTAGAGGGACATACAGCCCAAACTGGTGCAAGGCAGTTTCCTGTGTTCCTTCTACAAAAGCATTCCTGAAACGATTTGCTGCTTGGAAGCTGGAGTTCATCTTCACCTTTGGACTTTGATTACTGCTTCCAGTTTCAGTTTGGTGCAAACCAGCTATAAGGCAGCTTGCGGCTTAGCCTCCAGTAGCTGTGAGGAATTTTTTGCCTCTATTCCAAACCTAGCCTATATTCTTTGTTAACTTCTGGAAATGTAGTCCTCAAACACCGGAGGCAGGGCTGCTTTTAACCTGGTACAGCAAAGGCAAGAGTCTGGTGGCACCTTAAAGGATGGGCAGATTTAAACTATTGTGAACTCAAGTCCACTTTGTCAGATGCATCCGAGAAAGCGAGTTCTAGTCTGTGACATCTTATCCTTTAAGGTGGAACAAGGCTTCCGTGTTTGGGTGTGCATGTGTGCTTCTCAAGCACCCTTTTTAGACAGCGAGCCTGAAGGCAGGGACCATCTTTGGAACTGATTGTTAGAAGTTGTTCTGAGAACCCTCTTTGGCAAATTATGGGGCATAAACGCTGTACGTATTCACAGTTGCTCAGAGAATCGTTGTCCCCACTGTGGGTTTTGAACCCATAACTCTGAAATTAAGGGTCTGCTGCTCTACTGACTGAGCTATCCCATCTATATCTATCTATCTATCTATCATCTATCTATCTATCTATCTATCTATCTATCTATCTATCTATCTACCATCTATCATCTATCTATCTATCTATCTATCATCTATCTATCTATCTATCTATCTATCTATCTATCTATCTACAGTATCTATCTATCTATCTATCTATCATCTATCTGTCTATCTATCTATCTATCTATCTATCTATCTATCTATCTATCTATCATCATCTATCTTATCTATCTATCTATCTATCTATCTATCATCTATCTATCTATCTATCTATCTATCTATCTATCATCTATCTATCTATCTATCTATGATCTATGATCTATGATCTATCTATCTATCTATCATCTATCTATCTATCTATCTATCTATCTATCTATCTATCTATCTATCTATCGTCTATCTATCGTCTATCTATCTATCAATCATCTATCTATCTATCTATCTATCTATCTATCTATCTATCGATCTATCTATCTATCTATCTATCATCTATCGATCTATCTATTGATCTATCTATCTATCATCTATCTATCTATCTATCTATCTATCTATCTATCTATCTATCATCTATCTATCTATCTATCTATGATCTATGATCTATCTATCTATCTATCTATCTATCTATCTATCTATCTATCATCTATCTATCTATCTATCTATCTATCTATCTATCATCTATCATCTATCTATCTATCGTCTATCTATCTATCTATCATCTATCTATCTATCTATCTATCTATCTATCTATCTATCTATCTATCAGCTATCATCTCTCTCTCTATATACCGGCAACTGTACCAAAAATAATTATTGTGGAAATAATAGAGTGGTGCCAAAATTTGTCCTTGCTCAGGCCACCATATTACCAAAGTCCACCCCTGGGGTAGTGTTTATAACTCTTTCTGGCTGAAACGCCAACATAACTTGACTGGCCTTGGGTGTTACCCACCTTGACTTGGAGGTGCAAAATGACTTGGGCCAACCCTGTCAAAGTCCTTTTATCGAGAGAGATTAGGATGGGCCTTTTTTTTGGCAATTGCTCTAAGGCTTTGGAATGAACCTGAAATACCAGGAGATATTTCTGATTCTTATTCTGAGTCAGGCCATTGACTCATCTGGTGCAGTGTTGTCTACAGTGATTGGCAGGCAGCAGCTCGTCAGGAGTTCAGACCAGGATCATTCCTGGCCATACCTGGAGATGCTAGGGGCTGAACCCTGGCGCTTTTGTGGAACTCTGCCACTGAGCTAAACTGTTTCCTCAAGGTGAGAATAATGTGCTATACCTAGTTGTCAGTGTTTAGGGAGCACTTTAAGGGACAAAGAAACATTTAGTGTGAGTACATGAAACATTTTTTTCATTTTTTTTGGAAGGGGGTAAGGGAAAGCTGGGACGCGGGTGGCACTGTGGTGTAAACCACAGAGCCTAGGGCTTGCCGATCAGGTCGGCGGTTCGAATCCCCGCGACAGGGTGAGCTCCCGTTACTGTGTCCCAGCTCCTGACAACCTAGCAGTTCAAAAGCACATCAAAGTGCAAGTAGATAAATAGGTACCACTCCGGCGGGAAGGTAAACGGCGTTTCCGTGCACTGCTCTGGTTCGCCAGAAGCGGCTTAGTCATGCTGGCCACATGACCCGGAAGCTGTACGCCGGCTCCCTCAGCCAAAAAAGCGAGATGAGCGCCGCAACCCCAGAGTCGGCCATGACTGGACCTAATGGTCCCTTACCTTTACCTAAGGGAAAGCTGCGCTGGCTGAAAAAAGTTTTTGGAAGGGTCAATATGGAGACTGAACTTTGCACCAGTGGGTTCAATTGTCTAAATGTAGGTTGTGCATTGTTCCTTTGGGCAGAGACCTTCCTCTTGCTGTACACTGCCACATGATAGTGTTCTATAAATAGATATAATGCTCTATAATATAGATAGTGCTCTAGAAATAGATGATAATTAACAGAGCAATTCTGACCGTTCCCTCGCTGCAAGTGAAGCTACAGGGAACCAAGCAGAGGGCCTTCTTGGTAGTGGCACCTACCCTGTGGAACGCCCTCCCATCAGATGTCAAGGAGATGAGTACCGGTAACTATATAATCTTTAGAATACATCTGAAGGCAGCCTCTATAGGGAAGCCTTTTAATGTGTAATTTTTAAATGTTTTAATATATGTTGGAAGCCACCCAGGGTGGCTGGGGCAACCCTAACAGATTGGAGGGGTACTACTATTACTACTAATATTCTGATAACTCGGTTCAGTGTAACTACAGTAGATTTCACCAGTCAACCCTCTGTTAAAAAAAAAGGCAGCTGTAAAAATGACACGACAGCAAATTTTTTTGTCAGTTGCCTCCACATATATACATTTGTTTTAATGACACGCACATCCAAACTACTTCTGCAAAACTCTGACCAAGAAACATAAAAATCACATTATTCTTCATCTTGTCATCTGCAGCCACAAGGTCATAAGTCACACGGTCTCCAATATTTCTTGTCAGAACTTCTTGAGTCCTGTGATTATGTAAGAACCCAAGATTGCATCCTCAAGGGTGTGCGGGGAAACTTTGAAAAACAAAGCTCTCAGGGGCTGTGAAGAGTGGCTGCAATCCTCTGCTTCTGAGTAGATGTGTAAAAGATTGCAATGCGTGAAACCTGAAAACTTTTTTTATTTGCAGATCTCTGGCCGTTTTTAAAAACAATAATCCGAATGAGTGGTCTGGGTTGTTGCTCTTTTTTAAGGTGCATGCTGATGCAGAGTGTATGGCCGCTGTGTAATCTGCTGCTGATTGTTGTGCAAGAAGGAGGTGCATTTTATACCCCATCCTTTCTGTGGTCTGCCTTTCATTTCCCCACCCCCTTCTGATTTCCTGATTTCAGCTGCACAGGTTTGCCTTTGAGAGCAGCAGTTCACACACAGGCACACACAAAGTCAGCACAGGCTCACCAGGTGGGACCCTAGTGTGGCAGGTGAGGGGGCTTTTAACCCTTTGCCCCTCAATGTGGTCCTGATCAATGTGGCCACACGCATCTGCAACACCTTTCATTTGCATTGCATGAAAGAGGTCTGGTTTGTTTCAAGGGTTAAAATCCATCCTTTCACATCCCCACCTGGATCAAGCCCCCTGCATTGCATGAAAGAGGTCTGGTTTGTTTCAAGGGTTAAAATCCATCCTTTCACATCCCCACCTGGATCAAGCCCCCTGCATGCTGGCAGCTTTTTTGCAGGCATTCCCCCTGCCCCGTTCAAGAGTGTGCAGTTAAGGCCAAGTGTGTAAAAGAGGTGCACATTTTTGACAGGGACCGTGCAGAGGAGGAATGGTGGGGCCTAGTTAAGGGTTTTCAATAACTGGTTTCTCAGGATGCTTCAATAGGTCTCAGGCTGCTGCTCAGCGACAGAACACCTGCCCTGCCTAGGTTAGCGCCATCGGCAATGGCAGAGTTCCTCTGACCGAGAGGAACCCGCTCCGTGAAAATCGGGTCTTGCCGCCGCGGCGAAGGCGGAGACCCCTCAAAAATCCCAGGCGGAGGAAGCCTGGGAATGTGGGATTCGGCTGACACCAAGAGCGCCTCCCCTACTCGCAGGGAAACCCTTTTTCGGGGATCCGAAGCGAAGTGGGGTGAGTGGCGCGGTGTTTTGAATCGACCGCTACTTTTACGGAGTGAAGCCGCACAGCCGTTGCCAGAGAGCGCTGACTTTTTCCTGTGGACAATTGGACTCTAAACAAGTACCCATGAGTAGAACGGAAAATTGGACTACGAAACATTTTAATTTGGCACCGAAGCAGGAAGGTTCTAAACAGGGAGTCCGACTTCCGCTTTTGTAAATAGATTGAAGCAAAAATTTTGCAAGCTAAAGTCTGGAAAGTCGTATATAAAGGACTAAATTTCCTTCAGTTAAAACCACCAAAACCCCTCTTGGAAGCAGGAGAAGGGGGGGGATCTTAGATTGTTTAAGCCTGCAGGAGAGAGAGTAAAGAAAGATAAATTTCCACCGTCTCAAACCTGGGAACGGCGTGTCAGAGACAGAAATTTTTGTGGAAGTTCATTGACTGTGAATGGAACGTCTTTTGACAGATAGTTAAAAAAGAGAAACATATTGATCCCAATGTTGCCTTTTGCATCCAAAAGAAACAAAATATGAAAAATGAAAGTAATTTTCTTTTGTTGGACCTGCTTTCAAAAGATGGATACAAATTGAAATTGTCTCCTCTAGAGGGAGCTTGTTAAACTGTTGCTGGAGTCAATCTGGGGAATTTCACAGCTGTGGAGATTAAGGATCGTGAGACCAGACTCTGACCTTGGATAAGAATGTGTTTAGAAGAAGTTTTGGTGCTTGCTCTTTGCAAGACAAGAGCTTTGTTGGAGCAGCTGCATGAGAAGATGGATTTGATGACTGTTGCAGTCAATAATTTTGGACAAACAGTGAATACTCACATAGAAACCATTCAGGAACCAACCCAGGAATCTGTTTTGACAGGGCAAGTGCAAGTGCAGAAGATAATGGAGGAGGTTGTTGTTGAACCTCAAGTAACACAAATGGAGAGACCTGAGGTCCTCCAGGAGCATAAGCTGCTGTTTTTGAAGACTGAACCTGGAGAAAGTCAGATTTGGAGAGAGGGAGTATTGTTTGGCTTGGAGATGGGAAGTTGGTTGGATCCCCCTAGGCAGGGACGTTTTGGCTTTTGGGATTTGGTTTTGGGCCAGGGGGGGTCTGGAGTTGTGGGGGCTCTTAACTTTGGAGGGACTTTGAAACATGCTTTTAAATACTTTCTGGATTACAGTGCTGACTGTGGAGAATGGGCTGACCTGTCGAGGGGGGACGGAGATATTGTTGGATTGGAGTCTCCCCGAGACCTACTCCTCAATGAGAAAGGAAAGAAATTAAGAAGAAGATCAACAAAAGAAAATAAAGTGCAGGTATAAACAAGAAGAAGATCTGCAGAAGGGACATGGAAAAGACTTAAGAGCCTCGGACACAAGATCACCAGGTTGATGGACTAGATGGAATGGATAGAAAGGACTGACATAACCCGAGACCAGGAAGAAGAGACATTGGATGAAGATTGGAAGAAAGTTTTTATTTATTTTGAGAATTAGTGTAAAATTAATGAGTGTTAGGAAAAATGTTGGAATGAAACGATTTGGCTTTAGTAGAAATGATATAAGGAGTTATGTACAAATAAGTATTAAGTTTTAAGTTTTAAGGCTTTTTATGGTAATATAAGGTTAAAATAAATTAAGGTAAATTTAATGACAGAATATAGTGAAAGATGGAAAGGATTTGCTGAGTTAACTAATAGGTTAGACCGTTATACAACAAAAATTGAGAAAGATGGAAAGAATTTGCTGAAACAATTAATTCAACTAGAATACAAAAAGGGAGGTGTGAGGAGGTCGATGAAACAAGTAAATGAAAGATAATGATATGGAATATTGGATGTGTGTTGTAATGTTATTGTTCTTTTTTGCTGTATTGTTGTATTGTTTTTTATGTTTTTTCTTTTTATATATTGTAATGTATGTCCTGTTAAATTTTTTGTTGTTTTCTTTTCTTCTTTTTTCTGTAATTTTTAAACTTCTAATAAATATCATTAAAAAAAAAACAGAACACCTGCCCTGCCTGCAGAAGGTCCCAGGTTCATTCCCTGGAATCTGCAGGTGGGGCTAGAAATGCCTCCTGCCTGAAAACCTGGTCATCCAGTCCAGATCAGTGGTTTTCTCCTGGTGTGGCAGGAGAGGACTGCAAGTGTAGCAGGAGGAAGACTCAATGTTAAAGAAACATTTAAACATTTCATTATACAGTGGTACCTCAGGTTACATACGCTTCAGGTTACAGACTCCGCTAACCCAGAAATCGTACCTCGGATTAAGAACTTTGCTTCAGGATGAGAACAGAAATCACGCGGCGGCTGCAGGAGGCCCCATTAGCTAAATTGGTACCTCAGGTTAAGAACAGTTTCAGGTTAAGAACGGACCTCCAGAATGAATTAAGTACTTAACCTGAGGTACCACTGTAGTATTGTATAATATAGTATAGTATCAATACTAGTTTGGTATCTATAGTATAGAGCCAGTGTGGTATAGTGGTTAAGAGCCGTGGACTCGTAATCTGGTGAGTTGGGTTCGCGTCTCCGCTCCTCCACCTGCAGCTGCTGGGTGACCTTGGGCTAGTCACACTTCTCTGAAGTCTCTCAGCCCCACTCACCTCACAGAGTGTTTGTTGTGGGGGAGGAAGGGAAAGGAGAATGTTAGCCGCTTTGAGACTCCTTAAAGGAAGTGAAAGGTGGGATATCAAATCCAAACTCTTCTTCTTAAAAATTGGATATACAACCAGAAACAGTCTCCATGCTTCTGTTCAAGACCACTGGCTATTCTACAGTTCTCCGTGACATATTGTTGTGAACAGGGACTTTCAACTCTGACAAAGAGGAAAGATCAGAAAAGAGAAAGGTTTCTTTGTTTTGGTGAGATGAGAGCCCAATGTAAATTAGATTACTCGGCAAAAGCAAACTCACACTTCTCACTGAGTTTGTACACATACGTATACGTCGAGTACATATGTCAGAGGCTCGTTTAGAATTATATTTTGGGAATAATTCATGTTCTTATGTAGCTGTTTCTGGATGTTCCATGATCATATTGTAATGCAGTTGTGCTGTATGTTATAAATCACGCACTGCTAAGCGTGACTTCTTTTTGTTTTCTAACCTATTTCTTAAAAAAAAATCTGGTGCGGCACAAGCAAATTTTGATTCTGAAGGTGTGGCCCAGAGGAAAAAGTTTGAGAACTACTGGTACAGACGATTCTGAGCAAGATGGGCAAATTAGTCAAACTCGCCACAAGTCAATTTGCTATGTTGCCATGAGCAAGGATATTCTCATATATACTCCCCTTTGAGCTCAGATATCCCTCCTTTTGTAACTAGCCACAAGAATCCTGGGCACTCGTACTTTTTCAGATAGCAGTAAACAAATAGGGCTAAATTCAAGCCTGCCTACTCCAGTAAAAACAGGTTAGGAATTGCAGCCCAGAACACAACATGTTTTCTCGCACACTGTTGTCAAGGAGAGAGAACAGACCACATTTTAGTAATATTTGCATTGTTTCAACATGGGTCTCTTCCCAGTTGGCGGCGACTGCCACTATTTTAGCGCTTGCTACAGCGTGTGACAATTTATTGCTGCTCCTCATGTAACAACGGGGTACAGCCATATTTGCTGCTGGGGAGAGAGTGTTACTTTTGGGGGTCAGTTTGATAAAAGAACGTCCTGCAGATGTAGGTCTGAGTGGACACAAAGGGGATTAAAATGGGGAAAGGAATGCAAAAATAAAATAATAAAATAAAAGACTTCTGCCATATGACCTGATTTGCCTGGACATTTTAGCGATTTCCGACTGCCGCATTCTGGCTATGTCCGGGAAATTCAGGGACTGGACTGAGGAGGAATGGTGGAAGCCCCCCCCCCCACTTTCCCGAACCTTTCCTAGGGCAGGAGGACAGTATTGATTTACAACAGTGGTTTGCAGAAGGGCATAGTCCAGAGAGGGAAAGCTGGGAAATACTGGGTGAGGAATAGCTAGAAGACGAAATGTCAAAAGAGAAACAGCTGGCAGATTCAGTGTCCTTGGACAGCACTTCTGACACACACCCCTTTTGTCTAAGACAGTAACAAGCTCAGATTACCCGACGTAGGAGTGATGTAAATTAATGGGGACAGAGGGGGTAAACCTTTACTGGGAGCAACGCCATTTTTTAAAGAGAGATGTGCATTCCTTTGTCTCTGGCTGTGATTATTAAAGAACTTATCTGGCAACAACACTTCTTTTGTTTGATCTGCTTATTTACTGCCACCGGCAGAGGGATCCGATTCCCCAAAGCCTGACAGGGTCTGTACACTAGAGGAAGAGTGGTGACGTTCAGAGCTGGGGGGCAAATGCCAGGTCTTTCTGTCTAGCCTTTGGACCACTCACCAAGCCACACTCCTCACTCGCATTGCTTCACCCTCCAAGCGCTTTTGCCTGGCTGGACTGTGTGCTTGAACTCTGGTAGAGGGGCAAATCCACGCCAGACATTGAAAAGACAACTGATGCCCATTGAAAGCATGTGACTTTCCCCAAAGAATCATGAAAGCTGTCATTTCCTCCTAACAGAGATGCAAGCACCAGTTCCCAGGGTTCTTTGGGGGAAGCCATGGGCTTTGACTATGCATTTGGGTGTGCTTCAAACGTCTGGTGTGGCTCTGCTCAAGCATTTCTGGCTTGTGAGTATGGAGAATAGAGCGGGTTGCGGAAGGTAGCCTACTACACAAAGTTAACATTTCCATCCATTGCTCCACCCACTTTGACTCCAGGCCCCGCCCACTACTGTGGCCCTCAGGTGGTTGCTCAGAAAGGAATGCGGCCCTCAGGATGAAAAAGGGTTTCCCAACCCTGCACCAGAGTGCAGTGACACAGTGAAGCATTTTTAGACTCTGAGTTTAGAGGGCCATGTGTATTACCTCTGTTGTGAAGCACACGGTTAATGTTTCTCTGCTTCCTTGACTTCGCCATTTCATTATTGTTTTTTACAACTGTTCCTACATTCCTGCTACACTAGAGCAAAACAAACAAACAAAAACCTGTTTGCTAAACCTGATTTTTTAAGAAAGAAGAAGAACCACCCCGAGCTTCTGCTGGCTTTGAAGGGAACGAGTTGCCTCAGGCGCTGTGTGAACACAGGTCTCTGTGGGCCTCAGGAGTCGTACAGTGAGGCAACCTTAGACCCTGGACTTAACAGCCTGAAGGGCACCTACAATGCGTATTACTTCACTTACTTCAGATTGCAGTAAGCCAGCCCAGCTGCGTTTAGGGGCTGCCTTGCTCATTCTGCTGAGTTGAGCCCCAGACTTCTGCTCCAAAGTCCTAACTGGAAATGGAAAGTGGTTAGCTGGCTGTGCTATGAAACATGGTGCCAATCTGAGGTAGGAGGACTCAGTCTGGAAGCACTAGGAAGCTCTGCCAGCTCATTGCTTTTCCTCCACAGAATATAACCATCAAGCACCATTATTTTGCCCTTAAACGCCTCGTGGTGTTTCGAACTCCTATACCTAAAAAACCACCTTTCTGCAAATGAACCTGCCCAGATCCTGAGATCATCATCTGAGGCCCTTTTCTGTCTGCCATGCCTGAGGAAAGTCTGGAGGGCTGCAATGAAAGAGCAGGGTCTTTTCTGCAGCAGCTCCCCATTTAGGGGATGCTGTCCCCAAGAAGATCCAACCTTGTCATCCTTTTTGCTGCCAGGCAAAGACGTTTTTGTTCCGCCCTGCCAGGTATTTCGGCAGCACTAGCAGTATGTTATAGTAACATTACATTTGTTTCAAATAATACTAATATGATTTTATTGTTGTAATGTTTTCCCCTGGTTGTATTGTGCAGGGGCTCTCAGTCAACACACATCTGTGGCTCCTTGTGACAGTGGCCACACCTTGGGAATGGCTTCAATTGCCTGGCTAAACCAGGTGAGAGTAGCCAATGGGTCTCAAACCCTCGGTGAGTTAGGGACTTCCTCTGCAATGGGAGACAGGCTCTGGCAGATTGAGCAGACAAGACCAATAGTGAGTCCAATGGTCAATAAGACGTTTTCTGTACGTGGTGTAGAGGGAAGAGAGGGAAAGATGGGGCTTACCTGTTGCAAAATATATTTCTGTTTTGTGCAAGCACAGCAACAAGCATAGACACAGCATTTGATTCTGAGACTTGAGGCCCTTTGAAAATACATTTCAGCATCATAAAGCGTAAGAATGGTATACCTGTGTACCTTCCAAAGGTGGCCTTGCCACATACCAACCTGGGAAGGTAGCCCATCCAGGAGAAGGACAACTCTGATCCTAAACCTCCGCTGCCTTGTGGGACATCTTCAGGAGAAGAAAAGCCTAAGGAGTAAACACTAAAATCTGGAGTGGAGTTCCTAAGGCAATTGGGTGATGCCTTGTACGCCTCCTTCCAGCAACTCCTGCAGCCAAACTGGTGCCAAATGTATTGCTCTCCTTTCAGCAAGGCAGAGATTTGGGGGGATGACTTGTTGTCTTAGCAGCCCAGGACCTCCATACACACTGCCCAGGCTTGTGCCCCAGGAAGGTCACTTTGTTGCTGCTCACACAGCAGTTTGGCTTCACCCCTGGAGGTGCGCTCCATTGTCTATCGAGATGCCAACAACAACAAGGGGCTTTTTCCCATGGGAAGCAAGGTACAAATTTAATAAACCTAGCCTTTGTCAAGTTAGACTCCCAACACTTTATAAGCCACAGGAATGAGACACTCTCATGTGATGCCTAACGCCTTGTCTCTTTCATTTCCTTTGTCATCTTATCTGTTTACTCGCCACCTGCAATTCTTGCACTCTCCAAGGCCAGACCAAACCAGCTGAAACATGTTCCCGAGGCAAAACTTGGCCCTCTGTCCTGTTCAAGGGATGCTCCTGCTGCTTACAGGAATAGGCTAGAAATCTGGGAGTTTTCTGGGTCAATATCTGCCATACTTATGTGCTGACACCAGATGGATTTTTGAGTCTAACTTGGGGGTGTCATGGTACCAGGCCAGGACTTTGGGGCTAAAGTCCAGAGCCACACTCAGGGGAATGAGCCAAACATGGCAGGGCTGGTGTACCACATTTTGAGGGGAAATAAGAATAGAATCCTAGAATTGCAGAGTTGGAAGGGACCCCCTTCGATGTAGTGTATTTGAAAGTGGGACCCTTCTGCTAAAACCATTGTCCAGAGTCTGAAATCAATTCGCTGCAGCGCTATTGCATTTGACAGAGTACAAGTGATCTTGCTGTCTAAAGTTTGGAAAGGAAGGGGCATGAAAGCCCTCAAATGCCGAGAAAGACCCTCTTGGGCTCAGCATATAGGCAGCTAGGTCTGGCCTGTCTGGATTTTAACTGTGAGCCTTTCATTTAGCCTGTCTGAAATCTTTTACTTGCCTGATTTGCAAAGTCAAGTGTTTATCCTGGAATCAGATATAGAAAAGCCCAGATCAGTGAAGAACCTAAAGTTCAGTTAATCTAGGGAATGAGTGACCTGGTTCTTTGATCTTGCTATGTTCTTCTATCATCTGCTGGCTAAATTTGGAGGCCCTAACACACAGAGCCTGGTTAATATTTGCAGATTACCTTTGTTTAGATTCTATTACTATGCAATTAGATTGTTGCCTTGCAGGCATGTTTGACTCTCTACGGACAGAAAAGCAGAGTATACAACCGGCAAACGTCTGCTCCGACTGTCTCTATTTAACAGGGAGAGTCCAGATTTTCGCTGCACTGGCAAATCAATGAAACTTTTATTTTTATCACTTACATAATTATGAAGCTGATGTCCATTGCTTTGCCATTACATTATTCCACCCTGTTCGTTTCAATGCAAAAGAAACACAATGGCGACAATTGTGTATCGTTTGTGGACTGAAAACAGCAGCTACGGATATTATTGGCTGGATTTATTTTCATTCTGTTCAGGGAACAAGTAAGTGATCATAACCAATTTCTGCTCCCATTTCTGTTTTCATTGGAGTTCTCTAACTTATGAGCTTATTCATGTTTTAGTTTTTAAAAACTTGTTTTACAAACTTTTATATTAATTGACAATGCCAACATGTATTTTATGTTGTTGTTTTGTAAGATGCTTAGAGGTTTTATTTACAGCGAAGCAGAATATAGACTTTGTCAAAAACAAACAAATAAGTTAATAAACAACAGGTCGCCAGTGCTAATAACCTTTCCTCAAAGGCCCAGATAAGCACAAATGTCTGTTTGTGGAATAATGTCAATGGAGGAGGCAATAAGAACTTTACAGGAAAGGAATTCCATAATCGGGGCACTACCACCAAAAAGGCCCTGTCTTAAATCGCTGCCAAATGGGCCCTACGTATTTTAGGAACCATTTTTATTCTGTGGGTGGAACATGCTTTGCAAAAGGGGTGCATTATGCATGGTCCTCCTGAAACCTCCCACAGCTACGACAGAGAAACCCAGAGATCTTTGGCACCCTAACCAGAAGTAAGATGGCACTTGGTACGGCAGGGAGTGTTTGTGGGTGTTTGTGTGAAGTTTTGCATGTCAATAAATGGACACAGACACCAGACGCTCAACAGGGGGAGGAAAGGGGAAGCACTTAGACACACAAATAACAGAGCTATGTGTTGGAGATAGAGCAGCAAGCTGCAAGCTGGTGTTTTAACACTCGTTTCTTTCCAACCAAACAGGACTAGCAGGTGCCTGCTGTAGCCTTCAGCTACTTGAAGAGCAATGCCTTGCCAAAGGCACTGAAATTTCAACTAAAAATGTGGAAATCCCAAGATGGAGAACAATAATGGGAAGGGGGGGGGGAATGAAGGAGGAGACACACCTTGATTAGCAAAACCATGGGTGGTTAGCAAATTCCACCGCTCAGGAAACTGTCATGCTGGTAAAGGCCAGTGAATAGGGAGCCATTCTTTCCAGACTGGTCGGGGGGGGGAGATGTTCCCCTTCTTTCCCACACCCGCCTCACCCACATTCATAAATCATGGTCCTTTATTACTGAAGGCTCTCCTATGCTGCACTGTAGTCTGATGAAAGGGGGAGCTCCTAAGATTTTTGCATCTTTTTAATACACTGTAAGCTGCCCTGGGTGGCGTATTTAGGTTAGGAAGCTCTACTAAGATAAATTTTAAAATTTATAAAACACACACACACATAGTAAGAATGATGGTGGAAGGGTGTAGGATAGAATTGATCAAAAAAATAAACAGGCGCCACTCAATGTTTTGCACAGGTGCAACTGCCTTTCCAGGCATTCAAAATAGAGACTTAGTGTGCAGTTCTATTGACAGACGCTCCCAGGTGTGTGTATATCAGACAGCAGTCTCTGTCGTATTTGTCTTTTACTGAAAGAGCAAGGAACAGGTACCTTTTCAAGATGCCCGAGACTCTTTCTTTTCCTAGCGATGGGACAATAAGATGGTAGTATGAGGAGCTGGAAGAGATGTGAAACTGGGGTTAAGGGAGATAACTGAAGAATAAGTAATAAAGTAATAAATAAGACTGGGAAGGACGGTGGAGAGTCATAAGCAAGGGGGAGATGGAAAACTAGTTCCCCTCAGGATATCGCAAAGCCTGCTTACTGATATTTTCCACTTTCATTTGCTACTACTGCTAGTAAATTATTTACTACACATTTACTACTACAAGTACTACTGGTTATTAACTAACTACTGCCGGAGATGGAGCCATGTTGGTTTGTGACAGCAGAACCAATGGAGGCACGGACTAATTTGCAGCGCGATCCTAACCATGCCTACTCAGAAGTCCAGCTGAATTCAATGGGGCTTCCCCCTGGGTAGGTGGGATTAGTAGGATTGCAACCTAACATAATTATTATGCCATTATTGGCTATAATGCACTTCAACAGATGCAACCAATAAATGAATAGCAGCCCTATTACAGCCAATGACTAACCCCCTTCATCCGAAGATCCCAAGGCAGTTCACAGCTTAAGTATTATTATGTAATATTATAGATTTTGGAGGCACAGCTCAGTGTTAGAGCTGCAATGCATGCAGAAGGTTGCAGGTTCAATCCCAGGCATATCTCGGTAGGGCTGGAAGAGACCCCAGGCTTTAATCCTGGGGAGCTTCTGCCAATCTGTGTAGGCATTACTGAGCTGGATGGAGCAGTGGTCTGACTCAGTGCTTCCAATGCTCCTCCCTAGAGCCTGCAGCAACTATGATGGAATCATGGAAGAGTAGGCAGTGACCTTTAGCCCTGCCAGCTGTTTCATGTCCCTGCTAGATGTCTGCTGTTCCAGCAGGTGACCAGGAGGAGGAGCTGTGCTATGTTGCCAGGTTTGTCCACACCCTCGATTGCTGCAGGGCAAAGGGCCAAGCAGTCCTCACTCCTGCTCTTGGCAATGACAAATGACAGCACAAGGAAACAAAGTGCAAATGGCCATCAACACAGCTTCCCTGGCTTCATGGAATGCTGAACGCTATTTGCACAAAGGCCGCCCAACCAAAATTATTTGGCTGGTCAATCAGTCAGGATGCCATTCGTTAGGGACTCTCGGCTATTTTTGTACATTGTGCATTGTTTCCATGCATGTGCATGCATGGCCTGCCAGTTTGCTGCATGCAGCAAGCTTTTTTCAGTCCCCAGCGTTGCTCGGAGAGGCACCCTTCAGAGTTCTGTCGCTGCACATTGCATGATGTGCAGGCTGGCTCTCAACTCCAGCCTGCCATTTGCAGGGCAGGCATTACCAGGATGTTACCCTGCCCTTCTTCAAGGAGCTCAGGACAGCATGCAAGGCCACCTCCTTTTATCTTCAAGATCACTCTGTAACTTTAAGAAGCAGTCCCCGAGTTTGCTTTTCCTTCCCCATCCCTTAGACTGCAAGCCTTGTTGTTGTTGCTGTTGTTGATTTAAACTGATCAGTAAGCGGGGAACCTTTTTGGCTGCAGAGTGGAGTAGAAAGGATTTAAGTAAATAAATACTAAACCTTGGGAGGTAGGATCGTTCCAGAAAAAGTGACTGGACCAAGGTCACCCGGTGAGTTTTGTGCCGGAGGTGGAATGTTATCTGCTTATTAAAGCATGCATCTGAAAGCCTGTGAGGCACCTAGCGACGACTTAAAAGCACAGCCAATGGAGGAAAATACTAACTTTATTTATCTTATACCACCCTTCAATCATAGTCTCATGGCACTTTATAAAAAACAACACACACACACAATTAAAGTGTACGAGGGCCTTCTCTGTGGCTGCACTACATTGTGGAGACCTCCCAGGCTCTGGTTTTCCAGAGCAGATAACCTCTTATCAGGAGGTCCAGTCTGTACAATGTAGGAATTGGGCCTTTAGTGTTGCGGCACCTGCCCCTTGGAATTTCACCCCAGTTGTCTTTTCGGTGCCCTTCCTCTTTCAACAAACCTTTTCAGCCGATATATTTCCTGGCCTGCATCTGTGCTGGGATTGTTTTATACTTACTTATTGTTTGCTGCCCTGGGCTCCGTTTGAAGGGCAGGATATAAATTTGCTGGAGCCACACCAAAAATTTAATTGACAAGAAACACCAATAGGTGAAAAAACAACAACTCCTAGCTGTGCTTGATTTATAACACAGAACACAACTACTTTATAATATGATCACGGGACATCTAGAAAGTATAAAACAGTGCACCTACAGAAGAACATGAGTCATTCCCAAAATATAATATTGTCTTTGAATCTTCTTGCCACCCTTTTCTGCAAGGCCAGTGTGGCATGCCACGCCCTTTGAGAACCACTGTCCTAGTCTAGGGTCAATCCACAATGGCACTGGCTCTGAATGGAGAACCACTATTCACAGGGTGTGTTCAAAATTGGTACCACCAAACAGCTGTTGATGCTCCAGGGCCTCAGGGGGGGCCTATAGCCACTGTCTCTTGACCAGCCACCACTGAGGTTGGGCAGCCATCCCTCCAGCAGAGGAGGCTTCTCCCACTCTCAATAGGTTTTGGTCTGCTGGGCTCTTATTCATTAAGATCCTTGCTGCACCAGGCCAATAACCCATCTAGCCCAGCACCCTGTTCTGCCAGTAGTCAACCTGCTGTCCATGGGAAGCCTGTGAGCAGGACCTCAGCATGGTCGCACTTGTAATTCCCAGCACAAGCAGCAGAAGAGTTTGGATTTGATATCCCGCTTTATCACTACCCGAAGGAGTCTCAAAGCGGCTAACATTCTCCTTTCCCTTCCTCCCCCACAACAAACACTCTGTGAGGTGAGTGGGGCTGAGAGACTTCAGAGAAGTGTGACTAGCCCAAGGTCACCCAGCAGCTGCAGGTGGAGGAGTGGGGAATCGAACCCCGTTCACCAGATTACTGTACAAGCCTACCGCTCCTAACCACTACACCACACTGGTTCCCACTCACTGACATCCAGCCTGGGACCTTGGGGTGAAGGGCGAGTAATAAATAAAACAAATTATTAAACAAATTATTAAATAATAAAAAAGGTCAGGGGTGCCAACTTGAATAAAATATTGGGGGGCTGGGGAAGACCAGGTGAGCCTCACCCTTTATAAGTGATCACATGATGTGGTGCATGCACATCATTTGAATGTCAATACCCATTTACCCATTCAATTTGAATGGCAATGCCCATCAATTGGAGGGAGCGCTGGCCCCCTCAAATATTTCAGAGGGGTCTGAAGGGACCTTGGCCCCCTAGGCATAGAAGCCAACTCCTAGGGGTCGAGCTTGCTCCATCAAATACAGTGGTACCTTGGGTTACATACACTTCAGGTTATGTACACTTCAGGTTACAGACTCTGCTAACCCAGAAATACAGTGGTACCTCGGGTTAAGTACTTAATTCGTTCTGGAGGTCCGTTCTTAACCTGAAACTGTTCTTAACTTGAAGCACCACTTTAGCTAATGGGGCTGCTGCGCTGCCGCTGTGCGATTTCTGTTCTCATCCTGAAGCAAAGTTCTTAACCTGAGGTACTATTTCTTGATTGCGGAGTCTGTAACATGAAGCGTATGTTACCCGAGGTACCACTGTATTTCAGGGGGCTCTCCCCCCCCCCCGCCAAAGTTGAGAATAATTCCCAAATTTTGTGTGCGCGTGCCATGTCATGTGATCGGCGACGCGGGGCGGGGCATACCTGCTCCCTTCCCCGCCCTCGATATTTTATTCTAGTCGGCACCCCTGCCCTTGGGAGTTAATGGCAAGGGCCTGAAACCGGCCCTGGCGCGCGAGACTCGCCCTGGCAGATTCCAGACGGCTCCGGGGAGCTGTTCCGTGTCCTGCCTCTTCGCCTGTCCTCCTCCTCCTCCCCGTGCGTCACCGAACCCTCTCAGCTCCCGGGGCAAACAGGTCCCGGGGCCTCGCCTCGCCCTCGGGTGCCCGGGAGGCCGCCTGTGGCGATGCCCCTTTCTGGCTCTCTCTGAGTGACCGCGCGCCCCTCCGGCTCGCCCGCCGGTCGCCCTCCTTCCTCTCAACAAGTCGGGAGAAACTTGCTCGACGGGCGGGGAGGGAGGCGGGGGAGGAGGAGGAGGAGAGGCGGGCCCCTCGGCGTGCGCCTCGCCCGCCCATTGGCCGGCGCTCCGTCGGCCGCTCCAGCTGGAGCCGGGAGCCGTCGGCTGGCGGAGGAGCGTCTCGCGCCTGCCCCTCTCGGAGCGCCGGCCAAGGTTGCGCGTCTTAAAGGGAGCCCCGCGCGCGCAGCTGCCTCTTCACACCGATTCCCCCGGCAAGAAGGGGAGCACAGCGCCCGCCCCGCCTCGTCTCTCCCCTGAGCGGACTGTACAATCCTCGGCAGTGTCCTGAGACTGTATGGTCAGCTCAGGGGCGGCTCGGCCCCGGGATCGCAGCCTCGAAAGCAGCGCCGCCGCCGCCACCGGACCCGCTCGCCACGAGGAGCGCGCGCCCAGCCTTTCGCCGCCGCCGCCACCACCAGGGAACCTGCGCGGCCGAAAGAGGGAGCCCAACGGCGCAGCCCAGCACGCCCCTTGCACCTCTCCAAAGGCCTCCGGGGACCTGCCCACCCACCCAAGCCAGGCCCCCTGCCTGCCTGCCTGGGTCGGGCGCGCCCACGAGGGAGCCCGTGTACCCAGACGCCGCGCAGAACAGCGGAGGCGCCGCTTCCACGATGACAGCGGAGAAGGAGAAGAAGAGGTAAGAGGAAAAGCGCCCAGGGCGCACCTGAGAAGCAGGGCGCCCCCCCCCCGATCCGGCGCCGATCGGGGGTGGGGGTTTCCCTTTTTACGAAAAATTCCTTTTCTTCTCTCAGCTCCAAAGTGGCCCTTCTCTGGCTGAGGTCTCTCCCGCCGTATCAGGTCATAACAACAACAGCAACAACAACAACAACTTGTCAATATTGTATCATCATCGTCGTTCTGCTTGTTGGACGGGAAGGCCTCAGCGTTGATCTTGATATAATGGGCATATAGCTCACGAAGGGTGGCCCCTTGAATTTATTTTTGGGGTGGCAGGGTGGGCTCCCACGTTGATGGGCATTGCCATTTAAATAGTGGGTGGGTGTTGCGACTTCTAAGCGATTATGCGGGGTGGGGCTTACCTGGCCCCCCAATATTTTATTCAAGTTGGCACTGCTCTACACACACACACAAAACAAAACAAAAACAAAACAGCTGTGTGTGTGTGTGTGTGTGTGTATTGTATATATATAGTATATATATATAGTGTGTGTGTCTAGTGTAAATACACAACAGGGGTGCCAACTTGAATAAAATATTGGGCAAGCCCCGCCCTGCATAATCGATCACTTGGCGCGGTGTATGCACACCATTTGAATAGAAATGCCTATCAGTTTTTTGGGGGGCGGCCCCCTCAAATATTTTATTGGAGGGTCGAAGGGACCTCGCCCCCTAGGAGCTGGCTCCTATGATGCACACACACACTTGTACGATTCGCTTGTTGACGTTTGTACACTTTTGTCTAGTTTTTAAAATGTTGGGTAGAATCCAGACAAAGCTAAGCAGTTTTACGTTCCTTTGGGTTTTTTTTTTAAAAAAACAACAACCATGTTTCTCGTGAGTTCATTAAACACGTGTTTGTCTGCCCCGAAATCTACGGGGCCTCCGAGAGCGTTGCTTAGGCTGGATTGTAATACTCATACTGTAATAATATATTTTAAAACACGTTTGGTTAGGTTCCCGTCGATTTCAAAGGGCGCTTTTCGCCCCTGCTTCTTAACTCTGCCCTTGAAATCCGCGGGACATGGACGCGCTGAATTTTGGCAGGATCGCGTCCCGATGCCTTGGGAATGACTGAAGCTATTCACTGGAATTGCGGCGCGAAAGAAAGAATGTTACTTCTTCTTGGCTTTGCTCCGGGATCTGTGACGGTTTTGTTGTTCCCAGATCTGTGTACTTTTGAAGGTTCAACTTCCAGCTCTTTGGCTAGCTTCCCCCCTTCTCTCCTCTTCTTCCTTGGAATTGACGCGCTTATAGGATGCTCCCAAACTTACCCAAGAAAGCTGTTCGCCAAAGCTAAAGAACAGTCGCAGATCTGCACCTTGTGAAGGGTGCGTGTCTGTGTGTGCCAGTGTCTTTTGGAGACAGAACTACGCTTAGGAGGCGGAAAGCGATTATCAACCTGAAACAGAGAGGTCCGAAAACGATCTCTTCTCACGCTACTAAAATCCAACGGCTTTGGCATCCTTCTCCGCTCTTTACCTGTTGAACTACTGTAACTCTAGAACCTCCGGAACACAGAAGGAAGCATCTGACGATCGCTCCCCCTTATCCCCATGCCCGTGGGCCTTTAGACAGCCAGTTAAAATGTAACCTGGGGTCCATCTGTCTGCATAATGACAAAAATGGGACTTTAGCATGTTCTTTGTCGGTGTCCACTCTTGTCGCGCGTCTGGGAGCTATTTCGCGAGAAAAGAAACGAGTCGAATCCTCTAAAAAGTAAAAGGAGTGACTCCCATTCTTCGTCCCGTGGCATATTTATATTTCTAGAGGCAGGAATAAGGACAGCTTGCACTAAGGCGCCGCCGCTCCAGATGCAACACTTCACACTCCCGTCTCCTTTCCCAGAAAATATTACCGTAAATGCACAGCTGATTTTCAGCCAACGTAGGCTAGGGAGAAATGCGCGGTCAGAAAACTGCAGGAGTACAGTTAGGAAATTTAAGCCCCTGGACTTAATGGTCTTACGCGGGTGAGCCCTCTTTAGGGGGTCATCAGCATTACTTCACCAAGGGTAGCCAACATGGCGCCCTCCCGATGTTTTGGACAACTCCTCACCTCCCTTAATTCTTGGCCATGCTCACTGAATGAAGTTGGGGGTCCACAAAATCTGGGTCGGGGGCACCGCGTTGGCTTCCGCGGCGGTAAGCCATCCTTGTTGAGTTTGGGGCTGCGTCCTGCCCTGGACCTCTGCGCCCCCAAGTCCTTCCCTGGTGCCACAACGGATCGCCACCACGCGCGCCTTTGCGCGTATTCCAGCTCGCTGGCAGCTTCGGTTGCATTTCGTCAATAGCGGAGCGAAGTGTTTTTTTTCCCTGTGGGGCGGGGAGGGGAGAGAGATTGCGTTCACATAAACTTTTGAACTGCGCCAGTTTGCAGAGCGCTGGCTTTCCAGCACCGTCTCTCCAAAAGCTGGAGATCATGTGTGGAGTGACACCGGATTGAACTGAGCGTTCGTCGTCAGTGGCGAAAGGAAATTTCAGGGGGCGATCGGTTTGGTGGAGAGAAACTCTCTCTCTCCCCTCCCCGAAGTTTTGAAGACCCAGCGTCTGGGATAGGCTGAAGGCAGCCGCCCAGAGACGCACCGGTGCAAGTCAGTTTAAGTCGAGTGGATCCCCTTTCGGAGGCTGGTGCTGGGAAGGTCCGGCAGCTTCCCAGGAGGTTAAAGGGTGAATGCGGATTGCACAACCGCCACCTCTGCCCCTCCCGTCCCCCTGCTCCGTCCATGCCTCATCAGATCAGCTCCGCGGCTGCTTTTACGCCATCTTCCCCAATTACTAGCTTTGCCGATTGTGCAAAGGCGGAATTTTTTTAGTTGATCCTCTTGAACGCAGCCAGCCTGTGTCGACGAAGATGCTTCTCCCTTTTTCTGCTGGACGACCCTGTCTTCCTGCCCACGCTTCAGCCGCATTTATGTGGTTTCCCTTTCAAGACATTTTTAGCCACCATCGGAGGCGAAGTTGAAAGGGGTTGTTTCCTCCCCCTTCACCTTTCAACGCTTCAGGAATTGGCAATTTTAATACCGTACTTCAGATTTGTACCACACTTTTCTGATTGTGCAAAATGTTTCTCATACATCCTCAGTGATCCTTACAATACACCTGTTGTTAGACACATATTTCAGTTGAGAACATAGAACGAAGTTGGGATTTTTGTTGGGAGGGGAGCAGAACCTCTGTTAGCTTTTTTAAAAAAAAATTGATTCAAGGGGGGCAGTTCCCTGCCCCCCCTTTGCTACGCCCATGGCTGAGAATGCAAAGTCACCTAGTGTATTCATGGCAGAGGCAGATTTGAACTGGAGGCTTCCAACTTCCCGGTTTAGTCTCTTAATGTCTGTTACACCAGAGGGTTCAACCAGGGAATGTTCAGTATATTATTTTATTCAACACAGACTACAAAGGTGCAGTGTGTTAAGGTGCCATGCGACATCCAGCCTTGGTTCACATTGAATTTAGTGGATCTTACTCCTAAGTAATCTTAGTTTGATATAATGTGTCTTCATTTTAATTATTAGGCATTCCAGGGTGCAAAGCACTTTGAAGCCTGATGGTTTTATCGGGGAAGTTATCTATGCACATGAAGTGCTACATTATGTGTTTAAGTTACCCCCTGGTTCCAATCCCTGAAAATATAAATTTGGGGTACAGCAAAAATCAACTCAAACTTAGTATGTTTCACTGACTTCAACTGGATTTAAAAGTGTTTAACACTGGGTGGATCATGTCCAGGTTTTGCCGAAAGGATTAAACTTGGAGCACGGGTAGTTTGTTGTCTTAAAAATATATATGTTTCCATATTTGCAACCTAGAACTTCACATCTTATGTGTGCTTTTCTTGTATCGTCTGTTATCTAAGACCTTCAAAGAGGGTTAAGTTTGTATCTTTTTTTTTAATTGGGCGGACTTCTGTTGGTAGAAACTTCCAGTTTGCCATATGAGATGCATAGTGACTCGGAACCAGCACAGTCGGTAGAGCATGAGACTCTTAATCTCAAGGTTGTGAGTTCGAGACCCACATTGGGCAAAAGATTCCTGCAGTGCAGGGGCTTGATCCTTGTGGTTCCTTCTAAGTCTACAGTTCGATGATTATAACTGAACAGTCGTCATTCCATTCTCTTTTATTATAGTCAAGAAATGTGTGCATGGAAGAGAAGGGGCCACAGTTTGTGTGGAGCTCTGGGTAAACACTAAAGCTTTGCGTTTCCTTGTGTGCCCATTGGCACCTTTTAGAAACTTGGTAGCTTTTCATGGAGGGTGTGTGTGTGTGTGTGTGTGTGTGTGTGTGTGAAGGAAATATAGGTATGTGCAAAGATTCCCAGAGCAAACCTGCAATCAATCCCCTTTTGGCCTGTATAAGGTATATGTATAAGATCTTGGCATTGTTGGTGTAGCTCTATCTGTTGTTTTGGAAGGGCAGAGAAGATAGCTTCAAATGAGCAAGGATACGTAATGTAAAGGTCATGTTCCTTTCCGGTTCTCCTTTGGAATATTTCCTATTTATTGAATATTTAACCCCTGTTGCCTTTGGGTGCATGTAAAACTTTTCTCCCCTGATCTGTGCCAACTCAGATTTCGTGAACATTAAAGTTCTTGAATGTCTATGGCGTTCAGCTGTCCGCTCTTGTGGTGTGCGTGCGTATTACATTTGTTTTCTGCATTCATTAAAAGTGTGCCAGGGAGGAAAAACGAATCACTGATGGCCAGCATGGTGAAAAGCTCTCATTTAACAACCTAACAGCTAAGCTGATATAGTTAAGGCAAGGGTGTGTTAACCAGTACTTTCTCTTCAAAAAGAGCAAGAAAATGAATAAATAATATTCCCAGAAGGATTTTTGCAGTGGTTATTGAAGAAAAGGTGTATGAATAATGTTTGTGGGGACAGGGCTGTAGCTAGGGGGTGGTGCGGTGGGCCCCTGCCAGGGGCGCAGGCAATGGAGGGGTGTGCAAAATCTGCAAATAATACGTCCATACATATAAATATTGATAATTGCCTTGTAAGAAATGGTTTAAAATAGAGGGTGAATTGAATGGGTGGAAGGGGGCGGGGTTGGAGGAGAGGCATAAAGAAGAGCTAATTTGTCCGTGGCTAGGGGGCGCAATCTGGACAGTTCTGCCAGGGGTGTAAGATCACCTAGCTACAGCTCTGTGTGGGGAAATAATCTGTGGAATATGACTCAAAAACAGGGATCACTCCAGACTCTGGATAACACACCCACTCCAATAGTTGTAGCTGGAATATGAACAACTGTTCTTAGAACAATTTAATATGCTTGCATTAAATTTGAGTGTGTCATATCCTGTTCTTTTAAACTATGACTTAACTGGGGTCTATAGGACTCCTGTATCAGGCTAGCAAAGTTCTTCTTCTTCTTTTAGAATTTTAGGATGTCATAATAAACACAGAAGGAAAGGCGCACACTGTAGCTTTAGGCTGCCAGGTCAAAATTCCGAAAAGTGAAAGGCAAACTTGTGCAATAGCAGAAGAAGTTAGTAGATGTCTTGCAGGCGGTGTGGGGCTGTTGTATCTGTTCTGGAGCTTATTCAGAAGCTAGAAAGCCTGTTCTTTGCTTTGGTGTTGTATAATAAAGTATTCTACTATGTAGACTGAAAGGCAAATGAAAACTTAAGGCTGACTGCGTAATCATCATATATTTAAAGCACCTTTTAAATGCATGGCTTTCCCCACAAAGAATTCTGGGAACTGTAGTTTAAGGGTGCTGGGAATTATATCTCTCTGAGGAAGTAAACTACAGTTCCCACAATTCTTTGGCGGAAAACAATGTGCTCTAAATGTGTTTTGCATGTGTAGTGTGCACATAGCCTGTGTCTGCAATCCTTTATATTGGGTATGGGACTCCCCCCCCCCATCAAAGGCCACATTCACTAACAGCCAACCCTTTGAGGGCCTCATGCCAAAGGTGGATGTGGCCAACTCAAATGCGGGCATGACCAAGATGGCGACACACACCACTTTGCCACTTCGTATACGTGGTTACACACATCCCACATCCCTGAACTGCATTCAAAACACAAAGCTCCATACACAAACGGTGCTCGCCCTCTTTGCTGGTGCTCAGTTGTGTCATGGGAGCAGTGGAGGTACAGGGAGCGAGGGGGACGGCAGGGCCGGGAGTGGATGTTTAAAATTCTGCTCACCAGTAATCTCATCCTTCTCACCTTCATCTGTGCTGCTGATACAGCAAACTGGGAATCCCACTGAGTGCAAACATTATTATTTTTTGTTCCAGATTTATAAGCCGCCCTTCCTCTCCCAAGGGAACCTGTAGTAGTTCACAACTACAAGGTTACATGAATTGCAATATTCAGAGCAACATTAGAATGTGCTGCAGGTAGTTATTAAACACGGGAGAACAAACAAAAAACCAACCAACCAAAAAACCCCCGACCTTTGTAAAACCATCAGCCGAACGTCTGAATAAATAAAGAAATAAATGCCTCACAAGTTTCCTGAACGCAAGGGAGAAGGGTGGCTCTGCCTGATTTCCCTTGTGAAAGAGTTCCACAGCACCATGCGTACAATTCTCGGTGTTGCCGGTTGCAATGTCCCAGACTAATATGTCCAGATGTCCAGATCTTGTTGGGACAGATTTCCTGTTTTCTTTTGAGGCACAGTGTTCCGAGAACATTTTTTGATCAAATTCTCGAAAGGTCCTGGTTTTTCGCTCAGTTAGGGTTCTCGTGCGCTCCAGAAGCAATTAACCGTTTTGTCGTTTCTGTTGCTGGCGGAGTTTGCAAGGCCAAGTAGCTCTTCTGGTTTTGTCTACTCGGAGCAAACATTTAATTTGCAACACGTAGCATTGCAGATTTTGGCTGGAGTGTTTTTGCCTTTTCTTCCCCAAAGAATGCAAACAGCACTCTTTTCTGTACGCCATGAAAACGTTCACTTGGAAAACAAGCTGTCAGGAATGAGTGTTTGTGTTAGTTAAATGGAATATAAGGTTCTGCAGCAGTGAGTCAGATTCTGCTGTCAACAGCAGTGACATCCGCTTCTTTTGGCGATCCTAAACTTTGCACTGAAATCCTGTGCATCTCTGAGCAGAAGCCCAAGCTGAGTTCAGTGGGACTTGCTGCTAAGTACATATGCATAAGATTGCAGCTTCAGCTGTATTTATTTTGAATTTATTGATATATATGCACAGTGCTTTTTTGGGGGGTGTACGCGGGGGTACGCATACCCCTACACATTTTGTGAATCTAAGTTTGGCCTCATTGAGGGGCAGTATTTCAATGAGTAGGAAAATGAGAGTACCCCTAAATATATATTTTTAGAAAAAAGCACTGTATATGCCATAAACTGTTACAGAAAATAGTATTGCGTGTACTTGGGAGAGGTGTGGCAGGGCTGAAGCAACTCCCCTATGGAGAAAAGTTGCAGCTCTTGGGGCTTTTTAGTTCAGAGAGAAGATGTGTAAAATGTGACGTGATAGACGTTTTAAAAAATTATGCCTGGCATGGAGTAAGTGATGAGAGAAAAGCTTTTCTTCCTCTCTCATAACACTAGAAATCATGGACACCCAGAAAAGCTGATTGTTGGAAGATTCAGGGCAGACAAAAGAAAGTGTTCATGCAGTACACAGAAGAAGAAGAAGAAGAGTTTGGATTTGATATCCCGCTTTATCACTACCCTCGGGAGTCTCAAAGTGGCTAACATTCTCCTTTCCCTTCCTCCCCCACAACAAACACTCTGTGAGGTGAGTGGGGCTGAGAGACTCCAGAGAAGTGTGACTGGCCCAAGGTCACCCAGCAGCTGCATGTGGAGGAGCGGAGACACGAACCCGGTTCACCAGATTACGAGTCTACCGCTCTTAACCACTACACCACATTGGCTCCCTACATAGTTAAAACCAGTGCTTTTTTCTGAAAAAGAAAGTGGGGGAACTCATCACAAACTTAGTTTGCTGCAGGCCCAGTTGCAGTGCCGCCCACCCAACCCCGGACAGTGGCTAAATGTAAGTTGTGATTAATAAACTCAAGCAGACAACGGTCTGGATTAGAAATGACCACATCTTTATTGATTACAGTATAGATGTAGGTGGACTTTTGGCTCAGGCATTGGGTGTATATCCGTTCCAGCCCCTGCAGGCCAAAATAATGATGATGATGATGATAATTTAATTTTTAGATGGTAAGGGAACTCAGTCCCCCCATTTCCTGCTCAACACACACACACACACACACACACACACACACACACACACACACCGGTTAAAACTGTGGATTCTGCTCCTGCAAGAGGTATTGGCAACCATGGCCACAAACTTGGATGGTTTTAAAAGAGAATTAGACTAATTCATGGAGGATAAGGCTGTTCAGTGGCTACTAGCCGAAACGGCTCTCTTCTGCTTCCACTGTTGGAAAAAGTATGCCTTCAGAAACACCAGTTGTTGTAAATCACAGGAGGGGGGAGACCAAAGGATCCTGGACAACATGAACCATCCAGCAGGGCTCCATTTATGTTCTTGCGATGAGGGTGATTTCTGTGGCACAAACTTATCCCTGCCCTTAGGAGCTTCCCATCCAGATTTGGGCAAAGGAGCAGACAACAACGAGGGGAGGGGAAGGAAGAAGGAGGCAAGGGGCAGAATGTATACACATTGAGTTACATGCTTTTAACTAGGGTTGCCATATTTCCAAAAGTGACTGAAAACACAACAGAAAAGTTGTGGTTTTTTAAAAAGCTATTTTTAAGAGGAGTTGACAAAAAAGGACACTGCTGACATGTATTGCCATACGTCCGGATTTTCCTGGACGTTTCAGCAATTTCTGCCCGGACACTATTTCTGACGGTCAATTGCTGGCTATGTCAGGGAGATTCAGGACATACGCCAACCTTGCTTTAAACACAGGGGTGGATAACCAGATGTTGTCAGACTCCAGACTACAATCAGCCCTAGTGAACATCACAAGGCCTCAGGGATTACTTATGTTATGTTTATCTATAATACAGGTATTACTATGGCACCATGTCATGAACTGTCAGGGCTGTTTATAATAAAAACCACATAAAATGCTATTTAAAAAGTACAAATAAAAATGCAGATGATCTTTATGGTTGAGTGGCTAATCAATATAAAAATTACACAGCTACAAAGCTGTTACTGCTGAATTAGATTGTGTTGTAGAGTTTTCCTTCTATATACTGGATATCCTGTATAGCAGTCTTCACTAGCCTGGTGCCCCCTTGATGTTAGAGTTAGAGCTGGACTACATCTCCAATGGTCCTGATGGGAGATGTATTCCAAAGCATTTGCAGGGCACTAGGTTGGTAAAGGCTGCTCTAGAATTTTAAATGTACCTGTTGAACAGATTTATGGGTTTTTTTTATGTTAACCAGTCTGAGATTTCTGTATAAAGAGCACTATATAAGCTGAACAAATAATTAAAGTAAGGGTCTGGAAGCTGTTCAGCTGAGGGCAGAGGATATTTATTGATAGAGAAAGTTCATAAGGGTGTTGATTGCTCTCTGCTGTAGGATCTCCATGTTTTCACTCGGCCCAAATATAACATTGCTAGCGTTAGTCTTAGCCCAAAGAAGTCCCATTGTGGGTCTGCTCAGATGCTAATTCCAGGCAGAATGAGACTGGTGCTGCCGTGAAGTCAGCAATATTATCAATGAAATAATAATAGTGCATTACTAGAGGATTTATACTGTACTGTACCGCCCACAAATTGTTACACTTTGTTAGGTGTTCTGCAATGCGGCCCTAATGTTTTTGCATTACTGCTGTGTAGAAGGGCACTTCCGTGCTATAGCCTTCTGAAATATGAGATGCCCCCATCAGTATCGGCATTCTGCCAGCTCCTGAAGACACACCTGCTTGGGAAAGCACACTGAACTTCTGATTTTGTTGTTTTAACTGTTTTTTTTAAAAAAACTGTTTTGATTGTTACGCTTTTTAATTACAGTGGTACCTCGGGTTACGGACACTTCAGGTTACAGACTCCGCTAACCCAGAAATAGTACCTCGGGTTAAGAACTTTACCTCAGGATCAGAACAGAAATCATGCTCCGGTGGCGCAGCAGCAGCAGAAGGCCCCGTTAGATAAAGTGGTACCTCAGGTTAAGAACAGTTTTAGGTTAAGAACGGACCTCCAGAATGAATTAAGTTCTTAACCCGAGGTACCATTGTCACTCTTTAATGGTGTATTTTAATTAAGGATGTTTCAATGCTTCAAAGGTCTTGTTATTGTGTATTTTAATAAGATATTGATTTTATAGTTGTAAACCACTTAGAAGTCATTTTGGCTCAAAAGCAGTGTATAAAACAACAAGAAGAACATGATGCAACAGAAGTGGGACTAAACCCACCCACCTCTGGGTCATTGGTGGTATGAAAAGTTATCAAATTTCAGCAGGAAGATACAGGCCAAAGAGACCATCTTGTCTCTGAGTCCTGGAAGACCTGCTCTCTCTGCCTTTCAGGGTTTTTCCCACTTGGCCTGGCAGGGTGGGGCCCTGAAAAGCATACAATAAAATTGGTTTAAAGCACTGAGATTAGTTTGCTTTAAGTTTGTAGAAATTAGGATGGCATGAAAGTAGCCTTTATCCTCCTCTGTGTTTCCTCACTTGACACAACAAACATTCCACGATTGTGTTCCGTTGTAAAGGCTGATGGTAACAATGTTTGCTTTTATTGAATTTTTTATGCCTGATCTTTGGGAAAGGCGCTCTGCTCTTGGACTCTTCTTGTGATCACAAGAATGTGGGATTCGTCAGGTTTTTATTTTATTTTATTTGGAGAACATGACTGATTCTGCACACCCTAGTTTTGATTGGCCTCTGTAAAAGTTCAGTTGAGTTAGAAAGTTTGGGGATGCTTTTTCCAGTTCATAGTGAGAGAATAATATTTAATCTGAACAGAAATACAATTATTCAGTTTAAAATAAAAAACCAGGCTGAGCAGCCTAGCCAATAAATACGAAAAAGGGCACTAACCCACGTTTTCCCACTTCCTTCCTGTGCATGTCAAATGTCTGCCACTTTTGCCACATCAATAACCTGGATGTAGAAATAGCCTCTTCCAATTATAAACTAAACAAAACCACCACCTATGTTTGTTTGCATGCATGGCTTTATATCTTTTTTTGAATTTGCCTTTATATATTTCTTGCCTCCTTGTAAAACTTGCCACACATGGGTAACTAAATTCGTATTTACAAATCTAAGTATAGTTTTGTACAGGTGTATTTGGTATCTGCAGTTTCAGCAAAACACACACAAACAAAAACCCTGCTATTTTTCTAGTAACAGAGGTGCCGGAACTCACAATGAACTCTTCCCTTGTTCTCTTATAATGGCAATGGCGCCCACCTGATAGGTGCTGGAGAGAGAGAAATGAGAGAGAGAGAGAGAGAGAGAGAGAGAGAGAGAGAGCGTGCGTGAGCGCTTATATGATATGCTTCTCTTTAAGCATGGTTCTGTTTTAAGTGTGTTTCCTGCTATAACTGTGCCTCTAAAGCAAACAGTATTGTTTTTATACCAGACAGTAACATCCCGTGACTGTCATTCAAAATGGGAGGAGCTTTTCATGCCGTAAGAGCAAGGGAATGCTATCAAAACCACGGCCCATTTGATATTTGATTTCACCATTTGATATTTTGCATTGTACTGACTGGCCGTGATGCTTTTATTTTATGTGGACAATTTGTATTGATCGACCAGGCTCCTGCTGTTCATTTTGTTCTGTGTTTCATTATTGAAAAAAATCCAGGAAAAAAATAAGAACAATTAAAGACTGCAGCATACACGTCATAGGCGTCCAAATCTAAATATCTGCATTTTTATTTGCACTGACTACAGTGGTACCTCGGGTTAAGTACTTAATTTGTTCCGGAGGTCCGTTCTTAACCTGAAACTGTTCTTAACCTGAAGCACCACTTTAGCTAATGGGGCCTCCTGCCGCCACACCACAGGAGCACAATTTCTGTTCTTATCCTGAAGCAAAGTTCTTAACCTGAAGCACTATTTCTGGGTTAGCAGAGTCTGTAACCTGAAGCGTCTGTAACCTGAAGCGTATGTAATATTGACCCTAATAATTGAGTATTAGGTTGGAAACTGCCGCTTTTTGTTGTGTGTGCTTGTATGTGTGTGTGTGTGTGTGTGTGTGTGTGTGTACATAAAAATACACACACACACACACACACACACACACACTTATGTTCCTCTAAATCTTAAAAAAAAAACACATCACAGAGGTTTACAATAATATCTACAGTGGTACCTCAGGTTACAGACACTTCAGGTTACAGATGCTTCAGGTTACAGACTCCGCTAACCCAGAAATAGTGCCTCGGGTTAAGAACTTTGCTTCAGGATGAGAACAGAAATCGTGCGGCGGCGGCAGCGGGAGGCCCCATCAGCTAAAGTGGTGCTTCAGGTTAAGAACAGACCTCCAGAACAAATTAATTTCTTAACCTGAGGTACCATTGTATATGTAATAAAAACACATGCAAATTTAAATTCAGTGCCCATCAACTAACTAACTATTATGGAAAGATGTGTTCTTAATTGCTGGCATAAGCCTGATGGCTTAGAAAGGTTTTCAACCAGCATTTGAAAGTCAAAACAGAAGGTGGAGTGATAGCACTAAAACTCTATTTCTTGCTGTTATCGTGAGACTTTCAACGCAGGGGGCAACCAATGACATCCCAGCAGATGATCTCCGTGACGGAACTGGGATATGAAGGTTTGGGGTTCCCTAAGGTACCCTGAACCCAAATTCTCCAGGGCTTTGGAAATTAATACCAATACCTTGAACCTGGCTCAGTAAGTAGGAGATCAGCCAGTACAATAATGGATCAACACAGCTGTGGCTTCTACCTGGGGATGTGGCTGTAGAGGCTATCTTGCACGGACGACGGCAATGCGCTCTACGTGGGGCTACCTTTGATAGTGACTCGGAAACTACAGCTAATCCAGAATGTGGCAGTTTCAGTGGGAAGCTTGGATTCCAGGAGGTTATCTTTTTGTCCCAAAATTGAGTAACCGAGCTGACAAATGAATCATGTGGGTGTAGCTTAAGGTATTCTAGAGCAGGCATGCTCTTGCGCCTGTCGACGCAACTAGTAAAAGTCGCTTAGAAATTCCTTCCTAGCAAGTAAACTGGGGAGGGAAATCTCTGGTCCTCTGGATGTTGTTGGATTCCAACCTTCATCCCCCACAGCCAGCAGAACCAGTGGTGGGAGGTGTAGCTTAGCAGCATGTGAGGTCGGGCACAGATCCCACATCCCTGCATTCAATTTTCATGTTAACTGTAGCGGCTGGAGCAAACCATTGATTAATAAAAAAAATACTTCCTCCCCTCATTTATACCTCTTTAACAGTCACAACTTTCCCCCAAAGAACTCTGGGAACTGTAGGTTACCCCTCACAGAGCTACAGTTCCTGGCACCCGGTTTGCAGGTTTCAAAGCAACGTGCTTTAAATGTGCTGCTTGCACATTTGATCTGAGTTCACTGGTGGCTTATTATCTGCAAAGCATCTCTTGCAAGTAGTCACTTGTAGGCAGAATATCTCTTTGTTACTGCTGCTTGTACCTAGCCCACATGAGCAAATGATCTATTGTTACTACTGCCTGTGAGCAGGAAAAAGTAGCATGGCATAATAATAATAATAATAATAATAATAATAATAATAATAATAATAATAATAATTTTATACCCCGCCCTCCCTGGCAAGAGCCGGGCTCAGGGCGGCTAACAACAGTAAAATTACAGTAAAAACATAATGGGGGGACGGGATCCAATTTAAAATACAGGTTAAAATGCAATTTAAAATGCAGCCTCATTTTAAAAGTAGCCCATGGATCAAAACCGTAAGGTGAGGGAAAACATAAGGGTCAGACTGAGTCCAAACAAAAAGCCAGGCAGAATAGCTCTGTCTTGCAGGCCCTGCGGAAAGATGTCAAGTCCCACAAGGCCCTAGTCTCTTGTGACAAAGCATTCCACCAAGTCTGCTCCAGAAACTTGTTGGGTATAATTGGTAACTTTGACGGAGCTGGGTGTTACTTTATTTCCACCACCCCGGTGTTCGTATTAATCCCACTCACTTCCACCCACGTCCTGCAACATGGCAATATGGTGAGACAGATTTCAGAACTGGGCATGGCTTGTGCTTGCTAGTAGATTGGAAGAAGCCATTGCTTAAAACATACAGACATATTGCCAGTATGAAACCAGTGCAGGGCAATGGCATTTGCTTGAATTCTCTTCTTCCCCACAGCCACCACCCTCACACCCTCCAAGTGTCCCTATTTTCCAGGGACGTCCCTGATTTATCTGAAGGAGCATCTCCACCCCCATCGTTCTGCCTGGACACTGAGGTCCAGCGCCGAGGACCTTCTGGCGGTTCCCTCACTGCGAGAAGCCAAGTGGACCAGGCAGAGAGCCTCCTCAGTAGTGGCACCTGCCCTGTGGAACGCCCTCCCACCAGATGTCAAAGAGAACAACAACTACCAGACTTCTAGAAGACATCTGAAGGCAGTCCTGTTTAGGGAAGCTTTTAATGTTTAATAGACTATTGTATTTTAATATTCTGTTGGAAGCTGCCCAGAGTGGCTGGGGAAGCACAGCCAGATGGGCGGGGTATAAATAAATTATTATTATTATTATTATTATTATTATTATTATTATTATTAAGAGAAGTCATCCTGGTTTCTGATTTGATCCCGGAATGTCCTACTTTTCCTTAGGATATCCCTATTTTCCTTGGAGAAATGTTGGAGGCTATGGAGTTACCTGAGCCGTCTGAAGGCAATCCTGTTTTTTCAATGTTTAATGTTTTATTATGTTTTTATATATGTTGGAAGCTGCCCAGAGTAGCTGGGGCAACCCAGTAAGATGTGTGGGCTATAAATAGTAAAATTATCATTATGGAATGGGACATCCCTATTTTCATCAGAGAAATGTTGGAGGGTATGCACCCTGCCTTTAAAGACTGGTATGTTACCTTCTTCTTCTTTGACGATCACTCGTAGCTGAGTAAGATTGTCTTCCATAAACACAGTTTTAACAGTGAGTCCGTAAGTGACTGTGGAGGACAATTCTGAATCCACACGTCCTTCCACAGTGGGGAAAGAGGTTTCTGGGTGGGAGTTGATCATGGTGAGCGTTTGCCAAGCGTGCCTTCCTCTTAGCTCGTTTCTCCCTTTCGTCCTGAGTTCGAGTGTCTTCAAAGCCCATGACACCTTTGGTAAAGGCGTTGGTACTTTATAGAAAGAGTGCTTAAGCAACATGAGATATTGGGGAGGGGATACACAGGGCAGGACTAAATGGGCTTCTCCTTGCATGTTACAGGGAGCAGAACAGGTTCCTGGAATCGAGCCCAGGGGAGTTTGGGAAGTGCAGCGACAGGTAAGGAGAAGGGGCAGGAGGATTGGCACCCCTCCTCTGGGGGTTGGCGATTGTTGAGAGGTGTTTAACGGTTAGCTTGTAACTTGGGTCACATCCTCCACACCAAAAATTTAAAGTACTCTTACGCATTCATGGAGAATCCTGGGAACTGTAGCTTGGTAAGGGTGTTGGGAACTGTAGGTCTGTGACGCTGTGAGGTCATAGCTCTTACCAAGCTACAGTTCTTCAGGTTCTTTGAACATTAAAGTGGTATAAAGGTAAAGGGACCCCTGACCATTCGGTCCAGTCGTGACCGACTCTGGGGTTGCGGCCCTCATCTCGCTTTATTGGCCGAGGGAGCCGGCGTACAGCTTCCGGGTCATGTGGCCAGCATGACTAAGCCACTTCTGGCGAACCAGAGCAGCGCACGGAAACACCATTTACCTTCCCGTCGGAGCGGTACCTATTGATCTACTTGCACTTTGACGTGCTTTCAAACTGCTAGGTTGGCAGGAGCAGGGACCAAGCAACGGGAGCTCACCCCGTCGTGGGGATTTGGACCGTGACCTTCTGATCGGCAAGTCCTAGGCTCTGTGGTTTAACCCACAGCGCCACCCGCGTGGTATAAGAGTGCTTTAAATGTATGGTGTGGCTGTGACCTCACAGTTTTCTAGTAATTCTAGTATAACAGAATCTGGAACGGTTCCAACTGAGGTTTATAAGAAGAGCAGGTGGAGCTGCATGGTGTTGGGAACTCGCCCACTGGTCCTCTGGAGAGGTGAGAGAAGCTGTAGTCTTCTGAGCTTCAGAGTATTTCAAAAGCGACCCATGTAAAGATAAGTATGGACACCTCTTGGGAAAGTCTCGCTTGTTTGTGCTGTAGCCAGAGCCCCAGTTTGGAACGGAAACGTTGCTGTGGAGGAGCTTACCTAACATTGTGATTAATCCAGCCCAGGGTTACACCTGTTCTCATTAAGAGCACAAGGTCTTTGCCTACACGCAAGCTCCAAGTCAGCCAGTTCAGTTTTTGCGAAAGCAAAAGGCCATCCAGTCGAATGAACATGAGGATTGTCACATAGAAGGACCCAATAGTACTTCATTTTTAAGTGTTCTAGAATGTACAATTTGTGCACTTGGCGTCTCGACAAACATTTGTTGCCTGAGATAAAAGGAAGTCTGAAGGTCATATTTTTAAGAGGTTCTGAAGTAGTTTCCGTAAATGCAATTTTGTCACAGTTAAGCAAGATGGCTTGAATTTGATTGTGTTGCTGATTAGGTTAGACGTACATAATGGTTGCAGTAAGTGGCACATGTTCACTGGGCTTTTAATTTTAAATAACATGCTGCTTATTTTCACTCTTGTTTTGTATGGAAAATCACAGGCTGATCCTTGAACTATCTTACCTCCGGATAACATTATCAACAAATCTCCTAACCATGTGTATTCGCAATTAGATTACCCTCCATGTAAAAAAACCTTAAAAAAAAACCTTGATGCTATCAATCCCATTCTTTTTCACAGTATTTTTAAGATCCTGGAGGTGCACTGAAAATACTATTTTGTTTTGTATATGTTGGCTTTAAAAGATGCAAAGCCCTCAATACAAACTCAAAATATAGCTTTCTTTAACTTTGGAAAATACGAATAAAGTACTTTCTATTTAACATGTCGCAGCTAGTTATTAATAAGCTTTGATTTGCACAGCATTATAATTTTCTCTCTCACTTTGGTGGCATGGAAGATGCTAAAATACAGTTGGTGGACATAGTGACCGTAACAGTAGACAAACAGCAGCAAAAAGGCAGGGCAGGGAGGGGATTAAAAAAAAAACTAAGGAAAGCATAACAAATATGTCAATTGATGCCATAAACAGTGTATGATGCATTATATCTATCTATGTAATCTGATTTATCATTGTCAGTATGGAATATTTCAAAACTCAGCTTGGTTATATAAACGTCTACCAACACATTTAACATACATTAATTAAAAGCATGGTTGAAAAATTTGAAGTCCAACGATCCCATAGTGCCCAGGTACAGTGGTACCTCGGGTTAAGAACTTAATTCATTCTGGAGGTCCGTTCTTAACCTCAAACTGTTCTTAACCTGAAGCACAATTTTAGCTAATGGGGCCTCCTGCTGCTGCTGCGCCGCCACCACACGATTTCTGTTCTCATCCTGAAGCAAAGTTCTTAACCTGAGGTACTATTTCTGGGTTAGCGGAGTCTGTAACCTGAAGCGTCTGTAACCTGAGGTACCACTGTATTATGAGTCTGCAAGGAGAGCATAATATCTTTATGCCTACTTCTCAAAATGCCCGTGGCAGGCCCAAGCCATTTTGATGCCTGGGGCAAAGCACAAAATGGTGCTGCCACAGTTCTAAGTGCGGGAGCCGAATGGACTGGCCACTGAGCCTTCTTTCAACTCTGGCAATGGGTAGCATCCTCCATTGCACCTTAGTGGAACTGAGGAGTCCCTGTGGTTTAGGGGGTGCAGTCTGTGTGGCATATGCAACTCTGATCTCCAACAGAGGGAAATAACTAAGAGGCTCACAGGAAATGGCCAGGAGGGCTGCTTCCCTACCCCCCCCCAAAAAATAATATCTGTCACCTGAGGTGGTTGCTTCACTCTGCCTAATGATAGGGCTGGCCCTGCCAGATGGTAGGTTGGTCCATGCTTTGGATACTGCTTACTCATGGGAGATCCGTATAAAATGAAAACACATCAACATATTATCTATGTGAAGCAATACTGAAACTATGCTAATTTTTAGGAGACGGTATTGGAAAGTCTTTCATCTTCAATTATGGACTCATTTTTCCAGTGGGGTTTTTTTAAAAAAAAATTAGAAAACTTTAGAGTACAATTTTCTGATGCAATTATATTGTGATTTCAAGTTGTTTTAGCACATGCATTTTTAATTGATAGATTTTCAAATTGTGTAAGGTTGTTCATTGTTGTGCTTTGGGTTAAGGTTACCAGATTTTTTTCAATGAATCTGGGGACACTTTTCAACTTCAATGGATTTTGTATGGGGACAGTCCCCAGGAAACGGGGACATCTGGTAACCTTACTTTGGGTTGTATACTGCACTGGTTGCCTTTAAGTATTACGAGAACTTGTGTAGCCACCAGTTCAATTCCAAGCCCAGTTCCCACATGCTGATCTTTAAGACCCTAAACAGCTTGGGGTCCAGGCACCTAACAGAACAAACATCTCCATATCTGTCTGCCCAGATGCTAAGGTCCTCTGCTGAATCTCTTTAGGTGCCTCTGCCACTGGAGATGAGGCAGGTTACGGTCAGGGAGATAATGGTTTTGGCCGTAGTTTGTGGAGCTTTTCCTCCAGAGTTGCCTGCCTGGCAATTTGGGATGTCAGAGAATTCTGGAGAAAACAGAAAAGGAAATGGAAGTTGTTTCAAGTTTGCATGTTCATCTGCAGTCAGAAATGGTAATCAGCCAAGATAATACAATCGGTATTCATTCATGTAGTTGTTGTTTAAAAACGGCAAACAATTCATAATAAATGACTTTGTAGCATTGTTTTTACGTTTCCTTTACACCGAAACGAATATAGTACACAAATACTTACGTAACTTATGTTGAATAGCAGATAGTAAGTCAAATCACGTAGTATTTGGCAGAAACCAAAGCACAACAGAAAAGTACTGATTGAGACCAATACTGGTGGGAATGGAAATTGTTGTGTTCTTACATCTGTACTGACACTTATTTTGTTATGCTTTTAGGCATAACCCTTTTCATTCTTCCTGAAACTTTTCTTTTTTGGGGGATTCTAGATCAAAGTTTGCCACATTAATCAGTGTGTGTTCCGAATGTATTTATCCTGACATTTTTAGGTAAACTTCCCAGGTGATTTTAAGATCTTAAATTGTGGTCCTTTTGTAGCTCCCCTGGGACCATTTGCTGAAGGTTGGGCTGGAAGAACAATTAATTAATTAACAACACTGGTGTTCATGGTATTTTAATGCAAGCCATTTGAACACACTTGGGTGCCTTCCTTATATGATCTCCTACCGCTGCAATTAAGGTTTTACTGTCTTCTAAATGCACTTGTAAGCTTGGGAGACTAGGAAGACCTGTAATATTTCCTAGTCCAACCTCCTCCACTGTTTTGAAACACACTTAGTGCTTAATATAGATCACAGTATGGCGGAGGCTGGGAGCGCGAAAGTACTAGGTAAGTACATGCCTTCATTCAGCATTGTGGTTAAATGGCTTGCTCACTCAACTTGTGCGCATATAGTCTCTCTCTCTTCAGTTCAGTTGGTTTTCTGAGCCATGCCAGCCACGTGGTGACACAGGCATGTGCAGGAAATTTGCTTGTCAGTCATTGTCGTCCCGTCCCATGGGCCAATATGTTTTAAATACTTATGGACAAGGCTGGTTGCATGAACAAGTATATGCTTATGGGAACTATGCTACCTATTAATTTTGTTTATTGCAGGGGATGTAGTTTTTTGAAAAATAAATATCTGGCTGCTGGTGGAAACAAAATGGCGGTGGATTAGATTTGGTTTGTTTTTTAAAAATAATAATTTTTATTAAAGATTTTCATGAATTACAAAAGACGGTGCAATGTCTCTTTTTCCATTATATTACACACACACCCACCCACAAATATATATATATATATATTTGCTTTCGTAGATTTTCACGGGTACAGGAATGTAGGTTTTGGTGTCTTCGGGTGTCTTCTTACACGGGAAGACACCCGAAGACACCAAAACCTACATATATATATATATATATATATAGCATTATCAAGGTAAGGTAAAGGTAAAGGGACCCATGACCATTAGGTCCAGTCGTGGCCGACTCTGGGGTTGTGGCGCTCATCTCGCTTTATTGGCTGAGGGAGCCGGCGTACAGCTTCCGGGTCATGTGGCCAGCATGACTAAGCCGCTTCTGGCAAACCAGAGCAGCACACGGAAACGCTGTTTACCTTCCCGCTGGAGTGGTACCTATTTATCTACTTGCACTTTGACGTGCTTTCGAACTGCTGGGTTGGCAGGAGCAGGGACCAAGCAACGGGAGCTCACCCCATCGCGGGGATTCGAACCGCTGACCTTCTGATCAGCAAGTCCTAGGCTCTGTGGTTTAACTCACAGCGCCACCTGCGTCCTATTATCAAGGTACATGGTGCTTTACAAAGAACACATGACAGGTCCCTACTCTAGTGTTTAGAGCCTAAAGCACAAAAAGGGAAATGGGAAAATGAAAGCATGGGATAGAATATATGGTTACTTCCATTACAGGTTTCATCTAACAAGGCACTCCCTATATTCTCATACCCTCCAACAGCCTCCAAAATGCCAGGAAAGCCCTTAAGCCATCATGGCTTCTCACTTTTTCATGCCGAGTCCTGAATTCCCAAGGATGTTTTCCCTTCAGTACAGTGTTACAAAGTGTTACTGGAAGTTTAGATCCGTGCACCCCTCTACCACATTTCTTAGATCTATGCCTCCCTCCCCCCACGCAATATGGCGCCACTTCCTGTTTTTATGAAAACAAGATTTGGGTCACTTGAATGCCTGTTAGGAAGTTTGTCATCATTTCCCCGCTCCTCAGTCTCTCATAAAGAAAGTGGTGGGTAGGGAAATGAAGGGGGGGCAGAGCCAGCCGCGAGGGGCACTGAGGGGTCATGGGCACTGAAGAGCGCCCATTACAATCACTTGGTTCTGACTTGCTGCGTTCAGCTGTGGCGTTGGCATCCCTGCCCCAGCCTCGTTTTCATCCGAGGACTGTTGGAGGGTATGTATGCTCCGAGGTGAAGATATTGGAAGCTGCACAATCCCAGTGGAAATTGCCATTGTTCACTTATTCATCGTTTGCCTGGAATGGAAGCCATCCCGTGAATGTGTTTGGGATTCATGGTCCACAAATTATATGCAATAGATGAGCTTTCTCCCACCGCCTCCGCCTCCAATTTGCTTTGTGTTTCCTTATCGTGGAAACTTAGAACGTAAACAGCGGAATGGAAGCAGTGCTGCCTTGGAGAAAATGCAGAGTGCGATATGCAGGCTCTGATCCAGTTTCTGTCCCAAAACAAAAGCATTCAGTATATAAAAAGAACAGAACAGAACCAATTTGCATGTCTATACATACCTTGTTAGACGGGACGTGGGTGGCGCTGTGGGTTAAACCACAGAGCCTAGGACTTGCCGATCAGAAGGTCGGCAATTTGAATCCCCGTGATGGGGTGAGCTCCCGTTGCTCGGTCCCTGCTCCTGCCCACCTAGCCATTCGAAAGCACGTCAAAGTGCAAGTAGATAAATAGGTACCACTCCGGCAAGTAGATAAATAGGTACCGCTCCGGCGGGAATCCATAGGTTCATTGATTCTAATAAAAAGTATATTGTCTGGACAACCATTTTCCAAAATAAGCTTTGCTACACGCCTATCACATTTAATTTATTAATTATTTTACTGTAACGCCCCTTCACGTGTTTGTATGCAAAAGGTGACCAGGGAAATACCTCAAAGAAACTAACAAACAAGTGAGCCAACTAACTCTGCACTTAGTGACAAAAAAACATGCCTTACCTTGCAGATTGGAAGTGACACTTACTTACCATGGGTGAGTAAGCAAGTGGCTGCTTACAAATGTAGCGCTAAATACTTTATGCAAGTTTGTGTGTTTTAATTAGTAAAAGAAAGAAAGAAAGAAAGAAAGAAAGAAAGAAGGAAAGAAAGAAAGAATGTTAGGATGGGCTTTCTTGGTTTGGCAGTATTAATAGGTTCCAGTTCATATTTCAGCATTTTAATTGTTATGCTAAAGGAGCTTTTATCTTCATTTGTTATTATTAGCTATCTAAAGTGTTTGCAAGAGTGTTTTTGCTGTCACTAATAAACAGTGATGTTTGAATTCAAATAATCCTTTCTATTGTGCCTTGGTGTTGCCCTGAGCTGTTGCATAATGGGAAGCATTAAGTGTGCTAGAAATAAGCACAACAGCAGCTTTCCTCTTTATGTGGGCATGTACAAACCTGAAAAGGGGGGGGGGGGAGAGAAATAAGCAGAAGACTCGGTGGAAATTTAATACTGGTGTGTTGTAAACTTTCGTTTCCCATGCAGTTGCTAACCACAAAGAGACCCTTCTCAGAGCCTTCTCTAAATAACCAAAATGGCAGCACAAAATCCTGCTGTGCTGACGAAGCTGTTCCTATGTGTGTGTGTAAATTTATTTATTTGTTGACAGTAATGCCTTCACGTAACAGAAGAGTAGTGTTCAGCCCACATGGCTACATCCTCCTTCAGTGAATGCTCTGGTTGTCACTTTTGTGAGAGATGACTCTGCGCCAGCCATTTTCTCTGGGAGATCAAGAAAAGCTTTGACTCGTCAAGTGACTCTTCACCCTCTCATTCCTTGTGCTTGTAAAACCTCGGTGGTACATTGCCTGGTTCAGGCTTTCCATTTTTTAAACCAGTTTTAGGCTGAAAGTGAGCCCCGTGCCCCCACATGCTCCTTCCTCACCCTTCTCTGTCTCTCTTTCCCTCACACACATCGTTTTGGTGAAGGTAATCTGGGTTTCTTAAATACTTGTTTCCCATGACACCAATACTGGGAAGCTGTGGTTTACAGGCCCCCAACAAACCAAACAGGCCATTCTGTGAGGTAATAGCAAACCCATCGCTTCATCTTTGGTATAAAATAGTCCCTCTAAAATGGATGAATCTTTATTGAAAGCCTCCATCTTCTTTAATGAAGGAGAAATGAAAACTGTACTGTGGTACCTCGGGTCACATACGCTTCAGGTTACATACGCTTCAGGTTACAGACTCCGCTAACCCAGAAATAGTGCTTCAGGTTAAGAACTTTGCTTCAGGATGAGAACAGAAATCGTGCTCCAGCGGCGTGGCAGCAGCAGGAGGCCCTATTAGCTAAAGTGGTGCTTCAGGTTAAGAACAGTTTCAGGTTAAGAACGGACCTCCGGAACGAATTAAGTTCTTAACCCGAGGTACCACTGTCTTGGGTTTTAGTTTCCAGTCCTACAACTTTGCCTTGGTTTAGATTTGACAGCCTTCTTTGGATAGACTTCTCTTGTCCTGGATAAAGTTATGTAACCCAAGTCCCCGGTTTGGGCCGATTACTACCAATTAATAGTAATAGCAATGGCTTATAATTAGTGGGAAGGTGTGGTAAAAGTGTGAGGCGTACATTATCTGGCAATCCTCTGTGTTAATTTTTCCCGCCACCCCACCCCATTGTGTCTCCATAGGTAAGCTGCACCTACTGAGTAGCATGCAATTTTCAATGGGTTTTACGTCAGATCTCAATGTGACCTTTATGCTATAGCATCTATATAGAGATTGAATACCATTGAAAACAATTGGCTAGGTAAGCTTCGAGGGATTAATGTGCAAGTAATGCATCTTGCGGTTGACAAATATATAGTTGTGGTAGATAATGGACATAGTTTCTTGTTGTCGTGCTGGATCTGCCAAATGCGGCGGACAATGTAGGTAAAATGATATCTTGATTCAGTTGATAAGAGTTGTACTTAACAGCAGAAGTTGCTTCTGTGAGTGGCAACTCTTGCTGATTTAATCACATTGACATTCTGAATGGATCTTGGCACTTGTGCCCTTTTATTGGGGAGTGGGAGTGGAATGGCATTGTTTCCAAAACAAGCACTGATCCAATTATTTTTCCCATGGTGGCTTACCCAAGCAACCGGTCCAAAGAGAAAGAACACCCGTTGCTCATGTGCACTGAAATATATTTGTGTCCTATCCATCTGTATAAAGGATGGGGAACCCGTGACCCTCCCAGATGTTTTTGGATTACAGCACCCATCATCCCTGACCATTGGCTATGCTGGATGGGGTTTATGAGATCTGGGGTCCAACAATATCTGGAGGGCTATTCTGCAAAGAAAAATAAATGGTTAGTGATTAAAAAAAAAATCAAATTTTGCTATTGAAATGTATGCAAGTCAGGCAGAAATCCGTGGGAGGAATCCTACATAGTGCTATGACATAGTTGCATTGGTTGCTGAGTGGATTGACACACCTACTGAAGACTTATCAAAACTGGATTAAATAAATATGAGTTGATTATCTGGCTTTAAATGGAACCATAAGACTCTTCTAACATGTGCGGTTCCATCTTGGATTGACTTTCACTTAACCAGAGATTTGGGTGGAAGGAGGGCAATGACAGAGAGACAAATAGTGGAAAAGTCATGAAAACTTTCCCCAATAGATATTTTACAGCTGATGTCGTGATTATAACCAAACAGATTTTTAGGCATACCTTAAGTACCGTATTGGCCTGAATATAAGCCGCACCGCAAATAAGCCGCACCTTTAAAATTGGAGGGGTGGAGAAAGAAAAACAAAACAAAAAAGGGCTACTTCAGAGTTTGTAGGGCAGCAGTTGAAGAAGGAGCAAAAAGGGTTTTCTTGTGTGTGTGTTTGATCCATCTTTTAGATTTAGGGGAGCTAGTCTCAAACGTTTGTTGGGGGAGACCTAGGGTTTTTTTTGTGGGCGAAGTTATTTGTCCTGTCTTCAAGCTTTTTATGATGGAGGACCTCTGTAGCCACCCCCAACAACACGATCTCAAGATGGAAGGGGAGGGAACAGCTGCAGTCGCCTGCGATTCCTGCGCAATGTTTGCCATCTTGCCAAAGGTTGCAGGCAGCTTCACCTGCAGCAATTGCATGTTGATTGCCCTTTTAAAAGACAAAGTCCAGCAACTGGAGGAACGTGTAGCTACGCTCCAAAGAATTAGAGAGCTGGAGCTCTTCTTGGAAGCAACAGAGCACACCGTCCCCACCAAGGAGGAGACAGGGGACTCCCCTGAGAAGGAGGCTAGTTCATCAACACAGGAGCCAGATATATGGAGAAACGTGACTCAAAGAAGTAGGAGGCCCAGGGTTCACTCTGATTGTTTAGAAATACACAATCGCTTTGAGGTCCTCTCCCCTAGCATGGAAGACGAAGAGCAGACTCCATTTGAGGATCTCTCCCTCATTACAGTCGATCAGGTATATGAAGACGAGCAGCAAAGTCAGTCCTCAGGGAATGTGCAGGCGACCTTGGAACGGACAGCTCACGGAAGAACCCCGACCAAACCCAAGAGGAGGCGTGTAGTGGTGATAGGGGATTCCCTACTGAGGGGAACAGAAGCAGTGATCTGTGGGCCTGACAAGATGTCTCGGGAAGTGTGCTGTCTCCCCGGGGCTAAGATCCAAGATGTAACTGAACGACTGCAAGGAATCATAAAACCCACTGACAAATACCCCTTCCTCTTGGTTCATGTGGGAACCAATGACACTGCAAGCAATAGCCTCCAGAAGATCAAAAGAGACTACGAGGCTCTCGGCAGGAAATTGAAGCAACTAAATGCACAAATTGTCATCTCGTCTGTCCTCCCAGTTGAACGACGTGGCCCAGGGAGAGAGGGGAAAATAGTGGAAGTGAACAGCTGGCTTCGCAAATGGTGTAAACAGGAACGGTTTGGATTCTTAGATCACGGACTGCAGTTTCTTGAAGATGGACTTCTGGCAAGTGATGGGCTGCACCTCACAACGGTTGGGAGGAATGTTTTTGCCAAAAATCTCAGAAACCTCATCAGGAGGGCTTTAAACTGACTAATGTGGGGGAGGGAGACAGTGCTCCTGAAGGTAGGAGTCTATCAATTAATGAAGATGATCATCCAAATGTCATAGACCAAATGGAGCAAACAGCACGCGGACCTAGTGGTGGGAGGAAAAAATCCTTAAATAAGAGACACGGGGGAATGATTAATGGACTTCAATGTCTGTACACTAATGCGCAAAGCATGGGAAATAAACAAGATGAGCTTGAGCTCTTGGTACAGCAAACTAAATATGACATAATAGGCATCACTGAAACCTGGTGGGATAAGTCCCACGATTGGAATGTAATAATGGGGGGATACAATCTATTTCAGAGAAACAGACCAGACAAGAAAGGAGGAGGAGTGGCGTTATATGTCAGGGATGTGTATACCTGTGAAGAGATCCAAGATTTAGAACCTCAAAGCCAATGTGAGAGCATTTGGCTCAAAATTAAGGGAGAGAAGAATAACAGAGACCTCATTGTGGGAGTTTACTATAGATCCCCAAGCCAAACGGAGGACATAGATGATGCCTTCCTGGAACAGATGGCCAAGCATGCAAAAGGAAGGGAGATAGTAGTAATGGGGGACTTCAATTACCCGGATATTTGTTGGACGTCAAACTCAGCCAAGAGCATAAGGTCAAACAGATTCCTCACTGGCCTTGCAGACAACTTCATTGTCCAGAAAGTGGGAGAAGCAACAAGAGGAACAGCCATTTTAGATCTGGTCCTAACCAATGTTGATGACCTGGTTAGTGGGGTAGAAGTGGAAGGATCATTAGGCGCGAGTGATCATGCTCTTCTGAAGTTTACTATACAGCGGAAAGGAGCAGCCAAGCATACTAGGACTCAATTTCTTGACTTTAAGAAAGCCGACTTCATAAAACTTAGGGAAGTGCTGGGTGAGATCCCATGGACAGTAATACTAAAAGGAAAGGGAGTTCATGATGGCTGGGAGTTTGTTAAGAGGGAGATAGTAAAAGCACAACGTCAGGCAATACCAATGAGACGGAAACATGGAAGGTGCCTAAAGAAGCCAGGGTGGCTATCTAAAGAACTTTTAACTGAATTAAGATTAAAAAAGGATGTGTACAAAAAATGGAAAAGGGGGGAAACCACCAAAGAGGAATTCAAACAAATAGCCAGCACGTGTAGACACAAAGTCAGAAAAGCTAAAGCACAGAATGAACTCAGGCTCGCTAGAGAGGTTAAAAGCAACAAAAAAGGCTTTTATGGGTATGTTCGTAGCAAAAGGAAGAACAAAGAAACAGTGGGGTCACTCAGAGGAGAAGATGGTGAAATGCAAACAGGGGACACAGAAAGGGCTGAACTCCTCAATGCCTTCTTTGCCTCAGTCTTCTCCGATAAAGAAAACAATGCCCGACCTGAAGAATTTGGAGCAAATGATTCAGCAAAGGAAACACAGCCCAGAATAACTAAGGAGACAGTACAAGAATATTTGGCTAGTTTAGATGTATTCAAGTCTCCAGGGCCAGATGAACTGCATCCAAGAGTATTAAAAGAACTGGCAGATGTGATCTCAGAACCACTGGCAGTCATCTTCGAGAAATCCTGGAGAACAGGCGAAGTCCCGGCAGACTGGAGGAGGGCAAATGTTGTCCCTATTTTCAAAAAGGGGGAAAGAGAGGACCCAAATAATTACCGCCCAGTCAGTCTGACATCAATAGCAGGGAAGATTCTGGAGCAGATCATTAAGCAAACAGTCTGTGAGCACCTAGAAAGGAATGCTGTGATCACCAATAGTCAACATGGATTTCTGAAAAATAAGTCATGTCAGACTAACCTGATCTCATTTTTTGACAGAATTACAAGCCTGGTAGATGAAGGGAACTCAGTGGATATAGCCTACCTTGATTTCAGTAAGGCATTTGACAAGGTGCCCCATGATATTCTTGTAAAGAAGCTGGTAAAATGCGGTCTTGACTCTGCTACCACTCAGTGGATTTGTAACTGGCTGACTGACCGAACCCAAAGGGTGCTCATCAATGGTTCCTCTTCATCCTGGAGAAGAGTGACTAGTGGGGTGCCACAGGGTTCTGTCTTGGGCCCGGTCTTATTTAACATCTTTATCAACGACTTGGATGATGGACTCAAGGGCATCCTGATCAAATTTGCAGATGACACCAAACTGGGAGGGGTGGCTAACACCCCAGAGGACAGGATCACACTTCAAAACGACCTTGACAGATTAGAGAACTGGGCAAA